>NC_092318.1:7552500-8177500 GCF_036785885.1 Coffea arabica | reverse complement strand
TTAAAGATGATACTTTGGTCCTGAGAACGTGGCATGAGGTAAACCTTAAAAATTTCAGCCATGAAATTTTCAGATACATGAAATTTTTAGATGAAATATTTTATTGTTGCCAGACACTTTGTTTTGTATTGTGTACATTACTTTCAAATAATATATTAATTCAAGTTATTTCTGTGTTCTTTTTTAGTTAGCTTTTCTCATGTCACAATAAAAAAGGAGGGGGCAATAGATGTCCCGAATAAAGTATCTAGAATACTAAAAAAATTTTGAATTAATAATTTCATTAAAGGGCTCTTAAGTACACCTGTTATCTTGGGAACTATTCCCAAACATTACAAACATAAACTAATACAACTGGTCAAGTGCATCTTTCTCCTACGCATCTTCAGCATCTTTCTCAATTTCTTTGTCACCTTCGCCTAGCCCAGCTTCCTCATCCAACAATCCTATTACGGTTTCTTTGTTGTATTGTTGGATTGTGTAGGGTGGGCAGTAGCCAACTCGTATTCCTTGAAGGACTCGATTAGCCAATTTCTTTGCATCTGAATTATAGTGTTGGCTGTCCTCCAGGGTTTGAAGGTTTAGATCAGGATAAAGTCCAGTCGAAATCTATCTGAAGGAAAAGACCGACTTGTTCATATCCCCCCAAGTCCTCCAGAAACTCATTGGACTTGGTGTATTGGCTGACTGCCTCTAGCACGGCCAGGTGCATTTCAATTTTATACGCCTCAAATTGCTTCTGAAATAGAGAATCTACTTTTTTTAGAGTTGTTTCTAGGGATCAGAATCGAATCTCCAGTTCCTTATTGGCCGCCTCCAGATCTGAGACCCTCTTAACTTTCGTTTTGTCTACTTGTACCCGATCCAGTAGCTTGGGCCTCTCCTCGGCCAATTTTCCATACCAAGACATAATCTCGGTCATGAAAATGTCATGCTACAGAAATAAGCAAACTAGTAATAGCAGAGTTTAAAAGGAGGAGGAGCAATAAAAAAAAACTCACCCCAGCCTTGGTGATGAAATAGTTTTCTAAGTGCTCGGCTGGGTTTCTCGCCTTCGTATATGCCCGATCGCTAGATAAGTTTGAGGTCAGACATAGTTTCCGAACTACCTGTGGGTAAGAAACTCGATCATTGAGATTCACCTCCCATTTAGGACAGAAGTATTCAAGAGGGTGAACCGTATTTTTTGCCGGAGTGGGAACTAATAGAATGGGATTTCGGGACCATAAAAAAGGGCCCCCGAGCATCACCATAACCCCTTCCCCTTTTTCAGACCCAGAACGAGTCTCGGGTGATGACACTGGTGGCTGAGAGGCTACAATCACCTCCACATCCTCCGAAATAGTGATTGGCTGGGATCTTGAGGAGGCCCTCTGTGTTGTCGAACTCTCTTTCTGGGGTGCTTTTGCAAGGGGCTTTTTTGAAGCTCCCTCAGTCCCCTTTCTCTTCTTCTTTGCGATCTCAATCCTCGAAGAGACAATCATCTCGACAATATTTTTCACAGCAAAAAAGAGAACACACATCAGTTAATGCATATATTGTTTTGGAAATGAATAAAGAAATAGAAGTTACAATTTTTCTTAATCCCTTTGCAGTAATAAGGCTTATGCCCTGGTTGATGAGAACATAAAGATTTGGATTCCCTTCAAATTCAAGGTGTTGTTCCAAGGGCTATTGAATGCATGGAGAAAGCACGATTTATCAACATGTTGGTGAATGAGGATGAAGAAAGCTCGAGTTAAGGGAGTCAAGAAGGTATGGGCAGAAGACTTGTGTTTATAAATCATGCCCACATCTTGTAATAACTTTGCTGAAATGAAGCCGAATGTACTAGTGTTAGTCATTTGGTTAATTAGAGTTAGTCTTGAGTTATTTTTAAGTTTTTAATAAGGAGAATAAAGGCTAAGGTCATGTTGACCATAGTTAATTAATTTGCTATTCTAGTTGAGTTGAGTTTTAGAAAAATAGTTAATTGCTTCCAAATTTGTTTAGGAAATTGTGTCAAGTTTAGAAGCCAAATCAAATAAGGAAACTTGTATTGTTTCCAACTTAGATTAGGTTTTTAAGTCTTGTAAGGCTATAAATAGCCAAGCTTATGATATTTTCAGTAGGAAGACAATTATGAATAAAATTTGAGAGTTTTCTCTTGTTCCTTGGGAAACGTCCCTTGATACAAAGTGTTCAAGTTTTGGCTTATCAATTCAAAATCATGTTGAATTGTGGGTTTAGGTTCAATTCAAAATCATGTCGAGCGGTCCTTGATTGGTTTAGAATCCGTCTTTTGTACCCATAACCTAATCAAGATAGATCATTTCGCTGCCTGATCGATTTGATTTCATCTCGAGCGGTTCTTGGAGAATCGAGTTCGTATGGGAATCCAAATCTTCATGTTCTCATCACTAGTTGGATATCAACGCAACTGATCCCACCATCCACCAATACTGTCTCGAAAAAGAAATAACTAAAAATCACCAAATCCGAGTCATTAAACTTATGAAATGTTTCTTTGTCTATATTATTCGGATCGGGATCTAATTCGACCATTACAAGTCTCCACCAGAACTCTTGAGGAAAGAATCAGATGAGATAAAAAAGAACCCGTTCTTCCACTATTTAATGGAAGACGAAAAGTCTACAACCAGGTGTCTCGCCTGTGATTAGGTGCCATAGTAAAACTACTTGCTATCCTGACCCTTGCATTTAATAGTGTAAAACCTCCTGAATAGATTTACATTGCATCTCGAATCCCACTAAGATTTGGATCGTGTTCGGTGCTAATTGCATGATCCAAATTCCCCAGTAGTATAGACTCCCTTGTATAAATCTCGTTAAGGGTAATCTCAACCCCGTCTTGATTCATTCATGGTAATGCCGATGTAATTCTTGGGGGGTCAATAGGTTAGATGTTCTTTTCGGAGCACCTTGGCCTTCATCATAGAAGGCTACAGACATTGATCAAGAATGTGATGGACAATTTGTCGGGTGCAATAACTCCTGAAATTGGATACTAAATCAAAATCGAATTCAACTATATTCTCGGGAGCCTCTGAGATCCTCGGGATTGCAAAAAACTCGTGGATGATAGTTTCCTCTTGTGTTTCCAACGTTCTCTTTTGCAATCTCTCTTGTTCTTTTAGAGACCCCAGGTCCTGCCGAGTCTCCGCTCTGACATTGGATTCTTCCCTCACTGAACTCTCTCCCTCTCCCAAGGCCTAGGGGTGGCGATGGATTTGGCGCACCATGACAAGTAGTTTAGTTACTTACTCTCATTGATTTCGATGGGCAAAAAAATCAAATGTGTAGCTTCAGAAAATGCTGCCGAAGTGGATAAAAAAGTCACAAGACAGCCTGATGACTATGGGAATAAAAAATCGAGTTGGCATACAAAGGAAAGAAGAGAATTGCAATATAGGCCAACTCCTCTATTTAAAAGGAAGGGCAAAAGTTGAAGAGTCAATTCACTCCACCTGCTCGCTCAAAACTCACACATTACATTAATTGCTCCTTTTTTTACGAACTTTTGAGTGTCCCATCAAGCATTCATTGTACCTACCCCATATACCAATCTTGACCAATATCCTAAATTAGGGGGTCTGATATAGTATCCAAGATAATCTCCCGAAATGATCTCCTTTCTTGGACCCTTCCTGATCCAAGGAATGATCTTGTAACTAAGGTCTTGTCAACCGAGTTCCCCTACGCTAAGAAGTGATGATATGACACTTCATCAGTTGTTGCAAGTCTATGCTCCTACAACAGCAGACCTAGAGCCGACTTATCGCCTCATCCTATCCCATTGATGTTGCCTAGTTCCCAAGAACACCTCCCAAGTTCTACTATAAATATCCTCTTTTTCCCAACCTCCAAGGTAATTGATTCTTAACTCTTTTATTCAGCAATTCATTCTTGAACTGTCAACTCTTGCTAACTTAAGCATCGAAATCAAACCAGGGGGTTGAGTCCCGCCTTTGTTTCTAATATCATGTAGAAAATTCGGATTAGAGTTTACCAATCTCCCGTTATCTCGGGAACCTTGATCGTGACTCTACAATGACAATCATAGATTTTTTAAATCTACATCTTCTTCCTTTTCTTGCTATTTTGTTGATCACTTATTGTTAGAGCAATGACATGAGGGTTTAGAGATGAAGAGAACATAGGAAAAAGAAAAGAAATTCATAACTTATAGAAAAAGCCAATCAAAAAAGAAAATGAATAATTGTAATTAATTTATAGTAGGTTAGATTTACTTTTTTGAATTAACTAATTTTTCTTCAATTTTGTGAAAAAAATCAAGACTTTCAAAGTGAGAACCACACTAGGATATCTGATATAGGCAACCCTAGGGGAAGACCCTCCTAGAACCTCCCAACCTTGTAATTATCAGAGTTGGATCTTTTCTCCCAACAGAAATTGAACTCGATTGTTCTCATGAACTCAAGACCTCTGACACACAAAGGTAATCAGCAACCTTAAGCAAATAAGGATGGATGAAGCGACACCACGATTAGGGAACAAGCTAATCGATAAAGTCTGATTTGAATCCTAAGCTATGACCTCAAGAATTCAAGAGTAAGTTCGGTTAAGAACTTGAAGGAAAATTCCTCACGATTTCTGGTTGTAATAATCTGTCTTTTACTCTTACAAGAGGTGCCTTTTTATAGGCTAAAACTAGGGCAAAATCCGGCCCACATAAACCTGGAAGAGATTCAGTCCGCATAAAAGAGCTTAAAGAGCTAGCTCTTTAAGGCTTTCCGATAAGACCCGATAAGTAATAAAATACTCAATGCCTAACAACTACTAAACGGGACAGTCTTAAAACAACTACCAACTAAGCTAACAAGTATGAGATCACTCCTTTACTTCAAACGTACAAGTGAACAAAGTAACTTCATGGTCCATCAAATCTTCAAACTTAGCTTGTTCCTTGCTTGTATGGTGAATGATCAAGGCTCGTAAAGCTTCCTTCACCCTCTTGGATCTTGATCTTGTCATCAGACCGCCAATGTGGACCAAAGGATCCTTGACCCAAGGTTGAAGTTAATTATTGCACACCCGTATCCGCATCAATATCACACTTCTATTATAAGGTTATAGTTAAGAAAAGTTTACTACTTCTTTATAGATGGTATTATATTGCCCAGGAATAGTTGAATTGACAACCATTTTCGACCGTTATCCTTCCCGACCCGTTACAAGAAAGGATTAATTGTGATGTACTAGAATTGACATTAGATGACCATTCTACCCTTGAGTGAAATGCAGAGCGTGCCTTCTTTACGAGAATCCGTAGATAACTTCGTTTATTAGTAACCTATCCCTCCTTTCAATCCCTCTCAGTGATAGATTTTAATTCCCCTTCCTCGGCTCTCTAGATTTTTCTAAAGAAAGGTCAGTGTTTTTAGAACAATCCCATGTCATTATTTGAATTTCTGAAATGTTGGTTTTTTTTTTCTGTTCATGTATTTGGGGTTTGCTAGTACTTTAATTTGGTCACTTTTCCGTGTGTTAAAGTGAAATTTAGTTATGGGTTTTGGGATTTTCTGTTTACCTTCTTGATTATTCTCATTAAGTACTTGGTTATCTGTAATTAAACTTCTTTACAACATTCGTCTTATGATTGGTGTACTTAGGCTCCATGTTTCATTGAATTATTTAATTCTCTACTTTTTCATTTTTAACAATTATGCTCGTTGAGATCAGGGATGTTGGAGTATTGTTTGTCTTGGTTGATGATTCAAATTGCTATGTATAGTATTATAAATGTGATGTGAGAAATGAATTCATTAGGGATCTATAAACTCAAAGTTCAAAAAGTATTTCAAAGGCCTGATCTTTGGATTTGGATGAAGCATGGTATAATGTATATGTAGGATTTCGAGAATTTTCATGTTTATGTGATACTATATTCTTGATGCATGCTGTTGATTGTGATAGTCAGATGTTGTAGTCATTTATCTTTGGTGATTATAGAAAAGAAAAAACGAATTGAAAACAATCACATGTTATACTATTCTCTTCTTTCATATGCAGACCTGATATGATCACTTTCATATAAATTTCTTTTTGAGTTTGATTTATAAAATTGAATTGATATGTGTACTTTTACTACTGAAATAAGGGTTGATTCCAACTCATGTATTTATACTATTCTTATCGTACCTATATTTAGGTGGTCAGTATATTATGCGTGTCCATTGATTTTGCTCAAAGTGGATTTTTGGGGAATCTTGGTGATTTCATGTTATTAAAGTAGCCGATGACTTAGTTGTTGTCGTGCCCCATTTTTTGAAATAAATCGAAAGGTGTTTGAAAAAAATGAGTTTTTAATTTTGAAAATAAAGAAAATGGGCTAAAATGGAGCATAGAAAATGCGATGATCTTGGCCCAAAATGATAGTCTAAAAAGGATTTTTAGAAAAGGATAGTCGCCACTTAGTATTAAATTTAGGTGGACCAAATCACCTAAAAAATATTTAAAAATGAAAATAAATAAAATCATTTTAGATGATTCCAGATCTTTGAAAACGAGATAAAAGAATTTGAGAGTCACGGTTGAAGAAAGGGAAAGTAAAGATTTGATTAAGTCAAATCTAAAGCACCCTTTCAACCTAACTAAAGTTAGTTACGAGATATAGTCAAAAATTTTTCTAATCTAACCTCTAAAATTTATCACAATCGAATGCTTCTATATGGATGTAAACCTAGATCTAGGGGTATCGAGAGGGACGAAATATCTCTTCAGAATTTAATTGGTGCAAATCACATTAATTGTAAAATTCAAGAATAATCTCTTGAAGAGGTTATGAATATGCGAAAGATGAGACTCAAAAGAAAAAAATTATGATATATAGATAAATATACATGATTTAGAAGAGAGGAATGCAACATAATGGATGCGGAAAGCTAAAATTCGTGACACAATTTTTCTTCTTATAGAGGGGTAATAGCATGATAAGATTAAAAAACCATACTCACCCATTTCCTATATTTGAATGGTGACTCTTTTGACCTAGACAAGCAAATAAACTAACTTATTTTCTAATTATCTAAATGAAATGCAAGTCTAAATGATATGATTTGTGCACATAGATATAAGAGAATAAGAGGACATATTATTCAAATGAAAATAACCTAAAATGGAAAAAATACATAAAATGCAATAAATACAAAATATGAATCTAGCGCGTAAATGATCTAAGAATCTAGTATTACACTAACACATTTTTACAAGTTCTCACTAGCATTATACTACTGAAAAATCGGGTAGAAAGTCCACGATTAGCATTGGACGAGTGTAATGACGCCATGCACTCATTATAAATAAATAAAGCATATAGAGCATAATTAAAACAAATAAATACATAAAACACGTAGAGTATATAAAGCACATAACACATAGCACATAAGTATAATATCTAAATGTAAAATCAAAGAAAGCCAATAAAACACATAAGCACATAAACACACAATCACATAAGATCTAACTATTACATTGGAGGCTCTAATTACAACTCAAAAGGGGAAATATAAGATAATAAATCTAACTAACCTATCTATTACATTTTTCAAACTAATTACATTTTTTGCAAAAATATAATCTATCTATTATATTGCCTATCTAACTATAGTTCTTGCACAAGAGGATATACCTATCTATTACATTTTGGGCATTTAAATGCCCTCCAAATAATCATATAACTTAAATTAAATAAACATAAAATGAATAAAAGATTAAAATAAATAAGTAGAAGAAAAACGTATAAAACATATAAACACGTAAAAGCACATAGGAGCAAATAAAAAGAATAATAGCGGAACCTCCCTTTCGAAATAGCGACTAAGTGAGAGGAAAAGAGAATTGTCTACTTTTTTAAAATCAACAAACGGGTCAATGCACCAATTTAATTGACAATTAATTATTAGAGGTGAAAAAACTTAATCTAACAAATTAACACTCCAAGCAATGCATGAAGAATCAAAGAACTAGGGGGAATCTTAATAATAAAAGCGACAAAGATTTTTAGGGACTAAAATAAAAAAATCAAAAGTTTTTGTGACAAAAGTATGAATTTATTTAAAATCAACAAACGGGTCAATGCACCAATTTAATTGACAATTAATTATTAGAGGTGAAAAAACTTAATCTAACAAATTAACACTCCAAGCAATGCATGAAGAATCAAAGAACTAGGGGGAATCTTAATAATAAAAGTGACAAAGATTTTTAGGGACTAAAATAAAAAAATCAAAAGTTTTTGTGACAAAAGTATGAATTTATTTAAAATTTGGGGCTACAAATGAAAATTCTGTAAAAAAAATTTACTACCATATTATTCATGATATGATTAGATTTGAACTAATTAACCACCAAAAAATGATTTTTTAGCCATCAAACCAAAACTATTTGCATTAATTTCTAAAGTTGTTTAATTAAAAGGTCTAAATTTAACAAATTTTATTCAAGCCCCAATTATCCTTAAAAACCAAAATAAACTCAACAACATATGCATGAGACATCATAAGGAGAGATCAAGACCCTAAAAAGAAGAAATTTATCCATTTTCATGATTTTTTGGGTCTTAATACAATTATGCAAAATTGGGGAGAGGGCCCAAAATGCAGAATTTTGGGACCCAAACAAGCCCAAGTCAGATCTAACAAAGTCTAAACACTCATACAGTCTATATCTTCTCGGGTACATGGGTTAAGAAAGAAAAAATAAATTTCTTTCAAAGATTCCAAAATCCGTACACAAAAACCATGAAGCATGAGTTTAACTTTATAAGTTGCAAAAGAAGAAAACTCCCCAGTTCATTAACATATATATAAAAGAGCGAATGCCATGGCTCAAAAGGGATGGTTGTTTTGCTAATGTGGCCAATAGTTATTGGCTGGAGTGTGTTCGTCCGTCTGTGTGTGTGTGGTTTTCTTTCTTCTCTTCTTTTTCAAACAAACAAATGCAGATGTGATTGATGGGAGAAGGTTACCTTCTCCTAACTTTTCAGTGATGGTAGCGGGTTCCTTTTCTCCACTCATTTCATTAACCATCCGACTCCCTCTCTCCAACACTTCCTTTCTCTTTTTTCTTGTTTTTTCCCTCATCCTCACAAAGAAAGCTGCACTTTTTCTCTCTCTTCAATTTCAGAAGCATTTTCTCTCTTCAATTTTTTTCTGATAGATGACAACAAAATCAAAAAGTTGGCTGGAATTTTTTTGCTTCAAAAACTCTTCTTACTTCTTTTTTCCAAAGGATCTTTATTAGCCTTTTTTTTCCCTTCTATTATTTACCAGATTAATTGTCTAATTTTTCCCTTTTATGATGTTGTGATGTTGATCAAGTTGAGGATCAAAGCCAGTGCTATCGACTTGAGGATCAAGTTGAGAGGGAGATGGGAACTCTAGGAGTCCTTTCCTTTCCTTTTGCTTTGATCCAAACGGTGCCTTAAGATTTCGGCTCTCTGAAGAATGAGGCTGTCAGAGAGACTGGGGATTTCTTCAAGGGTGGTTGCCCCTCTCTGATTTTTAGCCTATGATTTCTTTTTTTCATCATCGACCATCAGAGACCAACAACCCTTCAGATGTAGTTTTCTGCTTATGATTAATCACAGAAACCCCCCTTAAAGTTTTTGAACCAAACCTTTCATAAATAGCAGCATTACTACTACTACTATTGATTCTGCTCATCTTCTCGAGAAGCCTGCTTGTCTGAAGGCTGTGATGATTCTTTACCTTTCAGAGCAAATGGGTCAGTGGATTGAGCCAAATCTGACCCGTATCTTGGCTGGGCAACCCGGATGGCATATATGATGGGGAGGAAGAGAAGATGATCCATCACATTGCGACCGGCGTTGCTGCCATGGCGGTGTCACTTTCTCTTTGCCTGACCTAAGATGATACATCTGAGCCTGAACCTTGATCATTTTCCCCCCTCGATGGCATCATTATTTTTCTAAAAATAAAAGCAAGTTTTTTTTTTCACTTTCAAGAATTTGGGCTTTTTTTTTGTTGGTTGGGTACACTGAGGAATGAAGTTAAATCAATACAAAATTGCAGTTTACTCTGCAAAAAAAAAAAATTGATGTTGTGATGTTGCAGGTACATAATTTGAAAATTTCCTCCACCATCTTCATGCGGTTTTGTAAGTTTTGTTTTTCCATTTTGAAGGTAGATTCTATAAGGTTATTTTCTTAAAAAATTGTATTCTTTAACATTGTTTCCCATGCCTCTCGAACCCTCTCAGCTTAAGGAAGAAAATAGAAAAAGTAAATCAGTGTTCCTGAAATTAAGCACTTGCTCTTCATCTTGCTTTACCTTTATGGATTTTTGTCTGAATGTTTATCATGTAGGGTTTTTTTTGTGGGTAGTTTAGTTCACCACTTCTATATATTTCTTGTTCAGTTTTGGAGTATGTGGAAGGCAAATGAGTCTTTAAAATTGCTGGCCCGCCTGGTGGTTTTGGAGAAAGTACCTCACGGAAGTATTTCTAAGGATTTTTCAAGTTGTTTTGTATTTCAAAAGTTCTCCCCTACAATTAAATTTTTTACCAAACAATTTATTTGGATTAACCTGGATTTCAAATACTCAAAATCCTCCGTGAAATCTAATTCCATGAAACTAAACTGATTTTTGTGGGAGTTTTCGTACATTTGATCATTCTTAGTCCCATTTATTGTGGTTTTCTACCAATACAATCTGGTGTTTGTATCAGTGATGTTGGAGTCCTTGATTGGATTTCAAGAAATTGTAGGTTTATGGTGTACTGCCTTGTATACTAGATCATTTGGTATATAATCTTTTTTTTCAAGTTAAATTGGTGTTAAATTGGTCCTAATGATGGGCCAATGTGATTTTCATGCTAAAAAAGTCTTGTGTCATTGATGGCTCGATAATTTTTAGGAGTTTAGTAAGTTGTTGTGAGTAGTATTTTTTAGTGATAACGGTATTATTCACTATGGCATTTTAAGAATTGTACCTGACCACATGGATATTTTCTCCTCCTGGTGGTTTGGTACTTTTTCCTTTTTAAATACCTGGAGGCTTTTTTTGATTGAACTATTTGATGATTTGACTTGTTGCTTATGGTTATACGTTGGTTTGTTTTCACAGCCGTGTGTGTGGAAAATCCCAAGATATTATCAGTAAGTATGGCCTACTGCAGACAATGCTTCTGCAGTAATGCTAAGGAGATTAGATTCATTAAGGTAATGGATTTGAAGTTTTAAGAAAGGAATGATCGTATTGTTACCTTCTTTTAAAAAAAAAACTAATAGAGCTACTATGACGTGGATGTTGTTTTCATTGTCATGTCAATATTCATATTCAAGTTAGGATCTGATTGTGCATTTAAATTTTCTTGTGCCTGTGGTTCTAGATACGAGTATATGCCAATTTAAGAATTTTGTAGTTGGTTGTTGGCACGTTGTGATACTGAGTTATGGGTCTTGTTTTTCCATTTTTGTGTCCTTCTTGAATAAATTACTAAATCATTTTGAATTTTCTTGCATTTGTCGTTGCAATATAATTGAAAGAATAGGTCGTTGCCTCCTTGCTAGCAGATTTTGTTGAGCAAGCTGCCATTAGAGATAAATGGATCCCAAGTTGTTATTTGCTTTGAATTTTGAACAATTTTGGATGTTCTAATTTTCCATTGAACTTGAATTGGTATGTGAATCAACAAATTCTACCATATGTTGTTCTTTAATATACGGTATCACATGTTTTCTTGAGGTTGTCCTTGGTGTGACTATTTTGTGAATGCAATTATGGTGAATTTTTTATTTCTATTAAAAGAAATTGATGAATTGCAGGCAATGTTTTTAAATAGTTGGTTAATGCTCTTGAACTGATTATTCTGGATCGTATATGTTTTTTATGTCGATGCCATGATAAATTGGTTAAATTGGTTCTCATTCATTGTGAGCAAATCTAGATTTGTATTGGAACAGATTGCCTTTCTTTTTAATTTAAATAAGATGAGAGGATCTTTTTAAGACATTTCTTATCATTTTACTATTGCAATAATTACTAGAAAATGCAGAGCCAAGGTACATTTATGCAAAAACATGAATATTCTGGAGTATTTTCAAAGTGAGACTTATTTTAGCTAATGAATACTTATTAGCGGGTTTACAATTTTGTTAAGCTATCAGAGCTTTATTATGCCAGCAATATACTATATAACCTACCTACAGCACCTGCCAAAGGTTTTTTTATTACATTTTAGGCAAGATTAAAATGAGTTTTCCACTAAATTATGGTAAGGTTAAGTATTTGTCCTTGGGAAAAATGCCATATTCACATTTGTACATGAAAAATGCAATTTTTTGTTTTGTTACGTGTGTACATTCATGCCCTGTATCTGGTAACATGAAATAATTGCTTACATAATCATTTATGCAAGATTGGGTCTGATGCCAAGTTTAACATGGGTAGGGAATTGTAATGTAAGTGTTTATTCCTTAAGTGAGATGACTTCAATTAATGACCTGTTTTAATATACTTGATGATAATGTAAAAAGCGAGTTACATAATGCTATAGGGGTTGGGTAAAGGAAAAAGGAGTTATATTACATTGAGGTGGATGTTTGTTAAAGGTATTTATTTGGATATGAAAATGATAATAATACATAACGTTTTCATCCAAAAAGGTGATAGTAGTAATTATTTTTCTATTAAGTTTAGTTCACTATGAAATATAGTACTTAGTTTGCATTAATTATGGTTGGCTCCATCCAAATCTGAGCTTGTTTGTATGTAATTTGCAAGTTGACGGTGCTAAAAATTTCTTGTGGATTTGAACAAGATACTTAAATGACTTCTATTTCTTCAAATTGTGAGTGGTTTATGGATGGTTGTATACAATTCTTAAAAGTTTTTATTACTTTTGTCGCGCCCCACTTTTCGAATGATGTGTAGTGTGGTGTGTGAGTGTGAATGTGTATAAAATTAAAATAAAGGCCATGGGACTTGATAATGCGACGGTTTGGCCATATAAAGTTCAAAAAGGGTTTTTTGTATCAAAAACGGAGTCGCCACTTGGTATAGAGTTAGGGTGTACCAAGTCACCCAAAAATGATTTTTGTTTTTTGAATAAAAAAAGTAAATAAACCCTTTTAGAGAACTTTTGGGTCTACGTAACCAAAAGAGGGATCGGGGGTCACATTTGACGAAGGGGAAGGCAAGGATAAAAATCCAAGGCACCCCTTCGACCTAGCCAAGGCTAGTTGCGTGACTTAAACCAATTTTTCCTAATTTTTCTACCCAAGGTATGTATCGCGTGTTGGATATGTCTATATGAATGCAAAAACCTAGACCTAGGGGGACATGGGGGAAATTTCTCTTCAAAGGTTGAGTGATGCCAATCACGTTAATTGTGAAGCCCAATAATGATCCTTCGGAGAGGTCACACATGATCCTAAATGACGTAAAAATGAGTGGAATGCATGCTATGTGAAAATGTGAGTTTGTGAAGTGGGAAGATTGATAAAAATACGATATAAGTGGAGGTGTGCAAATGTCTTTGAATGCAAATATATACTCCAAGTGCAAGTGGGCAAAAATGCATGTATGCAATTTAAAGAAAAGTGCGAAAGTGTCGGTGTGCAAATGAAGATGAAAGTACTCGTGTGCGAGTGAAGATAAAAGTGTTCGTGTGCAAGTGAAGATAAAAGTGTTCGTGTGCAAGTGAAGATAAAAAAGTGTTCGTGTGCAAGTGAAAGTGATAAAAAGGTGCATGTGTGCAAATGAGACAAAAGTGAAAGTGTGATGATAGAGTGGATTGAGAATGCATGAGCCTAGGGAATTCATGCATATTGGGTACGGGGAGACCTAAATCGTGACTCAATTTGCCCTTTTATAGAGAGGATACAAGCGTGCTAAGGCTTTAGAAAAAGCCACACTCGTCTATATCCCATATTTAAGGGGACTCTCCAGGCAAATGAACCCTATAACTAGTACGAGATGCAAAAATCCTAAAATGAGGGGAAAAGGGGTTCGAGGAGCATGCCAAAAATGATAAAACTAAGAAAAATGCATGACATGTAGTGAACATGCAAATATGCACTATCGAAAGGGAAATCCTAAGGGTCTAGCGTATGAATTCCTACTAGCGTTGGACTAGTGGAAACGTACATTCATCCATCACATTCATTCATGGCTATGGAAAGCGATTAGACATGCCAAACACCTATAAACACATAGCACATAACAATTAGCATGCTCGACTAGATGCAAGAGCCTAGTAAAGCACTTAACACATAACACATAGACAAGCAATGAACCTATTACACTTGCTAGCTAAAACAAAAGGGGAAGGGGAAATGGACCAAATTGCTCGCCAAGCCCTATCTATTACAAGCCAAGAGGTGTACACATACCCCATAAAAACATAAAGGGGAAGGGGTAAATGGACCAAATTGCTCGCCAAGCCCTATCTATTACAAGCCAAGAGGTGTACACATACCCCATAATGAATAACTTAAATAAAGGCAAAAGTAAATGAAATAAATGAAAGGAATTAAAGAAAAGCAAGGAAAGCAAGGAAAGCGAAATAGACATGCATATTCACATAACACGTAGGAGCACGTAGGGTCAAATGAATTGCAAAGAAGGGATTAGGGTGTACCTCCCTTGAGTTGATGCCTTAAATGGAGTGAAATCGCTTATTCATCCTCCAAAATAAAAGAAATGGTCAAGGCACCAATTTATTTGGCAAATAATCACAAAAGATAAATATAAACATGAAATTGAATCAATTGAATCATGTCAACAATCCACAAAAGAAGAAAGGACTTGATTGCAAAGATGAACAAAGTTTTGGGGTCAAAATTAAAGAAAAATAAAGTTCAGGGACCTATTTGTAATTAAATTAAGGACCGAGTTGAAAGAAGTTGAAAATATCCAGGGCCACAATACAGTTAAGGAGAAATTCAGGGACTGATTTGCAAAATCGTTTTCTGGTTTTCTAATGGACCAAACCATTGGGCCATTTCCTTTATTTATTTGGGCCAAAGCTTCCCAGCCCAATGGAAATCCCAAAGCAAAAGGGAATGGGCCGTTTTATTATTTGTTTGGGCTAAGATCACTTGGCCCAACCAGAAGTCCAAGGAAAAGAGAGTGGGCTAATATATTATTTTGGCCCAAAAATAAGCCAAACAAACAGATGGGCCATAGTGCAATTAGACAGAGGTTGGGGGTTTGAAATAAAAATATCACAAAATATTATGCATCCTGCCCGAAGTTCTCTTGCAGCATTCCTCTGCATTCTTTCATTTTGTAACTCACATGAAACATGGGCCATAGTGCAATTAGACAGAGGTTGGGGGTTTGAAATAAAAATATCACAAAATATTATGCATCCTGCCCGAAGTTCTCTTGCAGCATTCCTCTGCATTCTTTCATTTTGTAACTCACATGAAACACATGAAACAGACTCCAAACGAACAAAGCCCTCTAACAAATTCAGACCCCTCTGGATTAACAAAACCCAATCATGAATATTTAACATAAAAAATTCCAAAGAACATTAGTGGCCATTTATCCTTTCTACGCGACATAAAAATATCAGAAAAAGTTCCACTTTAATTCCCTTGGTTCCCTCCAAAGGGAAATGAAGCTCACCCAAACTCCCTTGCACACAAACTCACGACATAACTGAATTCATACCAAGGGAAGAACAAGAAACAGCAAAAACCCAGAGAAGGTGACATACACGAGCATATCAAAATCAAAATTCCCGTTTCAGCCATGAAAGGCAACTATTACGTTCTAACGAATACTGCTCATCATTTTCCACACGCAAGACGCAGACGATTCAACCATCAAATAGAATTTTCACTCGAGCATTTCATCAAACATGTTAAGGGTATTAAAAATTTTATCCATTCTTTGCTCTATTGACACTAGAATCGGCTCATAAAATTTGTCAGAGACATAGAAAACAATCCAATCTTCATATACAGCATGTTTATTCAACAACCACGAACAAACACCAGGCATATCGCAACAAACATAATCATGGCAGCCTGTTTTGAAAACTTGAACGGAACTGAAATTTTAAAGGGAAAAAAAAAACAGCTTACTGTTCCCTTGCTTGAGCGGCGGTAGCGACTATGAGAGACTGCTGAGAGACTTCGAAGTCGAAATCATCTCTTGAGGGTGGAATTCCAGCGATTCTTGATGGCGTTGTCGGTTCGGCCTGGGAGCAGACAGCCTATGGGTTTCTGATTTTTCGCTTTCTCTGTTTTGTCTCAATGCCCGATAGCTCCTCTCCCCTGTTTCTTTTTCTTTCGCCGCCGCCCACTCGGCTCTCTGCTCTTCCTTCCTTTTCTAGCGGCCTTTTTTATTTCCCTTTGCTAGGCAGCCGCCCCTTTTTTCCCTGTACTCTGTTTTTTTTGTTTAGCCTCAAGCCCCGAAACTCTCTCAGCTTTCCCCTTGTTCCAGCCGAAGCTCCCTCTTTGCTCTCTTTTTCCTTTTCTTCCTTTTAGCCGAAACCCCTCTGCTTTTTCCTTAGCTCCTCAGCCGTTAACTCTTGCTGTTTTTCTCTCCGCCCCTGTTCTGATTTTTCGCTTTCTCTGTTTTGAGCCTCCCAGACCTCTCTCGGCCTTTCTCTGTTTTTCTTTTTCTGCCTTTTTCGGCCAAGCTCCTCTTGCCCCAGAAACCTTAGCCGCCAATTGCCTTGCCGTTCTTATCATGTTTTTTTCTTCATCCGTTTCAGCCCGAAGCCGCCCGAAGCCCATTGCTTTGCTTTTCTCATTTTTGCTCCTACCTTGCTCTGTTCTTCCGCTAGCCTTCCTCTCTGTTTGTTTTTCACTCTGTTTTTTCCCTTCCGTAAGTCCTTTCTCTCCAATTGGCATCTTTTTTTTTTTGTTTTGCCCGTAACCTCCTAGCCTTTTCTTGTTTGCGGCTCTTTCTATTTTAAAGGCACCCCCCAAAGAAAAACTAAACCTAAGATGAAAGGCTAGGATCTTATCCTCCAAAAATGGGTTTATGTGCAAAAACAAAATAAAATAAGATGAGGTAAACAACTTAAATTAAATGATTAAATGATTGAAGTTTAATTAAATGATAAAATGACTTAGAAAAATAAAAATAATAGCCAACAAAAATCCTTAAAAATTTGGTGTCTACAGTTTGCCCCTCTTTGTCTGAGTTTTGGAAAAACTGGAGACAAAGAAGTAGACACCAAATACTTACCTGTGTTATTCGGCTGCAATGGACGCTTCTGAAATGAGGACTGACCTCTTTAACAATTTTTTTTTTGAGAAATGGTATTGACCTAAACAGAAATTTAAAACGGGACTGACCCGAACAGAAATTTAAACGGGACTGACCCGAACAAAATTTAAAATCATATGAATTGAAGTGAAATGGAGTGTTGGTGGGATTGACCCATGTTTATTGGTGATGCAAATGAAAGAAGTGAAATGCTCACTGGCGGGACTGACCCACGTTCCAGTGGCTGTGAAAATGAAATGCTCACTGGCGGGACTGTCCCACGTTCCAGTGGCGGTGAAAATGAAATGCAAATGAAATGCTCACTAGTGGGACTGACCCACGGCTAGTGGCGATGCAAAATGAAATGCAAATGAAAGGCTCACTAGTGGGACTAACCCACGGCTAGTGGCTAAACAAAATGAAATGCTCACTAGTGGGACTGACCCACGGCTAGTGGCTACTAAACAAAATGAAATGCTCACTAGTGGGACTGACCCACGGCTAGTGGCTAAGCAGAATAAAATGCTCACTAGTGGGACTGACCCACGGCTAGTGGCTAAACAAAATAAAATGCTCACTAGTGGGACTGACCCACGGCTAGTGGCTAAGTAGAATAAAATGCACCCTGGCGGGACTAACCTCTGCTCCAGTAGCTGTGTAAATGAAATGTTGAGAATTGGTCAGTGGGATAACACCCGAGCCTGCCGAGATTTGGCGGGATAAAACCCGGTCCCAATGTGAGATAAGCGGTCAGCGGGATTAAACCCGGTCCTGCCGAGATTGGCGGGATAAAACTCGGTCCCAATGTGAGATAAGCGGTCAGCGGGATTAAACCCGGTCCTGCCGAGATTGGCGGGATAAAACCCGGTCCCAATGTGAGATAAGCGGTCAGCGGGATTAAACCCGGTCCTGCCGAGATTGGTGGGATAAAACCCGGTCCCAATGTGAGATAAGCGGCCAGCGGGATAGAACCCAGTTCTGCCATCCAACTAGTCAAGGAATTGAATTTGATTTGTCAAAAAATCGGAAATTAAATTTGATTTTCCAAGAAACAAGAATTTGAACTTGATTTTTGATTTTTGACTTTTGAATTTTTTCTGATTTTTCGAGAGAATTTTTTTTCAAAAATAATTTGCCCCAGTGTAGGGCCCTTTTCCCTTCTTTCTTCTCTTTCTTCGGCATTGGCCTTCCACAACTCAGAAGCTTTTCGTCGACTTCAACTGTGAATACCTGCACAGGGGGCTTACATGCACTCAAATTTTCATGAAAAAGACAGCATGATTGATTTGAAAGTCTTGCTTGAGTCTTTGACAAAATCTTCAAACGAACTATAACAATTTGCCCCAGTGTGGGCTTATTTTGTGAAATCTTGGAAATAAAAATTTTGCCCCAGTATGGGCCCATTTGATTGCAAAAAAATTGGTTTGGATGACTTTCCATTTATTTGAACAAAGTAAGAAACTGAACGTCTTGCTTAAAACCACAAAGAAAATTTCATGATGAATTTCTCAAAATAATGCCAAATTACAAGAGATTTCTTCCTTACCTTAGCATCGAAGCTTTAGGTAATGGGCGTTATTTCTGATTTGGAAATGGGAGGTCAAGATTTGTCTTATTCATGTGCTCAGATGGTATGTAATCCCTTCAATACCACATCTTAGTGAAAGCAAAGAGTTTATCACCCTTATTTCATAAGAAAACTTAGTCAACGTATAAGCTTCATGGGCTTGCAAAATTTTGGGTAGAAATGATAGCTAAACATGTGAAATCTAGTTATACCCTTATGATGGATTTTTATGAGCATAATCCTCACTTTGGATTGTCATGAAGGAATAAGTCAACGATGGACTTTATTAGCTTGTAATTTGGCTTGAAACGATAGTTAAAGAACTAAGATTTTCAAGGACATTGCACTAAAAATCGCTTTTTCCCAAAATTGCCTCTATTCTGAATTCGAAGATCCTGAACTTTGTTTGACTTTTGTCACTCAACAGGGACTTTCAACATCGAATCTTTTTGCATTTTTCCTTGCATTTATTTTCCTTGCTTTTTCTTTTTGCCTCTTTTTCCTTTCCCTCAACTTGGTGGATTTTCTCATGGTGAATAGCGTCAACCCCATACCCAAGCAATTCAGAAATACAGCTAAAATTTTCCGGCATCAGAAATTTTCTTGACAGGGCTATTGCAAAGAACAGAAGTCAGGACTTTCGGCTTTTGTAATGGGGTCTGGTGGGGTGCTTAGAAAAGTTAAGGCTTGAAAGCGGATTTCAAAAGCGGTTTAAAAAAAATCTGAGATCGCATTGTTGCGTCAACCCTATTTTAGGGTTAAATCAGAATTTGCCCCAGTTTATGCTCAATTGAGGCTTTTCACTTTCATTTTCTTTCTTCTTTTGATTTTTCAGCCTTCTGCCATTCTTTTGAACTTTTCATAAAATTTGCCCCAGTTTATTTGTGAACTGAGGTTCTCTTTTCTTCTTTTGTCTTTTGATTTTGTGACTTTTCACTTTTTCACTTCTTGAAATTTTCCTTTTCAACTCAAACTTGCCCCAGTGTGGGGTTTGCGATTCTCAGGGGTTGCCAAATGAAGTATTTTATTCTGAAGGCTCAAAAGGGATAACTAGGGATAGAATGCTTGATCGGAAAAGAAGAGGGCCTGACTTTTATTCTGTTCCTTACAATAATTCTGAAAGGAAACTTTCATTAATGAAAAATTTCTGGCATGTATCTGAATTAACTGACTGAGGAAAACCCTTACTCATTCATATCTATGAAGCATAAGTGATCCACCGGACAGAACTTGTCCTTTTCTTTTCTTCTTTCTTTGTTTTTTTTTTCAAAATTGGAACCCAAGTGGAATCGAATTTTCCCAATTTGCGGTTCCCTCCCCTTTTCTTTTTCTTTTTCAAAATTCCCCAGTCTCCTTCCCCAATGTGGGGTGCGATCATATGTGCACTCGAAAAGAATCACCAAGTTTTGGCTCAAATGAGGATGCAAGGGGTAATCAGTGTTTAGGTTGTAGAAACGACGGCCAAAGCATCATTCTTACACCTCATGACAACCAAAGTAACGAATTGCTCGTTGAAAATCCATTCCCTTTTGAAAAACTTCCCAATGTGGGGTAGTGATCATTAAGGCCCTTATTTGAAACGAAATTATTCTTTTGAAGGCTCAAATGGGAGAGCAAATGATAAAATATGTATAGGTAGAGAAACAAATGCTCAAAGTATCATTCCAAGTTTTCAAAACAAACAAGAATAATGCACATTTTTGCTTTCACTTAGATGTGAATTGAATCCGGTTAAACCAATGGGGATTTTTCCAAGCAAAGATTGTCCCAATTTGCAATTTATCAATCAATGTGACTGATTTTATTTTGGGGCTAAATGAAGGAGAAAAGGTATCTCATTGGGCCTTTTGAGTGGCCCTTTTTAGCACTCTTATTGGATGACCCGGATCAACAATCTGGTGTACGTAAGGATTTTTTTTTTTTTTTTTGAAAGCAGACACTTGTGAATTTTCAGACCAGAGGTCGGAAAAAAATCTCAATTTGGTCTTATTTCTTAAAATTCATCATAAAATCTCCAATGAGCAAAAGAATGAAATGTACATGAATATACACAAAACAATAATTGTCCAAAACTTTATTACTAACAAGATTAAAACAAAATTTGTCGTTCAATTATAATACAATGAGAAGAGAGAAACTTGTAAAGAGCTCCACATATACACTTTTCAACTCATTTTCTTTTGGAACAAGATGTATTAACAAATCAAATACACAGAATTTTCCTTTGAAAAATAATTACAAAATCTCTCAGAGGCTTTAGCGTAGAGCTTTCGGAAGTGTCATCAGATATAGAAAAATATTTTCCCTTTATTGGAGGATTTTTACGAATGCAGGGGGAGGGGGAAAAATAAAAGAAAAATACCCAGAGTTAGTAATCAAAACCATAAAATCGGTATGCATGTCCTATGGGGGAGCCCTTTTTGTGCCAAGGGTAGGCCTAGCATGAAAATGCAATCCTCCAGAGCAAGCACTATACAATACCTGATGGATCCAACCAGCTTATGGAGTGAAAGATAATTTGAAAAAGATTTGACCCATTGGAATGAGAAGAGACGTTTGTCAAAATGAGGACCTCGTCCGAAGGGATTGATCACTTTTGATCGATACAAGAACTTGCAAAAACGCACGGGTTAGACCTTGACGAACTTCCTATCGAAAAGATTGGAATTCGTTTTGACAACTTTTCTCAGTGAAGCACGGGTCAAAACTCCAACTGATCAAATGGCTGGATGCAATGGATGTTTTTCTCAAAATCGACTAGGTTTTCCATTTTGAAATTCAACATTGAAACCCTAATTGGTCAAATGAAATTAAAAATCGACCGGATTACCCTAAAAAGGAAAACAGGTCAAATGAATTGAATGAAATTTAATTTATCCAAAATTAATCAGATCACCCTAAAAAGGGTAAATTGATCAAATTGATTGAACGAAACTTGATTTATTCAAAATCGGCTCGATTGCCCTAAAAATGGGTAAATTGGCCAAATGAATGAAATTGAATTAGTGATTTATTCAAAAATCGGCTGAGTGACCCTAAAAAGGGTAAATTGGTCAGATGAATTGACGATTTATTCAAAATCGGCCAGGTGACCCTAAAAAGGGTAAATTGGTCAAATGAATTGACGATTTATTGAGTGAATTGGCAAAATGGATTAGTTGAATTGTCCGGCCATTGGTTATTTCAAAATTATTGAGGTGCATTAGTCTATGACCTTCTAAAAATCAAATTTTGGCCTCAATTTATTTATCGTCTCAATAGGAGGAATCATTTGTGAATTTCTTCAAATTAATGTCCTTCACGCAAGGGACTTTTACCAATTTTTGATAAAATGGCCAAAAAGTGATTATTAGATGCTCATATTCCAAAGAGCACTCTATGAAAATGATCGGATCCTACCTTACCTTGTGCACTACCCCTTTGGATGGTACAAAACGTAAACGTGCAAGTCTCACTGGATTAAATATCCGAGACACAAGGTGGTTTATTCCTAAACACGGGATTCCCTATGTGGCATTCCCTTTCTATGGTTTATGCATGATGCCAGTTATTAAAGCGATGTAAATATGTGACAAATATGGCCTAAAGGACATAAATAATGCATCGGGGAGAAAAGGTCTAAAAATGAAATGTATTTATTGAAAATTAAGTGTAATAACTGAAATTTAAACATGTGAGTTATCTAGTGGGCGAGTCACTAAAAGAGTGCCAAAGAGGCCTCTTATTGCTATGGCACATGAATGCAGGCCAAGAAAACAAAGAAATGGTTAGTGCAATTGATAGTACACATAACACATTGGGAGCAATTAAGAAAAAGAAATACAATAAAGCAAGTAAAGGGGCGGAACCCCTTCCCTCGTGCCTAATGTGCTTAAAAGAGGGTGAGGCTGACTCTATCCTAAGGAAATACTAACATGGATGCATGAGGTTGGGGTTCACTAATGCGACTAGACTCGATAAGGCTTAAAAGGTCCCCAAGCCTTCAGACCTAAGGGAATGGGTCATCAATCCCAAGACCCTCGGTCGGTGGCTCGAGCGGTCCCCTAGGTATTGCTATGGGCGCAAAGCACACCATCCACATACCCAGAGAAACCATTCCTAGTCCTACAAGGCGGTGTGGGAAAGAGCCCACGAAAATAAAATAAAATGGGATAAAGCAAGTAAACGTGCACGTATGAAGTGTTCCCCTATTTTGAGGGAAGGGGTTGAGAACCACGCGGGGCTCTAAAGGTGACACACACCCCCCCAAATGCAATGCAAGCGCGAGATAAACAAGTAAACACACATCCAATCAACCAATCATACATTCGTGAGCGAGGGAGTAGTTTGAGACGTACGTGAGACAAAAATCCTAAAAAGGAAAAATGCAACCCTAATATCCAAATGCTATACATAAAAAGGGTAGAGAAAGGAAACGAATGGCTATGTCAAATGCTTGGACCCACTTAGGAAGTCCCCAGTGGAGTCGCCAACTGTCGCGCCCCACTTTTCGAATGATGTGTAGTGTGGTGTGTGAGTGTGAATGTGTATAAAATTAAAATAAAGGCCATGGGACTTGATAATGCGACGGTTTGGCCATATAAAGTTCAAAAAGGGTTTTTTGTATCAAAAACGGAGTCGCCACTTGGTATAGAGTTAGGGTGTACCAAGTCACCCAAAAATGATTTTTGTTTTTTGAATAAAAAAAGTAAATAAACCCTTTTAGAGAACTTTTGGGTCTACGTAACCAAAAGAGGGATCGGGGGTCACATTTGACGAAGGGGAAGGCAAGGATAAAAATCCAAGGCACCCCTTCGACCTAGCCAAGGCTAGTTGCGTGACTTAAACCAATTTTTCCTAATTTTTCTACCCAAGGTATGTATCGCGTGTTGGATATGTCTATATGAATGCAAAAACCTAGACCTAGGGGGACATGGGGGAAATTTCTCTTCAAAGGTTGAGTGATGCCAATCACATTAATTGTGAAGCCCAATAATGATCCTTCGGAGAGGTCACACATGATCCTAAATGACGTAAAAATGAGTGGAATGCATGCTATGTGAAAATGTGAGTTTGTGAAGTGGGAAGATTGATAAAAATACGATATAAGTGGAGGTGTGCAAATGTCTTTGAATGCAAATATATACTCCAAGTGCAAGTGGGCAAAAATGCATGTATGCAATTTAAAGAAAAGTGCGAAAGTGTCGGTGTGCAAATGAAGATGAAAGTACTCGTGTGCGAGTGAAGATAAAAGTGTTCGTGTGCAAGTGAAGATAAAAGTGTTCGTGTGCAAGTGAAGATAAAAAAGTGTTCGTGTGCAAGTGAAAGTGATAAAAAGGTGCATGTGTGCAAATGAGACAAAAGTGAAAGTGTGATGATAGAGTGGATTGAGAATGCATGAGCCTAGGGAATTCATGCATATTGGGTACGGGGAGACCTAAATCGTGACTCAATTTGCCCTTTTATAGAGAGGATACAAGCGTGCTAAGGCTTTAGAAAAAGCCACACTCGTCTATATCCCATATTTAAGGGGACTCTCCAGGCAAATGAACCCTATAACTAGTACGAGATGCAAAAATCCTAAAATGAGGGGAAAAGGGGTTCGAGGAGCATGCCAAAAATGATAAAACTAAGAAAAATGCATGACATGTAGTGAACATGCAAATATGCACTATCGAAAGGGAAATCCTAAGGGTCTAGCGTATGAATTCCTACTAGCGTTGGACTAGTGGAAACGTACATTCATCCATCACATTCATTCATGGCTATGGAAAGCGATTAGACATGCCAAACACCTATAAACACATAGCACATAACAATTAGCATGCTCGACTAGATGCAAGAGCCTAGTAAAGCACTTAACACATAACACATAGACAAGCAATGAACCTATTACACTTGCTAGCTAAAACAAAAGGGGAAGGGGAAATGGACCAAATTGCTCGCCAAGCCCTATCTATTACAAGCCAAGAGGTGTACACATACCCCATAAAAACATAAAGGGGAAGGGGTAAATGGACCAAATTGCTCGCCAAGCCCTATCTATTACAAGCCAAGAGGTGTACACATACCCCATAATGAATAACTTAAATAAAGGCAAAAGTAAATGAAATAAATGAAAGGAATTAAAGAAAAGCAAGGAAAGCAAGGAAAGCGAAATAGACATGCATATTCACATAACACGTAGGAGCACGTAGGGTCAAATGAATTGCAAAGAAGGGATTAGGGTGTACCTCCCTTGAGTTGATGCCTTAAATGGAGTGAAATCGCTTATTCATCCTCCAAAATAAAAGAAATGGTCAAGGCACCAATTTATTTGGCAAATAATCACAAAAGATAAATATAAACATGAAATTGAATCAATTGAATCATGTCAACAATCCACAAAAGAAGAAAGGACTTGATTGCAAAGATGAACAAAGTTTTGGGGTCAAAATTAAAGAAAAATAAAGTTCAGGGACCTATTTGTAATTAAATTAAGGACCGAGTTGAAAGAAGTTGAAAATATCCAGGGCCACAATACAGTTAAGGAGAAATTCAGGGACTGATTTGCAAAATCGTTTTCTGGTTTTCTAATGGACCAAACCATTGGGCCATTTCCTTTATTTATTTGGGCCAAAGCTTCCCAGCCCAATGGAAATCCCAAAGCAAAAGGGAATGGGCCGTTTTATTATTTGTTTGGGCTAAGATCACTTGGCCCAACCAGAAGTCCAAGGAAAAGAGAGTGGGCTAATATATTATTTTGGCCCAAAAATAAGCCAAACAAACAGATGGGCCATAGTGCAATTAGACAGAGGTTGGGGGTTTGAAATAAAAATATCACAAAATATTATGCATCCTGCCCGAAGTTCTCTTGCAGCATTCCTCTGCATTCTTTCATTTTGTAACTCACATGAAACATGGGCCATAGTGCAATTAGACAGAGGTTGGGGGTTTGAAATAAAAATATCACAAAATATTATGCATCCTGCCCGAAGTTCTCTTGCAGCATTCCTCTGCATTCTTTCATTTTGTAACTCACATGAAACACATGAAACAGACTCCAAACGAACAAAGCCCTCTAACAAATTCAGACCCCTCTGGATTAACAAAACCCAATCATGAATATTTAACATCAAAAATTCCAAAGAACATTAGTGGCCATTTATCCTTTCTACGCGACATAAAAATATCAGAAAAAGTTCCACTTTAATTCCCTTGGTTCCCTCCAAAGGGAAATGAAGCTCACCCAAACTCCCTTGCACACAAACTCACGACATAACTGAATTCATACCAAGGGAAGAACAAGAAACAGCAAAAACCCAGAGAAGGTGACATACACGAGCATATCAAAATCAAAATTCCCGTTTCAGCCATGAAAGGCAACTATTACGTTCTAACGAATACTGC
This sequence comes from Coffea arabica, assembly GCF_036785885.1. Lineage (NCBI taxonomy): Eukaryota > Viridiplantae > Streptophyta > Magnoliopsida > Gentianales > Rubiaceae > Coffea > Coffea arabica. Next base: position 8,151,349 of record NC_092318.1, on the reverse strand, counting down.
TCATCATTTTCCACACGCAAGACGCAGACGATTCAACCATCAAATAGAATTTTCACTCGAGCATTTCATCAAACATGTTAAGGGTATTAAAAATTTTATCCATTCTTTGCTCTATTGACACTAGAATCGGCTCATAAAATTTGTCAGAGACATAGAAAACAATCCAATCTTCATATACAGCATGTTTATTCAACAACCACGAACAAACACCAGGCATATCGCAACAAACATAATCATGGCAGCCTGTTTTGAAAACTTGAACGGAACTGAAATTTTAAAGGGAAAAAAAAAACAGCTTACTGTTCCCTTGCTTGAGCGGCGGTAGCGACTATGAGAGACTGCTGAGAGACTTCGAAGTCGAAATCATCTCTTGAGGGTGGAATTCCAGCGATTCTTGATGGCGTTGTCGGTTCGGCCTGGGAGCAGACAGCCTATGGGTTTCTGATTTTTCGCTTTCTCTGTTTTGTCTCAATGCCCGATAGCTCCTCTCCCCTGTTTCTTTTTCTTTCGCCGCCGCCCACTCGGCTCTCTGCTCTTCCTTCCTTTTCTAGCGGCCTTTTTTATTTCCCTTTGCTAGGCAGCCGCCCCTTTTTTCCCTGTACTCTGTTTTTTTTGTTTAGCCTCAAGCCCCGAAACTCTCTCAGCTTTCCCCTTGTTCCAGCCGAAGCTCCCTCTTTGCTCTCTTTTTCCTTTTCTTCCTTTTAGCCGAAACCCCTCTGCTTTTTCCTTAGCTCCTCAGCCGTTAACTCTTGCTGTTTTTCTCTCCGCCCCTGTTCTGATTTTTCGCTTTCTCTGTTTTGAGCCTCCCAGACCTCTCTCGGCCTTTCTCTGTTTTTCTTTTTCTGCCTTTTTCGGCCAAGCTCCTCTTGCCCCAGAAACCTTAGCCGCCAATTGCCTTGCCGTTCTTATCATGTTTTTTTCTTCATCCGTTTCAGCCCGAAGCCGCCCGAAGCCCATTGCTTTGCTTTTCTCATTTTTGCTCCTACCTTGCTCTGTTCTTCCGCTAGCCTTCCTCTCTGTTTGTTTTTCACTCTGTTTTTTCCCTTCCGTAAGTCCTTTCTCTCCAATTGGCATCTTTTTTTTTTTGTTTTGCCCGTAACCTCCTAGCCTTTTCTTGTTTGCGGCTCTTTCTATTTTAAAGGCACCCCCCAAAGAAAAACTAAACCTAAGATGAAAGGCTAGGATCTTATCCTCCAAAAATGGGTTTATGTGCAAAAACAAAATAAAATAAGATGAGGTAAACAACTTAAATTAAATGATTAAATGATTGAAGTTTAATTAAATGATAAAATGACTTAGAAAAATAAAAATAATAGCCAACAAAAATCCTTAAAAATTTGGTGTCTACAGTTTGCCCCTCTTTGTCTGAGTTTTGGAAAAACTGGAGACAAAGAAGTAGACACCAAATACTTACCTGTGTTATTCGGCTGCAATGGACGCTTCTGAAATGAGGACTGACCTCTTTAACAATTTTTTTTTTGAGAAATGGTATTGACCTAAACAGAAATTTAAAACGGGACTGACCCGAACAGAAATTTAAACGGGACTGACCCGAACAAAATTTAAAATCATATGAATTGAAGTGAAATGGAGTGTTGGTGGGATTGACCCATGTTTATTGGTGATGCAAATGAAAGAAGTGAAATGCTCACTGGCGGGACTGACCCACGTTCCAGTGGCTGTGAAAATGAAATGCTCACTGGCGGGACTGTCCCACGTTCCAGTGGCGGTGAAAATGAAATGCAAATGAAATGCTCACTAGTGGGACTGACCCACGGCTAGTGGCGATGCAAAATGAAATGCAAATGAAAGGCTCACTAGTGGGACTAACCCACGGCTAGTGGCTAAACAAAATGAAATGCTCACTAGTGGGACTGACCCACGGCTACTAAACAAAATGAAATGCTCACTAGTGGGACTGACCCACGGCTAGTGGCTAAGCAGAATAAAATGCTCACTAGTGGGACTGACCCACGGCTAGTGGCTAAACAAAATAAAATGCTCACTAGTGGGACTGACCCACGGCTAGTGGCTAAGTAGAATAAAATGCACCCTGGCGGGACTAACCTCTGCTCCAGTAGCTGTGTAAATGAAATGTTGAGAATTGGTCAGTGGGATAACACCCGAGCCTGCCGAGATTTGGCGGGATAAAACCCGGTCCCAATGTGAGATAAGCGGTCAGCGGGATTAAACCCGGTCCTGCCGAGATTGGCGGGATAAAACTCGGTCCCAATGTGAGATAAGCGGTCAGCGGGATTAAACCCGGTCCTGCCGAGATTGGCGGGATAAAACCCGGTCCCAATGTGAGATAAGCGGTCAGCGGGATTAAACCCGGTCCTGCCGAGATTGGTGGGATAAAACCCGGTCCCAATGTGAGATAAGCGGCCAGCGGGATAGAACCCAGTTCTGCCATCCAACTAGTCAAGGAATTGAATTTGATTTGTCAAAAAATCGGAAATTAAATTTGATTTTCCAAGAAACAAGAATTTGAACTTGATTTTTGATTTTTGACTTTTGAATTTTTTCTGATTTTTCGAGAGAATTTTTTTTCAAAAATAATTTGCCCCAGTGTAGGGCCCTTTTCCCTTCTTTCTTCTCTTTCTTCGGCATTGGCCTTCCACAACTCAGAAGCTTTTCGTCGACTTCAACTGTGAATACCTGCACAGGGGGCTTACATGCACTCAAATTTTCATGAAAAAGACAGCATGATTGATTTGAAAGTCTTGCTTGAGTCTTTGACAAAATCTTCAAACGAACTATAACAATTTGCCCCAGTGTGGGCTTATTTTGTGAAATCTTGGAAATAAAAATTTTGCCCCAGTATGGGCCCATTTGATTGCAAAAAAATTGGTTTGGATGACTTTCCATTTATTTGAACAAAGTAAGAAACTGAACGTCTTGCTTAAAACCACAAAGAAAATTTCATGATGAATTTCTCAAAATAATGCCAAATTACAAGAGATTTCTTCCTTACCTTAGCATCGAAGCTTTAGGTAATGGGCGTTATTTCTGATTTGGAAATGGGAGGTCAAGATTTGTCTTATTCATGTGCTCAGATGGTATGTAATCCCTTCAATACCACATCTTAGTGAAAGCAAAGAGTTTATCACCCTTATTTCATAAGAAAACTTAGTCAACGTATAAGCTTCATGGGCTTGCAAAATTTTGGGTAGAAATGATAGCTAAACATGTGAAATCTAGTTATACCCTTATGATGGATTTTTATGAGCATAATCCTCACTTTGGATTGTCATGAAGGAATAAGTCAACGATGGACTTTATTAGCTTGTAATTTGGCTTGAAACGATAGTTAAAGAACTAAGATTTTCAAGGACATTGCACTAAAAATCGCTTTTTCCCAAAATTGCCTCTATTCTGAATTCGAAGATCCTGAACTTTGTTTGACTTTTGTCACTCAACAGGGACTTTCAACATCGAATCTTTTTGCATTTTTCCTTGCATTTATTTTCCTTGCTTTTTCTTTTTGCCTCTTTTTCCTTTCCCTCAACTTGGTGGATTTTCTCATGGTGAATAGCGTCAACCCCATACCCAAGCAATTCAGAAATACAGCTAAAATTTTCCGGCATCAGAAATTTTCTTGACAGGGCTATTGCAAAGAACAGAAGTCAGGACTTTCGGCTTTTGTAATGGGGTCTGGTGGGGTGCTTAGAAAAGTTAAGGCTTGAAAGCGGATTTCAAAAGCGGTTTAAAAAAAATCTGAGATCGCATTGTTGCGTCAACCCTATTTTAGGGTTAAATCAGAATTTGCCCCAGTTTATGCTCAATTGAGGCTTTTCACTTTCATTTTCTTTCTTCTTTTGATTTTTCAGCCTTCTGCCATTCTTTTGAACTTTTCATAAAATTTGCCCCAGTTTATTTGTGAACTGAGGTTCTCTTTTCTTCTTTTGTCTTTTGATTTTGTGACTTTTCACTTTTTCACTTCTTGAAATTTTCCTTTTCAACTCAAACTTGCCCCAGTGTGGGGTTTGCGATTCTCAGGGGTTGCCAAATGAAGTATTTTATTCTGAAGGCTCAAAAGGGATAACTAGGGATAGAATGCTTGATCGGAAAAGAAGAGGGCCTGACTTTTATTCTGTTCCTTACAATAATTCTGAAAGGAAACTTTCATTAATGAAAAATTTCTGGCATGTATCTGAATTAACTGACTGAGGAAAACCCTTACTCATTCATATCTATGAAGCATAAGTGATCCACCGGACAGAACTTGTCCTTTTCTTTTCTTCTTTCTTTGTTTTTTTTTTCAAAATTGGAACCCAAGTGGAATCGAATTTTCCCAATTTGCGGTTCCCTCCCCTTTTCTTTTTCTTTTTCAAAATTCCCCAGTCTCCTTCCCCAATGTGGGGTGCGATCATATGTGCACTCGAAAAGAATCACCAAGTTTTGGCTCAAATGAGGATGCAAGGGGTAATCAGTGTTTAGGTTGTAGAAACGACGGCCAAAGCATCATTCTTACACCTCATGACAACCAAAGTAACGAATTGCTCGTTGAAAATCCATTCCCTTTTGAAAAACTTCCCAATGTGGGGTAGTGATCATTAAGGCCCTTATTTGAAACGAAATTATTCTTTTGAAGGCTCAAATGGGAGAGCAAATGATAAAATATGTATAGGTAGAGAAACAAATGCTCAAAGTATCATTCCAAGTTTTCAAAACAAACAAGAATAATGCACATTTTTGCTTTCACTTAGATGTGAATTGAATCCGGTTAAACCAATGGGGATTTTTCCAAGCAAAGATTGTCCCAATTTGCAATTTATCAATCAATGTGACTGATTTTATTTTGGGGCTAAATGAAGGAGAAAAGGTATCTCATTGGGCCTTTTGAGTGGCCCTTTTTAGCACTCTTATTGGATGACCCGGATCAACAATCTGGTGTACGTAAGGATTTTTTTTTTTTTTTTTGAAAGCAGACACTTGTGAATTTTCAGACCAGAGGTCGGAAAAAAATCTCAATTTGGTCTTATTTCTTAAAATTCATCATAAAATCTCCAATGAGCAAAAGAATGAAATGTACATGAATATACACAAAACAATAATTGTCCAAAACTTTATTACTAACAAGATTAAAACAAAATTTGTCGTTCAATTATAATACAATGAGAAGAGAGAAACTTGTAAAGAGCTCCACATATACACTTTTCAACTCATTTTCTTTTGGAACAAGATGTATTAACAAATCAAATACACAGAATTTTCCTTTGAAAAATAATTACAAAATCTCTCAGAGGCTTTAGCGTAGAGCTTTCGGAAGTGTCATCAGATATAGAAAAATATTTTCCCTTTATTGGAGGATTTTTACGAATGCAGGGGGAGGGGGAAAAATAAAAGAAAAATACCCAGAGTTAGTAATCAAAACCATAAAATCGGTATGCATGTCCTATGGGGGAGCCCTTTTTGTGCCAAGGGTAGGCCTAGCATGAAAATGCAATCCTCCAGAGCAAGCACTATACAATACCTGATGGATCCAACCAGCTTATGGAGTGAAAGATAATTTGAAAAAGATTTGACCCATTGGAATGAGAAGAGACGTTTGTCAAAATGAGGACCTCGTCCGAAGGGATTGATCACTTTTGATCGATACAAGAACTTGCAAAAACGCACGGGTTAGACCTTGACGAACTTCCTATCGAAAAGATTGGAATTCGTTTTGACAACTTTTCTCAGTGAAGCACGGGTCAAAACTCCAACTGATCAAATGGCTGGATGCAATGGATGTTTTTCTCAAAATCGACTAGGTTTTCCATTTTGAAATTCAACATTGAAACCCTAATTGGTCAAATGAAATTAAAAATCGACCGGATTACCCTAAAAAGGAAAACAGGTCAAATGAATTGAATGAAATTTAATTTATCCAAAATTAATCAGATCACCCTAAAAAGGGTAAATTGATCAAATTGATTGAACGAAACTTGATTTATTCAAAATCGGCTCGATTGCCCTAAAAATGGGTAAATTGGCCAAATGAATGAAATTGAATTAGTGATTTATTCAAAAATCGGCTGAGTGACCCTAAAAAGGGTAAATTGGTCAGATGAATTGACGATTTATTCAAAATCGGCCAGGTGACCCTAAAAAGGGTAAATTGGTCAAATGAATTGACGATTTATTGAGTGAATTGGCAAAATGGATTAGTTGAATTGTCCGGCCATTGGTTATTTCAAAATTATTGAGGTGCATTAGTCTATGACCTTCTAAAAATCAAATTTTGGCCTCAATTTATTTATCGTCTCAATAGGAGGAATCATTTGTGAATTTCTTCAAATTAATGTCCTTCACGCAAGGGACTTTTACCAATTTTTGATAAAATGGCCAAAAAGTGATTATTAGATGCTCATATTCCAAAGAGCACTCTATGAAAATGATCGGATCCTACCTTACCTTGTGCACTACCCCTTTGGATGGTACAAAACGTAAACGTGCAAGTCTCACTGGATTAAATATCCGAGACACAAGGTGGTTTATTCCTAAACACGGGATTCCCTATGTGGCATTCCCTTTCTATGGTTTATGCATGATGCCAGTTATTAAAGCGATGTAAATATGTGACAAATATGGCCTAAAGGACATAAATAATGCATCGGGGAGAAAAGGTCTAAAAATGAAATGTATTTATTGAAAATTAAGTGTAATAACTGAAATTTAAACATGTGAGTTATCTAGTGGGCGAGTCACTAAAAGAGTGCCAAAGAGGCCTCTTATTGCTATGGCACATGAATGCAGGCCAAGAAAACAAAGAAATGGTTAGTGCAATTGATAGTACACATAACACATTGGGAGCAATTAAGAAAAAGAAATACAATAAAGCAAGTAAAGGGGCGGAACCCCTTCCCTCGTGCCTAATGTGCTTAAAAGAGGGTGAGGCTGACTCTATCCTAAGGAAATACTAACATGGATGCATGAGGTTGGGGTTCACTAATGCGACTAGACTCGATAAGGCTTAAAAGGTCCCCAAGCCTTCAGACCTAAGGGAATGGGTCATCAATCCCAAGACCCTCGGTCGGTGGCTCGAGCGGTCCCCTAGGTATTGCTATGGGCGCAAAGCACACCATCCACATACCCAGAGAAACCATTCCTAGTCCTACAAGGCGGTGTGGGAAAGAGCCCACGAAAATAAAATAAAATGGGATAAAGCAAGTAAACGTGCACGTATGAAGTGTTCCCCTATTTTGAGGGAAGGGGTTGAGAACCACGCGGGGCTCTAAAGGTGACACACACCCCCCCAAATGCAATGCAAGCGCGAGATAAACAAGTAAACACACATCCAATCAACCAATCATACATTCGTGAGCGAGGGAGTAGTTTGAGACGTACGTGAGACAAAAATCCTAAAAAGGAAAAATGCAACCCTAATATCCAAATGCTATACATAAAAAGGGTAGAGAAAGGAAACGAATGGCTATGTCAAATGCTTGGACCCACTTAGGAAGTCCCCAGTGGAGTCGCCAACTGTCGCGCCCCACTTTTCGAATGATGTGTAGTGTGGTGTGTGAGTGTGAATGTGTATAAAATTAAAATAAAGGCCATGGGACTTGATAATGCGACGGTTTGGCCATATAAAGTTCAAAAAGGGTTTTTTGTATCAAAAACGGAGTCGCCACTTGGTATAGAGTTAGGGTGTACCAAGTCACCCAAAAATGATTTTTGTTTTTTGAATAAAAAAAGTAAATAAACCCTTTTAGAGAACTTTTGGGTCTACGTAACCAAAAGAGGGATCGGGGGTCACATTTGACGAAGGGGAAGGCAAGGATAAAAATCCAAGGCACCCCTTCGACCTAGCCAAGGCTAGTTGCGTGACTTAAACCAATTTTTCCTAATTTTTCTACCCAAGGTATGTATCGCGTGTTGGATATGTCTATATGAATGCAAAAACCTAGACCTAGGGGGACATGGGGGAAATTTCTCTTCAAAGGTTGAGTGATGCCAATCACATTAATTGTGAAGCCCAATAATGATCCTTCGGAGAGGTCACACATGATCCTAAATGACGTAAAAATGAGTGGAATGCATGCTATGTGAAAATGTGAGTTTGTGAAGTGGGAAGATTGATAAAAATACGATATAAGTGGAGGTGTGCAAATGTCTTTGAATGCAAATATATACTCCAAGTGCAAGTGGGCAAAAATGCATGTATGCAATTTAAAGAAAAGTGCGAAAGTGTCGGTGTGCAAATGAAGATGAAAGTACTCGTGTGCGAGTGAAGATAAAAGTGTTCGTGTGCAAGTGAAGATAAAAGTGTTCGTGTGCAAGTGAAGATAAAAAAGTGTTCGTGTGCAAGTGAAAGTGATAAAAAGGTGCATGTGTGCAAATGAGACAAAAGTGAAAGTGTGATGATAGAGTGGATTGAGAATGCATGAGCCTAGGGAATTCATGCATATTGGGTACGGGGAGACCTAAATCGTGACTCAATTTGCCCTTTTATAGAGAGGATACAAGCGTGCTAAGGCTTTAGAAAAAGCCACACTCGTCTATATCCCATATTTAAGGGGACTCTCCAGGCAAATGAACCCTATAACTAGTACGAGATGCAAAAATCCTAAAATGAGGGGAAAAGGGGTTCGAGGAGCATGCCAAAAATGATAAAACTAAGAAAAATGCATGACATGTAGTGAACATGCAAATATGCACTATCGAAAGGGAAATCCTAAGGGTCTAGCGTATGAATTCCTACTAGCGTTGGACTAGTGGAAACGTACATTCATCCATCACATTCATTCATGGCTATGGAAAGCGATTAGACATGCCAAACACCTATAAACACATAGCACATAACAATTAGCATGCTCGACTAGATGCAAGAGCCTAGTAAAGCACTTAACACATAACACATAGACAAGCAATGAACCTATTACACTTGCTAGCTAAAACAAAAGGGGAAGGGGAAATGGACCAAATTGCTCGCCAAGCCCTATCTATTACAAGCCAAGAGGTGTACACATACCCCATAAAAACATAAAGGGGAAGGGGTAAATGGACCAAATTGCTCGCCAAGCCCTATCTATTACAAGCCAAGAGGTGTACACATACCCCATAATGAATAACTTAAATAAAGGCAAAAGTAAATGAAATAAATGAAAGGAATTAAAGAAAAGCAAGGAAAGCAAGGAAAGCGAAATAGACATGCATATTCACATAACACGTAGGAGCACGTAGGGTCAAATGAATTGCAAAGAAGGGATTAGGGTGTACCTCCCTTGAGTTGATGCCTTAAATGGAGTGAAATCGCTTATTCATCCTCCAAAATAAAAGAAATGGTCAAGGCACCAATTTATTTGGCAAATAATCACAAAAGATAAATATAAACATGAAATTGAATCAATTGAATCATGTCAACAATCCACAAAAGAAGAAAGGACTTGATTGCAAAGATGAACAAAGTTTTGGGGTCAAAATTAAAGAAAAATAAAGTTCAGGGACCTATTTGTAATTAAATTAAGGACCGAGTTGAAAGAAGTTGAAAATATCCAGGGCCACAATACAGTTAAGGAGAAATTCAGGGACTGATTTGCAAAATCGTTTTCTGGTTTTCTAATGGACCAAACCATTGGGCCATTTCCTTTATTTATTTGGGCCAAAGCTTCCCAGCCCAATGGAAATCCCAAAGCAAAAGGGAATGGGCCGTTTTATTATTTGTTTGGGCTAAGATCACTTGGCCCAACCAGAAGTCCAAGGAAAAGAGAGTGGGCTAATATATTATTTTGGCCCAAAAATAAGCCAAACAAACAGATGGGCCATAGTGCAATTAGACAGAGGTTGGGGGTTTGAAATAAAAATATCACAAAATATTATGCATCCTGCCCGAAGTTCTCTTGCAGCATTCCTCTGCATTCTTTCATTTTGTAACTCACATGAAACATGGGCCATAGTGCAATTAGACAGAGGTTGGGGGTTTGAAATAAAAATATCACAAAATATTATGCATCCTGCCCGAAGTTCTCTTGCAGCATTCCTCTGCATTCTTTCATTTTGTAACTCACATGAAACACATGAAACAGACTCCAAACGAACAAAGCCCTCTAACAAATTCAGACCCCTCTGGATTAACAAAACCCAATCATGAATATTTAACATCAAAAATTCCAAAGAACATTAGTGGCCATTTATCCTTTCTACGCGACATAAAAATATCAGAAAAAGTTCCACTTTAATTCCCTTGGTTCCCTCCAAAGGGAAATGAAGCTCACCCAAACTCCCTTGCACACAAACTCACGACATAACTGAATTCATACCAAGGGAAGAACAAGAAACAGCAAAAACCCAGAGAAGGTGACATACACGAGCATATCAAAATCAAAATTCCCGTTTCAGCCATGAAAGGCAACTATTACGTTCTAACGAATACTGCTCATCATTTTCCACACGCAAGACGCAGACGATTCAACCATCAAATAGAATTTTCACTCGAGCATTTCATCAAACATGTTAAGGGTATTAAAAATTTTATCCATTCTTTGCTCTATTGACACTAGAATCGGCTCATAAAATTTGTCAGAGACATAGAAAACAATCCAATCTTCATATACAGCATGTTTATTCAACAACCACGAACAAACACCAGGCATATCGCAACAAACATAATCATGGCAGCCTGTTTTGAAAACTTGAACGGAACTGAAATTTTAAAGGGAAAAAAAAAACAGCTTACTGTTCCCTTGCTTGAGCGGCGGTAGCGACTATGAGAGACTGCTGAGAGACTTCGAAGTCGAAATCATCTCTTGAGGGTGGAATTCCAGCGATTCTTGATGGCGTTGTCGGTTCGGCCTGGGAGCAGACAGCCTATGGGTTTCTGATTTTTCGCTTTCTCTGTTTTGTCTCAATGCCCGATAGCTCCTCTCCCCTGTTTCTTTTTCTTTCGCCGCCGCCCACTCGGCTCTCTGCTCTTCCTTCCTTTTCTAGCGGCCTTTTTTATTTCCCTTTGCTAGGCAGCCGCCCCTTTTTTCCCTGTACTCTGTTTTTTTTGTTTAGCCTCAAGCCCCGAAACTCTCTCAGCTTTCCCCTTGTTCCAGCCGAAGCTCCCTCTTTGCTCTCTTTTTCCTTTTCTTCCTTTTAGCCGAAACCCCTCTGCTTTTTCCTTAGCTCCTCAGCCGTTAACTCTTGCTGTTTTTCTCTCCGCCCCTGTTCTGATTTTTCGCTTTCTCTGTTTTGAGCCTCCCAGACCTCTCTCGGCCTTTCTCTGTTTTTCTTTTTCTGCCTTTTTCGGCCAAGCTCCTCTTGCCCCAGAAACCTTAGCCGCCAATTGCCTTGCCGTTCTTATCATGTTTTTTTCTTCATCCGTTTCAGCCCGAAGCCGCCCGAAGCCCATTGCTTTGCTTTTCTCATTTTTGCTCCTACCTTGCTCTGTTCTTCCGCTAGCCTTCCTCTCTGTTTGTTTTTCACTCTGTTTTTTCCCTTCCGTAAGTCCTTTCTCTCCAATTGGCATCTTTTTTTTTTTGTTTTGCCCGTAACCTCCTAGCCTTTTCTTGTTTGCGGCTCTTTCTATTTTAAAGGCACCCCCCAAAGAAAAACTAAACCTAAGATGAAAGGCTAGGATCTTATCCTCCAAAAATGGGTTTATGTGCAAAAACAAAATAAAATAAGATGAGGTAAACAACTTAAATTAAATGATTAAATGATTGAAGTTTAATTAAATGATAAAATGACTTAGAAAAATAAAAATAATAGCCAACAAAAATCCTTAAAAATTTGGTGTCTACAGTTTGCCCCTCTTTGTCTGAGTTTTGGAAAAACTGGAGACAAAGAAGTAGACACCAAATACTTACCTGTGTTATTCGGCTGCAATGGACGCTTCTGAAATGAGGACTGACCTCTTTAACAATTTTTTTTTTGAGAAATGGTATTGACCTAAACAGAAATTTAAAACGGGACTGACCCGAACAGAAATTTAAACGGGACTGACCCGAACAAAATTTAAAATCATATGAATTGAAGTGAAATGGAGTGTTGGTGGGATTGACCCATGTTTATTGGTGATGCAAATGAAAGAAGTGAAATGCTCACTGGCGGGACTGACCCACGTTCCAGTGGCTGTGAAAATGAAATGCTCACTGGCGGGACTGTCCCACGTTCCAGTGGCGGTGAAAATGAAATGCAAATGAAATGCTCACTAGTGGGACTGACCCACGGCTAGTGGCGATGCAAAATGAAATGCAAATGAAAGGCTCACTAGTGGGACTAACCCACGGCTAGTGGCTAAACAAAATGAAATGCTCACTAGTGGGACTGACCCACTAGTGGCTAAACAAAATGAAATGCTCACTAGTGGGACTGACCCACGGCTAGTGGCTAAGCAGAATAAAATGCTCACTAGTGGGACTGACCCACGGCTAGTGGCTAAACAAAATAAAATGCTCACTAGTGGGACTGACCCACGGCTAGTGGCTAAGTAGAATAAAATGCACCCTGGCGGGACTAACCTCTGCTCCAGTAGCTGTGTAAATGAAATGTTGAGAATTGGTCAGTGGGATAACACCCGAGCCTGCCGAGATTTGGCGGGATAAAACCCGGTCCCAATGTGAGATAAGCGGTCAGCGGGATTAAACCCGGTCCTGCCGAGATTGGCGGGATAAAACTCGGTCCCAATGTGAGATAAGCGGTCAGCGGGATTAAACCCGGTCCTGCCGAGATTGGCGGGATAAAACCCGGTCCCAATGTGAGATAAGCGGTCAGCGGGATTAAACCCGGTCCTGCCGAGATTGGTGGGATAAAACCCGGTCCCAATGTGAGATAAGCGGCCAGCGGGATAGAACCCAGTTCTGCCATCCAACTAGTCAAGGAATTGAATTTGATTTGTCAAAAAATCGGAAATTAAATTTGATTTTCCAAGAAACAAGAATTTGAACTTGATTTTTGATTTTTGACTTTTGAATTTTTTCTGATTTTTCGAGAGAATCTTTTTTCAAAAATAATTTGCCCCAGTGTAGGGCCCTTTTCCCTTCTTTCTTCTCTTTCTTCGGCATTGGCCTTCCACAACTCAGAAGCTTTTCGTCGACTTCAACTGTGAATACCTGCACAGGGGGCTTACATGCACTCAAATTTTCATGAAAAAGACAGCATGATTGATTTGAAAGTCTTGCTTGAGTCTTTGACAAAATCTTCAAACGAACTATAACAATTTGCCCCAGTGTGGGCTTATTTTGTGAAATCTTGGAAATAAAAATTTTGCCCCAGTATGGGCCCATTTGATTGCAAAAAAATTGGTTTGGATGACTTTCCATTTATTTGAACAAAGTAAGAAACTGAACGTCTTGCTTAAAACCACAAAGAAAATTTCATGATGAATTTCTCAAAATAATGCCAAATTACAAGAGATTTCTTCCTTACCTTAGCATCGAAGCTTTAGGTAATGGGCGTTATTTCTGATTTGGAAATGGGAGGTCAAGATTTGTCTTATTCATGTGCTCAGATGGTATGTAATCCCTTCAATACCACATCTTAGTGAAAGCAAAGAGTTTATCACCCTTATTTCATAAGAAAACTTAGTCAACGTATAAGCTTCATGGGCTTGCAAAATTTTGGGTAGAAATGATAGCTAAACATGTGAAATCTAGTTATACCCTTATGATGGATTTTTATGAGCATAATCCTCACTTTGGATTGTCATGAAGGAATAAGTCAACGATGGACTTTATTAGCTTGTAATTTGGCTTGAAACGATAGTTAAAGAACTAAGATTTTCAAGGACATTGCACTAAAAATCGCTTTTTCCCAAAATTGCCTCTATTCTGAATTCGAAGATCCTGAACTTTGTTTGACTTTTGTCACTCAACAGGGACTTTCAACATCGAATCTTTTTGCATTTTTCCTTGCATTTATTTTCCTTGCTTTTTCTTTTTGCCTCTTTTTCCTTTCCCTCAACTTGGTGGATTTTCTCATGGTGAATAGCGTCAACCCCATACCCAAGCAATTCAGAAATACAGCTAAAATTTTCCGGCATCAGAAATTTTCTTGACAGGGCTATTGCAAAGAACAGAAGTCAGGACTTTCGGCTTTTGTAATGGGGTCTGGTGGGGTGCTTAGAAAAGTTAAGGCTTGAAAGCGGATTTCAAAAGCGGTTTAAAAAAAATCTGAGATCGCATTGTTGCGTCAACCCTATTTTAGGGTTAAATCAGAATTTGCCCCAGTTTATGCTCAATTGAGGCTTTTCACTTTCATTTTCTTTCTTCTTTTGATTTTTCAGCCTTCTGCCATTCTTTTGAACTTTTCATAAAATTTGCCCCAGTTTATTTGTGAACTGAGGTTCTCTTTTCTTCTTTTGTCTTTTGATTTTGTGACTTTTCACTTTTTCACTTCTTGAAATTTTCCTTTTCAACTCAAACTTGCCCCAGTGTGGGGTTTGCGATTCTCAGGGGTTGCCAAATGAAGTATTTTATTCTGAAGGCTCAAAAGGGATAACTAGGGATAGAATGCTTGATCGGAAAAGAAGAGGGCCTGACTTTTATTCTGTTCCTTACAATAATTCTGAAAGGAAACTTTCATTAATGAAAAATTTCTGGCATGTATCTGAATTAACTGACTGAGGAAAACCCTTACTCATTCATATCTATGAAGCATAAGTGATCCACCGGACAGAACTTGTCCTTTTCTTTTCTTCTTTCTTTGTTTTTTTTTTCAAAATTGGAACCCAAGTGGAATCGAATTTTCCCAATTTGCGGTTCCCTCCCCTTTTCTTTTTCTTTTTCAAAATTCCCCAGTCTCCTTCCCCAATGTGGGGTGCGATCATATGTGCACTCGAAAAGAATCACCAAGTTTTGGCTCAAATGAGGATGCAAGGGGTAATCAGTGTTTAGGTTGTAGAAACGACGGCCAAAGCATCATTCTTACACCTCATGACAACCAAAGTAACGAATTGCTCGTTGAAAATCCATTCCCTTTTGAAAAACTTCCCAATGTGGGGTAGTGATCATTAAGGCCCTTATTTGAAACGAAATTATTCTTTTGAAGGCTCAAATGATGGGAGAGCAAATGATAAAATATGTATAGGTAGAGAAACAAATGCTCAAAGTATCATTCCAAGTTTTCAAAACAAACAAGAATAATGCACATTTTTGCTTTCACTTAGATGTGAATTGAATCCGGTTAAACCAATGGGGATTTTTCCAAGCAAAGATTGTCCCAATTTGCAATTTATCAATCAATGTGACTGATTTTATTTTGGGGCTAAATGAAGGAGAAAAGGTATCTCATTGGGCCTTTTGAGTGGCCCTTTTTAGCACTCTTATTGGATGACCCGGATCAACAATCTGGTGTACGTAAGGATTTTTTTTTTTTTTTTTGAAAGCAGACACTTGTGAATTTTCAGACCAGAGGTCGGAAAAAAATCTCAATTTGGTCTTATTTCTTAAAATTCATCATAAAATCTCCAATGAGCAAAAGAATGAAATGTACATGAATATACACAAAACAATAATTGTCCAAAACTTTATTACTAACAAGATTAAAACAAAATTTGTCGTTCAATTATAATACAATGAGAAGAGAGAAACTTGTAAAGAGCTCCACATATACACTTTTCAACTCATTTTCTTTTGGAACAAGATGTATTAACAAATCAAATACACAGAATTTTCCTTTGAAAAATAATTACAAAATCTCTCAGAGGCTTTAGCGTAGAGCTTTCGGAAGTGTCATCAGATATAGAAAAATATTTTCCCTTTATTGGAGGATTTTTACGAATGCAGGGGGAGGGGGAAAAATAAAAGAAAAATACCCAGAGTTAGTAATCAAAACCATAAAATCGGTATGCATGTCCTATGGGGGAGCCCTTTTTGTGCCAAGGGTAGGCCTAGCATGAAAATGCAATCCTCCAGAGCAAGCACTATACAATACCTGATGGATCCAACCAGCTTATGGAGTGAAAGATAATTTGAAAAAGATTTGACCCATTGGAATGAGAAGAGACGTTTGTCAAAATGAGGACCTCGTCCGAAGGGATTGATCACTTTTGATCGATACAAGAACTTGCAAAAACGCACGGGTTAGACCTTGACGAACTTCCTATCGAAAAGATTGGAATTCGTTTTGACAACTTTTCTCAGTGAAGCACGGGTCAAAACTCCAACTGATCAAATGGCTGGATGCAATGGATGTTTTTCTCAAAATCGACTAGGTTTTCCATTTTGAAATTCAACATTGAAACCCTAATTGGTCAAATGAAATTAAAAATCGACCGGATTACCCTAAAAAGGAAAACAGGTCAAATGAATTGAATGAAATTTAATTTATCCAAAATTAATCAGATCACCCTAAAAAGGGTAAATTGATCAAATTGATTGAACGAAACTCGATTTATTCAAAATCGGCTCGATTGCCCTAAAAATGGGTAAATTGGCCAAATGAATGAAATTGAATTAGTGATTTATTCAAAAATCGGCTGAGTGACCCTAAAAAGGGTAAATTGGTCAGATGAATTGACGATTTATTCAAAATCGGCCAGGTGACCCTAAAAAGGGTAAATTGGTCAAATGAATTGACGATTTATTGAGTGAATTGGCAAAATGGATTAGTTGAATTGTCCGGCCATTGGTTATTTCAAAATTATTGAGGTGCATTAGTCTATGACCTTCTAAAAATCAAATTTTGGCCTCAATTTATTTATCGTCTCAATAGGAGGAATCATTTGTGAATTTCTTCAAATTAATGTCCTTCACGCAAGGGACTTTTACCAATTTTTGATAAAATGGCCAAAAAGTGATTATTAGATGCTCATATTCCAAAGAGCACTCTATGAAAATGATCGGATCCTACCTTACCTTGTGCACTACCCCTTTGGATGGTACAAAACGTAAACGTGCAAGTCTCACTGGATTAAATATCCGAGACACAAGGTGGTTTATTCCTAAACACGGGATTCCCTATGTGGCATTCCCTTTCTATGGTTTATGCATGATGCCAGTTATTAAAGCGATGTAAATATGTGACAAATATGGCCTAAAGGACATAAATAATGCATCGGGGAGAAAAGGTCTAAAAATGAAATGTATTTATTGAAAATTAAGTGTAATAACTGAAATTTAAACATGTGAGTTATCTAGTGGGCGAGTCACTAAAAGAGTGCCAAAGAGGCCTCTTATTGCTATGGCACATGAATGCAGGCCAAGAAAACAAAGAAATGGTTAGTGCAATTGATAGTACACATAACACATTGGGAGCAATTAAGAAAAAGAAATACAATAAAGCAAGTAAAGGGGCGGAACCCCTTCCCTCGTGCCTAATGTGCTTAAAAGAGGGTGAGGCTGACTCTATCCTAAGGAAATACTAACATGGATGCATGAGGTTGGGGTTCACTAATGCGACTAGACTCGATAAGGCTTAAAAGGTCCCCAAGCCTTCAGACCTAAGGGAATGGGTCATCAATCCCAAGACCCTCGGTCGGTGGCTCGAGCGGTCCCCTAGGTATTGCTATGGGCGCAAAGCACACCATCCACATACCCAGAGAAACCATTCCTAGTCCTACAAGGCGGTGTGGGAAAGAGCCCACGAAAATAAAATAAAATGGGATAAAGCAAGTAAACGTGCACGTATGAAGTGTTCCCCTATTTTGAGGGAAGGGGTTGAGAACCACGCGGGGCTCTAAAGGTGACACACACCCCCCCAAATGCAATGCAAGCGCGAGATAAACAAGTAAACACACATCCAATCAACCAATCATACATTCGTGAGCGAGGGAGTAGTTTGAGACGTACGTGAGACAAAAATCCTAAAAAGGAAAAATGCAACCCTAATATCCAAATGCTATACATAAAAAGGGTAGAGAAAGGAAACGAATGGCTATGTCAAATGCTTGGACCCACTTAGGAAGTCCCCAGTGGAGTCGCCAACTGTCGCGCCCCACTTTTCGAATGATGTGTAGTGTGGTGTGTGAGTGTGAATGTGTATAAAATTAAAATAAAGGCCATGGGACTTGATAATGCGACGGTTTGGCCATATAAAGTTCAAAAAGGGTTTTTTGTATCAAAAACGGAGTCGCCACTTGGTATAGAGTTAGGGTGTACCAAGTCACCCAAAAATGATTTTTGTTTTTTGAATAAAAAAAGTAAATAAACCCTTTTAGAGAACTTTTGGGTCTACGTAACCAAAAGAGGGATCGGGGGTCACATTTGACGAAGGGGAAGGCAAGGATAAAAATCCAAGGCACCCCTTCGACCTAGCCAAGGCTAGTTGCGTGACTTAAACCAATTTTTCCTAATTTTTCTACCCAAGGTATGTATCGCGTGTTGGATATGTCTATATGAATGCAAAAACCTAGACCTAGGGGGACATGGGGGAAATTTCTCTTCAAAGGTTGAGTGATGCCAATCACATTAATTGTGAAGCCCAATAATGATCCTTCGGAGAGGTCACACATGATCCTAAATGACGTAAAAATGAGTGGAATGCATGCTATGTGAAAATGTGAGTTTGTGAAGTGGGAAGATTGATAAAAATACGATATAAGTGGAGGTGTGCAAATGTCTTTGAATGCAAATATATACTCCAAGTGCAAGTGGGCAAAAATGCATGTATGCAATTTAAAGAAAAGTGCGAAAGTGTCGGTGTGCAAATGAAGATGAAAGTACTCGTGTGCGAGTGAAGATAAAAGTGTTCGTGTGCAAGTGAAGATAAAAGTGTTCGTGTGCAAGTGAAGATAAAAAAGTGTTCGTGTGCAAGTGAAAGTGATAAAAAGGTGCATGTGTGCAAATGAGACAAAAGTGAAAGTGTGATGATAGAGTGGATTGAGAATGCATGAGCCTAGGGAATTCATGCATATTGGGTACGGGGAGACCTAAATCGTGACTCAATTTGCCCTTTTATAGAGAGGATACAAGCGTGCTAAGGCTTTAGAAAAAGCCACACTCGTCTATATCCCATATTTAAGGGGACTCTCCAGGCAAATGAACCCTATAACTAGTACGAGATGCAAAAATCCTAAAATGAGGGGAAAAGGGGTTCGAGGAGCATGCCAAAAATGATAAAACTAAGAAAAATGCATGACATGTAGTGAACATGCAAATATGCACTATCGAAAGGGAAATCCTAAGGGTCTAGCGTATGAATTCCTACTAGCGTTGGACTAGTGGAAACGTACATTCATCCATCACATTCATTCATGGCTATGGAAAGCGATTAGACATGCCAAACACCTATAAACACATAGCACATAACAATTAGCATGCTCGACTAGATGCAAGAGCCTAGTAAAGCACTTAACACATAACACATAGACAAGCAATGAACCTATTACACTTGCTAGCTAAAACAAAAGGGGAAGGGGAAATGGACCAAATTGCTCGCCAAGCCCTATCTATTACAAGCCAAGAGGTGTACACATACCCCATAAAAACATAAAGGGGAAGGGGTAAATGGACCAAATTGCTCGCCAAGCCCTATCTATTACAAGCCAAGAGGTGTACACATACCCCATAATGAATAACTTAAATAAAGGCAAAAGTAAATGAAATAAATGAAAGGAATTAAAGAAAAGCAAGGAAAGCAAGGAAAGCGAAATAGACATGCATATTCACATAACACGTAGGAGCACGTAGGGTCAAATGAATTGCAAAGAAGGGATTAGGGTGTACCTCCCTTGAGTTGATGCCTTAAATGGAGTGAAATCGCTTATTCATCCTCCAAAATAAAAGAAATGGTCAAGGCACCAATTTATTTGGCAAATAATCACAAAAGATAAATATAAACATGAAATTGAATCAATTGAATCATGTCAACAATCCACAAAAGAAGAAAGGACTTGATTGCAAAGATGAACAAAGTTTTGGGGTCAAAATTAAAGAAAAATAAAGTTCAGGGACCTATTTGTAATTAAATTAAGGACCGAGTTGAAAGAAGTTGAAAATATCCAGGGCCACAATACAGTTAAGGAGAAATTCAGGGACTGATTTGCAAAATCGTTTTCTGGTTTTCTAATGGACCAAACCATTGGGCCATTTCCTTTATTTATTTGGGCCAAAGCTTCCCAGCCCAATGGAAATCCCAAAGCAAAAGGGAATGGGCCGTTTTATTATTTGTTTGGGCTAAGATCACTTGGCCCAACCAGAAGTCCAAGGAAAAGAGAGTGGGCTAATATATTATTTTGGCCCAAAAATAAGCCAAACAAACAGATGGGCCATAGTGCAATTAGACAGAGGTTGGGGGTTTGAAATAAAAATATCACAAAATATTATGCATCCTGCCCGAAGTTCTCTTGCAGCATTCCTCTGCATTCTTTCATTTTGTAACTCACATGAAACATGGGCCATAGTGCAATTAGACAGAGGTTGGGGGTTTGAAATAAAAATATCACAAAATATTATGCATCCTGCCCGAAGTTCTCTTGCAGCATTCCTCTGCATTCTTTCATTTTGTAACTCACATGAAACACATGAAACAGACTCCAAACGAACAAAGCCCTCTAACAAATTCAGACCCCTCTGGATTAACAAAACCCAATCATGAATATTTAACATCAAAAATTCCAAAGAACATTAGTGGCCATTTATCCTTTCTACGCGACATAAAAATATCAGAAAAAGTTCCACTTTAATTCCCTTGGTTCCCTCCAAAGGGAAATGAAGCTCACCCAAACTCCCTTGCACACAAACTCACGACATAACTGAATTCATACCAAGGGAAGAACAAGAAACAGCAAAAACCCAGAGAAGGTGACATACACGAGCATATCAAAATCAAAATTCCCGTTTCAGCCATGAAAGGCAACTATTACGTTCTAACGAATACTGCTCATCATTTTCCACACGCAAGACGCAGACGATTCAACCATCAAATAGAATTTTCACTCGAGCATTTCATCAAACATGTTAAGGGTATTAAAAATTTTATCCATTCTTTGCTCTATTGACACTAGAATCGGCTCATAAAATTTGTCAGAGACATAGAAAACAATCCAATCTTCATATACAGCATGTTTATTCAACAACCACGAACAAACACCAGGCATATCGCAACAAACATAATCATGGCAGCCTGTTTTGAAAACTTGAACGGAACTGAAATTTTAAAGGGAAAAAAAAAACAGCTTACTGTTCCCTTGCTTGAGCGGCGGTAGCGACTATGAGAGACTGCTGAGAGACTTCGAAGTCGAAATCATCTCTTGAGGGTGGAATTCCAGCGATTCTTGATGGCGTTGTCGGTTCGGCCTGGGAGCAGACAGCCTATGGGTTTCTGATTTTTCGCTTTCTCTGTTTTGTCTCAATGCCCGATAGCTCCTCTCCCCTGTTTCTTTTTCTTTCGCCGCCGCCCACTCGGCTCTCTGCTCTTCCTTCCTTTTCTAGCGGCCTTTTTTATTTCCCTTTGCTAGGCAGCCGCCCCTTTTTTCCCTGTACTCTGTTTTTTTTGTTTAGCCTCAAGCCCCGAAACTCTCTCAGCTTTCCCCTTGTTCCAGCCGAAGCTCCCTCTTTGCTCTCTTTTTCCTTTTCTTCCTTTTAGCCGAAACCCCTCTGCTTTTTCCTTAGCTCCTCAGCCGTTAACTCTTGCTGTTTTTCTCTCCGCCCCTGTTCTGATTTTTCGCTTTCTCTGTTTTGAGCCTCCCAGACCTCTCTCGGCCTTTCTCTGTTTTTCTTTTTCTGCCTTTTTCGGCCAAGCTCCTCTTGCCCCAGAAACCTTAGCCGCCAATTGCCTTGCCGTTCTTATCATGTTTTTTTCTTCATCCGTTTCAGCCCGAAGCCGCCCGAAGCCCATTGCTTTGCTTTTCTCATTTTTGCTCCTACCTTGCTCTGTTCTTCCGCTAGCCTTCCTCTCTGTTTGTTTTTCACTCTGTTTTTTCCCTTCCGTAAGTCCTTTCTCTCCAATTGGCATCTTTTTTTTTTTGTTTTGCCCGTAACCTCCTAGCCTTTTCTTGTTTGCGGCTCTTTCTATTTTAAAGGCACCCCCCAAAGAAAAACTAAACCTAAGATGAAAGGCTAGGATCTTATCCTCCAAAAATGGGTTTATGTGCAAAAACAAAATAAAATAAGATGAGGTAAACAACTTAAATTAAATGATTAAATGATTGAAGTTTAATTAAATGATAAAATGACTTAGAAAAATAAAAATAATAGCCAACAAAAATCCTTAAAAATTTGGTGTCTACAGTTTGCCCCTCTTTGTCTGAGTTTTGGAAAAACTGGAGACAAAGAAGTAGACACCAAATACTTACCTGTGTTATTCGGCTGCAATGGACGCTTCTGAAATGAGGACTGACCTCTTTAACAATTTTTTTTTTGAGAAATGGTATTGACCTAAACAGAAATTTAAAACGGGACTGACCCGAACAGAAATTTAAACGGGACTGACCCGAACAAAATTTAAAATCATATGAATTGAAGTGAAATGGAGTGTTGGTGGGATTGACCCATGTTTATTGGTGATGCAAATGAAAGAAGTGAAATGCTCACTGGCGGGACTGACCCACGTTCCAGTGGCTGTGAAAATGAAATGCTCACTGGCGGGACTGTCCCACGTTCCAGTGGCGGTGAAAATGAAATGCAAATGAAATGCTCACTAGTGGGACTGACCCACGGCTAGTGGCGATGCAAAATGAAATGCAAATGAAAGGCTCACTAGTGGGACTAACCCACGGCTAGTGGCTAAACAAAATGAAATGCTCACTAGTGGGACTGACCCACTAGTGGCTAAACAAAATGAAATGCTCACTAGTGGGACTGACCCACGGCTAGTGGCTAAGCAGAATAAAATGCTCACTAGTGGGACTGACCCACGGCTAGTGGCTAAACAAAATAAAATGCTCACTAGTGGGACTGACCCACGGCTAGTGGCTAAGTAGAATAAAATGCACCCTGGCGGGACTAACCTCTGCTCCAGTAGCTGTGTAAATGAAATGTTGAGAATTGGTCAGTGGGATAACACCCGAGCCTGCCGAGATTTGGCGGGATAAAACCCGGTCCCAATGTGAGATAAGCGGTCAGCGGGATTAAACCCGGTCCTGCCGAGATTGGCGGGATAAAACTCGGTCCCAATGTGAGATAAGCGGTCAGCGGGATTAAACCCGGTCCTGCCGAGATTGGCGGGATAAAACCCGGTCCCAATGTGAGATAAGCGGTCAGCGGGATTAAACCCGGTCCTGCCGAGATTGGTGGGATAAAACCCGGTCCCAATGTGAGATAAGCGGCCAGCGGGATAGAACCCAGTTCTGCCATCCAACTAGTCAAGGAATTGAATTTGATTTGTCAAAAAATCGGAAATTAAATTTGATTTTCCAAGAAACAAGAATTTGAACTTGATTTTTGATTTTTGACTTTTGAATTTTTTCTGATTTTTCGAGAGAATCTTTTTTCAAAAATAATTTGCCCCAGTGTAGGGCCCTTTTCCCTTCTTTCTTCTCTTTCTTCGGCATTGGCCTTCCACAACTCAGAAGCTTTTCGTCGACTTCAACTGTGAATACCTGCACAGGGGGCTTACATGCACTCAAATTTTCATGAAAAAGACAGCATGATTGATTTGAAAGTCTTGCTTGAGTCTTTGACAAAATCTTCAAACGAACTATAACAATTTGCCCCAGTGTGGGCTTATTTTGTGAAATCTTGGAAATAAAAATTTTGCCCCAGTATGGGCCCATTTGATTGCAAAAAAATTGGTTTGGATGACTTTCCATTTATTTGAACAAAGTAAGAAACTGAACGTCTTGCTTAAAACCACAAAGAAAATTTCATGATGAATTTCTCAAAATAATGCCAAATTACAAGAGATTTCTTCCTTACCTTAGCATCGAAGCTTTAGGTAATGGGCGTTATTTCTGATTTGGAAATGGGAGGTCAAGATTTGTCTTATTCATGTGCTCAGATGGTATGTAATCCCTTCAATACCACATCTTAGTGAAAGCAAAGAGTTTATCACCCTTATTTCATAAGAAAACTTAGTCAACGTATAAGCTTCATGGGCTTGCAAAATTTTGGGTAGAAATGATAGCTAAACATGTGAAATCTAGTTATACCCTTATGATGGATTTTTATGAGCATAATCCTCACTTTGGATTGTCATGAAGGAATAAGTCAACGATGGACTTTATTAGCTTGTAATTTGGCTTGAAACGATAGTTAAAGAACTAAGATTTTCAAGGACATTGCACTAAAAATCGCTTTTTCCCAAAATTGCCTCTATTCTGAATTCGAAGATCCTGAACTTTGTTTGACTTTTGTCACTCAACAGGGACTTTCAACATCGAATCTTTTTGCATTTTTCCTTGCATTTATTTTCCTTGCTTTTTCTTTTTGCCTCTTTTTCCTTTCCCTCAACTTGGTGGATTTTCTCATGGTGAATAGCGTCAACCCCATACCCAAGCAATTCAGAAATACAGCTAAAATTTTCCGGCATCAGAAATTTTCTTGACAGGGCTATTGCAAAGAACAGAAGTCAGGACTTTCGGCTTTTGTAATGGGGTCTGGTGGGGTGCTTAGAAAAGTTAAGGCTTGAAAGCGGATTTCAAAAGCGGTTTAAAAAAAATCTGAGATCGCATTGTTGCGTCAACCCTATTTTAGGGTTAAATCAGAATTTGCCCCAGTTTATGCTCAATTGAGGCTTTTCACTTTCATTTTCTTTCTTCTTTTGATTTTTCAGCCTTCTGCCATTCTTTTGAACTTTTCATAAAATTTGCCCCAGTTTATTTGTGAACTGAGGTTCTCTTTTCTTCTTTTGTCTTTTGATTTTGTGACTTTTCACTTTTTCACTTCTTGAAATTTTCCTTTTCAACTCAAACTTGCCCCAGTGTGGGGTTTGCGATTCTCAGGGGTTGCCAAATGAAGTATTTTATTCTGAAGGCTCAAAAGGGATAACTAGGGATAGAATGCTTGATCGGAAAAGAAGAGGGCCTGACTTTTATTCTGTTCCTTACAATAATTCTGAAAGGAAACTTTCATTAATGAAAAATTTCTGGCATGTATCTGAATTAACTGACTGAGGAAAACCCTTACTCATTCATATCTATGAAGCATAAGTGATCCACCGGACAGAACTTGTCCTTTTCTTTTCTTCTTTCTTTGTTTTTTTTTTCAAAATTGGAACCCAAGTGGAATCGAATTTTCCCAATTTGCGGTTCCCTCCCCTTTTCTTTTTCTTTTTCAAAATTCCCCAGTCTCCTTCCCCAATGTGGGGTGCGATCATATGTGCACTCGAAAAGAATCACCAAGTTTTGGCTCAAATGAGGATGCAAGGGGTAATCAGTGTTTAGGTTGTAGAAACGACGGCCAAAGCATCATTCTTACACCTCATGACAACCAAAGTAACGAATTGCTCGTTGAAAATCCATTCCCTTTTGAAAAACTTCCCAATGTGGGGTAGTGATCATTAAGGCCCTTATTTGAAACGAAATTATTCTTTTGAAGGCTCAAATGATGGGAGAGCAAATGATAAAATATGTATAGGTAGAGAAACAAATGCTCAAAGTATCATTCCAAGTTTTCAAAACAAACAAGAATAATGCACATTTTTGCTTTCACTTAGATGTGAATTGAATCCGGTTAAACCAATGGGGATTTTTCCAAGCAAAGATTGTCCCAATTTGCAATTTATCAATCAATGTGACTGATTTTATTTTGGGGCTAAATGAAGGAGAAAAGGTATCTCATTGGGCCTTTTGAGTGGCCCTTTTTAGCACTCTTATTGGATGACCCGGATCAACAATCTGGTGTACGTAAGGATTTTTTTTTTTTTTTTTGAAAGCAGACACTTGTGAATTTTCAGACCAGAGGTCGGAAAAAAATCTCAATTTGGTCTTATTTCTTAAAATTCATCATAAAATCTCCAATGAGCAAAAGAATGAAATGTACATGAATATACACAAAACAATAATTGTCCAAAACTTTATTACTAACAAGATTAAAACAAAATTTGTCGTTCAATTATAATACAATGAGAAGAGAGAAACTTGTAAAGAGCTCCACATATACACTTTTCAACTCATTTTCTTTTGGAACAAGATGTATTAACAAATCAAATACACAGAATTTTCCTTTGAAAAATAATTACAAAATCTCTCAGAGGCTTTAGCGTAGAGCTTTCGGAAGTGTCATCAGATATAGAAAAATATTTTCCCTTTATTGGAGGATTTTTACGAATGCAGGGGGAGGGGGAAAAATAAAAGAAAAATACCCAGAGTTAGTAATCAAAACCATAAAATCGGTATGCATGTCCTATGGGGGAGCCCTTTTTGTGCCAAGGGTAGGCCTAGCATGAAAATGCAATCCTCCAGAGCAAGCACTATACAATACCTGATGGATCCAACCAGCTTATGGAGTGAAAGATAATTTGAAAAAGATTTGACCCATTGGAATGAGAAGAGACGTTTGTCAAAATGAGGACCTCGTCCGAAGGGATTGATCACTTTTGATCGATACAAGAACTTGCAAAAACGCACGGGTTAGACCTTGACGAACTTCCTATCGAAAAGATTGGAATTCGTTTTGACAACTTTTCTCAGTGAAGCACGGGTCAAAACTCCAACTGATCAAATGGCTGGATGCAATGGATGTTTTTCTCAAAATCGACTAGGTTTTCCATTTTGAAATTCAACATTGAAACCCTAATTGGTCAAATGAAATTAAAAATCGACCGGATTACCCTAAAAAGGAAAACAGGTCAAATGAATTGAATGAAATTTAATTTATCCAAAATTAATCAGATCACCCTAAAAAGGGTAAATTGATCAAATTGATTGAACGAAACTCGATTTATTCAAAATCGGCTCGATTGCCCTAAAAATGGGTAAATTGGCCAAATGAATGAAATTGAATTAGTGATTTATTCAAAAATCGGCTGAGTGACCCTAAAAAGGGTAAATTGGTCAGATGAATTGACGATTTATTCAAAATCGGCCAGGTGACCCTAAAAAGGGTAAATTGGTCAAATGAATTGACGATTTATTGAGTGAATTGGCAAAATGGATTAGTTGAATTGTCCGGCCATTGGTTATTTCAAAATTATTGAGGTGCATTAGTCTATGACCTTCTAAAAATCAAATTTTGGCCTCAATTTATTTATCGTCTCAATAGGAGGAATCATTTGTGAATTTCTTCAAATTAATGTCCTTCACGCAAGGGACTTTTACCAATTTTTGATAAAATGGCCAAAAAGTGATTATTAGATGCTCATATTCCAAAGAGCACTCTATGAAAATGATCGGATCCTACCTTACCTTGTGCACTACCCCTTTGGATGGTACAAAACGTAAACGTGCAAGTCTCACTGGATTAAATATCCGAGACACAAGGTGGTTTATTCCTAAACACGGGATTCCCTATGTGGCATTCCCTTTCTATGGTTTATGCATGATGCCAGTTATTAAAGCGATGTAAATATGTGACAAATATGGCCTAAAGGACATAAATAATGCATCGGGGAGAAAAGGTCTAAAAATGAAATGTATTTATTGAAAATTAAGTGTAATAACTGAAATTTAAACATGTGAGTTATCTAGTGGGCGAGTCACTAAAAGAGTGCCAAAGAGGCCTCTTATTGCTATGGCACATGAATGCAGGCCAAGAAAACAAAGAAATGGTTAGTGCAATTGATAGTACACATAACACATTGGGAGCAATTAAGAAAAAGAAATACAATAAAGCAAGTAAAGGGGCGGAACCCCTTCCCTCGTGCCTAATGTGCTTAAAAGAGGGTGAGGCTGACTCTATCCTAAGGAAATACTAACATGGATGCATGAGGTTGGGGTTCACTAATGCGACTAGACTCGATAAGGCTTAAAAGGTCCCCAAGCCTTCAGACCTAAGGGAATGGGTCATCAATCCCAAGACCCTCGGTCGGTGGCTCGAGCGGTCCCCTAGGTATTGCTATGGGCGCAAAGCACACCATCCACATACCCAGAGAAACCATTCCTAGTCCTACAAGGCGGTGTGGGAAAGAGCCCACGAAAATAAAATAAAATGGGATAAAGCAAGTAAACGTGCACGTATGAAGTGTTCCCCTATTTTGAGGGAAGGGGTTGAGAACCACGCGGGGCTCTAAAGGTGACACACACCCCCCCAAATGCAATGCAAGCGCGAGATAAACAAGTAAACACACATCCAATCAACCAATCATACATTCGTGAGCGAGGGAGTAGTTTGAGACGTACGTGAGACAAAAATCCTAAAAAGGAAAAATGCAACCCTA
Organism: Coffea arabica; assembly: GCF_036785885.1. Lineage (NCBI taxonomy): Eukaryota > Viridiplantae > Streptophyta > Magnoliopsida > Gentianales > Rubiaceae > Coffea > Coffea arabica. The sequence continues at coordinate 8,123,245 of NC_092318.1, read as the reverse complement.
ATATCCAAATGCTATACATAAAAAGGGTAGAGAAAGGAAACGAATGGCTATGTCAAATGCTTGGACCCACTTAGGAAGTCCCCAGTGGAGTCGCCAACTGTCGCGCCCCACTTTTCGAATGATGTGTAGTGTGGTGTGTGAGTGTGAATGTGTATAAAATTAAAATAAAGGCCATGGGACTTGATAATGCGACGGTTTGGCCATATAAAGTTCAAAAAGGGTTTTTTGTATCAAAAACGGAGTCGCCACTTGGTATAGAGTTAGGGTGTACCAAGTCACCCAAAAATGATTTTTGTTTTTTGAATAAAAAAAGTAAATAAACCCTTTTAGAGAACTTTTGGGTCTACGTAACCAAAAGAGGGATCGGGGGTCACATTTGACGAAGGGGAAGGCAAGGATAAAAATCCAAGGCACCCCTTCGACCTAGCCAAGGCTAGTTGCGTGACTTAAACCAATTTTTCCTAATTTTTCTACCCAAGGTATGTATCGCGTGTTGGATATGTCTATATGAATGCAAAAACCTAGACCTAGGGGGACATGGGGGAAATTTCTCTTCAAAGGTTGAGTGATGCCAATCACATTAATTGTGAAGCCCAATAATGATCCTTCGGAGAGGTCACACATGATCCTAAATGACGTAAAAATGAGTGGAATGCATGCTATGTGAAAATGTGAGTTTGTGAAGTGGGAAGATTGATAAAAATACGATATAAGTGGAGGTGTGCAAATGTCTTTGAATGCAAATATATACTCCAAGTGCAAGTGGGCAAAAATGCATGTATGCAATTTAAAGAAAAGTGCGAAAGTGTCGGTGTGCAAATGAAGATGAAAGTACTCGTGTGCGAGTGAAGATAAAAGTGTTCGTGTGCAAGTGAAGATAAAAGTGTTCGTGTGCAAGTGAAGATAAAAAAGTGTTCGTGTGCAAGTGAAAGTGATAAAAAGGTGCATGTGTGCAAATGAGACAAAAGTGAAAGTGTGATGATAGAGTGGATTGAGAATGCATGAGCCTAGGGAATTCATGCATATTGGGTACGGGGAGACCTAAATCGTGACTCAATTTGCCCTTTTATAGAGAGGATACAAGCGTGCTAAGGCTTTAGAAAAAGCCACACTCGTCTATATCCCATATTTAAGGGGACTCTCCAGGCAAATGAACCCTATAACTAGTACGAGATGCAAAAATCCTAAAATGAGGGGAAAAGGGGTTCGAGGAGCATGCCAAAAATGATAAAACTAAGAAAAATGCATGACATGTAGTGAACATGCAAATATGCACTATCGAAAGGGAAATCCTAAGGGTCTAGCGTATGAATTCCTACTAGCGTTGGACTAGTGGAAACGTACATTCATCCATCACATTCATTCATGGCTATGGAAAGCGATTAGACATGCCAAACACCTATAAACACATAGCACATAACAATTAGCATGCTCGACTAGATGCAAGAGCCTAGTAAAGCACTTAACACATAACACATAGACAAGCAATGAACCTATTACACTTGCTAGCTAAAACAAAAGGGGAAGGGGAAATGGACCAAATTGCTCGCCAAGCCCTATCTATTACAAGCCAAGAGGTGTACACATACCCCATAAAAACATAAAGGGGAAGGGGTAAATGGACCAAATTGCTCGCCAAGCCCTATCTATTACAAGCCAAGAGGTGTACACATACCCCATAATGAATAACTTAAATAAAGGCAAAAGTAAATGAAATAAATGAAAGGAATTAAAGAAAAGCAAGGAAAGCAAGGAAAGCGAAATAGACATGCATATTCACATAACACGTAGGAGCACGTAGGGTCAAATGAATTGCAAAGAAGGGATTAGGGTGTACCTCCCTTGAGTTGATGCCTTAAATGGAGTGAAATCGCTTATTCATCCTCCAAAATAAAAGAAATGGTCAAGGCACCAATTTATTTGGCAAATAATCACAAAAGATAAATATAAACATGAAATTGAATCAATTGAATCATGTCAACAATCCACAAAAGAAGAAAGGACTTGATTGCAAAGATGAACAAAGTTTTGGGGTCAAAATTAAAGAAAAATAAAGTTCAGGGACCTATTTGTAATTAAATTAAGGACCGAGTTGAAAGAAGTTGAAAATATCCAGGGCCACAATACAGTTAAGGAGAAATTCAGGGACTGATTTGCAAAATCGTTTTCTGGTTTTCTAATGGACCAAACCATTGGGCCATTTCCTTTATTTATTTGGGCCAAAGCTTCCCAGCCCAATGGAAATCCCAAAGCAAAAGGGAATGGGCCGTTTTATTATTTGTTTGGGCTAAGATCACTTGGCCCAACCAGAAGTCCAAGGAAAAGAGAGTGGGCTAATATATTATTTTGGCCCAAAAATAAGCCAAACAAACAGATGGGCCATAGTGCAATTAGACAGAGGTTGGGGGTTTGAAATAAAAATATCACAAAATATTATGCATCCTGCCCGAAGTTCTCTTGCAGCATTCCTCTGCATTCTTTCATTTTGTAACTCACATGAAACATGGGCCATAGTGCAATTAGACAGAGGTTGGGGGTTTGAAATAAAAATATCACAAAATATTATGCATCCTGCCCGAAGTTCTCTTGCAGCATTCCTCTGCATTCTTTCATTTTGTAACTCACATGAAACACATGAAACAGACTCCAAACGAACAAAGCCCTCTAACAAATTCAGACCCCTCTGGATTAACAAAACCCAATCATGAATATTTAACATCAAAAATTCCAAAGAACATTAGTGGCCATTTATCCTTTCTACGCGACATAAAAATATCAGAAAAAGTTCCACTTTAATTCCCTTGGTTCCCTCCAAAGGGAAATGAAGCTCACCCAAACTCCCTTGCACACAAACTCACGACATAACTGAATTCATACCAAGGGAAGAACAAGAAACAGCAAAAACCCAGAGAAGGTGACATACACGAGCATATCAAAATCAAAATTCCCGTTTCAGCCATGAAAGGCAACTATTACGTTCTAACGAATACTGCTCATCATTTTCCACACGCAAGACGCAGACGATTCAACCATCAAATAGAATTTTCACTCGAGCATTTCATCAAACATGTTAAGGGTATTAAAAATTTTATCCATTCTTTGCTCTATTGACACTAGAATCGGCTCATAAAATTTGTCAGAGACATAGAAAACAATCCAATCTTCATATACAGCATGTTTATTCAACAACCACGAACAAACACCAGGCATATCGCAACAAACATAATCATGGCAGCCTGTTTTGAAAACTTGAACGGAACTGAAATTTTAAAGGGAAAAAAAAAACAGCTTACTGTTCCCTTGCTTGAGCGGCGGTAGCGACTATGAGAGACTGCTGAGAGACTTCGAAGTCGAAATCATCTCTTGAGGGTGGAATTCCAGCGATTCTTGATGGCGTTGTCGGTTCGGCCTGGGAGCAGACAGCCTATGGGTTTCTGATTTTTCGCTTTCTCTGTTTTGTCTCAATGCCCGATAGCTCCTCTCCCCTGTTTCTTTTTCTTTCGCCGCCGCCCACTCGGCTCTCTGCTCTTCCTTCCTTTTCTAGCGGCCTTTTTTATTTCCCTTTGCTAGGCAGCCGCCCCTTTTTTCCCTGTACTCTGTTTTTTTTGTTTAGCCTCAAGCCCCGAAACTCTCTCAGCTTTCCCCTTGTTCCAGCCGAAGCTCCCTCTTTGCTCTCTTTTTCCTTTTCTTCCTTTTAGCCGAAACCCCTCTGCTTTTTCCTTAGCTCCTCAGCCGTTAACTCTTGCTGTTTTTCTCTCCGCCCCTGTTCTGATTTTTCGCTTTCTCTGTTTTGAGCCTCCCAGACCTCTCTCGGCCTTTCTCTGTTTTTCTTTTTCTGCCTTTTTCGGCCAAGCTCCTCTTGCCCCAGAAACCTTAGCCGCCAATTGCCTTGCCGTTCTTATCATGTTTTTTTCTTCATCCGTTTCAGCCCGAAGCCGCCCGAAGCCCATTGCTTTGCTTTTCTCATTTTTGCTCCTACCTTGCTCTGTTCTTCCGCTAGCCTTCCTCTCTGTTTGTTTTTCACTCTGTTTTTTCCCTTCCGTAAGTCCTTTCTCTCCAATTGGCATCTTTTTTTTTTTGTTTTGCCCGTAACCTCCTAGCCTTTTCTTGTTTGCGGCTCTTTCTATTTTAAAGGCACCCCCCAAAGAAAAACTAAACCTAAGATGAAAGGCTAGGATCTTATCCTCCAAAAATGGGTTTATGTGCAAAAACAAAATAAAATAAGATGAGGTAAACAACTTAAATTAAATGATTAAATGATTGAAGTTTAATTAAATGATAAAATGACTTAGAAAAATAAAAATAATAGCCAACAAAAATCCTTAAAAATTTGGTGTCTACAGTTTGCCCCTCTTTGTCTGAGTTTTGGAAAAACTGGAGACAAAGAAGTAGACACCAAATACTTACCTGTGTTATTCGGCTGCAATGGACGCTTCTGAAATGAGGACTGACCTCTTTAACAATTTTTTTTTTGAGAAATGGTATTGACCTAAACAGAAATTTAAAACGGGACTGACCCGAACAGAAATTTAAACGGGACTGACCCGAACAAAATTTAAAATCATATGAATTGAAGTGAAATGGAGTGTTGGTGGGATTGACCCATGTTTATTGGTGATGCAAATGAAAGAAGTGAAATGCTCACTGGCGGGACTGACCCACGTTCCAGTGGCTGTGAAAATGAAATGCTCACTGGCGGGACTGTCCCACGTTCCAGTGGCGGTGAAAATGAAATGCAAATGAAATGCTCACTAGTGGGACTGACCCACGGCTAGTGGCGATGCAAAATGAAATGCAAATGAAAGGCTCACTAGTGGGACTAACCCACGGCTAGTGGCTAAACAAAATGAAATGCTCACTAGTGGGACTGACCCACGGCTAGTGGCTAAACAAAATGAAATGCTCACTAGTGGGACTGACCCACGGCTAGTGGCTAAGCAGAATAAAATGCTCACTAGTGGGACTGACCCACGGCTAGTGGCTAAACAAAATAAAATGCTCACTAGTGGGACTGACCCACGGCTAGTGGCTAAGTAGAATAAAATGCACCCTGGCGGGACTAACCTCTGCTCCAGTAGCTGTGTAAATGAAATGTTGAGAATTGGTCAGTGGGATAACACCCGAGCCTGCCGAGATTTGGCGGGATAAAACCCGGTCCCAATGTGAGATAAGCGGTCAGCGGGATTAAACCCGGTCCTGCCGAGATTGGCGGGATAAAACTCGGTCCCAATGTGAGATAAGCGGTCAGCGGGATTAAACCCGGTCCTGCCGAGATTGGCGGGATAAAACCCGGTCCCAATGTGAGATAAGCGGTCAGCGGGATTAAACCCGGTCCTGCCGAGATTGGTGGGATAAAACCCGGTCCCAATGTGAGATAAGCGGCCAGCGGGATAGAACCCAGTTCTGCCATCCAACTAGTCAAGGAATTGAATTTGATTTGTCAAAAAATCGGAAATTAAATTTGATTTTCCAAGAAACAAGAATTTGAACTTGATTTTTGATTTTTGACTTTTGAATTTTTTCTGATTTTTCGAGAGAATCTTTTTTCAAAAATAATTTGCCCCAGTGTAGGGCCCTTTTCCCTTCTTTCTTCTCTTTCTTCGGCATTGGCCTTCCACAACTCAGAAGCTTTTCGTCGACTTCAACTGTGAATACCTGCACAGGGGGCTTACATGCACTCAAATTTTCATGAAAAAGACAGCATGATTGATTTGAAAGTCTTGCTTGAGTCTTTGACAAAATCTTCAAACGAACTATAACAATTTGCCCCAGTGTGGGCTTATTTTGTGAAATCTTGGAAATAAAAATTTTGCCCCAGTATGGGCCCATTTGATTGCAAAAAAATTGGTTTGGATGACTTTCCATTTATTTGAACAAAGTAAGAAACTGAACGTCTTGCTTAAAACCACAAAGAAAATTTCATGATGAATTTCTCAAAATAATGCCAAATTACAAGAGATTTCTTCCTTACCTTAGCATCGAAGCTTTAGGTAATGGGCGTTATTTCTGATTTGGAAATGGGAGGTCAAGATTTGTCTTATTCATGTGCTCAGATGGTATGTAATCCCTTCAATACCACATCTTAGTGAAAGCAAAGAGTTTATCACCCTTATTTCATAAGAAAACTTAGTCAACGTATAAGCTTCATGGGCTTGCAAAATTTTGGGTAGAAATGATAGCTAAACATGTGAAATCTAGTTATACCCTTATGATGGATTTTTATGAGCATAATCCTCACTTTGGATTGTCATGAAGGAATAAGTCAACGATGGACTTTATTAGCTTGTAATTTGGCTTGAAACGATAGTTAAAGAACTAAGATTTTCAAGGACATTGCACTAAAAATCGCTTTTTCCCAAAATTGCCTCTATTCTGAATTCGAAGATCCTGAACTTTGTTTGACTTTTGTCACTCAACAGGGACTTTCAACATCGAATCTTTTTGCATTTTTCCTTGCATTTATTTTCCTTGCTTTTTCTTTTTGCCTCTTTTTCCTTTCCCTCAACTTGGTGGATTTTCTCATGGTGAATAGCGTCAACCCCATACCCAAGCAATTCAGAAATACAGCTAAAATTTTCCGGCATCAGAAATTTTCTTGACAGGGCTATTGCAAAGAACAGAAGTCAGGACTTTCGGCTTTTGTAATGGGGTCTGGTGGGGTGCTTAGAAAAGTTAAGGCTTGAAAGCGGATTTCAAAAGCGGTTTAAAAAAAATCTGAGATCGCATTGTTGCGTCAACCCTATTTTAGGGTTAAATCAGAATTTGCCCCAGTTTATGCTCAATTGAGGCTTTTCACTTTCATTTTCTTTCTTCTTTTGATTTTTCAGCCTTCTGCCATTCTTTTGAACTTTTCATAAAATTTGCCCCAGTTTATTTGTGAACTGAGGTTCTCTTTTCTTCTTTTGTCTTTTGATTTTGTGACTTTTCACTTTTTCACTTCTTGAAATTTTCCTTTTCAACTCAAACTTGCCCCAGTGTGGGGTTTGCGATTCTCAGGGGTTGCCAAATGAAGTATTTTATTCTGAAGGCTCAAAAGGGATAACTAGGGATAGAATGCTTGATCGGAAAAGAAGAGGGCCTGACTTTTATTCTGTTCCTTACAATAATTCTGAAAGGAAACTTTCATTAATGAAAAATTTCTGGCATGTATCTGAATTAACTGACTGAGGAAAACCCTTACTCATTCATATCTATGAAGCATAAGTGATCCACCGGACAGAACTTGTCCTTTTCTTTTCTTCTTTCTTTGTTTTTTTTTTCAAAATTGGAACCCAAGTGGAATCGAATTTTCCCAATTTGCGGTTCCCTCCCCTTTTCTTTTTCTTTTTCAAAATTCCCCAGTCTCCTTCCCCAATGTGGGGTGCGATCATATGTGCACTCGAAAAGAATCACCAAGTTTTGGCTCAAATGAGGATGCAAGGGGTAATCAGTGTTTAGGTTGTAGAAACGACGGCCAAAGCATCATTCTTACACCTCATGACAACCAAAGTAACGAATTGCTCGTTGAAAATCCATTCCCTTTTGAAAAACTTCCCAATGTGGGGTAGTGATCATTAAGGCCCTTATTTGAAACGAAATTATTCTTTTGAAGGCTCAAATGATGGGAGAGCAAATGATAAAATATGTATAGGTAGAGAAACAAATGCTCAAAGTATCATTCCAAGTTTTCAAAACAAACAAGAATAATGCACATTTTTGCTTTCACTTAGATGTGAATTGAATCCGGTTAAACCAATGGGGATTTTTCCAAGCAAAGATTGTCCCAATTTGCAATTTATCAATCAATGTGACTGATTTTATTTTGGGGCTAAATGAAGGAGAAAAGGTATCTCATTGGGCCTTTTGAGTGGCCCTTTTTAGCACTCTTATTGGATGACCCGGATCAACAATCTGGTGTACGTAAGGATTTTTTTTTTTTTTTTTGAAAGCAGACACTTGTGAATTTTCAGACCAGAGGTCGGAAAAAAATCTCAATTTGGTCTTATTTCTTAAAATTCATCATAAAATCTCCAATGAGCAAAAGAATGAAATGTACATGAATATACACAAAACAATAATTGTCCAAAACTTTATTACTAACAAGATTAAAACAAAATTTGTCGTTCAATTATAATACAATGAGAAGAGAGAAACTTGTAAAGAGCTCCACATATACACTTTTCAACTCATTTTCTTTTGGAACAAGATGTATTAACAAATCAAATACACAGAATTTTCCTTTGAAAAATAATTACAAAATCTCTCAGAGGCTTTAGCGTAGAGCTTTCGGAAGTGTCATCAGATATAGAAAAATATTTTCCCTTTATTGGAGGATTTTTACGAATGCAGGGGGAGGGGGAAAAATAAAAGAAAAATACCCAGAGTTAGTAATCAAAACCATAAAATCGGTATGCATGTCCTATGGGGGAGCCCTTTTTGTGCCAAGGGTAGGCCTAGCATGAAAATGCAATCCTCCAGAGCAAGCACTATACAATACCTGATGGATCCAACCAGCTTATGGAGTGAAAGATAATTTGAAAAAGATTTGACCCATTGGAATGAGAAGAGACGTTTGTCAAAATGAGGACCTCGTCCGAAGGGATTGATCACTTTTGATCGATACAAGAACTTGCAAAAACGCACGGGTTAGACCTTGACGAACTTCCTATCGAAAAGATTGGAATTCGTTTTGACAACTTTTCTCAGTGAAGCACGGGTCAAAACTCCAACTGATCAAATGGCTGGATGCAATGGATGTTTTTCTCAAAATCGACTAGGTTTTCCATTTTGAAATTCAACATTGAAACCCTAATTGGTCAAATGAAATTAAAAATCGACCGGATTACCCTAAAAAGGAAAACAGGTCAAATGAATTGAATGAAATTTAATTTATCCAAAATTAATCAGATCACCCTAAAAAGGGTAAATTGATCAAATTGATTGAACGAAACTCGATTTATTCAAAATCGGCTCGATTGCCCTAAAAATGGGTAAATTGGCCAAATGAATGAAATTGAATTAGTGATTTATTCAAAAATCGGCTGAGTGACCCTAAAAAGGGTAAATTGGTCAGATGAATTGACGATTTATTCAAAATCGGCCAGGTGACCCTAAAAAGGGTAAATTGGTCAAATGAATTGACGATTTATTGAGTGAATTGGCAAAATGGATTAGTTGAATTGTCCGGCCATTGGTTATTTCAAAATTATTGAGGTGCATTAGTCTATGACCTTCTAAAAATCAAATTTTGGCCTCAATTTATTTATCGTCTCAATAGGAGGAATCATTTGTGAATTTCTTCAAATTAATGTCCTTCACGCAAGGGACTTTTACCAATTTTTGATAAAATGGCCAAAAAGTGATTATTAGATGCTCATATTCCAAAGAGCACTCTATGAAAATGATCGGATCCTACCTTACCTTGTGCACTACCCCTTTGGATGGTACAAAACGTAAACGTGCAAGTCTCACTGGATTAAATATCCGAGACACAAGGTGGTTTATTCCTAAACACGGGATTCCCTATGTGGCATTCCCTTTCTATGGTTTATGCATGATGCCAGTTATTAAAGCGATGTAAATATGTGACAAATATGGCCTAAAGGACATAAATAATGCATCGGGGAGAAAAGGTCTAAAAATGAAATGTATTTATTGAAAATTAAGTGTAATAACTGAAATTTAAACATGTGAGTTATCTAGTGGGCGAGTCACTAAAAGAGTGCCAAAGAGGCCTCTTATTGCTATGGCACATGAATGCAGGCCAAGAAAACAAAGAAATGGTTAGTGCAATTGATAGTACACATAACACATTGGGAGCAATTAAGAAAAAGAAATACAATAAAGCAAGTAAAGGGGCGGAACCCCTTCCCTCGTGCCTAATGTGCTTAAAAGAGGGTGAGGCTGACTCTATCCTAAGGAAATACTAACATGGATGCATGAGGTTGGGGTTCACTAATGCGACTAGACTCGATAAGGCTTAAAAGGTCCCCAAGCCTTCAGACCTAAGGGAATGGGTCATCAATCCCAAGACCCTCGGTCGGTGGCTCGAGCGGTCCCCTAGGTATTGCTATGGGCGCAAAGCACACCATCCACATACCCAGAGAAACCATTCCTAGTCCTACAAGGCGGTGTGGGAAAGAGCCCACGAAAATAAAATAAAATGGGATAAAGCAAGTAAACGTGCACGTATGAAGTGTTCCCCTATTTTGAGGGAAGGGGTTGAGAACCACGCGGGGCTCTAAAGGTGACACACACCCCCCCAAATGCAATGCAAGCGCGAGATAAACAAGTAAACACACATCCAATCAACCAATCATACATTCGTGAGCGAGGGAGTAGTTTGAGACGTACGTGAGACAAAAATCCTAAAAAGGAAAAATGCAACCCTAATATCCAAATGCTATACATAAAAAGGGTAGAGAAAGGAAACGAATGGCTAAGTCAAATGCTTGGACCCACTTAGGAAGTCCCCAGTGGAGTCGCCAACTGTCGCGCCCCACTTTTCGAATGATGTGTAGTGTGGTGTGTGAGTGTGAATGTGTATAAAATTAAAATAAAGGCCATGGGACTTGATAATGCGACGGTTTGGCCATATAAAGTTCAAAAAGGGTTTTTTGTATCAAAAACGGAGTCGCCACTTGGTATAGAGTTAGGGTGTACCAAGTCACCCAAAAATGATTTTTGTTTTTTGAATAAAAAAAGTAAATAAACCCTTTTAGAGAACTTTTGGGTCTACGTAACCAAAAGAGGGATCGGGGGTCACATTTGACGAAGGGGAAGGCAAGGATAAAAATCCAAGGCACCCCTTCGACCTAGCCAAGGCTAGTTGCGTGACTTAAACCAATTTTTCCTAATTTTTCTACCCAAGGTATGTATCGCGTGTTGGATATGTCTATATGAATGCAAAAACCTAGACCTAGGGGGACATGGGGGAAATTTCTCTTCAAAGGTTGAGTGATGCCAATCACATTAATTGTGAAGCCCAATAATGATCCTTCGGAGAGGTCACACATGATCCTAAATGACGTAAAAATGAGTGGAATGCATGCTATGTGAAAATGTGAGTTTGTGAAGTGGGAAGATTGATAAAAATACGATATAAGTGGAGGTGTGCAAATGTCTTTGAATGCAAATATATACTCCAAGTGCAAGTGGGCAAAAATGCATGTATGCAATTTAAAGAAAAGTGCGAAAGTGTCGGTGTGCAAATGAAGATGAAAGTACTCGTGTGCGAGTGAAGATAAAAGTGTTCGTGTGCAAGTGAAGATAAAAGTGTTCGTGTGCAAGTGAAGATAAAAAAGTGTTCGTGTGCAAGTGAAAGTGATAAAAAGGTGCATGTGTGCAAATGAGACAAAAGTGAAAGTGTGATGATAGAGTGGATTGAGAATGCATGAGCCTAGGGAATTCATGCATATTGGGTACGGGGAGACCTAAATCGTGACTCAATTTGCCCTTTTATAGAGAGGATACAAGCGTGCTAAGGCTTTAGAAAAAGCCACACTCGTCTATATCCCATATTTAAGGGGACTCTCCAGGCAAATGAACCCTATAACTAGTACGAGATGCAAAAATCCTAAAATGAGGGGAAAAGGGGTTCGAGGAGCATGCCAAATGATAAAACTAAGAAAAATGCATGACATGTAGTGAACATGCAAATATGCACTATCGAAAGGGAAATCCTAAGGGTCTAGCGTATGAATTCCTACTAGCGTTGGACTAGTGGAAACGTACATTCATCCATCACATTCATTCATGGCTATGGAAAGCGATTAGACATGCCAAACACCTATAAACACATAGCACATAACAATTAGCATGCTCGACTAGATGCAAGAGCCTAGTAAAGCACTTAACACATAACACATAGACAAGCAATGAACCTATTACACTTGCTAGCTAAAACAAAAGGGGAAGGGGAAATGGACCAAATTGCTCGCCAAGCCCTATCTATTACAAGCCAAGAGGTGTACACATACCCCATAAAAACATAAAGGGGAAGGGGTAAATGGACCAAATTGCTCGCCAAGCCCTATCTATTACAAGCCAAGAGGTGTACACATACCCCATAATGAATAACTTAAATAAAGGCAAAAGTAAATGAAATAAATGAAAGGAATTAAAGAAAAGCAAGGAAAGCAAGGAAAGCGAAATAGACATGCATATTCACATAACACGTAGGAGCACGTAGGGTCAAATGAATTGCAAAGAAGGGATTAGGGTGTACCTCCCTTGAGTTGATGCCTTAAATGGAGTGAAATCGCTTATTCATCCTCCAAAATAAAAGAAATGGTCAAGGCACCAATTTATTTGGCAAATAATCACAAAAGATAAATATAAACATGAAATTGAATCAATTGAATCATGTCAACAATCCACAAAAGAAGAAAGGACTTGATTGCAAAGATGAACAAAGTTTTGGGGTCAAAATTAAAGAAAAATAAAGTTCAGGGACCTATTTGTAATTAAATTAAGGACCGAGTTGAAAGAAGTTGAAAATATCCAGGGCCACAATACAGTTAAGGAGAAATTCAGGGACTGATTTGCAAAATCGTTTTCTGGTTTTCTAATGGACCAAACCATTGGGCCATTTCCTTTATTTATTTGGGCCAAAGCTTCCCAGCCCAATGGAAATCCCAAAGCAAAAGGGAATGGGCCGTTTTATTATTTGTTTGGGCTAAGATCACTTGGCCCAACCAGAAGTCCAAGGAAAAGAGAGTGGGCTAATATATTATTTTGGCCCAAAAATAAGCCAAACAAACAGATGGGCCATAGTGCAATTAGACAGAGGTTGGGGGTTTGAAATAAAAATATCACAAAATATTATGCATCCTGCCCGAAGTTCTCTTGCAGCATTCCTCTGCATTCTTTCATTTTGTAACTCACATGAAACATGGGCCATAGTGCAATTAGACAGAGGTTGGGGGTTTGAAATAAAAATATCACAAAATATTATGCATCCTGCCCGAAGTTCTCTTGCAGCATTCCTCTGCATTCTTTCATTTTGTAACTCACATGAAACACATGAAACAGACTCCAAACGAACAAAGCCCTCTAACAAATTCAGACCCCTCTGGATTAACAAAACCCAATCATGAATATTTAACATCAAAAATTCCAAAGAACATTAGTGGCCATTTATCCTTTCTACGCGGCATAAAAATATCAGAAAAAGTTCCACTTTAATTCCCTTGGTTCCCTCCAAAGGGAAATGAAGCTCACCCAAACTCCCTTGCACACAAACTCACGACATAACTGAATTCATACCAAGGGAAGAACAAGAAACAGCAAAAACCCAGAGAAGGTGACATACACGAGCATATCAAAATCAAAATTCCCGTTTCAGCCATGAAAGGCAACTATTACGTTCTAACGAATACTGCTCATCATTTTCCACACGCAAGACGCAGACGATTCAACCATCAAATAGAATTTTCACTCGAGCATTTCATCAAACATGTTAAGGGTATTAAAAATTTTATCCATTCTTTGCTCTATTGACACTAGAATCGGCTCATAAAATTTGTCAGAGACATAGAAAACAATCCAATCTTCATATACAGCATGTTTATTCAACAACCACGAACAAACACCAGGCATATCGCAACAAACATAATCATGGCAGCCTGTTTTGAAAACTTGAACGGAACTGAAATTTTAAAGGGAAAAAAAAAACAGCTTACTGTTCCCTTGCTTGAGCGGCGGTAGCGACTATGAGAGACTGCTGAGAGACTTCGAAGTCGAAATCATCTCTTGAGGGTGGAATTCCAGCGATTCTTGATGGCGTTGTCGGTTCGGCCTGGGAGCAGACAGCCTATGGGTTTCTGATTTTTCGCTTTCTCTGTTTTGTCTCAATGCCCGATAGCTCCTCTCCCCTGTTTCTTTTTCTTTCGCCGCCGCCCACTCGGCTCTCTGCTCTTCCTTCCTTTTCTAGCGGCCTTTTTTATTTCCCTTTGCTAGGCAGCCGCCCCTTTTTTCCCTGTACTCTGTTTTTTTTGTTTAGCCTCAAGCCCCGAAACTCTCTCAGCTTTCCCCTTGTTCCAGCCGAAGCTCCCTCTTTGCTCTCTTTTTCCTTTTCTTCCTTTTAGCCGAAACCCCTCTGCTTTTTCCTTAGCTCCTCAGCCGTTAACTCTTGCTGTTTTTCTCTCCGCCCCTGTTCTGATTTTTCGCTTTCTCTGTTTTGAGCCTCCCAGACCTCTCTCGGCCTTTCTCTGTTTTTCTTTTTCTGCCTTTTTCGGCCAAGCTCCTCTTGCCCCAGAAACCTTAGCCGCCAATTGCCTTGCCGTTCTTATCATGTTTTTTTCTTCATCCGTTTCAGCCCGAAGCCGCCCGAAGCCCATTGCTTTGCTTTTCTCATTTTTGCTCCTACCTTGCTCTGTTCTTCCGCTAGCCTTCCTCTCTGTTTGTTTTTCACTCTGTTTTTTCCCTTCCGTAAGTCCTTTCTCTCCAATTGGCATCTTTTTTTTTTTGTTTTGCCCGTAACCTCCTAGCCTTTTCTTGTTTGCGGCTCTTTCTATTTTAAAGGCACCCCCCAAAGAAAAACTAAACCTAAGATGAAAGGCTAGGATCTTATCCTCCAAAAATGGGTTTATGTGCAAAAACAAAATAAAATAAGATGAGGTAAACAACTTAAATTAAATGATTAAATGATTGAAGTTTAATTAAATGATAAAATGACTTAGAAAAATAAAAATAATAGCCAACAAAAATCCTTAAAAATTTGGTGTCTACAGTTTGCCCCTCTTTGTCTGAGTTTTGGAAAAACTGGAGACAAAGAAGTAGACACCAAATACTTACCTGTGTTATTCGGCTGCAATGGACGCTTCTGAAATGAGGACTGACCTCTTTAACAATTTTTTTTTTGAGAAATGGTATTGACCTAAACAGAAATTTAAAACGGGACTGACCCGAACAGAAATTTAAACGGGACTGACCCGAACAAAATTTAAAATCATATGAATTGAAGTGAAATGGAGTGTTGGTGGGATTGACCCATGTTTATTGGTGATGCAAATGAAAGAAGTGAAATGCTCACTGGCGGGACTGACCCACGTTCCAGTGGCTGTGAAAATGAAATGCTCACTGGCGGGACTGTCCCACGTTCCAGTGGCGGTGAAAATGAAATGCAAATGAAATGCTCACTAGTGGGACTGACCCACGGCTAGTGGCGATGCAAAATGAAATGCAAATGAAAGGCTCACTAGTGGGACTAACCCACGGCTAGTGGCTAAACAAAATGAAATGCTCACTAGTGGGACTGACCCACGGCTAGTGGCTAAACAAAATGAAATGCTCACTAGTGGGACTGACCCACGGCTAGTGGCTAAGCAGAATAAAATGCTCACTAGTGGGACTGACCCACGGCTAGTGGCTAAACAAAATAAAATGCTCACTAGTGGGACTGACCCACGGCTAGTGGCTAAGTAGAATAAAATGCACCCTGGCGGGACTAACCTCTGCTCCAGTAGCTGTGTAAATGAAATGTTGAGAATTGGTCAGTGGGATAACACCCGAGCCTGCCGAGATTTGGCGGGATAAAACCCGGTCCCAATGTGAGATAAGCGGTCAGCGGGATTAAACCCGGTCCTGCCGAGATTGGCGGGATAAAACTCGGTCCCAATGTGAGATAAGCGGTCAGCGGGATTAAACCCGGTCCTGCCGAGATTGGCGGGATAAAACCCGGTCCCAATGTGAGATAAGCGGTCAGCGGGATTAAACCCGGTCCTGCCGAGATTGGTGGGATAAAACCCGGTCCCAATGTGAGATAAGCGGCCAGCGGGATAGAACCCAGTTCTGCCATCCAACTAGTCAAGGAATTGAATTTGATTTGTCAAAAAATCGGAAATTAAATTTGATTTTCCAAGAAACAAGAATTTGAACTTGATTTTTGATTTTTGACTTTTGAATTTTTTCTGATTTTTCGAGAGAATCTTTTTTCAAAAATAATTTGCCCCAGTGTAGGGCCCTTTTCCCTTCTTTCTTCTCTTTCTTCGGCATTGGCCTTCCACAACTCAGAAGCTTTTCGTCGACTTCAACTGTGAATACCTGCACAGGGGGCTTACATGCACTCAAATTTTCATGAAAAAGACAGCATGATTGATTTGAAAGTCTTGCTTGAGTCTTTGACAAAATCTTCAAACGAACTATAACAATTTGCCCCAGTGTGGGCTTATTTTGTGAAATCTTGGAAATAAAAATTTTGCCCCAGTATGGGCCCATTTGATTGCAAAAAAATTGGTTTGGATGACTTTCCATTTATTTGAACAAAGTAAGAAACTGAACGTCTTGCTTAAAACCACAAAGAAAATTTCATGATGAATTTCTCAAAATAATGCCAAATTACAAGAGATTTCTTCCTTACCTTAGCATCGAAGCTTTAGGTAATGGGCGTTATTTCTGATTTGGAAATGGGAGGTCAAGATTTGTCTTATTCATGTGCTCAGATGGTATGTAATCCCTTCAATACCACATCTTAGTGAAAGCAAAGAGTTTATCACCCTTATTTCATAAGAAAACTTAGTCAACGTATAAGCTTCATGGGCTTGCAAAATTTTGGGTAGAAATGATAGCTAAACATGTGAAATCTAGTTATACCCTTATGATGGATTTTTATGAGCATAATCCTCACTTTGGATTGTCATGAAGGAATAAGTCAACGATGGACTTTATTAGCTTGTAATTTGGCTTGAAACGATAGTTAAAGAACTAAGATTTTCAAGGACATTGCACTAAAAATCGCTTTTTCCCAAAATTGCCTCTATTCTGAATTCGAAGATCCTGAACTTTGTTTGACTTTTGTCACTCAACAGGGACTTTCAACATCGAATCTTTTTGCATTTTTCCTTGCATTTATTTTCCTTGCTTTTTCTTTTTGCCTCTTTTTCCTTTCCCTCAACTTGGTGGATTTTCTCATGGTGAATAGCGTCAACCCCATACCCAAGCAATTCAGAAATACAGCTAAAATTTTCCGGCATCAGAAATTTTCTTGACAGGGCTATTGCAAAGAACAGAAGTCAGGACTTTCGGCTTTTGTAATGGGGTCTGGTGGGGTGCTTAGAAAAGTTAAGGCTTGAAAGCGGATTTCAAAAGCGGTTTAAAAAAAATCTGAGATCGCATTGTTGCGTCAACCCTATTTTAGGGTTAAATCAGAATTTGCCCCAGTTTATGCTCAATTGAGGCTTTTCACTTTCATTTTCTTTCTTCTTTTGATTTTTCAGCCTTCTGCCATTCTTTTGAACTTTTCATAAAATTTGCCCCAGTTTATTTGTGAACTGAGGTTCTCTTTTCTTCTTTTGTCTTTTGATTTTGTGACTTTTCACTTTTTCACTTCTTGAAATTTTCCTTTTCAACTCAAACTTGCCCCAGTGTGGGGTTTGCGATTCTCAGGGGTTGCCAAATGAAGTATTTTATTCTGAAGGCTCAAAAGGGATAACTAGGGATAGAATGCTTGATCGGAAAAGAAGAGGGCCTGACTTTTATTCTGTTCCTTACAATAATTCTGAAAGGAAACTTTCATTAATGAAAAATTTCTGGCATGTATCTGAATTAACTGACTGAGGAAAACCCTTACTCATTCATATCTATGAAGCATAAGTGATCCACCGGACAGAACTTGTCCTTTTCTTTTCTTCTTTCTTTGTTTTTTTTTTCAAAATTGGAACCCAAGTGGAATCGAATTTTCCCAATTTGCGGTTCCCTCCCCTTTTCTTTTTCTTTTTCAAAATTCCCCAGTCTCCTTCCCCAATGTGGGGTGCGATCATATGTGCACTCGAAAAGAATCACCAAGTTTTGGCTCAAATGAGGATGCAAGGGGTAATCAGTGTTTAGGTTGTAGAAACGACGGCCAAAGCATCATTCTTACACCTCATGACAACCAAAGTAACGAATTGCTCGTTGAAAATCCATTCCCTTTTGAAAAACTTCCCAATGTGGGGTAGTGATCATTAAGGCCCTTATTTGAAACGAAATTATTCTTTTGAAGGCTCAAATGATGGGAGAGCAAATGATAAAATATGTATAGGTAGAGAAACAAATGCTCAAAGTATCATTCCAAGTTTTCAAAACAAACAAGAATAATGCACATTTTTGCTTTCACTTAGATGTGAATTGAATCCGGTTAAACCAATGGGGATTTTTCCAAGCAAAGATTGTCCCAATTTGCAATTTATCAATCAATGTGACTGATTTTATTTTGGGGCTAAATGAAGGAGAAAAGGTATCTCATTGGGCCTTTTGAGTGGCCCTTTTTAGCACTCTTATTGGATGACCCGGATCAACAATCTGGTGTACGTAAGGATTTTTTTTTTTTTTTTTGAAAGCAGACACTTGTGAATTTTCAGACCAGAGGTCGGAAAAAAATCTCAATTTGGTCTTATTTCTTAAAATTCATCATAAAATCTCCAATGAGCAAAAGAATGAAATGTACATGAATATACACAAAACAATAATTGTCCAAAACTTTATTACTAACAAGATTAAAACAAAATTTGTCGTTCAATTATAATACAATGAGAAGAGAGAAACTTGTAAAGAGCTCCACATATACACTTTTCAACTCATTTTCTTTTGGAACAAGATGTATTAACAAATCAAATACACAGAATTTTCCTTTGAAAAATAATTACAAAATCTCTCAGAGGCTTTAGCGTAGAGCTTTCGGAAGTGTCATCAGATATAGAAAAATATTTTCCCTTTATTGGAGGATTTTTACGAATGCAGGGGGAGGGGGAAAAATAAAAGAAAAATACCCAGAGTTAGTAATCAAAACCATAAAATCGGTATGCATGTCCTATGGGGGAGCCCTTTTTGTGCCAAGGGTAGGCCTAGCATGAAAATGCAATCCTCCAGAGCAAGCACTATACAATACCTGATGGATCCAACCAGCTTATGGAGTGAAAGATAATTTGAAAAAGATTTGACCCATTGGAATGAGAAGAGACGTTTGTCAAAATGAGGACCTCGTCCGAAGGGATTGATCACTTTTGATCGATACAAGAACTTGCAAAAACGCACGGGTTAGACCTTGACGAACTTCCTATCGAAAAGATTGGAATTCGTTTTGACAACTTTTCTCAGTGAAGCACGGGTCAAAACTCCAACTGATCAAATGGCTGGATGCAATGGATGTTTTTCTCAAAATCGACTAGGTTTTCCATTTTGAAATTCAACATTGAAACCCTAATTGGTCAAATGAAATTAAAAATCGACCGGATTACCCTAAAAAGGAAAACAGGTCAAATGAATTGAATGAAATTTAATTTATCCAAAATTAATCAGATCACCCTAAAAAGGGTAAATTGATCAAATTGATTGAACGAAACTCGATTTATTCAAAATCGGCTCGATTGCCCTAAAAATGGGTAAATTGGCCAAATGAATGAAATTGAATTAGTGATTTATTCAAAAATCGGCTGAGTGACCCTAAAAAGGGTAAATTGGTCAGATGAATTGACGATTTATTCAAAATCGGCCAGGTGACCCTAAAAAGGGTAAATTGGTCAAATGAATTGACGATTTATTGAGTGAATTGGCAAAATGGATTAGTTGAATTGTCCGGCCATTGGTTATTTCAAAATTATTGAGGTGCATTAGTCTATGACCTTCTAAAAATCAAATTTTGGCCTCAATTTATTTATCGTCTCAATAGGAGGAATCATTTGTGAATTTCTTCAAATTAATGTCCTTCACGCAAGGGACTTTTACCAATTTTTGATAAAATGGCCAAAAAGTGATTATTAGATGCTCATATTCCAAAGAGCACTCTATGAAAATGATCGGATCCTACCTTACCTTGTGCACTACCCCTTTGGATGGTACAAAACGTAAACGTGCAAGTCTCACTGGATTAAATATCCGAGACACAAGGTGGTTTATTCCTAAACACGGGATTCCCTATGTGGCATTCCCTTTCTATGGTTTATGCATGATGCCAGTTATTAAAGCGATGTAAATATGTGACAAATATGGCCTAAAGGACATAAATAATGCATCGGGGAGAAAAGGTCTAAAAATGAAATGTATTTATTGAAAATTAAGTGTAATAACTGAAATTTAAACATGTGAGTTATCTAGTGGGCGAGTCACTAAAAGAGTGCCAAAGAGGCCTCTTATTGCTATGGCACATGAATGCAGGCCAAGAAAACAAAGAAATGGTTAGTGCAATTGATAGTACACATAACACATTGGGAGCAATTAAGAAAAAGAAATACAATAAAGCAAGTAAAGGGGCGGAACCCCTTCCCTCGTGCCTAATGTGCTTAAAAGAGGGTGAGGCTGACTCTATCCTAAGGAAATACTAACATGGATGCATGAGGTTGGGGTTCACTAATGCGACTAGACTCGATAAGGCTTAAAAGGTCCCCAAGCCTTCAGACCTAAGGGAATGGGTCATCAATCCCAAGACCCTCGGTCGGTGGCTCGAGCGGTCCCCTAGGTATTGCTATGGGCGCAAAGCACACCATCCACATACCCAGAGAAACCATTCCTAGTCCTACAAGGCGGTGTGGGAAAGAGCCCACGAAAATAAAATAAAATGGGATAAAGCAAGTAAACGTGCACGTATGAAGTGTTCCCCTATTTTGAGGGAAGGGGTTGAGAACCACGCGGGGCTCTAAAGGTGACACACACCCCCCCAAATGCAATGCAAGCGCGAGATAAACAAGTAAACACACATCCAATCAACCAATCATACATTCGTGAGCGAGGGAGTAGTTTGAGACGTACGTGAGACAAAAATCCTAAAAAGGAAAAATGCAACCCTAATATCCAAATGCTATACATAAAAAGGGTAGAGAAAGGAAACGAATGGCTAAGTCAAATGCTTGGACCCACTTAGGAAGTCCCCAGTGGAGTCGCCAACTGTCGCGCCCCACTTTTCGAATGATGTGTAGTGTGGTGTGTGAGTGTGAATGTGTATAAAATTAAAATAAAGGCCATGGGACTTGATAATGCGACGGTTTGGCCATATAAAGTTCAAAAAGGGTTTTTTGTATCAAAAACGGAGTCGCCACTTGGTATAGAGTTAGGGTGTACCAAGTCACCCAAAAATGATTTTTGTTTTTTGAATAAAAAAAGTAAATAAACCCTTTTAGAGAACTTTTGGGTCTACGTAACCAAAAGAGGGATCGGGGGTCACATTTGACGAAGGGGAAGGCAAGGATAAAAATCCAAGGCACCCCTTCGACCTAGCCAAGGCTAGTTGCGTGACTTAAACCAATTTTTCCTAATTTTTCTACCCAAGGTATGTATCGCGTGTTGGATATGTCTATATGAATGCAAAAACCTAGACCTAGGGGGACATGGGGGAAATTTCTCTTCAAAGGTTGAGTGATGCCAATCACATTAATTGTGAAGCCCAATAATGATCCTTCGGAGAGGTCACACATGATCCTAAATGACGTAAAAATGAGTGGAATGCATGCTATGTGAAAATGTGAGTTTGTGAAGTGGGAAGATTGATAAAAATACGATATAAGTGGAGGTGTGCAAATGTCTTTGAATGCAAATATATACTCCAAGTGCAAGTGGGCAAAAATGCATGTATGCAATTTAAAGAAAAGTGCGAAAGTGTCGGTGTGCAAATGAAGATGAAAGTACTCGTGTGCGAGTGAAGATAAAAGTGTTCGTGTGCAAGTGAAGATAAAAGTGTTCGTGTGCAAGTGAAGATAAAAAAGTGTTCGTGTGCAAGTGAAAGTGATAAAAAGGTGCATGTGTGCAAATGAGACAAAAGTGAAAGTGTGATGATAGAGTGGATTGAGAATGCATGAGCCTAGGGAATTCATGCATATTGGGTACGGGGAGACCTAAATCGTGACTCAATTTGCCCTTTTATAGAGAGGATACAAGCGTGCTAAGGCTTTAGAAAAAGCCACACTCGTCTATATCCCATATTTAAGGGGACTCTCCAGGCAAATGAACCCTATAACTAGTACGAGATGCAAAAATCCTAAAATGAGGGGAAAAGGGGTTCGAGGAGCATGCCAAATGATAAAACTAAGAAAAATGCATGACATGTAGTGAACATGCAAATATGCACTATCGAAAGGGAAATCCTAAGGGTCTAGCGTATGAATTCCTACTAGCGTTGGACTAGTGGAAACGTACATTCATCCATCACATTCATTCATGGCTATGGAAAGCGATTAGACATGCCAAACACCTATAAACACATAGCACATAACAATTAGCATGCTCGACTAGATGCAAGAGCCTAGTAAAGCACTTAACACATAACACATAGACAAGCAATGAACCTATTACACTTGCTAGCTAAAACAAAAGGGGAAGGGGAAATGGACCAAATTGCTCGCCAAGCCCTATCTATTACAAGCCAAGAGGTGTACACATACCCCATAAAAACATAAAGGGGAAGGGGTAAATGGACCAAATTGCTCGCCAAGCCCTATCTATTACAAGCCAAGAGGTGTACACATACCCCATAATGAATAACTTAAATAAAGGCAAAAGTAAATGAAATAAATGAAAGGAATTAAAGAAAAGCAAGGAAAGCAAGGAAAGCGAAATAGACATGCATATTCACATAACACGTAGGAGCACGTAGGGTCAAATGAATTGCAAAGAAGGGATTAGGGTGTACCTCCCTTGAGTTGATGCCTTAAATGGAGTGAAATCGCTTATTCATCCTCCAAAATAAAAGAAATGGTCAAGGCACCAATTTATTTGGCAAATAATCACAAAAGATAAATATAAACATGAAATTGAATCAATTGAATCATGTCAACAATCCACAAAAGAAGAAAGGACTTGATTGCAAAGATGAACAAAGTTTTGGGGTCAAAATTAAAGAAAAATAAAGTTCAGGGACCTATTTGTAATTAAATTAAGGACCGAGTTGAAAGAAGTTGAAAATATCCAGGGCCACAATACAGTTAAGGAGAAATTCAGGGACTGATTTGCAAAATCGTTTTCTGGTTTTCTAATGGACCAAACCATTGGGCCATTTCCTTTATTTATTTGGGCCAAAGCTTCCCAGCCCAATGGAAATCCCAAAGCAAAAGGGAATGGGCCGTTTTATTATTTGTTTGGGCTAAGATCACTTGGCCCAACCAGAAGTCCAAGGAAAAGAGAGTGGGCTAATATATTATTTTGGCCCAAAAATAAGCCAAACAAACAGATGGGCCATAGTGCAATTAGACAGAGGTTGGGGGTTTGAAATAAAAATATCACAAAATATTATGCATCCTGCCCGAAGTTCTCTTGCAGCATTCCTCTGCATTCTTTCATTTTGTAACTCACATGAAACATGGGCCATAGTGCAATTAGACAGAGGTTGGGGGTTTGAAATAAAAATATCACAAAATATTATGCATCCTGCCCGAAGTTCTCTTGCAGCATTCCTCTGCATTCTTTCATTTTGTAACTCACATGAAACACATGAAACAGACTCCAAACGAACAAAGCCCTCTAACAAATTCAGACCCCTCTGGATTAACAAAACCCAATCATGAATATTTAACATCAAAAATTCCAAAGAACATTAGTGGCCATTTATCCTTTCTACGCGGCATAAAAATATCAGAAAAAGTTCCACTTTAATTCCCTTGGTTCCCTCCAAAGGGAAATGAAGCTCACCCAAACTCCCTTGCACACAAACTCACGACATAACTGAATTCATACCAAGGGAAGAACAAGAAACAGCAAAAACCCAGAGAAGGTGACATACACGAGCATATCAAAATCAAAATTCCCGTTTCAGCCATGAAAGGCAACTATTACGTTCTAACGAATACTGCTCATCATTTTCCACACGCAAGACGCAGACGATTCAACCATCAAATAGAATTTTCACTCGAGCATTTCATCAAACATGTTAAGGGTATTAAAAATTTTATCCATTCTTTGCTCTATTGACACTAGAATCGGCTCATAAAATTTGTCAGAGACATAGAAAACAATCCAATCTTCATATACAGCATGTTTATTCAACAACCACGAATAAACACCAGGCATATCGCAACAAACATAATCATGGCAGCCTGTTTTGAAAACTTGAACGGAACTGAAATTTTAAAGGGAAAAAAAAAACAGCTTACTGTTCCCTTGCTTGAGCGGCGGTAGCGACTATGAGAGACTGCTGAGAGACTTCGAAGTCGAAATCATCTCTTGAGGGTGGAATTCCAGCGATTCTTGATGGCGTTGTCGGTTCGGCCTGGGAGCAGACAGCCTATGGGTTTCTGATTTTTCGCTTTCTCTGTTTTGTCTCAATGCCCGATAGCTCCTCTCCCCTGTTTCTTTTTCTTTCGCCGCCGCCCACTCGGCTCTCTGCTCTTCCTTCCTTTTCTAGCGGCCTTTTTTATTTCCCTTTGCTAGGCAGCCGCCCCTTTTTTCCCTGTACTCTGTTTTTTTTGTTTAGCCTCAAGCCCCGAAACTCTCTCAGCTTTCCCCTTGTTCCAGCCGAAGCTCCCTCTTTGCTCTCTTTTTCCTTTTCTTCCTTTTAGCCGAAACCCCTCTGCTTTTTCCTTAGCTCCTCAGCCGTTAACTCTTGCTGTTTTTCTCTCCGCCCCTGTTCTGATTTTTCGCTTTCTCTGTTTTGAGCCTCCCAGACCTCTCTCGGCCTTTCTCTGTTTTTCTTTTTCTGCCTTTTTCGGCCAAGCTCCTCTTGCCCCAGAAACCTTAGCCGCCAATTGCCTTGCCGTTCTTATCATGTTTTTTTCTTCATCCGTTTCAGCCCGAAGCCGCCCGAAGCCCATTGCTTTGCTTTTCTCATTTTTGCTCCTACCTTGCTCTGTTCTTCCGCTAGCCTTCCTCTCTGTTTGTTTTTCACTCTGTTTTTTCCCTTCCGTAAGTCCTTTCTCTCCAATTGGCATCTTTTTTTTTTTGTTTTGCCCGTAACCTCCTAGCCTTTTCTTGTTTGCGGCTCTTTCTATTTTAAAGGCACCCCCCAAAGAAAAACTAAACCTAAGATGAAAGGCTAGGATCTTATCCTCCAAAAATGGGTTTATGTGCAAAAACAAAATAAAATAAGATGAGGTAAACAACTTAAATTAAATGATTAAATGATTGAAGTTTAATTAAATGATAAAATGACTTAGAAAAATAAAAATAATAGCCAACAAAAATCCTTAAAAATTTGGTGTCTACAGTTTGCCCCTCTTTGTCTGAGTTTTGGAAAAACTGGAGACAAAGAAGTAGACACCAAATACTTACCTGTGTTATTCGGCTGCAATGGACGCTTCTGAAATGAGGACTGACCTCTTTAACAATTTTTTTTTTGAGAAATGGTATTGACCTAAACAGAAATTTAAAACGGGACTGACCCGAACAGAAATTTAAACGGGACTGACCCGAACAAAATTTAAAATCATATGAATTGAAGTGAAATGGAGTGTTGGTGGGATTGACCCATGTTTATTGGTGATGCAAATGAAAGAAGTGAAATGCTCACTGGCGGGACTGACCCACGTTCCAGTGGCTGTGAAAATGAAATGCTCACTGGCGGGACTGTCCCACGTTCCAGTGGCGGTGAAAATGAAATGCAAATGAAATGCTCACTAGTGGGACTGACCCACGGCTAGTGGCGATGCAAAATGAAATGCAAATGAAAGGCTCACTAGTGGGACTAACCCACGGCTAGTGGCTAAACAAAATGAAATGCTCACTAGTGGGACTGACCCACGGCTAGTGGCTAAACAAAATGAAATGCTCACTAGTGGGACTGACCCACGGCTAGTGGCTAAGCAGAATAAAATGCTCACTAGTGGGACTGACCCACGGCTAGTGGCTAAACAAAATAAAATGCTCACTAGTGGGACTGACCCACGGCTAGTGGCTAAGTAGAATAAAATGCACCCTGGCGGGACTAACCTCTGCTCCAGTAGCTGTGTAAATGAAATGTTGAGAATTGGTCAGTGGGATAACACCCGAGCCTGCCGAGATTTGGCGGGATAAAACCCGGTCCCAATGTGAGATAAGCGGTCAGCGGGATTA
Source organism: Coffea arabica (assembly GCF_036785885.1). Taxonomy (NCBI): domain Eukaryota; kingdom Viridiplantae; phylum Streptophyta; class Magnoliopsida; order Gentianales; family Rubiaceae; genus Coffea; species Coffea arabica. The sequence continues at coordinate 8,097,322 of NC_092318.1, read as the reverse complement.
AACCCGGTCCTGCCGAGATTGGCGGGATAAAACTCGGTCCCAATGTGAGATAAGCGGTCAGCGGGATTAAACCCGGTCCTGCCGAGATTGGCGGGATAAAACCCGGTCCCAATGTGAGATAAGCGGCCAGCGGGATAGAACCCAGTTCTGCCATCCAACTAGTCAAGGAATTGAATTTGATTTGTCAAAAAATCGGAAATTAAATTTGATTTTCCAAGAAACAAGAATTTGAACTTGATTTTTGATTTTTGACTTTTGAATTTTTTCTGATTTTTCGAGAGAATCTTTTTTCAAAAATAATTTGCCCCAGTGTAGGGCCCTTTTCCCTTCTTTCTTCTCTTTCTTCGGCATTGGCCTTCCACAACTCAGAAGCTTTTCGTCGACTTCAACTGTGAATACCTGCACAGGGGGCTGACATGCACTCAAATTTTCATGAAAAAGACAGCATGATTGATTTGAAAGTCTTGCTTGAGTCTTTGACAAAATCTTCAAACGAACTATAACAATTTGCCCCAGTGTGGGCTTATTTTGTGAAATCTTGGAAATAAAAATTTTGCCCCAGTATGGGCCCATTTGATTGCAAAAAAATTGGTTTGGATGACTTTCCATTTATTTGAACAAAGTAAGAAACTGAACGTCTTGCTTAAAACCACAAAGAAAATTTCATGATGAATTTCTCAAAATAATGCCAAATTACAAGAGATTTCTTCCTTACCTTAGCATCGAAGCTTTAGGTAATGGGCGTTATTTCTGATTTGGAAATGGGAGGTCAAGATTTGTCTTATTCATGTGCTCAGATGGTATGTAATCCCTTCAATACCACATCTTAGTGAAAGCAAAGAGTTTATCACCCTTATTTCATAAGAAAACTTAGTCAACGTATAAGCTTCATGGGCTTGCAAAATTTTGGGTAGAAATGATAGCTAAACATGTGAAATCTAGTTATACCCTTATGATGGATTTTTATGAGCATAATCCTCACTTTGGATTGTCATGAAGGAATAAGTCAACGATGGACTTTATTAGCTTGTAATTTGGCTTGAAACGATAGTTAAAGAACTAAGATTTTCAAGGACATTGCACTAAAAATCGCTTTTTCCCAAAATTGCCTCTATTCTGAATTCGAAGATCCTGAACTTTGTTTGACTTTTGTCACTCAACAGGGACTTTCAACATCGAATCTTTTTGCATTTTTCCTTGCATTTATTTTCCTTGCTTTTTCTTTTTGCCTCTTTTTCCTTTCCCTCAACTTGGTGGATTTTCTCATGGTGAATAGCGTCAACCCCATACCCAAGCAATTCAGAAATACAGCTAAAATTTTCCGGCATCAGAAATTTTCTTGACAGGGCTATTGCAAAGAACAGAAGTCAGGACTTTCGGCTTTTGTAATGGGGTCTGGTGGGGTGCTTAGAAAAGTTAAGGCTTGAAAGCGGATTTCAAAAGCGGTTTAAAAAAAATCTGAGATCGCATTGTTGCGTCAACCCTATTTTAGGGTTAAATCAGAATTTGCCCCAGTTTATGCTCAATTGAGGCTTTTCACTTTCATTTTCTTTCTTCTTTTGATTTTTCAGCCTTCTGCCATTCTTTTGAACTTTTCATAAAATTTGCCCCAGTTTATTTGTGAACTGAGGTTCTCTTTTCTTCTTTTGTCTTTTGATTTTGTGACTTTTCACTTTTTCACTTCTTGAAATTTTTCTTTTCAACTCAAACTTGCCCCAGTGTGGGGTTTGCGATTCTCAGGGGTTGCCAAATGAAGTATTTTATTCTGAAGGCTCAAAAGGGATAACTAGGGATAGAATGCTTGATCGGAAAAGAAGAGGGCCTGACTTTTATTCTGTTCCTTACAATAATTCTGAAAGGAAACTTTCATTAATGAAAAATTTCTGGCATGTATCTGAATTAACTGACTGAGGAAAACCCTTACTCATTCATATCTATGAAGCATAAGTGATCCACCGGACAGAACTTGTCCTTTTCTTTTCTTCTTTCTTTGTTTTTTTTTTCAAAATTGGAACCCAAGTGGAATCGAATTTTCCCAATTTGCGGTTCCCTCCCCTTTTCTTTTTCTTTTTCAAAATTCCCCAGTCTCCTTCCCCAATGTGGGGTGCGATCATATGTGCACTCGAAAAGAATCACCAAGTTTTGGCTCAAATGAGGATGCAAGGGGTAATCAGTGTTTAGGTTGTAGAAACGACGGCCAAAGCATCATTCTTACACCTCATGACAACCAAAGTAACGAATTGCTCGTTGAAAATCCATTCCCTTTTGAAAAACTTCCCAATGTGGGGTAGTGATCATTAAGGCCCTTATTTGAAACGAAATTATTCTTTTGAAGGCTCAAATGATGGGAGAGCAAATGATAAAATATGTATAGGTAGAGAAACAAATGCTCAAAGTATCATTCCAAGTTTTCAAAACAAACAAGAATAATGCACATTTTTGCTTTCACTTAGATGTGAATTGAATCCGGTTAAACCAATGGGGATTTTTCCAAGCAAAGATTGTCCCAATTTGCAATTTATCAATCAATGTGACTGATTTTATTTTGGGGCTAAATGAAGGAGAAAAGGTATCTCATTGGGCCTTTTGAGTGGCCCTTTTTAGCACTCTTATTGGATGACCCGGATCAACAATCTGGTGTACGTAAGGATTTTTTTTTTTTTTTTTTGAAAGCAGACACTTGTGAATTTTCAGACCAGAGGTCGGAAAAAAATCTCAATTTGGTCTTATTTCTTAAAATTCATCATAAAATCTCCAATGAGCAAAAGAATGAAATGTACATGAATATACACAAAACAATAATTGTCCAAAACTTTATTACTAACAAGATTAAAACAAAATTTGTCGTTCAATTATAATACAATGAGAAGAGAGAAACTTGTAAAGAGCTCCACATATACACTTTTCAACTCATTTTCTTTTGGAACAAGATGTATTAACAAATCAAATACACAGAATTTTCCTTTGAAAAATAATTACAAAATCTCTCAGAGGCTTTAGCGTAGAGCTTTCGGAAGTGTCATCAGATATAGAAAAATATTTTCCCTTTATTGGAGGATTTTTACGAATGCAGGGGGAGGGGGAAAAATAAAAGAAAAATACCCAGAGTTAGTAATCAAAACCATAAAATCGGTATGCATGTCCTATGGGGGAGCCCTTTTTGTGCCAAGGGTAGGCCTAGCATGAAAATGCAATCCTCCAGAGCAAGCACTATACAATACCTGATGGATCCAACCAGCTTATGGAGTGAAAGATAATTTGAAAAAGATTTGACCCATTGGAATGAGAAGAGACGTTTGTCAAAATGAGGACCTCGTCCGAAGGGATTGATCACTTTTGATCGATACAAGAACTTGCAAAAACGCACGGGTTAGACCTTGACGAACTTCCTATCGAAAAGATTGGAATTCGTTTTGACAACTTTTCTCAGTGAAGCACGGGTCAAAACTCCAACTGATCAAATGGCTGGATGCAATGGATGTTTTTCTCAAAATCGACTAGGTTTTCCATTTTGAAATTCAACATTGAAACCCTAATTGGTCAAATGAAATTAAAAATCGACCGGATTACCCTAAAAAGGAAAACAGGTCAAATGAATTGAATGAAATTTAATTTATCCAAAATTAATCAGATCACCCTAAAAAGGGTAAATTGATCAAATTGATTGAACGAAACTCGATTTATTCAAAATCGGCTCGATTGCCCTAAAAATGGGTAAATTGGCCAAATGAATGAAATTGAATTAGTGATTTATTCAAAAATCGGCTGAGTGACCCTAAAAAGGGTAAATTGGTCAGATGAATTGACGATTTATTCAAAATCGGCCAGGTGACCCTAAAAAGGGTAAATTGGTCAAATGAATTGACGATTTATTGAGTGAATTGGCAAAATGGATTAGTTGAATTGTCCGGCCATTGGTTATTTCAAAATTATTGAGGTGCATTAGTCTATGACCTTCTAAAAATCAAATTTTGGCCTCAATTTATTTATCGTCTCAATAGGAGGAATCATTTGTGAATTTCTTCAAATTAATGTCCTTCACGCAAGGGACTTTTACCAATTTTTGATAAAATGGCCAAAAAGTGATTATTAGATGCTCATATTCCAAAGAGCACTCTATGAAAATGATCGGATCCTACCTTACCTTGTGCACTACCCCTTTGGATGGTACAAAATGTAAACGTGCAAGTCTCACTGGATTAAATATCCGAGACACAAGGTGGTTTATTCCTAAACACGGGATTCCCTATGTGGCATTCCCTTTCTATGGTTTATGCATGATGCCAGTTATTAAAGCGATGTAAATATGTGACAAATATGGCCTAAAGGACATAAATAATGCATCGGGGAGAAAAGGTCTAAAAATGAAATGTATTTATTGAAAATTAAGTGTAATAACTGAAATTTAAACATGTGAGTTATCTAGTGGGCGAGTCACTAAAAGAGTGCCAAAGAGGCCTCTTATTGCTATGGCACATGAATGCAGGCCAAGAAAACAAAGAAATGGTTAGTGCAATTGATAGTACACATAACACATTGGGAGCAATTAAGAAAAAGAAATACAATAAAGCAAGTAAAGGGGCGGAACCCCTTCCCTCGTGCCTAATGTGCTTAAAAGAGGGTGAGGCTGACTCTATCCTAAGGAAATACTAACATGGATGCATGAGGTTGGGGTTCACTAATGCGACTAGACTCGATAAGGCTTAAAAGGTCCCCAAGCCTTCAGACCTAAGGGAATGGGTCATCAATCCCAAGACCCTCGGTCGGTGGCTCGAGCGGTCCCCTAGGTATTGCTATGGGCGCAAAGCACACCATCCACATACCCAGAGAAACCATTCCTAGTCCTACAAGGCGGTGTGGGAAAGAGCCCACGAAAATAAAATAAAATGGGATAAAGCAAGTAAACGTGCACGTATGAAGTGTTCCCCTATTTTGAGGGAAGGGGTTGAGAACCACGCGGGGCTCTAAAGGTGACACACACCCCCCCAAATGCAATGCAAGCGCGAGATAAACAAGTAAACACACATCCAATCAACCAATCATACATTCGTGAGCGAGGGAGTAGTTTGAGACGTACGTGAGACAAAAATCCTAAAAAGGAAAAATGCAACCCTAATATCCAAATGCTATACATAAAAAGGGTAGAGAAAGGAAACGAATGGCTAAGTCAAATGCTTGGACCCACTTAGGAAGTCCCCAGTGGAGTCGCCAACTGTCGCGCCCCACTTTTCGAATGATGTGTAGTGTGGTGTGTGAGTGTGAATGTGTATAAAATTAAAATAAAGGCCATGGGACTTGATAATGCGACGGTTTGGCCATATAAAGTTCAAAAAGGGTTTTTTGTATCAAAAACGGAGTCGCCACTTGGTATAGAGTTAGGGTGTACCAAGTCACCCAAAAATGATTTTTGTTTTTTGAATAAAAAAAGTAAATAAACCCTTTTAGAGAACTTTTGGGTCTACGTAACCAAAAGAGGGATCGGGGGTCACATTTGACGAAGGGGAAGGCAAGGATAAAAATCCAAGGCACCCCTTCGACCTAGCCAAGGCTAGTTGCGTGACTTAAACCAATTTTTCCTAATTTTTCTACCCAAGGTATGTATCGCGTGTTGGATATGTCTATATGAATGCAAAAACCTAGACCTAGGGGGACATGGGGGAAATTTCTCTTCAAAGGTTGAGTGATGCCAATCACATTAATTGTGAAGCCCAATAATGATCCTTCGGAGAGGTCACACATGATCCTAAATGACGTAAAAATGAGTGGAATGCATGCTATGTGAAAATGTGAGTTTGTGAAGTGGGAAGATTGATAAAAATACGATATAAGTGGAGGTGTGCAAATGTCTTTGAATGCAAATATATACTCCAAGTGCAAGTGGGCAAAAATGCATGTATGCAATTTAAAGAAAAGTGCGAAAGTGTCGGTGTGCAAATGAAGATGAAAGTACTCGTGTGCGAGTGAAGATAAAAGTGTTCGTGTGCAAGTGAAGATAAAAGTGTTCGTGTGCAAGTGAAGATAAAAAAGTGTTCGTGTGCAAGTGAAAGTGATAAAAAGGTGCATGTGTGCAAATGAGACAAAAGTGAAAGTGTGATGATAGAGTGGATTGAGAATGCATGAGCCTAGGGAATTCATGCATATTGGGTACGGGGAGACCTAAATCGTGACTCAATTTGCCCTTTTATAGAGAGGATACAAGCGTGCTAAGGCTTTAGAAAAAGCCACACTCGTCTATATCCCATATTTAAGGGGACTCTCCAGGCAAATGAACCCTATAACTAGTACGAGATGCAAAAATCCTAAAATGAGGGGAAAAGGGGTTCGAGGAGCATGCCAAATGATAAAACTAAGAAAAATGCATGACATGTAGTGAACATGCAAATATGCACTATCGAAAGGGAAATCCTAAGGGTCTAGCGTATGAATTCCTACTAGCGTTGGACTAGTGGAAACGTACATTCATCCATCACATTCATTCATGGCTATGGAAAGCGATTAGACATGCCAAACACCTATAAACACATAGCACATAACAATTAGCATGCTCGACTAGATGCAAGAGCCTAGTAAAGCACTTAACACATAACACATAGACAAGCAATGAACCTATTACACTTGCTAGCTAAAACAAAAGGGGAAGGGGAAATGGACCAAATTGCTCGCCAAGCCCTATCTATTACAAGCCAAGAGGTGTACACATACCCCATAAAAACATAAAGGGGAAGGGGTAAATGGACCAAATTGCTCGCCAAGCCCTATCTATTACAAGCCAAGAGGTGTACACATACCCCATAATGAATAACTTAAATAAAGGCAAAAGTAAATGAAATAAATGAAAGGAATTAAAGAAAAGCAAGGAAAGCAAGGAAAGCGAAATAGACATGCATATTCACATAACACGTAGGAGCACGTAGGGTCAAATGAATTGCAAAGAAGGGATTAGGGTGTACCTCCCTTGAGTTGATGCCTTAAATGGAGTGAAATCGCTTATTCATCCTCCAAAATAAAAGAAATGGTCAAGGCACCAATTTATTTGGCAAATAATCACAAAAGATAAATATAAACATGAAATTGAATCAATTGAATCATGTCAACAATCCACAAAAGAAGAAAGGACTTGATTGCAAAGATGAACAAAGTTTTGGGGTCAAAATTAAAGAAAAATAAAGTTCAGGGACCTATTTGTAATTAAATTAAGGACCGAGTTGAAAGAAGTTGAAAATATCCAGGGCCACAATACAGTTAAGGAGAAATTCAGGGACTGATTTGCAAAATCGTTTTCTGGTTTTCTAATGGACCAAACCATTGGGCCATTTCCTTTATTTATTTGGGCCAAAGCTTCCCAGCCCAATGGAAATCCCAAAGCAAAAGGGAATGGGCCGTTTTATTATTTGTTTGGGCTAAGATCACTTGGCCCAACCAGAAGTCCAAGGAAAAGAGAGTGGGCTAATATATTATTTTGGCCCAAAAATAAGCCAAACAAACAGATGGGCCATAGTGCAATTAGACAGAGGTTGGGGGTTTGAAATAAAAATATCACAAAATATTATGCATCCTGCCCGAAGTTCTCTTGCAGCATTCCTCTGCATTCTTTCATTTTGTAACTCACATGAAACATGGGCCATAGTGCAATTAGACAGAGGTTGGGGGTTTGAAATAAAAATATCACAAAATATTATGCATCCTGCCCGAAGTTCTCTTGCAGCATTCCTCTGCATTCTTTCATTTTGTAACTCACATGAAACACATGAAACAGACTCCAAACGAACAAAGCCCTCTAACAAATTCAGACCCCTCTGGATTAACAAAACCCAATCATGAATATTTAACATCAAAAATTCCAAAGAACATTAGTGGCCATTTATCCTTTCTACGCGGCATAAAAATATCAGAAAAAGTTCCACTTTAATTCCCTTGGTTCCCTCCAAAGGGAAATGAAGCTCACCCAAACTCCCTTGCACACAAACTCACGACATAACTGAATTCATACCAAGGGAAGAACAAGAAACAGCAAAAACCCAGAGAAGGTGACATACACGAGCATATCAAAATCAAAATTCCCGTTTCAGCCATGAAAGGCAACTATTACGTTCTAACGAATACTGCTCATCATTTTCCACACGCAAGACGCAGACGATTCAACCATCAAATAGAATTTTCACTCGAGCATTTCATCAAACATGTTAAGGGTATTAAAAATTTTATCCATTCTTTGCTCTATTGACACTAGAATCGGCTCATAAAATTTGTCAGAGACATAGAAAACAATCCAATCTTCATATACAGCATGTTTATTCAACAACCACGAATAAACACCAGGCATATCGCAACAAACATAATCATGGCAGCCTGTTTTGAAAACTTGAACGGAACTGAAATTTTAAAGGGAAAAAAAAAACAGCTTACTGTTCCCTTGCTTGAGCGGCGGTAGCGACTATGAGAGACTGCTGAGAGACTTCGAAGTCGAAATCATCTCTTGAGGGTGGAATTCCAGCGATTCTTGATGGCGTTGTCGGTTCGGCCTGGGAGCAGACAGCCTATGGGTTTCTGATTTTTCGCTTTCTCTGTTTTGTCTCAATGCCCGATAGCTCCTCTCCCCTGTTTCTTTTTCTTTCGCCGCCGCCCACTCGGCTCTCTGCTCTTCCTTCCTTTTCTAGCGGCCTTTTTTATTTCCCTTTGCTAGGCAGCCGCCCCTTTTTTCCCTGTACTCTGTTTTTTTTGTTTAGCCTCAAGCCCCGAAACTCTCTCAGCTTTCCCCTTGTTCCAGCCGAAGCTCCCTCTTTGCTCTCTTTTTCCTTTTCTTCCTTTTAGCCGAAACCCCTCTGCTTTTTCCTTAGCTCCTCAGCCGTTAACTCTTGCTGTTTTTCTCTCCGCCCCTGTTCTGATTTTTCGCTTTCTCTGTTTTGAGCCTCCCAGACCTCTCTCGGCCTTTCTCTGTTTTTCTTTTTCTGCCTTTTTCGGCCAAGCTCCTCTTGCCCCAGAAACCTTAGCCGCCAATTGCCTTGCCGTTCTTATCATGTTTTTTTCTTCATCCGTTTCAGCCCGAAGCCGCCCGAAGCCCATTGCTTTGCTTTTCTCATTTTTGCTCCTACCTTGCTCTGTTCTTCCGCTAGCCTTCCTCTCTGTTTGTTTTTCACTCTGTTTTTTCCCTTCCGTAAGTCCTTTCTCTCCAATTGGCATCTTTTTTTTTTTGTTTTGCCCGTAACCTCCTAGCCTTTTCTTGTTTGCGGCTCTTTCTATTTTAAAGGCACCCCCCAAAGAAAAACTAAACCTAAGATGAAAGGCTAGGATCTTATCCTCCAAAAATGGGTTTATGTGCAAAAACAAAATAAAATAAGATGAGGTAAACAACTTAAATTAAATGATTAAATGATTGAAGTTTAATTAAATGATAAAATGACTTAGAAAAATAAAAATAATAGCCAACAAAAATCCTTAAAAATTTGGTGTCTACAGTTTGCCCCTCTTTGTCTGAGTTTTGGAAAAACTGGAGACAAAGAAGTAGACACCAAATACTTACCTGTGTTATTCGGCTGCAATGGACGCTTCTGAAATGAGGACTGACCTCTTTAACAATTTTTTTTTTGAGAAATGGTATTGACCTAAACAGAAATTTAAAACGGGACTGACCCGAACAGAAATTTAAACGGGACTGACCCGAACAAAATTTAAAATCATATGAATTGAAGTGAAATGGAGTGTTGGTGGGATTGACCCATGTTTATTGGTGATGCAAATGAAAGAAGTGAAATGCTCACTGGCGGGACTGACCCACGTTCCAGTGGCTGTGAAAATGAAATGCTCACTGGCGGGACTGTCCCACGTTCCAGTGGCGGTGAAAATGAAATGCAAATGAAATGCTCACTAGTGGGACTGACCCACGGCTAGTGGCGATGCAAAATGAAATGCAAATGAAAGGCTCACTAGTGGGACTAACCCACGGCTAGTGGCTAAACAAAATGAAATGCTCACTAGTGGGACTGACCCACGGCTAGTGGCTAAACAAAATGAAATGCTCACTAGTGGGACTGACCCACGGCTAGTGGCTAAGCAGAATAAAATGCTCACTAGTGGGACTGACCCACGGCTAGTGGCTAAACAAAATAAAATGCTCACTAGTGGGACTGACCCACGGCTAGTGGCTAAGTAGAATAAAATGCACCCTGGCGGGACTAACCTCTGCTCCAGTAGCTGTGTAAATGAAATGTTGAGAATTGGTCAGTGGGATAACACCCGAGCCTGCCGAGATTTGGCGGGATAAAACCCGGTCCCAATGTGAGATAAGCGGTCAGCGGGATTAAACCCGGTCCTGCCGAGATTGGCGGGATAAAACTCGGTCCCAATGTGAGATAAGCGGTCAGCGGGATTAAACCCGGTCCTGCCGAGATTGGCGGGATAAAACCCGGTCCCAATGTGAGATAAGCGGCCAGCGGGATAGAACCCAGTTCTGCCATCCAACTAGTCAAGGAATTGAATTTGATTTGTCAAAAAATCGGAAATTAAATTTGATTTTCCAAGAAACAAGAATTTGAACTTGATTTTTGATTTTTGACTTTTGAATTTTTTCTGATTTTTCGAGAGAATCTTTTTTCAAAAATAATTTGCCCCAGTGTAGGGCCCTTTTCCCTTCTTTCTTCTCTTTCTTCGGCATTGGCCTTCCACAACTCAGAAGCTTTTCGTCGACTTCAACTGTGAATACCTGCACAGGGGGCTGACATGCACTCAAATTTTCATGAAAAAGACAGCATGATTGATTTGAAAGTCTTGCTTGAGTCTTTGACAAAATCTTCAAACGAACTATAACAATTTGCCCCAGTGTGGGCTTATTTTGTGAAATCTTGGAAATAAAAATTTTGCCCCAGTATGGGCCCATTTGATTGCAAAAAAATTGGTTTGGATGACTTTCCATTTATTTGAACAAAGTAAGAAACTGAACGTCTTGCTTAAAACCACAAAGAAAATTTCATGATGAATTTCTCAAAATAATGCCAAATTACAAGAGATTTCTTCCTTACCTTAGCATCGAAGCTTTAGGTAATGGGCGTTATTTCTGATTTGGAAATGGGAGGTCAAGATTTGTCTTATTCATGTGCTCAGATGGTATGTAATCCCTTCAATACCACATCTTAGTGAAAGCAAAGAGTTTATCACCCTTATTTCATAAGAAAACTTAGTCAACGTATAAGCTTCATGGGCTTGCAAAATTTTGGGTAGAAATGATAGCTAAACATGTGAAATCTAGTTATACCCTTATGATGGATTTTTATGAGCATAATCCTCACTTTGGATTGTCATGAAGGAATAAGTCAACGATGGACTTTATTAGCTTGTAATTTGGCTTGAAACGATAGTTAAAGAACTAAGATTTTCAAGGACATTGCACTAAAAATCGCTTTTTCCCAAAATTGCCTCTATTCTGAATTCGAAGATCCTGAACTTTGTTTGACTTTTGTCACTCAACAGGGACTTTCAACATCGAATCTTTTTGCATTTTTCCTTGCATTTATTTTCCTTGCTTTTTCTTTTTGCCTCTTTTTCCTTTCCCTCAACTTGGTGGATTTTCTCATGGTGAATAGCGTCAACCCCATACCCAAGCAATTCAGAAATACAGCTAAAATTTTCCGGCATCAGAAATTTTCTTGACAGGGCTATTGCAAAGAACAGAAGTCAGGACTTTCGGCTTTTGTAATGGGGTCTGGTGGGGTGCTTAGAAAAGTTAAGGCTTGAAAGCGGATTTCAAAAGCGGTTTAAAAAAAATCTGAGATCGCATTGTTGCGTCAACCCTATTTTAGGGTTAAATCAGAATTTGCCCCAGTTTATGCTCAATTGAGGCTTTTCACTTTCATTTTCTTTCTTCTTTTGATTTTTCAGCCTTCTGCCATTCTTTTGAACTTTTCATAAAATTTGCCCCAGTTTATTTGTGAACTGAGGTTCTCTTTTCTTCTTTTGTCTTTTGATTTTGTGACTTTTCACTTTTTCACTTCTTGAAATTTTTCTTTTCAACTCAAACTTGCCCCAGTGTGGGGTTTGCGATTCTCAGGGGTTGCCAAATGAAGTATTTTATTCTGAAGGCTCAAAAGGGATAACTAGGGATAGAATGCTTGATCGGAAAAGAAGAGGGCCTGACTTTTATTCTGTTCCTTACAATAATTCTGAAAGGAAACTTTCATTAATGAAAAATTTCTGGCATGTATCTGAATTAACTGACTGAGGAAAACCCTTACTCATTCATATCTATGAAGCATAAGTGATCCACCGGACAGAACTTGTCCTTTTCTTTTCTTCTTTCTTTGTTTTTTTTTTCAAAATTGGAACCCAAGTGGAATCGAATTTTCCCAATTTGCGGTTCCCTCCCCTTTTCTTTTTCTTTTTCAAAATTCCCCAGTCTCCTTCCCCAATGTGGGGTGCGATCATATGTGCACTCGAAAAGAATCACCAAGTTTTGGCTCAAATGAGGATGCAAGGGGTAATCAGTGTTTAGGTTGTAGAAACGACGGCCAAAGCATCATTCTTACACCTCATGACAACCAAAGTAACGAATTGCTCGTTGAAAATCCATTCCCTTTTGAAAAACTTCCCAATGTGGGGTAGTGATCATTAAGGCCCTTATTTGAAACGAAATTATTCTTTTGAAGGCTCAAATGATGGGAGAGCAAATGATAAAATATGTATAGGTAGAGAAACAAATGCTCAAAGTATCATTCCAAGTTTTCAAAACAAACAAGAATAATGCACATTTTTGCTTTCACTTAGATGTGAATTGAATCCGGTTAAACCAATGGGGATTTTTCCAAGCAAAGATTGTCCCAATTTGCAATTTATCAATCAATGTGACTGATTTTATTTTGGGGCTAAATGAAGGAGAAAAGGTATCTCATTGGGCCTTTTGAGTGGCCCTTTTTAGCACTCTTATTGGATGACCCGGATCAACAATCTGGTGTACGTAAGGATTTTTTTTTTTTTTTTTTGAAAGCAGACACTTGTGAATTTTCAGACCAGAGGTCGGAAAAAAATCTCAATTTGGTCTTATTTCTTAAAATTCATCATAAAATCTCCAATGAGCAAAAGAATGAAATGTACATGAATATACACAAAACAATAATTGTCCAAAACTTTATTACTAACAAGATTAAAACAAAATTTGTCGTTCAATTATAATACAATGAGAAGAGAGAAACTTGTAAAGAGCTCCACATATACACTTTTCAACTCATTTTCTTTTGGAACAAGATGTATTAACAAATCAAATACACAGAATTTTCCTTTGAAAAATAATTACAAAATCTCTCAGAGGCTTTAGCGTAGAGCTTTCGGAAGTGTCATCAGATATAGAAAAATATTTTCCCTTTATTGGAGGATTTTTACGAATGCAGGGGGAGGGGGAAAAATAAAAGAAAAATACCCAGAGTTAGTAATCAAAACCATAAAATCGGTATGCATGTCCTATGGGGGAGCCCTTTTTGTGCCAAGGGTAGGCCTAGCATGAAAATGCAATCCTCCAGAGCAAGCACTATACAATACCTGATGGATCCAACCAGCTTATGGAGTGAAAGATAATTTGAAAAAGATTTGACCCATTGGAATGAGAAGAGACGTTTGTCAAAATGAGGACCTCGTCCGAAGGGATTGATCACTTTTGATCGATACAAGAACTTGCAAAAACGCACGGGTTAGACCTTGACGAACTTCCTATCGAAAAGATTGGAATTCGTTTTGACAACTTTTCTCAGTGAAGCACGGGTCAAAACTCCAACTGATCAAATGGCTGGATGCAATGGATGTTTTTCTCAAAATCGACTAGGTTTTCCATTTTGAAATTCAACATTGAAACCCTAATTGGTCAAATGAAATTAAAAATCGACCGGATTACCCTAAAAAGGAAAACAGGTCAAATGAATTGAATGAAATTTAATTTATCCAAAATTAATCAGATCACCCTAAAAAGGGTAAATTGATCAAATTGATTGAACGAAACTCGATTTATTCAAAATCGGCTCGATTGCCCTAAAAATGGGTAAATTGGCCAAATGAATGAAATTGAATTAGTGATTTATTCAAAAATCGGCTGAGTGACCCTAAAAAGGGTAAATTGGTCAGATGAATTGACGATTTATTCAAAATCGGCCAGGTGACCCTAAAAAGGGTAAATTGGTCAAATGAATTGACGATTTATTGAGTGAATTGGCAAAATGGATTAGTTGAATTGTCCGGCCATTGGTTATTTCAAAATTATTGAGGTGCATTAGTCTATGACCTTCTAAAAATCAAATTTTGGCCTCAATTTATTTATCGTCTCAATAGGAGGAATCATTTGTGAATTTCTTCAAATTAATGTCCTTCACGCAAGGGACTTTTACCAATTTTTGATAAAATGGCCAAAAAGTGATTATTAGATGCTCATATTCCAAAGAGCACTCTATGAAAATGATCGGATCCTACCTTACCTTGTGCACTACCCCTTTGGATGGTACAAAATGTAAACGTGCAAGTCTCACTGGATTAAATATCCGAGACACAAGGTGGTTTATTCCTAAACACGGGATTCCCTATGTGGCATTCCCTTTCTATGGTTTATGCATGATGCCAGTTATTAAAGCGATGTAAATATGTGACAAATATGGCCTAAAGGACATAAATAATGCATCGGGGAGAAAAGGTCTAAAAATGAAATGTATTTATTGAAAATTAAGTGTAATAACTGAAATTTAAACATGTGAGTTATCTAGTGGGCGAGTCACTAAAAGAGTGCCAAAGAGGCCTCTTATTGCTATGGCACATGAATGCAGGCCAAGAAAACAAAGAAATGGTTAGTGCAATTGATAGTACACATAACACATTGGGAGCAATTAAGAAAAAGAAATACAATAAAGCAAGTAAAGGGGCGGAACCCCTTCCCTCGTGCCTAATGTGCTTAAAAGAGGGTGAGGCTGACTCTATCCTAAGGAAATACTAACATGGATGCATGAGGTTGGGGTTCACTAATGCGACTAGACTCGATAAGGCTTAAAAGGTCCCCAAGCCTTCAGACCTAAGGGAATGGGTCATCAATCCCAAGACCCTCGGTCGGTGGCTCGAGCGGTCCCCTAGGTATTGCTATGGGCGCAAAGCACACCATCCACATACCCAGAGAAACCATTCCTAGTCCTACAAGGCGGTGTGGGAAAGAGCCCACGAAAATAAAATAAAATGGGATAAAGCAAGTAAACGTGCACGTATGAAGTGTTCCCCTATTTTGAGGGAAGGGGTTGAGAACCACGCGGGGCTCTAAAGGTGACACACACCCCCCCAAATGCAATGCAAGCGCGAGATAAACAAGTAAACACACATCCAATCAACCAATCATACATTCGTGAGCGAGGGAGTAGTTTGAGACGTACGTGAGACAAAAATCCTAAAAAGGAAAAATGCAACCCTAATATCCAAATGCTATACATAAAAAGGGTAGAGAAAGGAAACGAATGGCTAAGTCAAATGCTTGGACCCACTTAGGAAGTCCCCAGTGGAGTCGCCAACTGTCGCGCCCCACTTTTCGAATGATGTGTAGTGTGGTGTGTGAGTGTGAATGTGTATAAAATTAAAATAAAGGCCATGGGACTTGATAATGCGACGGTTTGGCCATATAAAGTTCAAAAAGGGTTTTTTGTATCAAAAACGGAGTCGCCACTTGGTATAGAGTTAGGGTGTACCAAGTCACCCAAAAATGATTTTTGTTTTTTGAATAAAAAAAGTAAATAAACCCTTTTAGAGAACTTTTGGGTCTACGTAACCAAAAGAGGGATCGGGGGTCACATTTGACGAAGGGGAAGGCAAGGATAAAAATCCAAGGCACCCCTTCGACCTAGCCAAGGCTAGTTGCGTGACTTAAACCAATTTTTCCTAATTTTTCTACCCAAGGTATGTATCGCGTGTTGGATATGTCTATATGAATGCAAAAACCTAGACCTAGGGGGACATGGGGGAAATTTCTCTTCAAAGGTTGAGTGATGCCAATCACATTAATTGTGAAGCCCAATAATGATCCTTCGGAGAGGTCACACATGATCCTAAATGACGTAAAAATGAGTGGAATGCATGCTATGTGAAAATGTGAGTTTGTGAAGTGGGAAGATTGATAAAAATACGATATAAGTGGAGGTGTGCAAATGTCTTTGAATGCAAATATATACTCCAAGTGCAAGTGGGCAAAAATGCATGTATGCAATTTAAAGAAAAGTGCGAAAGTGTCGGTGTGCAAATGAAGATGAAAGTACTCGTGTGCGAGTGAAGATAAAAGTGTTCGTGTGCAAGTGAAGATAAAAGTGTTCGTGTGCAAGTGAAGATAAAAAAGTGTTCGTGTGCAAGTGAAAGTGATAAAAAGGTGCATGTGTGCAAATGAGACAAAAGTGAAAGTGTGATGATAGAGTGGATTGAGAATGCATGAGCCTAGGGAATTCATGCATATTGGGTACGGGGAGACCTAAATCGTGACTCAATTTGCCCTTTTATAGAGAGGATACAAGCGTGCTAAGGCTTTAGAAAAAGCCACACTCGTCTATATCCCATATTTAAGGGGACTCTCCAGGCAAATGAACCCTATAACTAGTACGAGATGCAAAAATCCTAAAATGAGGGGAAAAGGGGTTCGAGGAGCATGCCAAATGATAAAACTAAGAAAAATGCATGACATGTAGTGAACATGCAAATATGCACTATCGAAAGGGAAATCCTAAGGGTCTAGCGTATGAATTCCTACTAGCGTTGGACTAGTGGAAACGTACATTCATCCATCACATTCATTCATGGCTATGGAAAGCGATTAGACATGCCAAACACCTATAAACACATAGCACATAACAATTAGCATGCTCGACTAGATGCAAGAGCCTAGTAAAGCACTTAACACATAACACATAGACAAGCAATGAACCTATTACACTTGCTAGCTAAAACAAAAGGGGAAGGGGAAATGGACCAAATTGCTCGCCAAGCCCTATCTATTACAAGCCAAGAGGTGTACACATACCCCATAAAAACATAAAGGGGAAGGGGTAAATGGACCAAATTGCTCGCCAAGCCCTATCTATTACAAGCCAAGAGGTGTACACATACCCCATAATGAATAACTTAAATAAAGGCAAAAGTAAATGAAATAAATGAAAGGAATTAAAGAAAAGCAAGGAAAGCAAGGAAAGCGAAATAGACATGCATATTCACATAACACGTAGGAGCACGTAGGGTCAAATGAATTGCAAAGAAGGGATTAGGGTGTACCTCCCTTGAGTTGATGCCTTAAATGGAGTGAAATCGCTTATTCATCCTCCAAAATAAAAGAAATGGTCAAGGCACCAATTTATTTGGCAAATAATCACAAAAGATAAATATAAACATGAAATTGAATCAATTGAATCATGTCAACAATCCACAAAAGAAGAAAGGACTTGATTGCAAAGATGAACAAAGTTTTGGGGTCAAAATTAAAGAAAAATAAAGTTCAGGGACCTATTTGTAATTAAATTAAGGACCGAGTTGAAAGAAGTTGAAAATATCCAGGGCCACAATACAGTTAAGGAGAAATTCAGGGACTGATTTGCAAAATCGTTTTCTGGTTTTCTAATGGACCAAACCATTGGGCCATTTCCTTTATTTATTTGGGCCAAAGCTTCCCAGCCCAATGGAAATCCCAAAGCAAAAGGGAATGGGCCGTTTTATTATTTGTTTGGGCTAAGATCACTTGGCCCAACCAGAAGTCCAAGGAAAAGAGAGTGGGCTAATATATTATTTTGGCCCAAAAATAAGCCAAACAAACAGATGGGCCATAGTGCAATTAGACAGAGGTTGGGGGTTTGAAATAAAAATATCACAAAATATTATGCATCCTGCCCGAAGTTCTCTTGCAGCATTCCTCTGCATTCTTTCATTTTGTAACTCACATGAAACATGGGCCATAGTGCAATTAGACAGAGGTTGGGGGTTTGAAATAAAAATATCACAAAATATTATGCATCCTGCCCGAAGTTCTCTTGCAGCATTCCTCTGCATTCTTTCATTTTGTAACTCACATGAAACACATGAAACAGACTCCAAACGAACAAAGCCCTCTAACAAATTCAGACCCCTCTGGATTAACAAAACCCAATCATGAATATTTAACATCAAAAATTCCAAAGAACATTAGTGGCCATTTATCCTTTCTACGCGGCATAAAAATATCAGAAAAAGTTCCACTTTAATTCCCTTGGTTCCCTCCAAAGGGAAATGAAGCTCACCCAAACTCCCTTGCACACAAACTCACGACATAACTGAATTCATACCAAGGGAAGAACAAGAAACAGCAAAAACCCAGAGAAGGTGACATACACGAGCATATCAAAATCAAAATTCCCGTTTCAGCCATGAAAGGCAACTATTACGTTCTAACGAATACTGCTCATCATTTTCCACACGCAAGACGCAGACGATTCAACCATCAAATAGAATTTTCACTCGAGCATTTCATCAAACATGTTAAGGGTATTAAAAATTTTATCCATTCTTTGCTCTATTGACACTAGAATCGGCTCATAAAATTTGTCAGAGACATAGAAAACAATCCAATCTTCATATACAGCATGTTTATTCAACAACCACGAATAAACACCAGGCATATCGCAACAAACATAATCATGGCAGCCTGTTTTGAAAACTTGAACGGAACTGAAATTTTAAAGGGAAAAAAAAAACAGCTTACTGTTCCCTTGCTTGAGCGGCGGTAGCGACTATGAGAGACTGCTGAGAGACTTCGAAGTCGAAATCATCTCTTGAGGGTGGAATTCCAGCGATTCTTGATGGCGTTGTCGGTTCGGCCTGGGAGCAGACAGCCTATGGGTTTCTGATTTTTCGCTTTCTCTGTTTTGTCTCAATGCCCGATAGCTCCTCTCCCCTGTTTCTTTTTCTTTCGCCGCCGCCCACTCGGCTCTCTGCTCTTCCTTCCTTTTCTAGCGGCCTTTTTTATTTCCCTTTGCTAGGCAGCCGCCCCTTTTTTCCCTGTACTCTGTTTTTTTTGTTTAGCCTCAAGCCCCGAAACTCTCTCAGCTTTCCCCTTGTTCCAGCCGAAGCTCCCTCTTTGCTCTCTTTTTCCTTTTCTTCCTTTTAGCCGAAACCCCTCTGCTTTTTCCTTAGCTCCTCAGCCGTTAACTCTTGCTGTTTTTCTCTCCGCCCCTGTTCTGATTTTTCGCTTTCTCTGTTTTGAGCCTCCCAGACCTCTCTCGGCCTTTCTCTGTTTTTCTTTTTCTGCCTTTTTCGGCCAAGCTCCTCTTGCCCCAGAAACCTTAGCCGCCAATTGCCTTGCCGTTCTTATCATGTTTTTTTCTTCATCCGTTTCAGCCCGAAGCCGCCCGAAGCCCATTGCTTTGCTTTTCTCATTTTTGCTCCTACCTTGCTCTGTTCTTCCGCTAGCCTTCCTCTCTGTTTGTTTTTCACTCTGTTTTTTCCCTTCCGTAAGTCCTTTCTCTCCAATTGGCATCTTTTTTTTTTTGTTTTGCCCGTAACCTCCTAGCCTTTTCTTGTTTGCGGCTCTTTCTATTTTAAAGGCACCCCCCAAAGAAAAACTAAACCTAAGATGAAAGGCTAGGATCTTATCCTCCAAAAATGGGTTTATGTGCAAAAACAAAATAAAATAAGATGAGGTAAACAACTTAAATTAAATGATTAAATGATTGAAGTTTAATTAAATGATAAAATGACTTAGAAAAATAAAAATAATAGCCAACAAAAATCCTTAAAAATTTGGTGTCTACAGTTTGCCCCTCTTTGTCTGAGTTTTGGAAAAACTGGAGACAAAGAAGTAGACACCAAATACTTACCTGTGTTATTCGGCTGCAATGGACGCTTCTGAAATGAGGACTGACCTCTTTAACAATTTTTTTTTTGAGAAATGGTATTGACCTAAACAGAAATTTAAAACGGGACTGACCCGAACAGAAATTTAAACGGGACTGACCCGAACAAAATTTAAAATCATATGAATTGAAGTGAAATGGAGTGTTGGTGGGATTGACCCATGTTTATTGGTGATGCAAATGAAAGAAGTGAAATGCTCACTGGCGGGACTGACCCACGTTCCAGTGGCTGTGAAAATGAAATGCTCACTGGCGGGACTGTCCCACGTTCCAGTGGCGGTGAAAATGAAATGCAAATGAAATGCTCACTAGTGGGACTGACCCACGGCTAGTGGCGATGCAAAATGAAATGCAAATGAAAGGCTCACTAGTGGGACTAACCCACGGCTAGTGGCTAAACAAAATGAAATGCTCACTAGTGGGACTGACCCACGGCTAGTGGCTAAACAAAATGAAATGCTCACTAGTGGGACTGACCCACGGCTAGTGGCTAAGCAGAATAAAATGCTCACTAGTGGGACTGACCCACGGCTAGTGGCTAAACAAAATAAAATGCTCACTAGTGGGACTGACCCACGGCTAGTGGCTAAGTAGAATAAAATGCACCCTGGCGGGACTAACCTCTGCTCCAGTAGCTGTGTAAATGAAATGTTGAGAATTGGTCAGTGGGATAACACCCGAGCCTGCCGAGATTTGGCGGGATAAAACCCGGTCCCAATGTGAGATAAGCGGTCAGCGGGATTAAACCCGGTCCTGCCGAGATTGGCGGGATAAAACTCGGTCCCAATGTGAGATAAGCGGTCAGCGGGATTAAACCCGGTCCTGCCGAGATTGGCGGGATAAAACCCGGTCCCAATGTGAGATAAGCGGCCAGCGGGATAGAACCCAGTTCTGCCATCCAACTAGTCAAGGAATTGAATTTGATTTGTCAAAAAATCGGAAATTAAATTTGATTTTCCAAGAAACAAGAATTTGAACTTGATTTTTGATTTTTGACTTTTGAATTTTTTCTGATTTTTCGAGAGAATCTTTTTTCAAAAATAATTTGCCCCAGTGTAGGGCCCTTTTCCCTTCTTTCTTCTCTTTCTTCGGCATTGGCCTTCCACAACTCAGAAGCTTTTCGTCGACTTCAACTGTGAATACCTGCACAGGGGGCTGACATGCACTCAAATTTTCATGAAAAAGACAGCATGATTGATTTGAAAGTCTTGCTTGAGTCTTTGACAAAATCTTCAAACGAACTATAACAATTTGCCCCAGTGTGGGCTTATTTTGTGAAATCTTGGAAATAAAAATTTTGCCCCAGTATGGGCCCATTTGATTGCAAAAAAATTGGTTTGGATGACTTTCCATTTATTTGAACAAAGTAAGAAACTGAACGTCTTGCTTAAAACCACAAAGAAAATTTCATGATGAATTTCTCAAAATAATGCCAAATTACAAGAGATTTCTTCCTTACCTTAGCATCGAAGCTTTAGGTAATGGGCGTTATTTCTGATTTGGAAATGGGAGGTCAAGATTTGTCTTATTCA
The DNA here is from genome assembly GCF_036785885.1 of Coffea arabica. NCBI lineage: Eukaryota > Viridiplantae > Streptophyta > Magnoliopsida > Gentianales > Rubiaceae > Coffea > Coffea arabica. Next base: position 8,075,934 of record NC_092318.1, on the reverse strand, counting down.
TGTGCTCAGATGGTATGTAATCCCTTCAATACCACATCTTAGTGAAAGCAAAGAGTTTATCACCCTTATTTCATAAGAAAACTTAGTCAACGTATAAGCTTCATGGGCTTGCAAAATTTTGGGTAGAAATGATAGCTAAACATGTGAAATCTAGTTATACCCTTATGATGGATTTTTATGAGCATAATCCTCACTTTGGATTGTCATGAAGGAATAAGTCAACGATGGACTTTATTAGCTTGTAATTTGGCTTGAAACGATAGTTAAAGAACTAAGATTTTCAAGGACATTGCACTAAAAATCGCTTTTTCCCAAAATTGCCTCTATTCTGAATTCGAAGATCCTGAACTTTGTTTGACTTTTGTCACTCAACAGGGACTTTCAACATCGAATCTTTTTGCATTTTTCCTTGCATTTATTTTCCTTGCTTTTTCTTTTTGCCTCTTTTTCCTTTCCCTCAACTTGGTGGATTTTCTCATGGTGAATAGCGTCAACCCCATACCCAAGCAATTCAGAAATACAGCTAAAATTTTCCGGCATCAGAAATTTTCTTGACAGGGCTATTGCAAAGAACAGAAGTCAGGACTTTCGGCTTTTGTAATGGGGTCTGGTGGGGTGCTTAGAAAAGTTAAGGCTTGAAAGCGGATTTCAAAAGCGGTTTAAAAAAAATCTGAGATCGCATTGTTGCGTCAACCCTATTTTAGGGTTAAATCAGAATTTGCCCCAGTTTATGCTCAATTGAGGCTTTTCACTTTCATTTTCTTTCTTCTTTTGATTTTTCAGCCTTCTGCCATTCTTTTGAACTTTTCATAAAATTTGCCCCAGTTTATTTGTGAACTGAGGTTCTCTTTTCTTCTTTTGTCTTTTGATTTTGTGACTTTTCACTTTTTCACTTCTTGAAATTTTTCTTTTCAACTCAAACTTGCCCCAGTGTGGGGTTTGCGATTCTCAGGGGTTGCCAAATGAAGTATTTTATTCTGAAGGCTCAAAAGGGATAACTAGGGATAGAATGCTTGATCGGAAAAGAAGAGGGCCTGACTTTTATTCTGTTCCTTACAATAATTCTGAAAGGAAACTTTCATTAATGAAAAATTTCTGGCATGTATCTGAATTAACTGACTGAGGAAAACCCTTACTCATTCATATCTATGAAGCATAAGTGATCCACCGGACAGAACTTGTCCTTTTCTTTTCTTCTTTCTTTGTTTTTTTTTTCAAAATTGGAACCCAAGTGGAATCGAATTTTCCCAATTTGCGGTTCCCTCCCCTTTTCTTTTTCTTTTTCAAAATTCCCCAGTCTCCTTCCCCAATGTGGGGTGCGATCATATGTGCACTCGAAAAGAATCACCAAGTTTTGGCTCAAATGAGGATGCAAGGGGTAATCAGTGTTTAGGTTGTAGAAACGACGGCCAAAGCATCATTCTTACACCTCATGACAACCAAAGTAACGAATTGCTCGTTGAAAATCCATTCCCTTTTGAAAAACTTCCCAATGTGGGGTAGTGATCATTAAGGCCCTTATTTGAAACGAAATTATTCTTTTGAAGGCTCAAATGATGGGAGAGCAAATGATAAAATATGTATAGGTAGAGAAACAAATGCTCAAAGTATCATTCCAAGTTTTCAAAACAAACAAGAATAATGCACATTTTTGCTTTCACTTAGATGTGAATTGAATCCGGTTAAACCAATGGGGATTTTTCCAAGCAAAGATTGTCCCAATTTGCAATTTATCAATCAATGTGACTGATTTTATTTTGGGGCTAAATGAAGGAGAAAAGGTATCTCATTGGGCCTTTTGAGTGGCCCTTTTTAGCACTCTTATTGGATGACCCGGATCAACAATCTGGTGTACGTAAGGATTTTTTTTTTTTTTTTTTGAAAGCAGACACTTGTGAATTTTCAGACCAGAGGTCGGAAAAAAATCTCAATTTGGTCTTATTTCTTAAAATTCATCATAAAATCTCCAATGAGCAAAAGAATGAAATGTACATGAATATACACAAAACAATAATTGTCCAAAACTTTATTACTAACAAGATTAAAACAAAATTTGTCGTTCAATTATAATACAATGAGAAGAGAGAAACTTGTAAAGAGCTCCACATATACACTTTTCAACTCATTTTCTTTTGGAACAAGATGTATTAACAAATCAAATACACAGAATTTTCCTTTGAAAAATAATTACAAAATCTCTCAGAGGCTTTAGCGTAGAGCTTTCGGAAGTGTCATCAGATATAGAAAAATATTTTCCCTTTATTGGAGGATTTTTACGAATGCAGGGGGAGGGGGAAAAATAAAAGAAAAATACCCAGAGTTAGTAATCAAAACCATAAAATCGGTATGCATGTCCTATGGGGGAGCCCTTTTTGTGCCAAGGGTAGGCCTAGCATGAAAATGCAATCCTCCAGAGCAAGCACTATACAATACCTGATGGATCCAACCAGCTTATGGAGTGAAAGATAATTTGAAAAAGATTTGACCCATTGGAATGAGAAGAGACGTTTGTCAAAATGAGGACCTCGTCCGAAGGGATTGATCACTTTTGATCGATACAAGAACTTGCAAAAACGCACGGGTTAGACCTTGACGAACTTCCTATCGAAAAGATTGGAATTCGTTTTGACAACTTTTCTCAGTGAAGCACGGGTCAAAACTCCAACTGATCAAATGGCTGGATGCAATGGATGTTTTTCTCAAAATCGACTAGGTTTTCCATTTTGAAATTCAACATTGAAACCCTAATTGGTCAAATGAAATTAAAAATCGACCGGATTACCCTAAAAAGGAAAACAGGTCAAATGAATTGAATGAAATTTAATTTATCCAAAATTAATCAGATCACCCTAAAAAGGGTAAATTGATCAAATTGATTGAACGAAACTCGATTTATTCAAAATCGGCTCGATTGCCCTAAAAATGGGTAAATTGGCCAAATGAATGAAATTGAATTAGTGATTTATTCAAAAATCGGCTGAGTGACCCTAAAAAGGGTAAATTGGTCAGATGAATTGACGATTTATTCAAAATCGGCCAGGTGACCCTAAAAAGGGTAAATTGGTCAAATGAATTGACGATTTATTGAGTGAATTGGCAAAATGGATTAGTTGAATTGTCCGGCCATTGGTTATTTCAAAATTATTGAGGTGCATTAGTCTATGACCTTCTAAAAATCAAATTTTGGCCTCAATTTATTTATCGTCTCAATAGGAGGAATCATTTGTGAATTTCTTCAAATTAATGTCCTTCACGCAAGGGACTTTTACCAATTTTTGATAAAATGGCCAAAAAGTGATTATTAGATGCTCATATTCCAAAGAGCACTCTATGAAAATGATCGGATCCTACCTTACCTTGTGCACTACCCCTTTGGATGGTACAAAATGTAAACGTGCAAGTCTCACTGGATTAAATATCCGAGACACAAGGTGGTTTATTCCTAAACACGGGATTCCCTATGTGGCATTCCCTTTCTATGGTTTATGCATGATGCCAGTTATTAAAGCGATGTAAATATGTGACAAATATGGCCTAAAGGACATAAATAATGCATCGGGGAGAAAAGGTCTAAAAATGAAATGTATTTATTGAAAATTAAGTGTAATAACTGAAATTTAAACATGTGAGTTATCTAGTGGGCGAGTCACTAAAAGAGTGCCAAAGAGGCCTCTTATTGCTATGGCACATGAATGCAGGCCAAGAAAACAAAGAAATGGTTAGTGCAATTGATAGTACACATAACACATTGGGAGCAATTAAGAAAAAGAAATACAATAAAGCAAGTAAAGGGGCGGAACCCCTTCCCTCGTGCCTAATGTGCTTAAAAGAGGGTGAGGCTGACTCTATCCTAAGGAAATACTAACATGGATGCATGAGGTTGGGGTTCACTAATGCGACTAGACTCGATAAGGCTTAAAAGGTCCCCAAGCCTTCAGACCTAAGGGAATGGGTCATCAATCCCAAGACCCTCGGTCGGTGGCTCGAGCGGTCCCCTAGGTATTGCTATGGGCGCAAAGCACACCATCCACATACCCAGAGAAACCATTCCTAGTCCTACAAGGCGGTGTGGGAAAGAGCCCACGAAAATAAAATAAAATGGGATAAAGCAAGTAAACGTGCACGTATGAAGTGTTCCCCTATTTTGAGGGAAGGGGTTGAGAACCACGCGGGGCTCTAAAGGTGACACACACCCCCCCAAATGCAATGCAAGCGCGAGATAAACAAGTAAACACACATCCAATCAACCAATCATACATTCGTGAGCGAGGGAGTAGTTTGAGACGTACGTGAGACAAAAATCCTAAAAAGGAAAAATGCAACCCTAATATCCAAATGCTATACATAAAAAGGGTAGAGAAAGGAAACGAATGGCTAAGTCAAATGCTTGGACCCACTTAGGAAGTCCCCAGTGGAGTCGCCAACTGTCGCGCCCCACTTTTCGAATGATGTGTAGTGTGGTGTGTGAGTGTGAATGTGTATAAAATTAAAATAAAGGCCATGGGACTTGATAATGCGACGGTTTGGCCATATAAAGTTCAAAAAGGGTTTTTTGTATCAAAAACGGAGTCGCCACTTGGTATAGAGTTAGGGTGTACCAAGTCACCCAAAAATGATTTTTGTTTTTTGAATAAAAAAAGTAAATAAACCCTTTTAGAGAACTTTTGGGTCTACGTAACCAAAAGAGGGATCGGGGGTCACATTTGACGAAGGGGAAGGCAAGGATAAAAATCCAAGGCACCCCTTCGACCTAGCCAAGGCTAGTTGCGTGACTTAAACCAATTTTTCCTAATTTTTCTACCCAAGGTATGTATCGCGTGTTGGATATGTCTATATGAATGCAAAAACCTAGACCTAGGGGGACATGGGGGAAATTTCTCTTCAAAGGTTGAGTGATGCCAATCACATTAATTGTGAAGCCCAATAATGATCCTTCGGAGAGGTCACACATGATCCTAAATGACGTAAAAATGAGTGGAATGCATGCTATGTGAAAATGTGAGTTTGTGAAGTGGGAAGATTGATAAAAATACGATATAAGTGGAGGTGTGCAAATGTCTTTGAATGCAAATATATACTCCAAGTGCAAGTGGGCAAAAATGCATGTATGCAATTTAAAGAAAAGTGCGAAAGTGTCGGTGTGCAAATGAAGATGAAAGTACTCGTGTGCGAGTGAAGATAAAAGTGTTCGTGTGCAAGTGAAGATAAAAGTGTTCGTGTGCAAGTGAAGATAAAAAAGTGTTCGTGTGCAAGTGAAAGTGATAAAAAGGTGCATGTGTGCAAATGAGACAAAAGTGAAAGTGTGATGATAGAGTGGATTGAGAATGCATGAGCCTAGGGAATTCATGCATATTGGGTACGGGGAGACCTAAATCGTGACTCAATTTGCCCTTTTATAGAGAGGATACAAGCGTGCTAAGGCTTTAGAAAAAGCCACACTCGTCTATATCCCATATTTAAGGGGACTCTCCAGGCAAATGAACCCTATAACTAGTACGAGATGCAAAAATCCTAAAATGAGGGGAAAAGGGGTTCGAGGAGCATGCCAAATGATAAAACTAAGAAAAATGCATGACATGTAGTGAACATGCAAATATGCACTATCGAAAGGGAAATCCTAAGGGTCTAGCGTATGAATTCCTACTAGCGTTGGACTAGTGGAAACGTACATTCATCCATCACATTCATTCATGGCTATGGAAAGCGATTAGACATGCCAAACACCTATAAACACATAGCACATAACAATTAGCATGCTCGACTAGATGCAAGAGCCTAGTAAAGCACTTAACACATAACACATAGACAAGCAATGAACCTATTACACTTGCTAGCTAAAACAAAAGGGGAAGGGGAAATGGACCAAATTGCTCGCCAAGCCCTATCTATTACAAGCCAAGAGGTGTACACATACCCCATAAAAACATAAAGGGGAAGGGGTAAATGGACCAAATTGCTCGCCAAGCCCTATCTATTACAAGCCAAGAGGTGTACACATACCCCATAATGAATAACTTAAATAAAGGCAAAAGTAAATGAAATAAATGAAAGGAATTAAAGAAAAGCAAGGAAAGCAAGGAAAGCGAAATAGACATGCATATTCACATAACACGTAGGAGCACGTAGGGTCAAATGAATTGCAAAGAAGGGATTAGGGTGTACCTCCCTTGAGTTGATGCCTTAAATGGAGTGAAATCGCTTATTCATCCTCCAAAATAAAAGAAATGGTCAAGGCACCAATTTATTTGGCAAATAATCACAAAAGATAAATATAAACATGAAATTGAATCAATTGAATCATGTCAACAATCCACAAAAGAAGAAAGGACTTGATTGCAAAGATGAACAAAGTTTTGGGGTCAAAATTAAAGAAAAATAAAGTTCAGGGACCTATTTGTAATTAAATTAAGGACCGAGTTGAAAGAAGTTGAAAATATCCAGGGCCACAATACAGTTAAGGAGAAATTCAGGGACTGATTTGCAAAATCGTTTTCTGGTTTTCTAATGGACCAAACCATTGGGCCATTTCCTTTATTTATTTGGGCCAAAGCTTCCCAGCCCAATGGAAATCCCAAAGCAAAAGGGAATGGGCCGTTTTATTATTTGTTTGGGCTAAGATCACTTGGCCCAACCAGAAGTCCAAGGAAAAGAGAGTGGGCTAATATATTATTTTGGCCCAAAAATAAGCCAAACAAACAGATGGGCCATAGTGCAATTAGACAGAGGTTGGGGGTTTGAAATAAAAATATCACAAAATATTATGCATCCTGCCCGAAGTTCTCTTGCAGCATTCCTCTGCATTCTTTCATTTTGTAACTCACATGAAACATGGGCCATAGTGCAATTAGACAGAGGTTGGGGGTTTGAAATAAAAATATCACAAAATATTATGCATCCTGCCCGAAGTTCTCTTGCAGCATTCCTCTGCATTCTTTCATTTTGTAACTCACATGAAACACATGAAACAGACTCCAAACGAACAAAGCCCTCTAACAAATTCAGACCCCTCTGGATTAACAAAACCCAATCATGAATATTTAACATCAAAAATTCCAAAGAACATTAGTGGCCATTTATCCTTTCTACGCGGCATAAAAATATCAGAAAAAGTTCCACTTTAATTCCCTTGGTTCCCTCCAAAGGGAAATGAAGCTCACCCAAACTCCCTTGCACACAAACTCACGACATAACTGAATTCATACCAAGGGAAGAACAAGAAACAGCAAAAACCCAGAGAAGGTGACATACACGAGCATATCAAAATCAAAATTCCCGTTTCAGCCATGAAAGGCAACTATTACGTTCTAACGAATACTGCTCATCATTTTCCACACGCAAGACGCAGACGATTCAACCATCAAATAGAATTTTCACTCGAGCATTTCATCAAACATGTTAAGGGTATTAAAAATTTTATCCATTCTTTGCTCTATTGACACTAGAATCGGCTCATAAAATTTGTCAGAGACATAGAAAACAATCCAATCTTCATATACAGCATGTTTATTCAACAACCACGAATAAACACCAGGCATATCGCAACAAACATAATCATGGCAGCCTGTTTTGAAAACTTGAACGGAACTGAAATTTTAAAGGGAAAAAAAAAACAGCTTACTGTTCCCTTGCTTGAGCGGCGGTAGCGACTATGAGAGACTGCTGAGAGACTTCGAAGTCGAAATCATCTCTTGAGGGTGGAATTCCAGCGATTCTTGATGGCGTTGTCGGTTCGGCCTGGGAGCAGACAGCCTATGGGTTTCTGATTTTTCGCTTTCTCTGTTTTGTCTCAATGCCCGATAGCTCCTCTCCCCTGTTTCTTTTTCTTTCGCCGCCGCCCACTCGGCTCTCTGCTCTTCCTTCCTTTTCTAGCGGCCTTTTTTATTTCCCTTTGCTAGGCAGCCGCCCCTTTTTTCCCTGTACTCTGTTTTTTTTGTTTAGCCTCAAGCCCCGAAACTCTCTCAGCTTTCCCCTTGTTCCAGCCGAAGCTCCCTCTTTGCTCTCTTTTTCCTTTTCTTCCTTTTAGCCGAAACCCCTCTGCTTTTTCCTTAGCTCCTCAGCCGTTAACTCTTGCTGTTTTTCTCTCCGCCCCTGTTCTGATTTTTCGCTTTCTCTGTTTTGAGCCTCCCAGACCTCTCTCGGCCTTTCTCTGTTTTTCTTTTTCTGCCTTTTTCGGCCAAGCTCCTCTTGCCCCAGAAACCTTAGCCGCCAATTGCCTTGCCGTTCTTATCATGTTTTTTTCTTCATCCGTTTCAGCCCGAAGCCGCCCGAAGCCCATTGCTTTGCTTTTCTCATTTTTGCTCCTACCTTGCTCTGTTCTTCCGCTAGCCTTCCTCTCTGTTTGTTTTTCACTCTGTTTTTTCCCTTCCGTAAGTCCTTTCTCTCCAATTGGCATCTTTTTTTTTTTGTTTTGCCCGTAACCTCCTAGCCTTTTCTTGTTTGCGGCTCTTTCTATTTTAAAGGCACCCCCCAAAGAAAAACTAAACCTAAGATGAAAGGCTAGGATCTTATCCTCCAAAAATGGGTTTATGTGCAAAAACAAAATAAAATAAGATGAGGTAAACAACTTAAATTAAATGATTAAATGATTGAAGTTTAATTAAATGATAAAATGACTTAGAAAAATAAAAATAATAGCCAACAAAAATCCTTAAAAATTTGGTGTCTACAGTTTGCCCCTCTTTGTCTGAGTTTTGGAAAAACTGGAGACAAAGAAGTAGACACCAAATACTTACCTGTGTTATTCGGCTGCAATGGACGCTTCTGAAATGAGGACTGACCTCTTTAACAATTTTTTTTTTGAGAAATGGTATTGACCTAAACAGAAATTTAAAACGGGACTGACCCGAACAGAAATTTAAACGGGACTGACCCGAACAAAATTTAAAATCATATGAATTGAAGTGAAATGGAGTGTTGGTGGGATTGACCCATGTTTATTGGTGATGCAAATGAAAGAAGTGAAATGCTCACTGGCGGGACTGACCCACGTTCCAGTGGCTGTGAAAATGAAATGCTCACTGGCGGGACTGTCCCACGTTCCAGTGGCGGTGAAAATGAAATGCAAATGAAATGCTCACTAGTGGGACTGACCCACGGCTAGTGGCGATGCAAAATGAAATGCAAATGAAAGGCTCACTAGTGGGACTAACCCACGGCTAGTGGCTAAACAAAATGAAATGCTCACTAGTGGGACTGACCCACGGCTAGTGGCTAAACAAAATGAAATGCTCACTAGTGGGACTGACCCACGGCTAGTGGCTAAGCAGAATAAAATGCTCACTAGTGGGACTGACCCACGGCTAGTGGCTAAACAAAATAAAATGCTCACTAGTGGGACTGACCCACGGCTAGTGGCTAAGTAGAATAAAATGCACCCTGGCGGGACTAACCTCTGCTCCAGTAGCTGTGTAAATGAAATGTTGAGAATTGGTCAGTGGGATAACACCCGAGCCTGCCGAGATTTGGCGGGATAAAACCCGGTCCCAATGTGAGATAAGCGGTCAGCGGGATTAAACCCGGTCCTGCCGAGATTGGCGGGATAAAACTCGGTCCCAATGTGAGATAAGCGGTCAGCGGGATTAAACCCGGTCCTGCCGAGATTGGCGGGATAAAACCCGGTCCCAATGTGAGATAAGCGGCCAGCGGGATAGAACCCAGTTCTGCCATCCAACTAGTCAAGGAATTGAATTTGATTTGTCAAAAAATCGGAAATTAAATTTGATTTTCCAAGAAACAAGAATTTGAACTTGATTTTTGATTTTTGACTTTTGAATTTTTTCTGATTTTTCGAGAGAATCTTTTTTCAAAAATAATTTGCCCCAGTGTAGGGCCCTTTTCCCTTCTTTCTTCTCTTTCTTCGGCATTGGCCTTCCACAACTCAGAAGCTTTTCGTCGACTTCAACTGTGAATACCTGCACAGGGGGCTGACATGCACTCAAATTTTCATGAAAAAGACAGCATGATTGATTTGAAAGTCTTGCTTGAGTCTTTGACAAAATCTTCAAACGAACTATAACAATTTGCCCCAGTGTGGGCTTATTTTGTGAAATCTTGGAAATAAAAATTTTGCCCCAGTATGGGCCCATTTGATTGCAAAAAAATTGGTTTGGATGACTTTCCATTTATTTGAACAAAGTAAGAAACTGAACGTCTTGCTTAAAACCACAAAGAAAATTTCATGATGAATTTCTCAAAATAATGCCAAATTACAAGAGATTTCTTCCTTACCTTAGCATCGAAGCTTTAGGTAATGGGCGTTATTTCTGATTTGGAAATGGGAGGTCAAGATTTGTCTTATTCATGTGCTCAGATGGTATGTAATCCCTTCAATACCACATCTTAGTGAAAGCAAAGAGTTTATCACCCTTATTTCATAAGAAAACTTAGTCAACGTATAAGCTTCATGGGCTTGCAAAATTTTGGGTAGAAATGATAGCTAAACATGTGAAATCTAGTTATACCCTTATGATGGATTTTTATGAGCATAATCCTCACTTTGGATTGTCATGAAGGAATAAGTCAACGATGGACTTTATTAGCTTGTAATTTGGCTTGAAACGATAGTTAAAGAACTAAGATTTTCAAGGACATTGCACTAAAAATCGCTTTTTCCCAAAATTGCCTCTATTCTGAATTCGAAGATCCTGAACTTTGTTTGACTTTTGTCACTCAACAGGGACTTTCAACATCGAATCTTTTTGCATTTTTCCTTGCATTTATTTTCCTTGCTTTTTCTTTTTGCCTCTTTTTCCTTTCCCTCAACTTGGTGGATTTTCTCATGGTGAATAGCGTCAACCCCATACCCAAGCAATTCAGAAATACAGCTAAAATTTTCCGGCATCAGAAATTTTCTTGACAGGGCTATTGCAAAGAACAGAAGTCAGGACTTTCGGCTTTTGTAATGGGGTCTGGTGGGGTGCTTAGAAAAGTTAAGGCTTGAAAGCGGATTTCAAAAGCGGTTTAAAAAAAATCTGAGATCGCATTGTTGCGTCAACCCTATTTTAGGGTTAAATCAGAATTTGCCCCAGTTTATGCTCAATTGAGGCTTTTCACTTTCATTTTCTTTCTTCTTTTGATTTTTCAGCCTTCTGCCATTCTTTTGAACTTTTCATAAAATTTGCCCCAGTTTATTTGTGAACTGAGGTTCTCTTTTCTTCTTTTGTCTTTTGATTTTGTGACTTTTCACTTTTTCACTTCTTGAAATTTTTCTTTTCAACTCAAACTTGCCCCAGTGTGGGGTTTGCGATTCTCAGGGGTTGCCAAATGAAGTATTTTATTCTGAAGGCTCAAAAGGGATAACTAGGGATAGAATGCTTGATCGGAAAAGAAGAGGGCCTGACTTTTATTCTGTTCCTTACAATAATTCTGAAAGGAAACTTTCATTAATGAAAAATTTCTGGCATGTATCTGAATTAACTGACTGAGGAAAACCCTTACTCATTCATATCTATGAAGCATAAGTGATCCACCGGACAGAACTTGTCCTTTTCTTTTCTTCTTTCTTTGTTTTTTTTTTCAAAATTGGAACCCAAGTGGAATCGAATTTTCCCAATTTGCGGTTCCCTCCCCTTTTCTTTTTCTTTTTCAAAATTCCCCAGTCTCCTTCCCCAATGTGGGGTGCGATCATATGTGCACTCGAAAAGAATCACCAAGTTTTGGCTCAAATGAGGATGCAAGGGGTAATCAGTGTTTAGGTTGTAGAAACGACGGCCAAAGCATCATTCTTACACCTCATGACAACCAAAGTAACGAATTGCTCGTTGAAAATCCATTCCCTTTTGAAAAACTTCCCAATGTGGGGTAGTGATCATTAAGGCCCTTATTTGAAACGAAATTATTCTTTTGAAGGCTCAAATGATGGGAGAGCAAATGATAAAATATGTATAGGTAGAGAAACAAATGCTCAAAGTATCATTCCAAGTTTTCAAAACAAACAAGAATAATGCACATTTTTGCTTTCACTTAGATGTGAATTGAATCCGGTTAAACCAATGGGGATTTTTCCAAGCAAAGATTGTCCCAATTTGCAATTTATCAATCAATGTGACTGATTTTATTTTGGGGCTAAATGAAGGAGAAAAGGTATCTCATTGGGCCTTTTGAGTGGCCCTTTTTAGCACTCTTATTGGATGACCCGGATCAACAATCTGGTGTACGTAAGGATTTTTTTTTTTTTTTTTTGAAAGCAGACACTTGTGAATTTTCAGACCAGAGGTCGGAAAAAAATCTCAATTTGGTCTTATTTCTTAAAATTCATCATAAAATCTCCAATGAGCAAAAGAATGAAATGTACATGAATATACACAAAACAATAATTGTCCAAAACTTTATTACTAACAAGATTAAAACAAAATTTGTCGTTCAATTATAATACAATGAGAAGAGAGAAACTTGTAAAGAGCTCCACATATACACTTTTCAACTCATTTTCTTTTGGAACAAGATGTATTAACAAATCAAATACACAGAATTTTCCTTTGAAAAATAATTACAAAATCTCTCAGAGGCTTTAGCGTAGAGCTTTCGGAAGTGTCATCAGATATAGAAAAATATTTTCCCTTTATTGGAGGATTTTTACGAATGCAGGGGGAGGGGGAAAAATAAAAGAAAAATACCCAGAGTTAGTAATCAAAACCATAAAATCGGTATGCATGTCCTATGGGGGAGCCCTTTTTGTGCCAAGGGTAGGCCTAGCATGAAAATGCAATCCTCCAGAGCAAGCACTATACAATACCTGATGGATCCAACCAGCTTATGGAGTGAAAGATAATTTGAAAAAGATTTGACCCATTGGAATGAGAAGAGACGTTTGTCAAAATGAGGACCTCGTCCGAAGGGATTGATCACTTTTGATCGATACAAGAACTTGCAAAAACGCACGGGTTAGACCTTGACGAACTTCCTATCGAAAAGATTGGAATTCGTTTTGACAACTTTTCTCAGTGAAGCACGGGTCAAAACTCCAACTGATCAAATGGCTGGATGCAATGGATGTTTTTCTCAAAATCGACTAGGTTTTCCATTTTGAAATTCAACATTGAAACCCTAATTGGTCAAATGAAATTAAAAATCGACCGGATTACCCTAAAAAGGAAAACAGGTCAAATGAATTGAATGAAATTTAATTTATCCAAAATTAATCAGATCACCCTAAAAAGGGTAAATTGATCAAATTGATTGAACGAAACTCGATTTATTCAAAATCGGCTCGATTGCCCTAAAAATGGGTAAATTGGCCAAATGAATGAAATTGAATTAGTGATTTATTCAAAAATCGGCTGAGTGACCCTAAAAAGGGTAAATTGGTCAGATGAATTGACGATTTATTCAAAATCGGCCAGGTGACCCTAAAAAGGGTAAATTGGTCAAATGAATTGACGATTTATTGAGTGAATTGGCAAAATGGATTAGTTGAATTGTCCGGCCATTGGTTATTTCAAAATTATTGAGGTGCATTAGTCTATGACCTTCTAAAAATCAAATTTTGGCCTCAATTTATTTATCGTCTCAATAGGAGGAATCATTTGTGAATTTCTTCAAATTAATGTCCTTCACGCAAGGGACTTTTACCAATTTTTGATAAAATGGCCAAAAAGTGATTATTAGATGCTCATATTCCAAAGAGCACTCTATGAAAATGATCGGATCCTACCTTACCTTGTGCACTACCCCTTTGGATGGTACAAAATGTAAACGTGCAAGTCTCACTGGATTAAATATCCGAGACACAAGGTGGTTTATTCCTAAACACGGGATTCCCTATGTGGCATTCCCTTTCTATGGTTTATGCATGATGCCAGTTATTAAAGCGATGTAAATATGTGACAAATATGGCCTAAAGGACATAAATAATGCATCGGGGAGAAAAGGTCTAAAAATGAAATGTATTTATTGAAAATTAAGTGTAATAACTGAAATTTAAACATGTGAGTTATCTAGTGGGCGAGTCACTAAAAGAGTGCCAAAGAGGCCTCTTATTGCTATGGCACATGAATGCAGGCCAAGAAAACAAAGAAATGGTTAGTGCAATTGATAGTACACATAACACATTGGGAGCAATTAAGAAAAAGAAATACAATAAAGCAAGTAAAGGGGCGGAACCCCTTCCCTCGTGCCTAATGTGCTTAAAAGAGGGTGAGGCTGACTCTATCCTAAGGAAATACTAACATGGATGCATGAGGTTGGGGTTCACTAATGCGACTAGACTCGATAAGGCTTAAAAGGTCCCCAAGCCTTCAGACCTAAGGGAATGGGTCATCAATCCCAAGACCCTCGGTCGGTGGCTCGAGCGGTCCCCTAGGTATTGCTATGGGCGCAAAGCACACCATCCACATACCCAGAGAAACCATTCCTAGTCCTACAAGGCGGTGTGGGAAAGAGCCCACGAAAATAAAATAAAATGGGATAAAGCAAGTAAACGTGCACGTATGAAGTGTTCCCCTATTTTGAGGGAAGGGGTTGAGAACCACGCGGGGCTCTAAAGGTGACACACACCCCCCCAAATGCAATGCAAGCGCGAGATAAACAAGTAAACACACATCCAATCAACCAATCATACATTCGTGAGCGAGGGAGTAGTTTGAGACGTACGTGAGACAAAAATCCTAAAAAGGAAAAATGCAACCCTAATATCCAAATGCTATACATAAAAAGGGTAGAGAAAGGAAACGAATGGCTAAGTCAAATGCTTGGACCCACTTAGGAAGTCCCCAGTGGAGTCGCCAACTGTCGCGCCCCACTTTTCGAATGATGTGTAGTGTGGTGTGTGAGTGTGAATGTGTATAAAATTAAAATAAAGGCCATGGGACTTGATAATGCGACGGTTTGGCCATATAAAGTTCAAAAAGGGTTTTTTGTATCAAAAACGGAGTCGCCACTTGGTATAGAGTTAGGGTGTACCAAGTCACCCAAAAATGATTTTTGTTTTTTGAATAAAAAAAGTAAATAAACCCTTTTAGAGAACTTTTGGGTCTACGTAACCAAAAGAGGGATCGGGGGTCACATTTGACGAAGGGGAAGGCAAGGATAAAAATCCAAGGCACCCCTTCGACCTAGCCAAGGCTAGTTGCGTGACTTAAACCAATTTTTCCTAATTTTTCTACCCAAGGTATGTATCGCGTGTTGGATATGTCTATATGAATGCAAAAACCTAGACCTAGGGGGACATGGGGGAAATTTCTCTTCAAAGGTTGAGTGATGCCAATCACATTAATTGTGAAGCCCAATAATGATCCTTCGGAGAGGTCACACATGATCCTAAATGACGTAAAAATGAGTGGAATGCATGCTATGTGAAAATGTGAGTTTGTGAAGTGGGAAGATTGATAAAAATACGATATAAGTGGAGGTGTGCAAATGTCTTTGAATGCAAATATATACTCCAAGTGCAAGTGGGCAAAAATGCATGTATGCAATTTAAAGAAAAGTGCGAAAGTGTCGGTGTGCAAATGAAGATGAAAGTACTCGTGTGCGAGTGAAGATAAAAGTGTTCGTGTGCAAGTGAAGATAAAAGTGTTCGTGTGCAAGTGAAGATAAAAAAGTGTTCGTGTGCAAGTGAAAGTGATAAAAAGGTGCATGTGTGCAAATGAGACAAAAGTGAAAGTGTGATGATAGAGTGGATTGAGAATGCATGAGCCTAGGGAATTCATGCATATTGGGTACGGGGAGACCTAAATCGTGACTCAATTTGCCCTTTTATAGAGAGGATACAAGCGTGCTAAGGCTTTAGAAAAAGCCACACTCGTCTATATCCCATATTTAAGGGGACTCTCCAGGCAAATGAACCCTATAACTAGTACGAGATGCAAAAATCCTAAAATGAGGGGAAAAGGGGTTCGAGGAGCATGCCAAATGATAAAACTAAGAAAAATGCATGACATGTAGTGAACATGCAAATATGCACTATCGAAAGGGAAATCCTAAGGGTCTAGCGTATGAATTCCTACTAGCGTTGGACTAGTGGAAACGTACATTCATCCATCACATTCATTCATGGCTATGGAAAGCGATTAGACATGCCAAACACCTATAAACACATAGCACATAACAATTAGCATGCTCGACTAGATGCAAGAGCCTAGTAAAGCACTTAACACATAACACATAGACAAGCAATGAACCTATTACACTTGCTAGCTAAAACAAAAGGGGAAGGGGAAATGGACCAAATTGCTCGCCAAGCCCTATCTATTACAAGCCAAGAGGTGTACACATACCCCATAAAAACATAAAGGGGAAGGGGTAAATGGACCAAATTGCTCGCCAAGCCCTATCTATTACAAGCCAAGAGGTGTACACATACCCCATAATGAATAACTTAAATAAAGGCAAAAGTAAATGAAATAAATGAAAGGAATTAAAGAAAAGCAAGGAAAGCAAGGAAAGCGAAATAGACATGCATATTCACATAACACGTAGGAGCACGTAGGGTCAAATGAATTGCAAAGAAGGGATTAGGGTGTACCTCCCTTGAGTTGATGCCTTAAATGGAGTGAAATCGCTTATTCATCCTCCAAAATAAAAGAAATGGTCAAGGCACCAATTTATTTGGCAAATAATCACAAAAGATAAATATAAACATGAAATTGAATCAATTGAATCATGTCAACAATCCACAAAAGAAGAAAGGACTTGATTGCAAAGATGAACAAAGTTTTGGGGTCAAAATTAAAGAAAAATAAAGTTCAGGGACCTATTTGTAATTAAATTAAGGACCGAGTTGAAAGAAGTTGAAAATATCCAGGGCCACAATACAGTTAAGGAGAAATTCAGGGACTGATTTGCAAAATCGTTTTCTGGTTTTCTAATGGACCAAACCATTGGGCCATTTCCTTTATTTATTTGGGCCAAAGCTTCCCAGCCCAATGGAAATCCCAAAGCAAAAGGGAATGGGCCGTTTTATTATTTGTTTGGGCTAAGATCACTTGGCCCAACCAGAAGTCCAAGGAAAAGAGAGTGGGCTAATATATTATTTTGGCCCAAAAATAAGCCAAACAAACAGATGGGCCATAGTGCAATTAGACAGAGGTTGGGGGTTTGAAATAAAAATATCACAAAATATTATGCATCCTGCCCGAAGTTCTCTTGCAGCATTCCTCTGCATTCTTTCATTTTGTAACTCACATGAAACATGGGCCATAGTGCAATTAGACAGAGGTTGGGGGTTTGAAATAAAAATATCACAAAATATTATGCATCCTGCCCGAAGTTCTCTTGCAGCATTCCTCTGCATTCTTTCATTTTGTAACTCACATGAAACACATGAAACAGACTCCAAACGAACAAAGCCCTCTAACAAATTCAGACCCCTCTGGATTAACAAAACCCAATCATGAATATTTAACATCAAAAATTCCAAAGAACATTAGTGGCCATTTATCCTTTCTACGCGGCATAAAAATATCAGAAAAAGTTCCACTTTAATTCCCTTGGTTCCCTCCAAAGGGAAATGAAGCTCACCCAAACTCCCTTGCACACAAACTCACGACATAACTGAATTCATACCAAGGGAAGAACAAGAAACAGCAAAAACCCAGAGAAGGTGACATACACGAGCATATCAAAATCAAAATTCCCGTTTCAGCCATGAAAGGCAACTATTACGTTCTAACGAATACTGCTCATCATTTTCCACACGCAAGACGCAGACGATTCAACCATCAAATAGAATTTTCACTCGAGCATTTCATCAAACATGTTAAGGGTATTAAAAATTTTATCCATTCTTTGCTCTATTGACACTAGAATCGGCTCATAAAATTTGTCAGAGACATAGAAAACAATCCAATCTTCATATACAGCATGTTTATTCAACAACCACGAATAAACACCAGGCATATCGCAACAAACATAATCATGGCAGCCTGTTTTGAAAACTTGAACGGAACTGAAATTTTAAAGGGAAAAAAAAAACAGCTTACTGTTCCCTTGCTTGAGCGGCGGTAGCGACTATGAGAGACTGCTGAGAGACTTCGAAGTCGAAATCATCTCTTGAGGGTGGAATTCCAGCGATTCTTGATGGCGTTGTCGGTTCGGCCTGGGAGCAGACAGCCTATGGGTTTCTGATTTTTCGCTTTCTCTGTTTTGTCTCAATGCCCGATAGCTCCTCTCCCCTGTTTCTTTTTCTTTCGCCGCCGCCCACTCGGCTCTCTGCTCTTCCTTCCTTTTCTAGCGGCCTTTTTTATTTCCCTTTGCTAGGCAGCCGCCCCTTTTTTCCCTGTACTCTGTTTTTTTTGTTTAGCCTCAAGCCCCGAAACTCTCTCAGCTTTCCCCTTGTTCCAGCCGAAGCTCCCTCTTTGCTCTCTTTTTCCTTTTCTTCCTTTTAGCCGAAACCCCTCTGCTTTTTCCTTAGCTCCTCAGCCGTTAACTCTTGCTGTTTTTCTCTCCGCCCCTGTTCTGATTTTTCGCTTTCTCTGTTTTGAGCCTCCCAGACCTCTCTCGGCCTTTCTCTGTTTTTCTTTTTCTGCCTTTTTCGGCCAAGCTCCTCTTGCCCCAGAAACCTTAGCCGCCAATTGCCTTGCCGTTCTTATCATGTTTTTTTCTTCATCCGTTTCAGCCCGAAGCCGCCCGAAGCCCATTGCTTTGCTTTTCTCATTTTTGCTCCTACCTTGCTCTGTTCTTCCGCTAGCCTTCCTCTCTGTTTGTTTTTCACTCTGTTTTTTCCCTTCCGTAAGTCCTTTCTCTCCAATTGGCATCTTTTTTTTTTTGTTTTGCCCGTAACCTCCTAGCCTTTTCTTGTTTGCGGCTCTTTCTATTTTAAAGGCACCCCCCAAAGAAAAACTAAACCTAAGATGAAAGGCTAGGATCTTATCCTCCAAAAATGGGTTTATGTGCAAAAACAAAATAAAATAAGATGAGGTAAACAACTTAAATTAAATGATTAAATGATTGAAGTTTAATTAAATGATAAAATGACTTAGAAAAATAAAAATAATAGCCAACAAAAATCCTTAAAAATTTGGTGTCTACAGTTTGCCCCTCTTTGTCTGAGTTTTGGAAAAACTGGAGACAAAGAAGTAGACACCAAATACTTACCTGTGTTATTCGGCTGCAATGGACGCTTCTGAAATGAGGACTGACCTCTTTAACAATTTTTTTTTTGAGAAATGGTATTGACCTAAACAGAAATTTAAAACGGGACTGACCCGAACAGAAATTTAAACGGGACTGACCCGAACAAAATTTAAAATCATATGAATTGAAGTGAAATGGAGTGTTGGTGGGATTGACCCATGTTTATTGGTGATGCAAATGAAAGAAGTGAAATGCTCACTGGCGGGACTGACCCACGTTCCAGTGGCTGTGAAAATGAAATGCTCACTGGCGGGACTGTCCCACGTTCCAGTGGCGGTGAAAATGAAATGCAAATGAAATGCTCACTAGTGGGACTGACCCACGGCTAGTGGCGATGCAAAATGAAATGCAAATGAAAGGCTCACTAGTGGGACTAACCCACGGCTAGTGGCTAAACAAAATGAAATGCTCACTAGTGGGACTGACCCACGGCTAGTGGCTAAACAAAATGAAATGCTCACTAGTGGGACTGACCCACGGCTAGTGGCTAAGCAGAATAAAATGCTCACTAGTGGGACTGACCCACGGCTAGTGGCTAAACAAAATAAAATGCTCACTAGTGGGACTGACCCACGGCTAGTGGCTAAGTAGAATAAAATGCACCCTGGCGGGACTAACCTCTGCTCCAGTAGCTGTGTAAATGAAATGTTGAGAATTGGTCAGTGGGATAACACCCGAGCCTGCCGAGATTTGGCGGGATAAAACCCGGTCCCAATGTGAGATAAGCGGTCAGCGGGATTAAACCCGGTCCTGCCGAGATTGGCGGGATAAAACTCGGTCCCAATGTGAGATAAGCGGTCAGCGGGATTAAACCCGGTCCTGCCGAGATTGGCGGGATAAAACCCGGTCCCAATGTGAGATAAGCGGTCAGCGGGATTAAACCCGGTCCTGCCGAGATTGGTGGGATAAAACCCGGTCCCAATGTGAGATAAGCGGCCAGCGGGATAGAACCCAGTTCTGCCATCCAACTAGTCAAGGAATTGAATTTGATTTGTCAAAAAATCGGAAATTAAATTTGATTTTCCAAGAAACAAGAATTTGAACTTGATTTTTGATTTTTGACTTTTGAATTTTTTCTGATTTTTCGAGAGAATCTTTTTTCAAAAATAATTTGCCCCAGTGTAGGGCCCTTTTCCCTTCTTTCTTCTCTTTCTTCGGCATTGGCCTTCCACAACTCAGAAGCTTTTCGTCGACTTCAACTGTGAATACCTGCACAGGGGGCTTACATGCACTCAAATTTTCATGAAAAAGACAGCATGATTGATTTGAAAGTCTTGCTTGAGTCTTTGACAAAATCTTCAAACGAACTATAACAATTTGCCCCAGTGTGGGCTTATTTTGTGAAATCTTGGAAATAAAAATTTTGCCCCAGTATGGGCCCATTTGATTGCAAAAAAATTGGTTTGGATGACTTTCCATTTATTTGAACAAAGTAAGAAACTGAACGTCTTGCTTAAAACCACAAAGAAAATTTCATGATGAATTTCTCAAAATAATGCCAAATTACAAGAGATTTCTTCCTTACCTTAGCATCGAAGCTTTAGGTAATGGGCGTTATTTCTGATTTGGAAATGGGAGGTCAAGATTTGTCTTATTCATGTGCTCAGATGGTATGTAATCCCTTCAATACCACATCTTAGTGAAAGCAAAGAGTTTATCACCCTTATTTCATAAGAAAACTTAGTCAACGTATAAGCTTCATGGGCTTGCAAAATTTTGGGTAGAAATGATAGCTAAACATGTGAAATCTAGTTATACCCTTATGATGGATTTTTATGAGCATAATCCTCACTTTGGATTGTCATGAAGGAATAAGTCAACGATGGACTTTATTAGCTTGTAATTTGGCTTGAAACGATAGTTAAAGAACTAAGATTTTCAAGGACATTGCACTAAAAATCGCTTTTTCCCAAAATTGCCTCTATTCTGAATTCGAAGATCCTGAACTTTGTTTGACTTTTGTCACTCAACAGGGACTTTCAACATCGAATCTTTTTGCATTTTTCCTTGCATTTATTTTCCTTGCTTTTTCTTTTTGCCTCTTTTTCCTTTCCCTCAACTTGGTGGATTTTCTCATGGTGAATAGCGTCAACCCCATACCCAAGCAATTCAGAAATACAGCTAAAATTTTCCGGCATCAGAAATTTTCTTGACAGGGCTATTGCAAAGAACAGAAGTCAGGACTTTCGGCTTTTGTAATGGGGTCTGGTGGGGTGCTTAGAAAAGTTAAGGCTTGAAAGCGGATTTCAAAAGCGGTTTAAAAAAAATCTGAGATCGCATTGTTGCGTCAACCCTATTTTAGGGTTAAATCAGAATTTGCCCCAGTTTATGCTCAATTGAGGCTTTTCACTTTCATTTTCTTTCTTCTTTTGATTTTTCAGCCTTCTGCCATTCTTTTGAACTTTTCATAAAATTTGCCCCAGTTTATTTGTGAACTGAGGTTCTCTTTTCTTCTTTTGTCTTTTGATTTTGTGACTTTTCACTTTTTCACTTCTTGAAATTTTTCTTTTCAACTCAAACTTGCCCCAGTGTGGGGTTTGCGATTCTCAGGGGTTGCCAAATGAAGTATTTTATTCTGAAGGCTCAAAAGGGATAACTAGGGATAGAATGCTTGATCGGAAAAGAAGAGGGCCTGACTTTTATTCTGTTCCTTACAATAATTCTGAAAGGAAACTTTCATTAATGAAAAATTTCTGGCATGTATCTGAATTAACTGACTGAGGAAAACCCTTACTCATTCATATCTATGAAGCATAAGTGATCCACCGGACAGAACTTGTCCTTTTCTTTTCTTCTTTCTTTGTTTTTTTTTTCAAAATTGGAACCCAAGTGGAATCGAATTTTCCCAATTTGCGGTTCCCTCCCCTTTTCTTTTTCTTTTTCAAAATTCCCCAGTCTCCTTCCCCAATGTGGGGTGCGATCATATGTGCACTCGAAAAGAATCACCAAGTTTTGGCTCAAATGAGGATGCAAGGGGTAATCAGTGTTTAGGTTGTAGAAACGACGGCCAAAGCATCATTCTTACACCTCATGACAACCAAAGTAACGAATTGCTCGTTGAAAATCCATTCCCTTTTGAAAAACTTCCCAATGTGGGGTAGTGATCATTAAGGCCCTTATTTGAAACGAAATTATTCTTTTGAAGGCTCAAATGATGGGAGAGCAAATGATAAAATATGTATAGGTAGAGAAACAAATGCTCAAAGTATCATTCCAAGTTTTCAAAACAAACAAGAATAATGCACATTTTTGCTTTCACTTAGATGTGAATTGAATCCGGTTAAACCAATGGGGATTTTTCCAAGCAAAGATTGTCCCAATTTGCAATTTATCAATCAATGTGACTGATTTTATTTTGGGGCTAAATGAAGGAGAAAAGGTATCTCATTGGGCCTTTTGAGTGGCCCTTTTTAGCACTCTTATTGGATGACCCGGATCAACAATCTGGTGTACGTAAGGATTTTTTTTTTTTTTTTTGAAAGCAGACACTTGTGAATTTTCAGACCAGAGGTCGGAAAAAAATCTCAATTTGGTCTTACCTAGTTCATCAAATAAATTGGGGAAAACCTCTAAATCATGCTAATCATCCATGATTCCACCACTATAATCAAACTACTAACTTAATTTAACAAAATCAAAAGCAAAACTTAGAGAGATGAGTTCTCTTACCTTGGTTAGAAGTCTCTAAAAGCAGCCCCAAGCTTTCCTTTTCCAAACTTTCACCACCAAACACTAACTAACCACTCAAAGACAAGATTAATCGGTTTCTTTTGTTTGATTTCTCACTTTGTTGGTGGATTGAAGAAGAAATGGAGAAGAGTTTTGTTTTTCCTCTCTTGTTCTTACTCTCTCTCTCTCTCGGCTCTTAGCAGCAGAAAATGAAGAGAAATGAAGCTGATTTTTGTCTTATAAGGAGTAAGAAGGTTAGAGTTAATTAAGACCACAATTTGGCTAACACTTGGACAATTCTTAGCCACTAATTTTTCTCTTTCTTCCCCTTACTTATAAGCCACAAATTTCGGTCCCCTTAGCTGTAATATAAGAAGATATTTTGGCTCAAATATCAATAAGCTTGTGGTGCAAGAAAGTGGTGGTCCAGTGGTGCGTTCAATCGGTAGTGCGCGGGACCCGCCGGTTCGCGCCGTTTTTCTTAAAAACTCACGTACTAGGGTTTTTACTTCCCATTCACTAACCTTATTTTACTGCTACTACTCACATATTATTTTTCACTTAAAAGTCACTTTTAATCTCCAAATTTAATCCTTACTCTGTACCGAAAATTCATCCGGCGAAAAATCGCGAAAACCCTAATTTTACTCCAAACTTGAAACCAAAGCGTAAAACCTTATTTTCTAGGTTTATTTACACTTATCATGGGATAATTGGATAGTAGGGCTTTAATAAATGATAATCTTCAAATAAAAAGAAATTTTTAAGAAAACGTGAGGAATTTTCCAATTCCAGTAATTAAAATTAGGGTTTCAATTAAAATATGAGAGATTTAGGAAAACCGGTTAGTCACAAGTAAACTAGGGTTTTTGGCTACAATATTAGGGTTTCTAGTCTTTTAAACCAAAATAAGGTTTTAAATCAACCCAAAGAAATACACTTTAATATTTTCTTCACAAACAACCTCCTAATATTCGGGATGTTACAATCTCCCCTCCTTAAAAGAATTTCGTCCTCGAAATTCATACATGCACTTCGAATAACATAGGGTATTTTCCTTATATATTCGTTTCCGACTCTCAGGTCTCACTATAGCCAAAACTGAGTTAAATAGTAGGATCCAAGTGTGCCATCTCACAGATTCACTGGAACTCAAGTGATAGCCTGTCAGGCAGATCAACAGATCAGGGTAAGTAACTAAACACAAGTAATAATCTAACCATATACCGGTTGGTTGAAAAATCGAATGAGACGGACGGGAGGGTAGAACATAATCGGGGCAATATCTTAAAATGACATCAAGGAAGCATAACCAAGGGAAGAAGAAAGAAATCGGTCTTTGGCGAGACTTTCTCGACATATACTACAACCTAATCATCCTCTATAGGAACCCTAGCCAAACTATTACTCGATTCGTCCATGAAAACACTCCTGGGTGTTCAGGTACAAGAATCCACAATAAGGTAATTCACAACTCGAGCCGGCCGGTCCCAAGAGTAAATTACCCATATTAGAGATTCCTACCCAGCATACATATCTAAGGTCCCCAACAATAGACAATTGTTCCACACTTAACAAGTCAATCCCCACAGTCCAAGAACCTTCTCCCGGCACGAGCTCGATAGGAGCTCTGATACCATCTGTGACGACCCCACCTTTCCCTAAGGCGTACCAAAGGGTTCGGCAGACCGCCTGCCCAGCTCTCGCCAGGACTCACTCACTATCTCAATCGAGTCACGTACACACATCCATGAACCATAAATAACATTCCCAATTCAAGCTTATAATTTACATTAATAGAAATCGAAGTACAAAGTCTCAATACACCAAACTAGTTCAGAACGTATACAATCCAAGTACAACATGTTTCATTCGAGGAATAGCGCGAGTACAAGACCAAAAAGTCAAAAGTCAAACAAAAGGCTACGCTAGTCTTTTACAAGTCTCACACATCACTCGTACCCCTGAAAGGAAAACAAATGGAGTGGAATGAGCTAAGAGCCCAGTGAGGTTCCAAATAGCAAATTGACCATTATTTATAAGTACGAGTTTTCGATATAGCAAAGTAACGAGCATAAAGTGTTCATAAAGTGTTCATAAATGTGAACAGTAGCACGTCAAGTAGCAATCTTAAAATGAGCGCATGTAGAAAATTTTTCAAAAGAAACAATAATCCAATAAACAATAATCATTCCAAAGTATAAGGATACGGATGACTCTCAGGAGTCAAATTCCCATTGCATTACCAGAAGCTTGATCCCGTAGTAGTTGACACTCCGTCAACTTTCAAGTAAGTAACCAATCCAGTAGAACACCACTTAAACGACTCTCCGTCCACCGTTCAACCCCCAGCTGGGCCCAAAATCCTCAAGAACACGGGTGGTAATACTCGAGTATACCGATTAGTCGAGGAGATATCACTCCACTCGACGATACAAGAGACCCAGGGTTCGTTACCCAATCGACCAAGCCCTTGCCGGCTCGACTAGAGTAACTCGCCACAGGGTTTCTGGAATTCCAGGAAGTGCGCGCATCATAAACAAGTATATCAAGTCAATTGCAACAATAAACAAGTATATCACGTAAGGGCAAGTGCGATAAAGTACACTCTTGCCCTTACAATTCACGTATATAACATGTAATCAGATTGGTCACGTATCAAGTTCAAGTATCAAGTTCAATTCGGTATTTGAAAGCACTCACCCAAAAGATATAGTGCTACTGGTCACTTTCAGGTTATACTCCGAGTTCGGAGTCCAAATCTGCGATAAAACTCAATTTGAGAACTTTGAAACATGACTAGAGTTCGAAACTTAGACGTTTCGTTCAATAAGAATCAAGAAATTGAAATTCACTTGGAGAATACTCGTGAGATACTCGCTCACTTTTTAAATGATAAAACTTTGTAACATTTATACTTGAAATGGTCATGCGAGTCGAAAGTACAAGGGAAAACGTACTTTGAGCAATCATTATTTCATTTCTCAAGGGTACAAGTTCGGCCAAGTCTTAACGTATAACACTCAAGAATATAATAGCCAAAGTCCTCGCTAGTTCAAATGTCAAGTACTTAACCTTCACTCTAGTTGCTAATATAATTGTCTAGTCCTCGAGTAAAAATTCGGGCAGCATGCCCTTTGTGTTTACCTAATTTTTCAGCCATTTAGGCTTCATTGTTTTTCTCAAACACAACCCAACATCATACATATAAGCAATTCAGGTCAAGAGCCGTTCCATAGGCTCACAATATCATAATAATAAGATTCGCATCAATAGCAAGAACAGAAATTCCATATAGCCGAAAGACAGATTTGACGTATAAAAGCGGAAATAACTTATCTGAGGCTACGCTAATCGGATTAAGGCGAAACCTATGCCGTTTCGAAGCTAAGACTCAGGGCTACAATGTTCATGAATATCACTAAGTCCAGTTTCTAATGTAACTTGGTCAAATTCGCCAATTACTAAACCAGAAACCAATTCGTCGGCTGCTTAAACGCAGAACACTGTAATGGTCATAACTCAGTGTACACAAGTCCGAATCAGGTGTTCTTTGAGGTATTTTAAAGCTACTTCAGAACACTACAACTTTCAAGTTTCGGCCCAGAGCTAAATTAGAATGGATCCTGGTCAAAAACCGTGATAAACTGGACTGAACTGAAGAAACGGACTGCTGGGAAATTCTTAAAACAGCAAGGGTATTTTGGACTTTTCACGACCTCCGTTGCTCTGATTGAGCTGAAATTTTACAGGCACCTATAAAATGCCATTCTCTACAACTTTCCTTCTTTGACCAAAGGCCAATTCGGCCTCTAACATATAGGTACAATTTCGGACAGAATGCTTGGGAAATTTTCCAGAAATCTGGAATGTTTAGCTCTAAGTGTAATTTCCTCAAATTTCTGGTTCTAATCACCACTAAACAACCTTATATAACCTTAATTGCAACATTTACACATCATACATCACATTGAGCAGAAAATCAGAACCCCTAGTTCATCAAATAAATTGGGGAAAACCTCTAAATCATGCTAATCATCCATGATTCCACCACTATAATCAAACTACTAACTTAATTTAACAAAATCAAAAGCAAAACTTAGAGAGATGAGTTCTCTTACCTTGGTTAGAAGTCTCTAAAAGCAGCCCCAAGCTTTCCTTTTCCAAACTTTCACCACCAAACACTAACTAACCACTCAAAGACAAGATTAATCGGTTTCTTTTGTTTGATTTCTCACTTTGTTGGTGGATTGAAGAAGAAATGGAGAAGAGTTTTGTTTTTCCTCTCTTGTTCTTACTCTCTCTCTCTCTCGGCTCTTAGCAGCAGAAAATGAAGAGAAATGAAGCTGATTTTTGTCTTATAAGGAGTAAGAAGGTTAGAGTTAATTAAGACCACAATTTGGCTAACACTTGGACAATTCTTAGCCACTAATTTTTCTCTTTCTTCCCCTTACTTATAAGCCACAAATTTCGGTCCCCTTAGCTGTAATATAAGAAGATATTTTGGCTCAAATATCAATAAGCTTGTGGTGCAAGAAAGTGGTGGTCCAGTGGTGCGTTCAATCGGTAGTGCGCGGGACCCGCCGGTTCGCGCCGTTTTTCTTAAAAACTCACGTACTAGGGTTTTTACTTCCCATTCACTAACCTTATTTTACTGCTACTACTCACATATTATTTTTCACTTAAAAGTCACTTTTAATCTCCAAATTTAATCCTTACTCTGTACCGAAAATTCATCCGGCGAAAAATCGTGAAAACCCTAATTTTACTCCAAACTTGAAACCAAAGCGTAAAACCTTATTTTCTAGGTTTATTTACACTTATCATGGGATAATTGGATAGTAGGGCTTTAATAAATGATAATCTTCAAATAAAAAGAAATTTTTAAGAAAACGTGAGGAATTTTCCAATTCCAGTAATTAAAATTAGGGTTTCAATTAAAATATGAGAGATTTAGGAAAACCGGTTAGTCACAAGTAAACTAGGGTTTTTGGCTACAATATTAGGGTTTCTAGTCTTTTAAACCAAAATAAGGTTTTAAATCAACCCAAAGAAATACACTTTAATATTTTCTTCACAAACAACCTCCTAATATTCGGGATGTTACAAAGGGTAGGCCTAGCATGAAAATGCAATCCTCCAGAGCAAGCACTATACAATACCTGATGGATCCAACCAGCTTATGGAGTGAAAGATAATTTGAAAAAGATTTGACCCATTGGAATGAGAAGAGACGTTTGTCAAAATGAGGACCTCGTCCGAAGGGATTGATCACTTTTGATCGATACAAGAACTTGCAAAAACGCACGGGTTAGACCTTGACGAACTTCCTATCGAAAAGATTGGAATTCGTTTTGACAACTTTTCTCAGTGAAGCACGGGTCAAAACTCCAACTGATCAAATGGCTGGATGCAATGGATGTTTTTCTCAAAATCGACTAGGTTTTCCATTTTGAAATTCAACATTGAAACCCTAATTGGTCAAATGAAATTAAAAATCGACCGGATTACCCTAAAAAGGAAAACAGGTCAAATGAATTGAATGAAATTTAATTTATCCAAAATTAATCAGATCACCCTAAAAAGGGTAAATTGATCAAATTGATTGAACGAAACTTGATTTATTCAAAATCGGCTCGATTGCCCTAAAAATGGGTAAATTGGCCAAATGAATGAAATTGAATTAGTGATTTATTCAAAATCGGCTGAGTGACCCTAAAAAGGGTAAATTGGTCAGATGAATTGACGATTTATTCAAAATCGGCCAGGTGACCCTACAAAGGGTAAATTGGTCAAATGAATTGACGATTTATTGAGTGAATTGGCAAAATGGATTAGTTGAATTGTCCGGCCATTGGTTATTTCAAAATTATTGAGGTGCATTAGTCTATGACCTTCTAAAAATCAAATTTTGGCCTCAATTTATTTATCGTCTCAATAGGAGGAATCATTTGTGAATTTCTTCAAATTAATGTCCTTCACGCAAGGGACTTTTACCAATTTTTGATAAAATGGCCAAAAAGTGATTATTAGATGCTCATATTCCAAAGAGCACTCTATGAAAATGATCGGATCCTACCTTACCTTGTGCACTACCCCTTTGGATGGTACAAAATGTAAACGTGCAAGTCTCACTGGATTAAATATCCGAGACACAAGGTGGTTTATTCCTAAACACGGGATTCCCTATGTGGCATTCCCTTTCTATGGTTTATGCATGATGCCAGTTATTAAAGCGATGTAAATATGTGACAAATATGGCCTAAAGGACATAAATAATGCATCGGGGAGAAAAGGTCTAAAAATGAAATGTATTTATTGAAAATTAAGTGTAATAACTGAAATTTAAACATGTGAGTTATCTAGTGGGCGAGTCACTAAAAGAGTGCCAAAGAGGCCTCTTATTGCTATGGCACATGAATGCAGGCCAAGAAAACAAAGAAATGGTTAGTGCAATTGATAGTACACATAACACATTGGGAGCAATTAAGAAAAAGAAATACAATAAAGCAAGTAAAGGGGCGGAACCCCTTCCCTCGTGCCTAATGTGCTTAAAAGAGGGTGAGGCTGACTCTATCCTAAGGAAATACTAACATGGATGCATGAGGTTGGGGTTCACTAATGCGACTAGACTCGATAAGGCTTAAAAGGTCCCCAAGCCTTCAGACCTAAGGGAATGGGTCATCAATCCCAAGACCCTCGGTCGGTGGCTCGAGCGGTCCCCTAGGTATTGCTATGGGCGCAAAGCACACCATCCACATACCCAGAGAAACCATTCCTAGTCCTACAAGGCGGTGTGGGAAAGAGCCCACGAAAATAAAATAAAATGGGATAAAGCAAGTAAACGTGCACGTATGAAGTGTTCCCCTATTTTGAGGGAAGGGGTTGAGAACCACGCGGGGCTCTAAAGGTGACACACACCCCCCCAAATGCAATGCAAGCGCGAGATAAACAAGTAAACACACATCCAATCAACCAATCATACATTCGTGAGCGAGGGAGTAGTTTGAGACGTACGTGAGACAAAAATCCTAAAAAGGAAAAATGCAACCCTAATATCCAAATGCTATACATAAAAAGGGTAGAGAAAGGAAACGAATGGCTAAGTCAAATGCTTGGACCCACTTAGGAAGTCCCCAGTGGAGTCGCCAACTGTCGCGCCCCACTTTTCGAATGATGTGTAGTGTGGTGTGTGAGTGTGAATGTGTATAAAATTAAAATAAAGGCCATGGGACTTGATAATGCGACGGTTTGGCCATATAAAGTTCAAAAAGGGTTTTTTGTATCAAAAACGGAGTCGCCACTTGGTATAGAGTTAGGGTGTACCAAGTCACCCAAAAATGATTTTTGTTTTTTGAATAAAAAAAGTAAATAAACCCTTTTAGAGAACTTTTGGGTCTACGTAACCAAAAGAGGGATCGGGGGTCACATTTGACGAAGGGGAAGGCAAGGATAAAAATCCAAGGCACCCCTTCGACCTAGCCAAGGCTAGTTGCGTGACTTAAACCAATTTTTCCTAATTTTTCTACCCAAGGTATGTATCGCGTGTTGGATATGTCTATATGAATGCAAAAACCTAGACCTAGGGGGACATGGGGGAAATTTCTCTTCAAAGGTTGAGTGATGCCAATCACATTAATTGTGAAGCCCAATAATGATCCTTCGGAGAGGTCACACATGATCCTAAATGACGTAAAAATGAGTGGAATGCATGCTATGTGAAAATGTGAGTTTGTGAAGTGGGAAGATTGATAAAAATACGATATAAGTGGAGGTGTGCAAATGTCTTTGAATGCAAATATATACTCCAAGTGCAAGTGGGCAAAAATGCATGTATGCAATTTAAAGAAAAGTGCGAAAGTGTCGGTGTGCAAATGAAGATGAAAGTACTCGTGTGCGAGTGAAGATAAAAGTGTTCGTGTGCAAGTGAAGATAAAAGTGTTCGTGTGCAAGTGAAGATAAAAAAGTGTTCGTGTGCAAGTGAAAGTGATAAAAAGGTGCATGTGTGCAAATGAGACAAAAGTGAAAGTGTGATGATAGAGTGGATTGAGAATGCATGAGCCTAGGGAATTCATGCATATTGGGTACGGGGAGACCTAAATCGTGACTCAATTTGCCCTTTTATAGAGAGGATACAAGCGTGCTAAGGCTTTAGAAAAAGCCACACTCGTCTATATCCCATATTTAAGGGGACTCTCCAGGCAAATGAACCCTATAATTAGTACGAGATGCAAAAATCCTAAAATGAGGGGAAAAGGGGTTCGAGGAGCATGCCAAATGATAAAACTAAGAAAAATGCATGACATGTAGTGAACATGCAAATATGCACTATCGAAAGGGAAATCCTAAGGGTCTAGCGTATGAATTCCTACTAGCGTTGGACTAGTGGAAACGTACATTCATCCATCACATTCATTCATGGCTATGGAAAGCGATTAGACATGCCAAACACCTATAAACACATAGCACATAACAATTAGCATGCTCGACTAGATGCAAGAGCCTAGTAAAGCACTTAACACATAACACATAGACAAGCAATGAACCTATTACACTTGCTAGCTAAAACAAAAGGGGAAGGGGAAATGGACCAAATTGCTCGCCAAGCCCTATCTATTACAAGCCAAGAGGTGTACACATACCCCATAAAAACATAAAGGGGAAGGGGTAAATGGACCAAATTGCTCGCCAAGCCCTATCTATTACAAGCCAAGAGGTGTACACATACCCCATAATGAATAACTTAAATAAAGGCAAAAGTAAATGAAATAAATGAAAGGAATTAAAGAAAAGCAAGGAAAGCAAGGAAAGCGAAATAGACATGCATATTCACATAACACGTAGGAGCACGTAGGGTCAAATGAATTGCAAAGAAGGGATTAGGGTGTACCTCCCTTGAGTTGATGCCTTAAATGGAGTGAAATCGCTTATTCATCCTCCAAAATAAAAGAAATGGTCAAGGCACCAATTTATTTGGCAAATAATCACAAAAGATAAATATAAACATGAAATTGAATCAATTGAATCATGTCAACAATCCACAAAAGAAGAAAGGACTTGATTTCAAAGATGAACAAAGTTTTGGGGTCAAAATTAAAGAAAAATAAAGTTCAGGGACCTATTTGCAATTAAATTAAGGACCGAGTTGAAAGAAGTTGAAAATATCCAGGGCCACAATACAGTTAAGGAGAAATTCAGGGACTGATTTGCAAAATCATTTTCTGGTTTTCTAATGGACCAAACCATTGGGCCATTTCCTTTATTTATTTGGGCCAAAGCTTCCCAGCCCAATGGAAATCCCAAAGCAAAAGGGAATGGGCCGTTTTATTATTTGTTTGGGCTAAGATCACTTGGCCCAACCAGAAGTCCAAGGAAAAGAGAGTGGGCTAATATATTATTTTGGCCCAAAAATAAGCCAAACAAACAGATGGGCCATAGTGCAATTAGACAGAGGTTGGGGGTTTGAAATAAAAATATCACAAAATATTATGCATCCTGCCCGAAGTTCTCTTGCAGCATTCCTCTGCATTCTTTCATTTTGTAACTCACATGAAACATGGGCCATAGTGCAATTAGACAGAGGTTGGGGGTTTGAAATAAAAATATCACAAAATATTATGCATCCTGCCCGAAGTTCTCTTGCAGCATTCCTCTGCATTCTTTCATTTTGTAACTCACATGAAACACATGAAACAGACTCCAAACGAACAAAGCCCTCTAACAAATTCAGACCCCTCTGGATTAACAAAACCCAATCATGAATATTTAACATCAAAAATTCCAAAGAACATTAGTGGCCATTTATCCTTTCTACGCGGCATAAAAATATCAGAAAAAGTTCCACTTTAATTCCCTTGGTTCCCTCCAAAGGGAAATGAAGCTCACCCAAACTCCCTTGCACACAAACTCACGACATAACTGAATTCATACCAAGGGAAGAACAAGAAACAGCAAAAACCCAGAGAAGGTGACATACACGAGCATATCAAAATCAAAATTCCCGTTTCAGCCATGAAAGGCAACTATTACGTTCTAACGAATACTGCTCATCATTTTCCACACGCAAGACGCAGACGATTCAACCATCAAATAGAATTTTCACTCGAGCATTTCATCAAACATGTTAAGGGTATTAAAAATTTTATCCATTCTTTGCTCTATTGACACTAGAATCGGCTCATAAAATTTGTCAGAGACATAGAAAACAATCCAATCTTCATATACAGCATGTTTATTCAACAACCACGAACAAACACCAGGCATATCGCAACAAACATAATCATGGCAGCCTGTTTTGAAAACTTGAACGGAACTGAAATTTTAAAGGGAAAAAAAAAACAGCTTATTGTTCCCTTGCTTGAGCGGCGGTAGCGACTATGAGAGACTGCTGAGAGACTTCGAAGTCGAAATCATCTCTTGAGGGTGGAATTCCAGCGATTCTTGATGGCGTTGTCGGTTCGGCCTGGGAGCAGACAGCCTATGGGTTTCTGATTTTTCGCTTTCTCTGTTTTGTCTCAATGCCCGATAGCTCCTCTCCCCTGTTTCTTTTTCTTTCGCCGCCGCCCACTCGGCTCTCTGCTCTTCCTTCCTTTTCTAGCGGCCTTTTTTATTTCCCTTTGCTAGGCAGCCGCCCCTTTTTTCCCTGTACTCTGTTTTTTTTGTTTAGCCTCAAGCCCCGAAACTCTCTCAGCTTTCCCCTTGTTCCAGCCGAAGCTCCCTCTTTGCTCTCTTTTTCCTTTTCTTCCTTTTAGCCGAAACCCCTCTGCTTTTTCCTTAGCTCCTCAGCCGTTAACTCTTGCTGTTTTTCTCTCCGCCCCTGTTCTGATTTTTCGCTTTCTCTGTTTTGAGCCTCCCAGACCTCTCTCGGCCTTTCTCTGTTTTTCTTTTTCTGCCTTTTTCGGCCAAGCTCCTCTTGCCCCAGAAACCTTAGCCGCCAATTGCCTTGCCGTTCTTATCATGTTTTTTTCTTCATCCGTTTCAGCCCGAAGCCGCCCGAAGCCCATTGCTTTGCTTTTCTCATTTTTGCTCCTACCTTGCTCTGTTCTTCCGCTAGCCTTCCTCTCTGTTTGTTTTTCACTCTGTTTTTTCCCTTCCGTAAGTCCTTTCTCTCCAATTGGCATCTTTTTTTTTTGTTTTGCCCGTAACCTCCTAGCCTTTTCTTGTTTGCGGCTCTTTCTATTTTAAAGGCACCCCCCAAAGAAAAACTAAACCTAAGATGAAAGGCTAGGATCTTATCCTCCAAAAATGGGTTTATGTGCAAAAACAAAATAAAATAAGATGAGGTAAACAACTTAAATTAAATGATTAAATGATTGAAGTTTAATTAAATGATAAAATGACTTAGAAAAATAAAAATAATAGCCAACAAAAATCCTTAAAAATTTGGTGTCTACAACTTTCCATCTACTTGTACATAGTTTTGTAGTCACAATTGATGCTTTTCTCATTCTGATGATGTTTTATTCTATTTTGCTAAGTAGGATGGGAATTAGAGTGTTTAGCAGGTGAATTTGCCAACATTTAATGTCACATACTGTGGTTAACTTATTGCTTTTCTAATGCATGACTGCTAATGTTTGAAATGCATTAGTTTGTCTCTATCTTTTTTTTTTTGGGGGAGGGGGGGAAATCAAGCATAAACAATAAGTACTTGCTAATTGGAAGTTTAGGATTTTGGCCTTTTTTGGTGATTTTTTTCTTGGCTAATTATAATTAGCCAATAATTATTTTTTGGAA
The DNA here is from genome assembly GCF_036785885.1 of Coffea arabica. Lineage (NCBI taxonomy): Eukaryota > Viridiplantae > Streptophyta > Magnoliopsida > Gentianales > Rubiaceae > Coffea > Coffea arabica. The sequence continues at coordinate 8,041,458 of NC_092318.1, read as the reverse complement.
GTACTGCCAAATTATTTTTTCGAGTCTTGGCTGATAGTAGTCAGAATTTTGGAGTCAATTTTATCCTTCACCCTGATTTTTACTTTTCCAGGTCTGTTGTTCTGTTTCTCAGAGATCTGGTATTTATAAAGTTCATGTTATGTTCTGAAAATTTTTTCCCTTGAGAATTTTTCTCAGTTTGCTACAGTCAAGAAAAGAAAATATTAACTAGGTTTGGCCATGTAGTATGGGTACTGTATAACTCCACTTTCTCTTTTTGTCTTTCTGCTTCACTCTCTCGTGATCTCGTAGAAATTCCTCACTCAAAGTTACTGGTTTGATGCTGTCTATAAACTGTATATAGTGGAACCCTTTTTTTTGGTTTCTACATATCCATTTTTCCTGGTTACAAGATGAGGAATTGAGATATACAATCAAGGGATGGTTTTTATACTTTTTTTTGGAGTGGTGCACGATTCACCTCACAAGGTCATATACATATCTATACTTATTATCCCTTTTTTCTAATGAGCTTCCTTTCGATTGATCAGCATCAAAGGGAATACCCACAATAATACATCAAGATATTGCCTGAAATACACTAATAAGCAAACACTATTTGGTTGGAAGATAGAAAAATCAATTCCAAGTGCAGTACATAAGTTGCGATTGGCCTTTATGTGAGCTACTCTATTCCATTCTGCTATGACTGCTCTGATATCCGCAACCGTATAATGAAGCACTCCATCATCAGGAATGATGATATTGGACTGGTAAATCGGACTAAACTCAGGCTTTACTTTTCTTTCATGGTCACTTCTCAGATTAAGAAACTCAATTGCAGATTTAGAAAGCTTTAATTATGTATTGTATGTGAAATTTGGTGAATTTGCAAAACTTTTTCTTATTTAGTCTCTTTTTTGGGTTTTTATTTCTCATGGCCGTCAGCCTTATAAAATCTGACAATAGCCTGAAAAATGATAAGATAGAGGTACTAAATTTGTCTTTAAGATTTAATTGTGAGTTGCCATATCTGTCTTTGTAAAAATTTGGCTGTTATTTATGCTATTGGGTCACGCTAGGTCAAATGTAAGTGGGCATTTTTTGGTTAGGAACGGCAGTATACATATTTTGCGGAACTGTGTTAACAAAATGGCACTTCTCACATGTGCAAAAACATCTGATCAGAGGTTGTTTTCATTAGGTAGAAATTGAAATGTTGATATTTTGGATAGTTAATTTTAGTGTAAATTTTTGTTTGTTTGAATGGTGTTATTTTCATGACCTTACTATATTGTGTATGGAAGTGGTAATTAGTTTTATGGATCTAGCAAATTCAATGTTTACTTTGTTTTGGTCTCTAATTTGTGGGGAATTTTATTAGGTTGATATATTAATCATGAAGAAAAAAAAGCTGCTATAGTTGTTGCCATCTTGAGGTTGTTAACAAAATGGCACTTCTCACATGTGCAAAAATATCTCATCAGAGGTTGTTTTCATTAGGTAGAAATCGAAATGTTGATATTTTGGATAGTTAATTTTAGTGTAAATTTTTGTTTGTTTGAATGGTGTTATTTTCATGATGTTACTATATTGTGTATGGAAGTGGTAATTAGTTTTATGGATCTAGCAAATTCAATGTTTACTTTGTTTTGGTCTCTAATTTGTGGGAAATTTTATTAGGTTGATATATTAATCATGAAGGAAAAAAGCTGCCATAGTTGTTGCCATCTTTTAGTTCATAGTGGTCTTTAAGATATTAGTTTCTTGTGCAATTTTTTGTGGTGATTGAATTTTAAGGTATTGGCTTAACTACATGAATGGAAATTGGAGTTGGGAGAGTGAAAATAGCTATTCTATTTTGTTGATTTTAAGTCGTGCAAGATTTTTTACTCAACAGGCTCATGGTCATCAGGTGTTCAATTTCCATTCAAATTAATTAGTTTCCCATTTGAGGATGAATTGGTCAAAAATTGATAGTTTAGATACTAAATGTGTTATACCAGAAAATTCGAGGATGAAATGTATTCACAACTCAAAATTTAGGGATGAAAAGTGGCATTTTTCCTTTAATGTTCTATTCATTCACCAAAAAAAGAATTAACTTGCTGCATAACTGTAGTTTTGCCTCTTTAATCATAGACTACGATGTTTAGTAGCTTAGAAATTCTTGTTAGAAAATTCAGTTTTAGTTGACTTAAATCTATATTCGCAAAACATGGTGTTCTCTTAGATTTGTAACATCTCAGTAAGATAAAGTCTGGAAAACTGAACCTTACAACAAATTTATTTTACTTTGTAAAAATGAACTTAATTGAAAAAAGCTTACACAGGAAATTTTGCTGTTTATTGATTTTATTACATGGACGCTTGTCTTGGGAGATTGGTATTGATCATCATTTAAGTTGTGAGGAATGAATGAGAAAAAACATATCTAGCAGAAAACCCTTCACCTTTTTTCGAGTTCGTTGGGGCATTGTGATTTCTTTCACTGGCTGGTCCTTATTGAATAATCAAAACAAATCTAATCTTTTTATGTTGGCAAACCTCAATCCTCTCCTCTTTTGAATACCTCTGATTACTCCTTTTTAGAACCCAAGCAAACCATAACTAGGGAAAAATATGAGGTTATGATTGTATAGAGACTCGTCCTGAGGATGACTTTTGAAAACTTATCACTGGTAGGGTTTCAAAAGGCATTCTTGGAGTTGCTGGAGTTATAAGGAATTAATATGGATTTTGGACCATCGGATCAGTAAAAGATTAGGAATAACTTCCAATCTTCTAGCTGAACTTTTGGGATTGAGAGAAGGACGAAGGATAACTATAGATCATTATTGCTACAAACCGGAATTGGAAGTTGATGCTATTAATATTTTTAATCTTTTAAACGAATATGATACTGGTATTTACAATGTGCTATGGTTATATCTGATTGTAGGTATCTTATCGTATTTTGGCAGCAAGTCTTGATCAAAGCATATAAGCAGTGAAGCAAATCAGATGGTAGATTGTTTAGCTAATGTATAGGATGCTAACAACAGGGTATCTTTTATTATGATGTTATGCCCTACCATTTTTAGTTGCAGCTAGATGACTGTTTAGGGATTTTATTCTCCTTTTGTATCTCGATATGATTGCATATTATTTTAAAGTTCCTTTTATGCAAAAAAAACTTCCAAAACTACAAAAAGTTAAAACTGTAGCTTATTTTCACTATTTAATAAAACTACAAAAACATAACTGTAAAGATATTGATGCACTTTATGTAACTTTTCATATTTAATATCTAAATTTGAATAATTGGGCATTTATGGGCATGATTGAAAATTACACCGCACATCGTGCGGTGTTATCCTCCTAGTGATCTTAAAGTTCATTTCTTAGTTTTCGGCGTTTTCCTACTTCAAACGAAATGCATCAGATGGTTAAAGAGACCATTATAAGCTTTGGAAATGATCAAGTGAGCATCAACAAGAGACAAACGCAAATTATCAAGCTTAGTCAGGAAAAAAAAAAGAACTTAGAATTCCTATATGATGGACTTAGATCTTCATACAAGCTGGAATCAATGAGAAGAGCGAATAAGTTTACCCTGATGCTTATAGAATCAGATTGAGCATGAAAAATCTTAGAAAAAAACTCGCAAAATTCGAAGTGCAGCAAATCCAGATGACTACTACTGGCATCGAGAGCTACGAGGATGACGATTTCAAGCTCTGATTTGAAGGTCTTAGAGCTGTTTTTCCTAAAAACTCTCAACACAAAAATTGCTCTACTATGATCCTAGAAAGCGTAGAAAAAGAAATATCCTTCAAAGGACCTAAAACGAAGTAGAAAAATGGGGATGAACAGGGTTGGATCATCAACCCTGTCTCTGCTTTTTATCAGAAAAATTTTCTTTCCTTTTGCTCTCTCTTTTCTTCCTCACCCCTAGATCTTGTGCGGCTGCTTTCTAACTTGTTCTTTTCTCTATCCTCCAACCCTAAAAGCTCTCTTGCTTCCTATTTATATGAAAACAAAAACCCTAATCTAGAAATGATGGGTAGGATGAATTTTTTGGAAATGATGAGGAGTCCCTTTTGATGAATATTTTTCGATAAAATTTGGGAGACGATGAGTTGTATATGTACTAACCAAACTTTGGGGAAAAAGAAAGAGAAAAGAAAGAAAAATAAAATGAAGCCATGAAGCTTTTTGTACTAGTCTTGCCGTGAAATTTTGGAGAAGAAACACGCGCTTGCATTGCACGTACGGGTGAAAATCATTCAAAAAAAATATTTTTTGCGAAAAAGAAATGGACCAATGGGCCTTGGTTCTTCAAGCCTACCTTCTAGGCTTCAAATTTTTTTTTTTTTTTGCATGGATTTTTCTTTGGGCTTCATTTGGGTTTTGGGAGTTTTTGATAGGTTTTATTGTTAGGTTTGTTTTTTGATTATTTAATAACTAGTATTTTGACCCGTGCTATGCACGGGTTATATTTCAAATCAAAATAATATTTATATATTTATGTACTGTGATACAAAATAATAAATATATATATAGACTAAAAATTTTAAAGAAGTGTATGCTTAATATTTTGAAAAAAAAATTTAATCTATAATGATTTACATGATAAAATAATTGTTAATGCATTTAAGGAGATGGTTAGGTTGGGTGGTAAGGTGAAAAGAGTTTTCTAAAAAAAAGTCAATTTATCAATATCCGACAAAACATATTATGTTATACCCATATATCAAAACTTATAATATAAAAAAAATAAATTATAACCAATTTATTTTCTTCCATTTTTAGAAAAAAAATCTTTCTTCTATCTTGTGCCCCTAAATTTGTTGACTACATTTAGATTAGCATTTTTCAAAAACTTTAACGTATATTTTTAAAAAAATTCTCCGTAATATGTGTTTTTAGAGTTCTCAAAATTATTAAAAATCATTCATTTCCCTCTTCTCTTATACGCCAACTAGTCATCAGATGTCTCCTACAACTTTCATGTCTTCTATCATGGTACCACCCTCTCTATTATTTTTTTTTTGTCATCTCTGTCATATCTCTGCAATCACCTTTCTTTTTCTCTCTCTTCTCCTTCCATACTTGTAACACATATTTCTTCGTCAACCTTTCCTACTACTTTTCAACACACAACACATCACTATTTTCTTCCTTCCCTTCTCCCCCTATACCTAACCTCTAAATTCATATCCTTGCGATCAAATATATTTAACTTTACCTATCATAATGAAAATATAAAATTGAAAATTAATTACTATGGTTGCAATTATTAGTATCTAAAAATGGAAATGAAAAACTGATAATATCTATAATACCCTCAAGTACTACAATCAATATATATATATATATATATATTAACATAGCAAATACATATTTACATATGAAGACAGCAATAAGAATACATAAAATAATTAATGATACCAAAAGTTATCCTTAGTGTTTGGGTTTTGCACTCTTATTCAAATCTAATGTCAAATTTGGGCCAGATATATACAAATTAAGTAGTATTTTAGGGTTGAATGTTCTATATCTTTCTTTTAAACTATAATATTACTTTTTTTTATAATTTTTGGTAGAATTGGTGTTGTTATTATCATTATTTTTTTTTTTATCAAAAATGAATATTTCAAAAAAAAATTTCCACTTTAAAAGGTTAGTAGTACTTTTTTTTTATTTATTGATTTCATAATTTGGATTTCATGAATGGTACCATTCTTGATTTTTTAAATCCACGACATTATTTCCTTTTTGTTTTCTATTTAATTTTGCCCTTTTACTTAGGATTACTAAGTTTAAAGATAAAATATTATCATTTACTTTTTTACTTTTACTAAGTTTGGCAATGTTTTATTTTTATTTACCCTCCCACTAATAAATTTCAAACCAAATTCCTATGTAACCGAAGCCACTACTTTTTTAAATTAGAAAGGCATGGGAGCCACTTCTTACTTAAGAAAATGTTATTTGCACTCAATTTTTTATTATTTGCAATTCCACCATTTGTTTTATCATATAGTCTAATTAATGAAAATTATATGATCAAAATGATTATTGAAGTGTGAATAACAAAAATGGAGCGTAAATAATCTTACTTATTCAAATTAATAAGAAAGCATGAAAGGATGTTATATTTGTTATCTCTTCTTATGGTCTTATAGAAGTTTTAATTGTTATAAAATCATAAATAATGCAAGGCAATCGGAAACGTGATGGATTGAAGTTCAAATAGGATAACATGCACATTAACCAACAATTTCAAATGAAATGATTTTAAAAAGTAACCGACAATTTCAAATGTGAAGAGTAGATGTGGAAGTTGAGAGAAATATATTTTATAAATTAAATTAAATGTGAAATGCTAGAAAAATAGAATTGATAGTGAGAAAATACGTGGTGGTTTGTTGCTAAAAATCCCTTTTCAAATTTATATAGATATAGATTGAGGTTGAAACAAAAGAAAAATCTCTACTATTTTTCTCCAATTTTGAACATCTATTTTTTTTCTTTTTCTTTTTTTCTTTTTACATAAACCTATAAAATAAAATTAAAATGATTAATTAAATAATTTATAAGTAAAAACAAAAAATAATAGACTTGAAATTGAGAAAAATTTAAAAGTGTCTACACTTATTATTAGGGGTGGGCAAAAATACCCGCCAACCCGAAAATCCGAGAGATCCGATCCGAGCCGAAAAATAGGATACCCGATCCGATTTCTCTCAGCGGATCAGATAGGGTCAGGTACCCGGAATATTCGGATACGGATACGGATCGTAAAAGCAAAAACCCGCGGGTACCCGACCCGGGGTATATTATGTAACTATTAAAAAATATAGGGGCAATTTTATAATTTTATAAGTTATTAACCCTAACCTAAAGAGTTCAGCCGACATTCTGATCGAGTGCAACATCATTTGCCTGTGTTCATCCTCTGTCTAGGCAATCCCTTTGCCGCTCCTGATCTGATCTTGAAGCCTTGCCTCCATCACTCCATGGTTAGACTCGCTGCTAAAGCCTTCCCTCATTTTCCCCTGCTGAAAATCCTCCATCCGCGCCTCCGCCCTTTTGTTTATGTTCTTTACTCCGGGAAAATTGCTTGATTTTATATATAATGTATTATCATTTGATTTTTTGTTGATTAGTATTGTTTTTTTTCTCAAATTTTCTGTTGCCCAATTAGGGGTGAGCAGATTCGGTTCGTACCGAATTCATAACCGATTTCAAATTCAATTCGGTAATTTGAAATCGGGTATTTGGTAATTCGGTACCAATTCAGTACATACCGAATTCACCGAATTCTAATATGGTATAAAATAGGTAACGAGATTATGAATTTGGTAATAACCGATTTCGAATTCAAAATTCAGTAATTGAAATCGGGTACCGTATTACCGCATTCGAATACCAAATTGATATATAAAATTATATAATATATAGATAAATGCTATTTAGTATTAGTATATACTACTAATACTTTATTATATTAAATAGGTAAATGCTATTAATAATAATTAGTAAATGATATTATCATCATATCATGTACTTATAATACTAATAATATATAATAATGTACAATATATTTATATTATTTTAGTATTTATTAATTGTTATATGACTACAATAATGCATAGTAATACATTACAATATAAGATAACTATAATACTTATTATTTTATACATGAGTAACATACTAACATGACTAGAATTAGATAATAATTAATACATATATGTATAATACTAAATATTAAACAATAAACATAATTAGTAATTAGAATTTAGATATTGGTAATTTGATACATCATTCATGTTTGAATTATTGAATATTTGAATGCGTAATCTATAACTTGCAAGTATTAGTGTACTCTAAATTTACATTACATATTCACTAATCTTAAGACTTTAAGTATAGATAAGACAACTAAACAGTGTAAGTGAATGTATATGAATTGCAAATCAATGTATTAGTGTATTGACTTTCACAATAACATATGTAAGTAAATTTCAAGTTTGTAACTAACATAACTTATCACTAATAATTGTAATTTGTAAGTTTGTAACTAATATTACTTAGTATTAATCATTGTAAATTATAAATTCATAAATTATTACTAATCATTGTATAGTCTAAGGTTTATTCTAGTTTAAATTAATCATTTTTTATGTGTTCCTTAAATCATAGACTAAGGATTGTAGGTATAAGTAATCAAATAAGTTAAAATTCATATTATCTATTTACTAATCTTAAGGTTTTAAGTATAGACAAAGTAACTAAACAGTGTAAGTGAATGCATGTGAGTTGCAAATCAAGTAAATAAGTTTTATTTTGATTTGAAATAAATTATAAGTTTGTAACTAATGTAACTTATCACTAATCATTGATTCATTGTAATTTGTAAGTTTGTAACTAATATTACTTATTATTAATCATTGTAAATTATAAATTCATTGTAACTACTAACTAAATTAGTTTAAATTAATTACTTTTTATGTGTTTCTTAAATCATAGACCAAGGATTTTAGGTATAAGTGATCAAATAAATGCCAATTAAACCACAAAATGATTTGAACATAAGTAATGTGTTCAATTATGAATAAATTTGGGGATCAAATCAGTAATAATTTTTAAATCATTGAGGAGCATAATGAATGTATTATAATTTAGGAGCCCCAATTTATAAATTAAAAATTACAAAGTCACTTCATTTGGGAAAAGTCGGATTTCATCTTCAGCTGATGAAAAGTGAGAAAACAACCATTGCAACTTTGCAATATTGCATAGTGCCGTGGCTGCCGTCGCCTAGGGCTTTCACCGCACTAACACTCTCAAGTCCCAAGTCCCAATTCCCAAATCGAAGCTGCTCTCCGCCTCTCCGGCATCCGCCAGTCCGCCGCGCTCTACGTCTCCTGTCGGCTGTGTCCTGCCGTGCTGGTTCATCGCTGCCGAGTGTAGAAGACGAAGCACCAAGATCTCACTGATTCATCGCTGGTTCATCACTGCTCATCTCTGGCTCGCTTAGGTAAGTGCTCCTCTGTTTTTGGCTCTGTGTCTCTGGCATTAAAATGGGCCAAGATCGACTAGGAAATTTGTTATCCTGAATTGATAAGGGGACGAAATCTGAGCTTCCAATTGCAAACTCTAACTGTTGTAGTAGTTTAGATTAGGTGTGATATAACATAAGCTTTGTATTTTATACACAAGAAAGCTCTCTCCAGTTGTGCAGCGTTTAAAAGTCACGGCCTTGGGGAAAAATTCCACCTTTTACCCGTTAGAAAAATTAAAAAGGAAAAAACTTGCTAAAATGAAAATTTTACCTCCTTGTCCGTGGAGATTCTCAATCTCTGGTGCACATCTAGTGAAAATACGGCTCCAGAAGTTGTACCTAGGATTCTGGATATGAATTTTCTGCAATGTGTAAAAGAAGAAACATCTATGTATAAATAAGCAGAAAGGTCACCTTAATAAGCTCAATAAAAGTAATCAGCTCCTGAATAAGTAATGGAAAGCATTGGAGCAAGTCTAGAACATATCGAAGAGAGCAATTTAGCTTTTATAACTACAAACCAGTAGAAGGCCTACATATGTCTAGCTTCTTTACATATTTTCAGTCTAATATTTGTAGCTTTCTCATGGCTTGCGGGGGTTGGTAGTTGCTGAACTATAAAGATTGGTTTTATATATTCTCTTAATTTGCTTCAGGGTTTTTTTTTACATAACAGATGAATTCGGTCTCATTACAGTTTTCGAATTTGAAATCGGGTACCGCATGAATTCGGTAATGCCCAATTCGAAAATGAAAACGGTTTAGATTTCTATAGGTGCAATAACCGAAAAAACCGAATTCAGCGCACCGATTTACCGCATTTGCACTGAATGCTCACCCCTATGCCCAATGATGGAAAAAATTGTTAATATTGAGGGGATTGACAGGGTTTAAAATTCAACGGTTGCCTTTGCACTTCACCGGAAAAATTAGCCGCCACCCACCTCTGTCCAGGCAATCCCTTTGCGCCGCTCCTGATCTGATCTTGAAGCCTTGCCTCCATGGTTAGACTCACTGCTAAAGCCTTCCCTCATTTTCCCCTGCTGAAAATCCTCCCTCGGCGGCTCCGCCCTTTTGTTTATGTTCTTTACTCCGGGAAAATTGCTTGATTTTATACACACACACGCACACACTGGTGCATGGCTTGGCTGGTTTTTTTGTCGGTGATCTGTAAAAGGCATCTGTTGAATTACCTGTCAAATTCCGTCTATGATTCATTGAAGCTATGAGATCTGAGGGCTTCTTATGAAATATGTTTGAAATTTTTTGCGTTTTTGGGATATTTATTGCTTTAGTTTCTTATTTAGTTGTGGTGGCTTTCAACCATTTGATTCTTTTTGGTTTTTTATATAATTGAGATTATTTATTCTTTTCATGTATATCTATTAAATAATTCTTGATTTTTGCCCAGTGACAAAAATTTTGTGGCAAAAGAGCAGTTCTTTTGGTTGCTATTTATTGTTAGCCTTTTGTGGTGCCATTGCCTGATTTCCTCAGGGGAGCAAAGCGTAATTAACCCTTTTTATTTATTCATTCATTTATCCATTCATCATCCATTGATCCAGATGATCTTCTATCTATCTATCTATCTAGCTGTGATGATAAATCATATCAGAGCTGCCATACAGATGGTACCAAAAGTGCTTGATAAATGTCACTGCTAGTAACCTTAAACTGCAAATGATGGTTTTTGATTAAATATAGTCCTAAAATAGCTATCAAATCTGAGGACTTTTGATTTTATATCTTGTTGTTCAACATCTATTCAGTTGAACTTTCAGGCTTTGGCTCATAAGTTTTGTGCATAGTATTCATTTATGGGGGATTTAACTAAGTTGTTGTTTTGGAATTTTTGCCCAGTGATGTTACTCAAGCAATAACAATAGTAAGGTTGCTTTTGATTTTCACAATAAGTCTCCCCAGCATCTGGACGTACAGGCTACAGCAGGTTCATCTTATGAATGCAGAATTTGCATTCTTTAAATAGGGGCGGGTACCCGATGACCCGCCCCTATTTTTCGGGTATCCGAGGACAATCGGAGCGGATTAGGGTCAAAAAAAATAGTGACCCGACATCTTAGGGTCGGGTCAGCCATTTGCCGTTCGGGGCGGGTACCGACCCGTGCCCACCCCTACTTATTATATAGTTTCATTGTTTTTTGTTTTGTGCATTGTGTTTTTTGGAGTATGGACTCAGTTAATCATGCTTTTATAGGAGAACGAATGCGCATAGCGGAAGAGATCACTTTGTTTGAGGATTCCTATCTGTTGGAGTATAAGGATTGTCAACAAGGGCATTGTTTTCAACAAAAATAATGGCAGATTACCATTTTGTTTACAAGGATCTGGAAGGTGCCTCGACGCAATGGGACGATATCCAGAGAAAATTAGGGAACCTTCCTCCCAAACCCCCTGCTTTCAAGCCCCCTTCTTTCACCCCAGCCGAAGACCCCGACTCAAAGCCTAGAGACAGGGCCTGGGTTGATGACAAGACTGAAGAAGAACTTGAAGACCTTGAAGATGATCTTGACGATGATCGCTTCCTCCAAGAATACAGGTACCTCTTAACTTTTTTCATTTTTTGTGGTGGTGGGCCTTTTGATTTTCCTGTATTTGGTCGTTGAATTGTCTTCATACATATATTGGGATTTCAGTAACTGAGGATTGAAAGTTAATTTCATTTTTTAAATTTCTTGGTAATTAGGATTATATTGGAATTATTTCCCATCTAAAGAGATTTTGAATTTCGGTAACAGTTGTGGAACTTAGTTCTTCAGTAATTGAGGTGAAAAATTAGGTGCATCTTGAGAAAAATGAGCTATCGAATTAGTGTAGTTTCAGTAAATGTGGAAGCTAATAGGTGTTTTGGTGACTTTGCAAAGGAAGAAGAGGTTGGCAGAGATGAGAGAAGCAGCCAAAATTGCGAGGTTTGGGTCAGTGATGCCAATTTCTGGATCTGATTTTGTGCGAGAAGTTTCACAAGCACCAGCAGATGTTTGGGTTGTTGTGGTTCTTTACAAGGACGGGTAATTATAACTTATTAAGCACTGTTTTCCTCTTCACTATTATCTTTGTGGTGATGTTAAATTTTTTAAATATTGGTTTTTATGTTGGAGGTACTAGATTGTTTAACACTACACATTTTCTGATAGACACGCTGATTGTGAGCTTCTTTTGCAATGTTTGGAAGAACTGGCTCAAAGATATCCGGCAACCAAGTTTGTGAAAATTATATCTACTGACTGCATTCCTAACTATCCTGATCAAAATATTCCAACTCTTTTGGTGTACAACAACAGTGCAGTCAAAGCAAACTATTTGGGTCTCCGTAGCTTTGGTCGGAAATGCACACCTGAAGGTATGTTGGGAGTTTAGGCTTCTGCAATTCTTGATATCTTCTAATGGAAGTTGATGTCTATATTGCCTTGAAACCTGTGTTTTATGGAATATTCATGGTTCTTATTGTTTTTTGTTTAGATTAGGATTAACTAGCGGAGGGACTGAGTATATGATAACTATTTGATTCCCTATTTTAATCTTTTGTAAATTGAATCTGCTATTTTCTCTGACTGATTTCATAAACTGCATTTCCAAATCTTTAGGTGTTGCATTAGTTCTTTGTCAGTCGGATCCAGTTCTCAATGATGGTCAGGGTGGGGGTGAACAGTCTAAGAAAGATGTTCTTGATGGAGTCAGGAAGAGTTTTATAGAGAAGGTTGTGACAGCGCGCGAAGATGATGACGGATCTTCAAGTGATTAGACTAGGACTTTTTCTCCCTTTTCTTGGACAGATTATTTCTTTTTTATCTCCTTTAGGTTATCCGTCAACTTAAGGTTTTGGTTTGCAACTATGGGGATATTGTCTGATATTTTCCCCATTATTATGCTTTAGTTTAGTTTTGTGGCAGGGTATTCCAGATCTTGATGTGCTTGTTCCATTTTTTGGCTCTCATGTACTTTTCATTCTAGTTGCAATGAAAATTTATTTTGTTTGTGGTGCTGTTTTAAATGAGTGGATTGTAATTGACTACTAGATATTGCCCCAGACAGCTCATTAATTGGTACACATGTTTCTTTTTATTAACTATGGTTTGCTCATACTTTTGAACAGTTTGTGTTACATTCAATCTAAGGTCTAATCGACATGTATAGCTTGATGCCTTTGAGAATTTTAGAGTGTTGAATGCCTTTTTGATAGATCAATAAACTGTTGTACTAAAATTTTCCTGTGTGATTGTAAAAGTTTCATTTTATGACCTTCAATTCATAGTGTTTTTTTGTTGTTTGGTCTTTCTTTTGCTGGTCCTGCATGTGTGTCATTGAAAACTCCTATCTGCTTATCTTGGTCTTTTGCTGTGTGCCAACTTATGCTGGTACACTATTCTGGGCTTGAGTAATTAAGAATGTCAAGTTTCAAGAAAAGAAATGGTTAATTTGTGTGATTATTGCTAAGTTTGACGTTGATCTTAAAATTTGGTACAGCACTGAAAGTGGAATTTTCACGATTCTGCTGGGTTGGATCTTCTACTCCTCTCGGTATTTTAGTAAAACGTATATATTAATCATATATTCATTTTGAATTTGTGGAGGCTGTCTAATTCTGCTCTGGAAACCGGTAAGAAACGAGCATCTTTTTTTTTTTTTTAATTATACTCTTTGATACTTAAAGGCGGTAACAACTCCCAGATTATAGGCTCTGCAAGTCAGGGTGGATTTGTTAGAATATACAAGGCACATGGGATATCTGTCCTAATAATGCTGTATCGAAGGAGAGTTGTGCTTTAATCAGGCCTCTCTGATAATAACATTAAGCTAAGGTATCTTGTACCAGATTCAGAAACTCATTCCATTGGAATTCTCTGTGTATCATCGGCTTGATATCTAACATTCTAGAAACCAAAGTGTTCCATTACTGAAAGAAGGATGTTGATTGAATTTAGTAGTTTAGAATTCATTGCCTCGTTCTAATTTTTCTTCTTTGTAATCCAGAGGATGAAAATTGGCTTTGCCTAGGAATATATCTCTACTCTAACAGAGCAATTTTTTTTCAAACCATGTAGTATTTTTTCAGGTAATTTGAATATTGCTTGATAGCTTAAGTCTGACTGAAATATTCCCTGAAGAGGGATCATATAGAGGTCAAAATGAGATGTGCATCTTGAAACTCCATGTGATGCTGCCATTTTACATGGTTATGCGAAGGGTGATTATCTACCATTTTAAGCATCTTTGATTTTATAGTAGCTTCTGTTGTAGTTGTGGAATGGTTACAACTGCTGTTTGGAAGAGAGAAAATGTTGTTGTGGTAAACAAAAAAGCATGCTATAGAGCATCTTTATTTTGAGGAAACAGAAAAGCACATTGGATATGTCAATGACCTTGTTCCTTCTGGCAGAAATGACGGAATAGAAGGTAAAGATGGCTGTTTTTGTAGTTGCAAGAATTCGAGATTGGGTTGGTGTTCAGTGTACCGCTACGAAGCTTGTTCTGAAAGCAGTTCTTGACAGTATGAGGTAAATCCGTCAAACTTGAGTTGTTTGAGTAGCTTTCGTGATTATTTAAGTTTCATTCTAGCAGGACTTTACCATGTTAACTGAGGAAGGAATTTGGACCTATGTACATCTCCTGAGTCCTGACTAGACAAAACTTACTGGATATTTTCAAATTTCTGGCTTTCATTGCAGAGAAATCCGAGAGAAAAATCCATGGACCTTTAAGACAAGTAATATCTAAAGTACCTGGTAGATTGCTGACTAACTTCTTTTTTGGTTGGGGCACCATGGGGACACCTATGGCATTTCTGTAATTGTGGTACAATGCCTCACTATTCATATATTGAGATTGATAAAGATTGTCACAGCATCTGGGTAGCTCTACTAGTCCACCAAAAGAAACCTTCATGAGTTTTATTATCCCTCTCCATTTCAAAGCACTAAATTGGACTGCGGTATAATATTTAATAGGCATTGACAATGAATAAATAAATAAATAAATAAATAAGCAGCTCATAAATTTGAATAATTTTATGTTGCATTGGTGGACTTGGGAAGAGATTATTCATGAAGTTGCTCAACCCAAATCCTAGAGAAGATCTCAAGTGTTTGTGGTGAAAGCTGAGACAGTTATCCGGGATAATATGTGCTCAAGTACCCTGCTGATAAAAAAATTTTAAGCAGTTATCAATGAAGCAAAGTAATTCATATATTCATTAAAAAAAATTCATAAAAAAATTTCCATAGACGGATTCAATTCCCTCATTTCTGATGTCTGCATTTCTTCACAAATGCAATATTCATGTATTTGCTAAAAAGACCAGCACTTTTTGTATGAAAAATCTTGGCCACTCAACAACAGTCAATTAATTTGTTGGAATTGGGTGTGCATGGTGCTGCTTCATTCTCAAGCAGATTCTGCAACATGTATTAAATTTGTATAGCTTTAAACAAGGTGGAATACACGAAGTCAATTCTCTTTTCTCTGAGTATGTGTACACAATCTCTTTTGACATTTTCAGCTATTATTTCAAATAATTACCTTTTAAGCATACAAGTTTGATAGTCCTCATATTCACTTTAGATCAGATGACAGGATGAGGAAAAACAACTGTTACTTAGATAGGTTTGCTGGAACTTCCCAGTCTGACCCATAATGCTTGGGCTTTTGGTTTCTCTGACATATTTGAGTAATTGGCAAAGTAAATAGTCTTCATCAGCCAAATATGGATCCTTGGAAGTGAGAGAAAGAGTTGTCAATGCAAATGATGACTTTGACAAGCATTTATTACATTTTAGTATCCCTGTCATCTTAAGTGCTTAAGGTGATTGTTCTATTTCTGAAGTTGAGGAGTCAAAAATTAGGCACAATCATGGAAGAAGATGAACTAATCTTCTATTAATATAACTGAGAAAATAAGCAGTTCAATGTTTATTTCTATAAATTAGTTATTAAAATTTGGATTCACCACTTGAACATTAGAATACATTCTCTTTTCCTGATTGAGCAGAGTTTTAATTATGTATGCCTTACCTAGTACTTTTCATGTTTTCTCGTTTCATTCTGTCCAGTATGTTGACGTATTTTAGCTTGAGGTAGCCTTTCAAGAGATTCTTAGTTTTGCCATGGTATTCACTTTAGTGACCGATTGAACTCAAATATGTCAATTCTGAGCTAGGTATTCTATTTAGAAGCTGTACGTTGAGAGCACCTGTTGGTTCTCAAATTAAAAGTATTATCCCTGCATTCTTCTATTATTGTAAATTTAAGTTCTTTTTCCTTCTCTTCAGTGATGCATATTTGGTATTCCACAGAGAAAGTTATCTTGAGTTTTATTCTATTCTTTGATGGAGCTTTAGGAGAATATTTTTTTATCTCTTGATGCATCTTGAACACTACGTTTTTGCAAGTTCAGAAAGCAAGTGTTATGTGATACATTGTGGATACTATTTTTGGATTAGAAAGCCTAAGAAAGTAGCCTGGCTTAAGTATATCTTAGTTCATTTTATTACATTGTACTGGCTCTATTTCTGGCGAGTTATTGTGATATTCTTTTCTGTCTCTTCCTTTGAAGCAGTATCATTAAGATATAGTACTTCAAATCATAGCAGGTAGATAGTTATGCTTAAGATTGATTTATGGTGGAGTAATCAGGTTCTGCAAGCTCAAGTATCGAGTAATCATCTAGAGATGTTTGAGTCTGATTACTGGAATTCTTTTGCTCTAATGTGCCACCATGTTGAGGTACATAGCCAACAACAAGATCAAACTTGAACTTCCATGTAGCTTGGTTGGCTCAGATTATATAAAATCTCCTTCAGGTACCCCCTTTTTCTCCGGTTTTAGAGAATTATGCATCCACATTATGATAGTGATTCTTGAAGTTACTACTGCTTCTTGTCTAACGTGTTGGTCAAAAATCACTGATCCTGAAGTCTCAATTAACTGGTTGTACAAATAGAACACCCATGCTCACATTTGTAGTTGGACACATTGTTGAACCATTCATCACTTTTGAGCTCCATTGCTTCATTAAGTACGATGACATGGAATCAACTTCTTGCTTGGGACTGCCTTTAGAGGCCAACTAGAAAGCTAAAGAGGCCTGGAATCCTGCATTGGAACTCAGAAATGAATTAGCTGATCGAAAGGAAAATGTCTCAAAAGGAGCAAGAAAAGCACCCTGCTGAGGTTACCTTGTTATTATGTGTCTCTCTTTGCCATTCCTTCAGTAACCAAAAGAGGGGAGCAGCTGCAAAGATGTTTGCAACGGGGAGGGAAGATGAGAAGAAGGGGTCGCATTTGAATGGACGGGAAAAGGTTGAATCACCAACCAGATTTTGGGTTTGGGAGCAAGTGACCTTAGAGCCTTCTTTATAGCTCTGTTAGGGAAATGGCTAAGGAGATTTGATTAGAGCAACTAGCACTCTGAAGAGAAAATAATTGTTTTTTATGTTTTTATTTAATATACTTATTTATTTGTTATTTCTTTCCCATGTCTCAAATGTCTCAGCTATTTAGCTGCTCCGAGCCCAGTGCAATGATCATCTCTCTGATGAAAAGTGACTGAAAGTAGGATGGGAGAGGGGAAGGGTGGAAAACTGCTTTCAGTTGCTATCCCTGTGGCAAAGGTTTATGGAAGGGCATTAGCAGGGAAATCAGTTAACTGTTTTGAATTGCTATTACACTCTGTACTTCGTCAACACAAGAATCTTTTGTTTCTATAAAGATTATTTCCCATTTGATTGGGATTTAGCTTGATGGAGATTTCATATTCTCTCTCTTATTAAGAGTCTTACATTGTCTTATTCTGAAAAATGCATATGGTACTAGCGTGGTTAGCCATCTCGACTCGGCCGAGTCCGACACGACTCGATCGAGTCATAACGGAACGGAGGAAACCGTTACAATATCGATTATCGAATCCCGAATAAATCCATATCCGTAGCGAGTCGCTCTAACTTAGCCAATGACTGAGTAGAACTCGTAATGCCCAGAATTGACCCAAATCTTCGAGTCAACTCCGAGTTGACTCGGGAATCAAATAATGCCAAACAAAATTTTGCAGAAACAGAGTTATTACCCTACCATTTTAGATGAAACAAATTGGTGCCACTTCAACGGTTCACAAATCACAATGACAATTGCTTTCTATCATAGCTATATTGTTTCACCTCTTCTGTTTTAACTTTTACTGATAAATTGAACACCTAATAATTGAAAGCTTATGTATTCATCTTTCTAGAAGTCAACCCCATCTCCATTTTTCCTAGCAGTAGCCAACAATCTTGTGTGAGTTGAATCCCATCCTTACGAAGTCCTTCCTTTGCCTCTGTTTTTGTTAGAAAAGAAAAGAGTTGTTTGGATAGAATATTATTTGGAATAAATACTGTAGCAATTTTTATGATATAATGTATGTGAGATAAAAAGATAATTAAAATATAAAAAGATGGGTTAAAAAATATTTTTATGATGTAAACGAAATATTATTTGAAAAATTTTGATATTCAAACGAATTTAAAACTAAGTCCTTCAGTAATGGGAAGGGAAAGGAAGGGAAGTGAAAGAAAGGCTTAAGACTTGACAGTCGATAAGGAAGATCCAACATAGTAGTCATAACTAGTTATCCTAATCTGACGGGTCAATATAAAGGAGTTGGGATTAAAGGCTTAAATTGATGCTAATGTGACAATAAGGGAAATATGGGCTTTTCAACTTTCAAATTTATGGGCTTTCAAGGGCATGGAATTGACATTTTGAAGGTGGATTTTATAAATGAATTTTATTGGGCTTATTCCATGGAAGTGCAGATCAGCTATTTGAGCAAAGCTTTGTTAATTTAGTTTTGTTAATTTGTTCATTTATTTGAAATTATTAAAGGTTTTATTTATAATTTACTATTTTTTCTAGATTTAATATATAATATTTTTGTTATGTGATTTGCAAATTTGTGTTACGTATGCTTAACAATATAATTACTTTGATTAGATTTATGGTTTGTTCAACAAATTTCTTCATTTATATGTTATCATCAGTTTGAGTGGGATTAATATTGTGTTGTGTAAAATATAATGGTTTTAATCTTACATTTAACTTTTGATGTCATATAAAATAGGAATAAAAGGTGTTCTTAATGCTAAAATGATTTACTTTTAATGCTATAGGTAATTGGTTATATATATATATATATATATGACAATGTAGGTGTTTAACAAATATAATCTGATAATTGTGCTTGTTACAGTATTTTCTATTTTTAGTAATTTTTTTAGATTTTAAAAAAAATTTATGTACTATAATATACGTATCACTCGATATATCACGATGGATGTGGAACAACCGCAAACAATGGGTATAGGAGATCAAAAGAGTAGACTCTATTAGCAAAAAAAAACAAAAACAAATAGAATTTTGAGTGCATATTGGTTTTATACTGTACCAAAGCAAAATATTTGACAGATTGATGTTGGAAGGGTTTATTCACATACCCACAAACCTCTGTTTGTTTTTTCTTTTTCATTTTTTTTGGCTATTTTATGCCATTCCATTTTCCCTTAATTTTTAAAGAACTCCAGTGCTACATTTGTGCAATCTAAGCATCCTACATAAATGGAGACGTTTGCCCTGATCATTCATGAGTAAGTGGTAGTGGAGAACTGATTTTCTTCTTATAAGTGTTCTGTTAGCTATCTAATGCTTGGAATACATGTTATAGGACTGAAGACAAATCATTCTAATAAAAGTATATTCAGACATTGTATATTAATCACGAGATTATGAATTGATTTTGAGGTCTAAAAGCGAAGTACTTGATATTATAATGGCACCCCATATTGTACCATTACTGATCATTGAGGAAAAGTTTCTCCCATTTATTAGGTTTAATGGGGAAAAAAAACTAGAAAGGAATGCCATCACTATAGCAGCATAGGCAAATCAAATTCCAGTCTTAAAAAAAAAAATTAACCAAGTAGTAGTAAAACAGTTTGGGTATTCAAGTCACTTCCCTCACAGAATGAGAACAAAATTGAATAAGTATCACTTAGGTGAAAATAATTTACTGTTTTTGTACATCCATGCACAAAAAACAATAGTTAGACTACTACTATTTAACTTGTTAAGAAAATAGTATTCGTCAGAGTAGATGCATCACGTCCCAAAGTGCAATAAGACAGAACTAAATGCAATTCCCCAGCAATTTATGAAAATTGAGAATGTCAAAATTGCAATCAAGTTTTATTTTTTTTTTCCCTATCATTGGGTAGTTCAACTTCAACCAAAAGTACAATGCAGAAACCCTTGCGGAAAATTTTGGGTTAATTACATTTACTTCCCTTGAGGTTTAACCAAACTAGTAATCAATCTCTGTGATTTGATCAAATTACACTATCTTCATCCATGCTTCAGTTACTAAGGGGCTGAAGTGATAAAAGTATCCTTATTATTCTTTTCAAACTTAACTATCGAATTAGAAATTGATGGCCACTTAAACGAGGAAAGGAGGGATCTAAAAATTAATAATAGCAATAAAATCTTCCATTCCCTCGTTAAATAAAAGTTTGAATAATTATATGTTAAGATTAAGAAAATGGCAAAGGAAACAGCCAAAGGTAGAAATAGAAGAAAAGAAATCGACCTAGGGGTATTTTAGGGCTTTCATTGTATAAATTTGCTGATATCACTCAAAATAAATGTTTGATAGTAAATTAAGTGACGGCAGGGGTGAATACGTTACAACTTTGGGATTTGACGTTTTGTTTTGTAATTTGGGCAAACTATGGAGCCTCATCACTAGTTTGCCCGAATTTCAAAAAAGTAAATGTAATTATTAATCCAAAAAAATTTCTGTAACCGCGGCCCAAGATTGAAAAGATGCTACTGTATTATTAACCAAATTTATCTTAAAAGACCAATTCCCTTGGTTAAGTAATAAGTGTCAACTATCAAATTAAAACATCTATTCTTTTTTTCATATATATAGAAAAGGTCATTTTATTCAAACAAATCTGCACTAATTGCAGGGAATACATCAAACAAACATGACACAAATACATATAGATCTGAAATTAATAAATATAACAAATCTAAGAAAAAATATAAATAAAGATAGCATTGATGTTCCTATATTTCTTCCATTCGGATGAATCACTGTAGCCGAATACATCAGTGCATGTTTGCTGACAATCAAATCTGATTAAAACTTATTCAAGTCCAAAGAGAAATTCAAATCTGACAATAACGAAGAAATTGCAGATCTAAGAAACTAGATTCTAGATCTACAAAATCTCAAATTTCACAAAGATAAAACTTAAAAAACTCTCACAAGGAAAAACACAAAAGAGAATTAAAACATCTATTCTCCACGTCATGATTTCTATACTTTTCTTAGGCCCTATTTGATAACGTAACTCAGTACTTAAATTTAATGGATTCATATCTTAATATATTCAGACGAGTTTGATAATAAAAAATTGAACATCTGAATTAATTAAGTGGCACTGAATTTTCTAGGCAAAACTTGCTTCCAAAAATAAGTGATAAGTTATTCACTTATCATTAAATATCATATACACTCAAGTGTATTTGATTTAATATTTAACAATTCAATAACTTAATGGAAACAGAATTCAGATTTTACATTTCAATTTTCAAACTTTAATTTTATCAAACACACCCTTAATTACATATTACCTAGTTTGATTGTGTAACTAATTGATAGTACAAGGAAAAGACAAATCATGAAGAGTCATTAAATTTGCCAGATGACAGCAATAGCGGCCAAGAATACTCATTTGGATATTCAGTTAGATGGGTTTCCAGTTGATCCAGGGCTTAGGAACAATCTTGTTGATTAACATCTTAATGTTCATGATGGAGTAAAAAGATTCTATCTAGGAAAAGAACACAATTGTTCAATCACTTTTAAGTTAAGTGGTCCAAGTACAATTTTAAGAGAGTTTACCAGATTTAACTCTTTTTCATAAGGGGGATGATACATACTTTTGTGGTGAACCTATGCATGTTTAAGTTTCTCTCTTACAACAAAATAAAGTTTTTATTATCATGCTTATCAAAAAAATTAATCAAAAGCTTTTACCCATTTTATGAATTTATAAAGTTCCACCGCCATCATTGAATATTATCTGTTGTCAATGAATACAGGAGAATCTAGTAAATGAAAGAAAATGAATTAAAATAAAGTGCAATGTATCAACGAGAATCTACAGCCAAAGTTCAAAAGGCCAAGAGTGCAAGCATTATCAAGGTTGACTGTATCATATAAAATTTTGAATGGAATCTAGTTGGAGGCTTGCTTCTAAATTTTTTAATCTTTAGCAATTTTTAAAGTTCAATATTGGTTTTCTTTAGGTAGGAAAATCTTTTAATAAAAAATATAAATAACTACTTCTGGTTGTACAACTAAACAAAAAATTGAAAGGACTCATTTGAGGTTTCCTCAATAATTGAGATTCCTCTAAAGATTAGATCATGAAAAGATTGAAATGTGCAATGCTTATGGATGATTCTTTAATATATCCAATGATGTAGCTTCTGAACTTAAACTAGTATTTGTTTGCATCTGATTCTTTCTTTTCAATTTAAAGGAACAAAGGGAAGAAATGAAGGGAGAATGGAACCTCTAGTGAGCCAATGCACAAAATATCCTAATAACTCATTTGCTTATGATTTTCAACCTGAAAATAATGGAAGGCACATAACAATAAATTTTAAAGGATAGCAAAATCTAAATATTTGTGAAGCAAAATTGTGTACTGTTTTAGCAATTCAATGGTTAATTACCAATGGCTAGTTACATGTGTTTAATACCTTTTGAAAGGAAGCAAAAAACCAAAAAGATCATTAAAAAAAAAATCCATCTATATCCAATGTGTTTACAGTTTACCACCTCCCACCAAAAATTCTGATACAAACAGTTTTACACTTCTGAGCACTTTGTTGGGGCATATCCCAGCCTTGACTGTCTTGTATCATACAAGATATGAAAATTTTGTTGTTGATAGTTTCCAAGAATTGAAAGAGAAGAGGTTGGAGTCCCCAATATTGCCAAACAAACAACTTCCTCTGGTTCAAGCTTGATAAAATAGTTCTCCTGTGGGAAATTCCACACTGCACCATCACCAAATATGATCCCAAATGATGGCAGCTCTAGCTTCTCCACCCCTGAGACATTGTAGCAAGGAAACAATATTGGAAAATCTTCAACAATTGGGTAGTTTTTCACCTTCTTCATGAATGCTTCCTTTATAATCTTGTAAGCTGGATCAGCAAAATAGCTCAGTGTTGTACCAGAATCAATGATTGTTCCACCAGCACCTTCTGAGCTTAAATTCCAGGTTCCTTCCGGTATATTCAGAACCTCACCCCCCACCAAAAGCGACTTGATTTGAACGTAATAAAATGTATCAACTGGATTATTTTCTTTGCCAGCAGAAACCAATGTGGTGAAGTTCAATCCAGGATGGCTCAAGAGATCTTTATCTTCGCCGAAAATCAGCTTGCTGCTGACACTAGCATTGCTGTTTCTATCCACAAGGCAATATGAAAAGGAATGGCCATATAATGATTGAAGTTGGGAGGAAAAAGAAAGAGGCCCTCTCCCAAGGCCTAATAATCCAGCAGCACCATGAAACAGTCCTCTGTTCCAATGACCACAGCCAAACATCACATTTTCAACAGTTTTGAATTCTGACTTTCCTGAAGGATTTGTGAGATTAACTGTGAAGGTTTCTAGCGCAAAATCCCCCGTTGTATTCGAGCTGTCTCCATACCAATAGAAATAAGGACATGTTTGATTCTCGGACTTGCAAGGTTGTGGAGGATCAGGAGATGAAACCAGGTGACATCTAGGATCATGGCAGCTTATATTTCTGAAAGTACTAGAATCCTTAGGATCATAAAAGGGTCCATTTTGCTCAAAACAGTCATAACATGGAACACATTGAATCCAATTAAGATCACTTCCAGTATCAAGAATCAAAGAATAATGCTTTGGAGGTGTACCCACAAAAACATCCATGAAATATTCTCCTGAACCAAGACTCACCCCTGAAGCAAGAGTTGCCATGAGTTGGCCGGAAAGTTGAGAACTCTGAGGCTCCGGCGAAGCTGCCAGAGCTATTAAAGACCTCCTATAATGATTTTGTGATTGTCTAGCAACTTTCTTCAGCCTAGAAATGGTGTTTTGATTCTTCTTCTCCACAATCCTTGTATGAAGAGTCTGAATTCTAACCAAGTCCCTTGTCGTTGACTCCAGAACTGAGTCTTTTCCCTTGGCTTCTTTGCCTCCTGATCTGCGTTTCAGATGAAGTTTGACTGTGGGTTTATGCTGATTTCCCAAATTTCTTGCATCATCATCATCATCATCATCTTCTTCTTCTTCTTCTTCTTCTTCATTGTAGAAATTCTTATCTGTGGCTACTGCATCCATGGTTGCTTTCTTTGTTGTTGCAAAGTTGCAACCAGTATTTGCTGAAGACGAGACGGCATTGAAGCTTGAATGATCAGGCAATTCTATGCCAGCCAGATGAGAGACATTTGCTTTCAGATTCTTCAGACTAAGAATCCCTCCACGTCCGGTGGCTACAAAACCACAGGAAAACAAGTAAACAAATACCAAACCAACCAAGAAATTCATGTGTAAGTAGTCTTCCTCTTTCCTTCTGCTCTTCTGCCTCAAACCAAGAGAATTTGACAAAATCTCCAAAAGGGATATCAAGTTTTGTTGTTTCAGGTACAAAGACACCAATCAAAAACAATAACAATCCAAATTCTATGAAATGAAATGGCTCTTGAATTGTTAAGCTGCAGAAGATGTTAAAAAAAATGGCTGAAAAATAATTGATTGGTTTCGAGAGTAGTATCAGCTCTGGCAATGGAAAAGAGGTAAGATATAGAAACTCAGAGTATATTTTACAGAGCTATATAAGCTCTTCTAAAGAAGAGAGTTGGATCATAAGAGAAGGAAAACTAGAAGGAAGATGTAATTTTGTGAGGAAGGAGAAAAAATGAACACGAAGAAATTTTGGGCATGGGGTAAAGAACGGGGGCATCTGTGGAATTTTAGGAAGACTGGATGTTTGAATTGGACTTTGAAAATCCGCTGGCTTTTCAGTTGGCCAATGCTTCTTTACGCGGTTTCAAGAAAGTGCGGCCAGTTCCCATTATTGGTTTCCTAAATTGATTGGTACCTCTTGCAGTATACAATATATAATTTGGCAAATATTATAGGGTTAAAAAAATTACTTTAATGTCATTAATCCAATTTAATAGTGAGTCAACTTTGTTTGGGTTTGCCACTATTTCACATACAAGTTTTTCAAATACAAGTTTATAGCAACATATTTGAAAAAATCTCCAAAAATACTTCAAAAATTCAAGTACACATAAGATCAAATACAACTGATAAAAACAAAAAAATAAAATAAAATAAAACCCTACCACTTTCTTCTTCTTCCACTCATCACCACCATCCCTCCCCCCTTCCTCCTTCACACAACCACCACCACCCCTCACCTATCCCTTCTCTTTCCTTCCCTTTCCTCAACGTTCTTTTCTCTTCCTCCCTCTTCCTCTCCCTCCCCCTACTTGCTCCTTTCTCCTCTTCCCTTTTCTTTTCCTCTCCCCTTTCCTTTCTTTCCCCGCAACCCTCCTCCCCTCCCATCCCCCTCTTCTAATCGTGATAGGGGAGAAAGAGGGAGAAGGAGGAGTAGGAAAGGGAGGAAAAGAAAGAGGGAAAAGAGAGGAGGAGGGAGGAGAGAGTGGTGGAGGAGGAGAGGGGCGGTGGGATTGGTGGTATGTAGTTGTGGTAAAAAATTTTATAAATATTTCAGTAAAATTTTAAGTTTAAAAATTACCTTAAAATACATCTTCTGATATACAAAGCTACAACAAAATTTTTTAAAACACTCTTAAAATACCTAATGCATACGGACCAATTAGGTCTCAGGTGCATACACAGATGTACCTGTATTTCCAGCATTTCCCTCAATTTGAGGACATACGTGAACAAACTCTGTCAAGAAGGCCAAATAGGAGACTTTGAACGAATTTAACATCTATTCTTTCTTTCCTCTGCCGTGTCAATTTCTAATTCTGTTGGATCAATTATCAAAGTTCATGTGTAGACTTACTTCCTATGTTGATTTTTTCTGGATGAGCTTGAATTAAATAACTCATCATTCCAAGTCCAACTTTTGCGTTGCATGGCCGCTAGAGAATTTAGCAAAATGCGTACGTTGTATATTTTATCTACCAAAAAAGAAAAAAAAAAAAGTTTGAAGTCTCTCACGATTTTTCTTTCCAATAAAATGGAAAAGAAGAAAGTACAAGGAAACTCCAGATTTTAAGAATTTTCTTTAGAAGTCTTTCTATCGCCTCTTTTATAGTAATAAATTCCCCTGTTCTCCCTTACTTAGCTTTTGCCGTATTAAAGCTTTTAGTTTATACTCCAACATTTTCCTTTGTTATATAGTTACTCGGCATACAGGCATGACTAAGCTTCTTATACTAAATAAATCTTTTAACTTTGTATTTCATATTACTCTTTCTAATTTCATTTTTTGTGTGAAGAAAAATCTTTCAATAAAAAAAATCCTGCACTCCTAATTCAGTTTTTTTTTTAAGTGATCCACACTAAAATACTTGGTTTTTTAATTTTCTGTTTCATTTAGGATCAAGAATAATTAAAAGTTTGAGGTTCAGACATTGTTCTTCATGAAAATGCACAATAACATTCACAAAAATGTTGTTTGATTTTGGGTAACTTTCGAAATAAGTTTAATAGTGTTTTAATCAAGCTATACTTTTCTCTTTGGGCCACAAGAAAGATTCAATAGAGAAACCATTAGTTATATAATTTCATGATAGGTAATTAGTTATCAATAGTTCTTCTGGCTTATCATTCAATATATAGTTTAATACACCATTTTTTTTATCTATAGTTTAAAACACACAAAGACATATATGTAATTTAATAGTATTTGCTTTATATACATCATAATTACTCTTGTTAACTGTGCTCTGAATGCCAAAGTGAAGAAGTTAAAAAATAAAAGAAAAAAAAATACACTATTGTTAACTAAATCATCTTTAAAATATTTTTAGCCATTACTTGTCAAGAAAGTAAATACATCTAGCTATATACCAGTGCTTTTAACCACAAATATTTTACACAAAATTCCATCAGGTCCCATGAAGAGGGATACTATGTGTGTTTGGATAGAGGTATTATTTGGAATAATTACTGTAACAATTTTTGTGATGTGATGTATGTGAGATAAAAAGGTGATTGAAAATATAAATAGATAAATTTAAAAAATTATTTATAAGACAAGCAAATTATTATTTGGAATAATTTGCTAATCCATTTTGGATATACGAATTCTTTCTTGTGTTCTTTACAAGTATTGGCCACGAAAGGGCAGAAAATTTTCCTTTGACTATGAAACAAAAGACTTTCCTGCCGCGTGTGTATAGCTTTTCAACCAATTAATGAAATATATAAATGTATGGAGAGCTTTTGGTCAAAGGTCTACTAAATGAAACTCTTTTATCACATCATAATTATTCAAAATTTCAGTTCAAAACGATAATTAGCACCTAAAAATAAGTTGGTCATATCAATTGGATATGATTAGAATTTACTTTTGTCACTGGTCAAAGATTCAACTATTATGCGAGTATTTCATCATAAAGATTCAACTATTATGTGATTCAAAGATTCAACTATTATGTGTACATTTCTTGTGAATTGTGAATTGAAGTGCTACACAAATTCTTGCTTGTTAGGTACATATGTGACCACAAGGAAAACGAAATTGTATAGATCGTTTTTCTTGACTTCTTTTTCTTCTACTTGTAAATTCTACGAGTCTAAAAGACCCTTTGATACATCATGATTTTCCAAGCCATATAAATATTTACTTGGTCCTTTGTGTGGGAGTCAATTCTGTGTCCTTTTCAGAATCAGTTGGATTTCACCTATTGGTCTCTAATTTACTTGGTAACGGACGGTATACTCTTCAATTAGATTCTAGTTTTTGACCCGGCTAAATTCTTGACGTTTTTAATTCTCACTTTGTCCCACTTTTATAGCCTTATTTTTCTTTTTTATCAGTCCTAAATCATAATTCAGTTTTCAATTGAAAAATATAGTTAACTTGTAATTTCTCTAAAATACTCTTATTTAATCTACTTTGTTATCTGTGAGTATAACTTACTTTATTCATTAATTGTTTGGATTCATGCATTGAATGACACAACTTTGTTTAATTTCAGGTGTCACATTTTTGGAAATGTAAGATTAATTTAGAAAAATAAATAAATACAAGGGAATGTAGGTAAGATTAAATAGAGAAAGTACATAAATGCAAGGAAAAGTAATAATTGTTAGTGTATATATATATATATATATATATGCATGGTAGGTTAGATAAATGTAATGTATTAACTAGTGGACACCAATTAGAAAAATCCTTTATAGTATTATTGTTATAATTAATGCAATGACATAGTTATTAGCCATACTCCTAATATTAATATAAAAGTCTTTTAAAAAAAATAATAAAATAAATTTTTCAATAAAGTTAACTAATTTTTTTAAAATTATGTGAAAAAAAATTAAAACTATCAAAGTGGATGGACGAAATACTGTATGGCATTTATGACTGGAATTGACCTTTAAAGGCTGAAACTTTGCTAAACAAGTAAGTAAATATTTGACCCGTATACTGCAACTAATCAACAATGACAGCGTACATCTAGTTTACAACGTGGTGGGAAATATCCTATTGCTCTTGAAACCATTTTAACTAGTGCCCGAGGACATCTCTATTTTTATTTATACTGGAATATCTGAATTAACATTTTATTACAAAAAAAGAAAGATAAAAAATTTATTTCACTCTAGATTCTTTCAATGTACGGATTAGATTATCAAATAATTAATTTTTTCTAGCCAGTTCCCTTAGGATACTGTTAACTTCCGGCTTTTCTTTCTATAATCTACTCATTCACATTTATTATTCACCGTACATTTAAAGACTTTGTGAACTTTAATCTTAAGGTTCTAAAAATTAATATTTGGGTTCCACTTAATCTGTGACTTTAGACCACCCATAAACTAAACCCTTAAACAAATGCTAGAAGTGAATACCAGTTTTTTGAAAATTAGATCGGTTCGACCGGTCGACTCTTGAATCGATCATATATCCGATACAATTCAACAGTCAACTCAAAATTCAATTAAACCAGTTAAACTCGATGACGGACTTATTAAACTAATAGAAAGCGGTAAAATCGAGAGGTTCAATTGGAATTCACTAATTTTTTATTTTTCTAAAAATATTTCAACTGTACAGAAACTTTTAGAACTAAAATAAATAAAAAATTGATTAAATCTTTGAATTGGGATTCAGCTAGTTGAACCAGAAGCTCTTCCGGTCCACTCCTGGGTCCAATTTTAAAAACGTTGATGAATACAAAAAGAGGAAAATGAAAAACATGACAAGACAAAACAAGAAGTTAAGCATCCGAAATGTAAGAGAGTTGCCAGTTGGAGTACTTTATCTCATCCTTCACGTATGCATCAAATGTAAATAAAATATGTCAGAGAAGTTAAAACTAGTAGCGGCAGCTGGGGTGGTTAGTTAGAATTGAGTCACTAAAACAGCGACAGATATTAATTATTTAGCGTATAATGCTTCTCAAAGCCGGACACCGTTCAGCCCTACCTGCTTCCCCCGCACCCACGTTTTCAGGGTTTCGGGCTTGGTCAAAATGCTTGGCCGGTAAGCTTACAGTTTAATGCGTCAGAAGTCAAACCCAGCACGTTAGGAAGCTTGGAGGAATCTTCACGGGAAAGATCTAAGAATGGAATAGGGACCAAGAGAAAACAATTCTCAATTAGGGTCCGTTTGGTTGGGAATAAAATATTTTCCTTGGAAGTAAAATATTTTTTTTTGGTTGGAAAAATATTTTCCATGGAAGTAATTTTTCAGGAAAATCATTTCCCTTTCATTATTTTCAGGTGTTTGGTTAACCTATTGAAAATATTTTCTTACTTCATTTTCTAGTGTTTGTTTAGCTTTTGAAATATTTTCCAACTTTGACATATTTTCACTTTTACCTCTATCTTTACTTTCTACATATTATAACTACATACTTCTTCCCATGCAAAATAAAAAAGATTTATCTCATTGTTTAACTTTAAAAAAATCTTAGAAAAACGTATATATGAATAAAAAAAATTCTCTTTAAACAATAAACAAATGACTGGCCATTCAGTGTCAAATATCAATCACACGCAATGCTTATTGTGACATATATCTTGCACTTTCACTGTTGAAAGTTTGTCTAGAAAAGAATGTCCTTATTATACATAATTAATTACTAGAATAGGGTGAGTAAGGTGAGGCCTTTTTTTTATTTTGAACATACTACAAGTTTGAAAGTTTGACAAATACTTTTATTAGTTGGGACGCGTGCATTTAGGAAAACAACTTCAGTAAGTTTGGAAGGGAAGTTGTTTTCCATAGGATGGTGAAAATCTTTTGCACAATAAAATATTTTTAATAACTTTTGTGCAACCAAACACGGGGAATTAGGAAAATATTTTCCGATCACCGAAACAAACGGACCCTTAATGTATTATATTTGTTGATAGTTTTTTATGTGTAACGACTGAAAAAGAAAAAGGAATTACAATTAGACATGATCTCACATCGAGTGAAACTTCTTCTGGCTTTCATGATCTTAATCCTGCAAATTTCTCAAATTTAGGGTGAAAATGCTTGCTCTTAATAGCACTTTGCCAACAAAAATAAAATAAAGATCCTTATTTATTTTGCTATATATGTATATCCACATGCGTGTACACACATATGTCCACACGTGTATATATATGTGCGTGCTTGTATACATGCGTGTGTTTATATGTGTATATGTATGTATACACAAGCATTTATATATTTGTAACACACGCATATGGGTGTTTGTATGCATTTACTACACCCTTGGGGTAAACATAAGTTTTGATTTTGATCTAGATATATTTTCGTGAACTACACAATTACCTCAATTACCTTGAAAATGTTTCATGTAAATTTCATATTGCACCTAGGACTTATAAGTATTAATTAGTATACTCTTGACTATTTAGCTGCCCAATTTCTTCGAATTCGGGGATGCTGTACTTGTTCATAGTTGATTGTATTGCAACTTTTCTTCAAAAAAATAGGGCTAATCGCACTTTATTCCCTTTAAGTATGGGTCATTTCTCAATTTGCCCCCCAACGTTTGTTTTTCCCAGTTTACCCCCTCCGTCAGTCCAGCTCAACAATTGCACCGTTAAAAACTTCAAAATGCCAAAATTGCCATTGGAAGGGAGCCATTTGTTTTGGCTGACTAAAATGTCCCTCAATGAGTTATAAAAAGGGGTGTCTAATGCTTTTTAGCCTGTAAGTCCCAAAGACAACCAAGAGGGGGGGTGAATTGGGTTATTCAAAATCTTAATCAGATTTAGGCAATTTTTGCTAAATGAAAATTACCTTCTTTTCTAGTAATGATCAACCAAGTAGATTAGAAGACAAGAGCAATATTGATCAGAAACACAAGTATAGACAAGCAATGAGAATTTTATTAAACAGAAAAGTAAATTGGGGAATCAAACCAAGTGTCTACCAAGCTATCCTCAAACTTGAAGACCACACACTAGGAAGAGCAACTTCTCTTTGATGGAAGACGATCAACTAGATGTACAAAGGAGGGAGCACTTCCTCCTTGCCCTAAGCCTCACTTAGTCAAGCTAAGAAGTTTTACAATCACTCAGAAAACCTTCAACAAAGCTACACTAAAGATCCTTTCAATCACAAAAGAAATGCTCACCAGAAATTCACACCACTTTAAAACAAATCTTGCTTTGGAGACTATTTTCTAGCTAAAATATCTCTTGAGATCTTGTAAACAAAGTGTGCAAAAGTCCTTCCTTCGTTCAGAACAGTTTGTTTTTAAAGGGGAACAGAAATGAGCTTCATTAAAGCTTCCAACGGATAGAAGGCAGATGAAGGGTCAGCTAGCCGTTGGGGCTTTCGGACGTCCGACGATCAAATCATCGTCCGAACCAATCGTCCGAAAATAGCCAAGTTGAAGTTCGGACGTCCGATGAGATTTTTGTCGTCCGACAGCACAGCGTCCGATCGTAGGCCGAGAGCTAGCAAGTTATCTTGGAATTTTTCGGACGTCCGATCTGGTTGATATTCGTCCGAGGTGTGCGTCCGATCCTTCCGGACGTCCGACAGTTTCCTTTCGGCCGTCCGACCTGATTGTCCTGTTTTTGCTTCTCATTTTGGTTGTCTTGCATTTCATGACATATTTGAACCTGATTCTTGGATAGACAAAAACACTTGTATTTGAAGGAGGTTAGATAAACATTTCAAAGTACCAAGAATGACAAACTAGACATACTTAAAAGACAGTATCTTTGATCGGAACAAAACAATGACAAAATTCATTTATATTATTTCAATCTTGTTTGCCACATCCAAAGCATCGTAGACTGGAGTCAATCAAACATATGCTTTCCTTGTTCCATCAGGCCTGATCAATCTTGGTCAGTATAAACGAACTTTTGTGATCATCAAAACCAAGAATAACATTCTCCCCCTTTTTGATGATGACAAAACAAAAGTTTGAAATGAAATTTTATGATTGCAATGAAAACTCCCCCTTTCAAAATAGACAAGAACTCCTCCTGTCTTAGTGAATCACAAAATTTGAAAATTTTGAAAAACTCCCCCTCACAAGGCTGCCCATCCGAGTTAAACAATTAAGCATATCAGCCAATCCAAATTTAAACAATCAATCCAACATATCCTAACATCACCAATCATCAATCATGCCAACATCACCAATTATCAATCATCACTCAATCCAAAACATCTCCCCCTTTTTGTCATCACAAACGGGCAACCAATCACATCAACATATCCACAAATTCACAAATTTAGACAAGTTCACACATCAAAACTTAGACCATCAATCAGAATAGACAATCCACAAATTCATTACATTCACATAAGCAGAATAGACAATCATTCATCAAAATATTCAGACATCCATCAAAACAGTACTTAAACATCCGAAACGAAACTTAAAATATCCATTACATTACATATTCATTGTTGAATACCACGAAAACATAAAAGAGACAAACAAAATGCAAATGTCCTAAATGATGAACTAAGTGGATCCAGGTGTCCTCCGAGAGAGCTGATATTGATCAAGATCCTCCTCTTCAGTTTCTTCATCATCTTCAGCAGCCTCTTCAACTGGTGCCTTGCCTTTATCTGATGTAGAGGTGCCATGAGGAGTCACGGGGTTGAAGAACCAGGATCCGGAATTGATGAACTTGGATCAGTGGGGTGTGACTCTTTGTCATGGGAAACTTCCTCAACAACAGGGGGGGAAACAGGAGGTTCTTTTTGTCTAGGAAGGCAGTTTGTTGCTCAGAGGACATAGTGAGCATTAGACCATGTTCTAGAAGAAGAACATGCTGTTTGAGTTCACGAAGGAGCTCAATTACTTCATCACTGGAAGAGGAAGATGCCTTAGAGGCAGATTTCCTAGGATGAATGGGAGTGAGTGGAATAGATGAAGGATCATGTGCAGCCTTAGACCTAAGTTCACTAGAAGATGCACCCTTATAAGCCCACAGATTATCTTTGAAAACAAGATTTTTCCTTTCAAAATACCCTTTTGTAAAGGCATAAGAAGATGCTTCTTTAGGACAAACACCTAGAATAGGGACTTTGTAAAACTCAAAAATCTTTTGAAGAAACTTTCCATAAGATAATTTTCTGCGAGAATCAGTGGCATAGCGAAGTAAAAACTTGCACATGACAAAACCAAAATCAATACGAATTTTTTCTTGAAAACAATAAAAGAGGTACAACTCCATTTTGTTTGCATCAGTTCTATGGCCATCAGTAGGCACAAGCAGGTTTGAAATGATAGAAAAAGTAATTAAATTCACAGGGGCCAGATCATTCAATTTAGCATCAGCAGGTGAGGAAAAACTTCTTTTGAAATAGGTTAACATTTTTGTCCCATCAAAATGATTTGCCACAGTCGGGAGCTCTTCATAGGAAAAGAAATTAGCAATCTTATCTTTGCATAAACGTTCAATGGTAGTATTTAAAATGGAGTTCACAATTTCAGAGTCAAAGATTAAGTCTACCCCATTAACCCTGGAAAATATTTCAGTTTGGTCAGAACCTTTCCTTAGATTGGCAAAAAATTGATGCAACATATCAGGATAGTAGACATTTGGCATAGAAATAAGATGTGACCATTTCTGGAAAGCAAATAGACTCAGAATGGATTCTAAACCTATGGAGCGAAATTCAGAGGGGTTTACAGTTCTTTGAGGGATGACACCCTTCTGGGATATCCAGGAGTATTTGTCTTTCGCAGCATCATCAAAGAATGTAGGAGGAGGGGCTGATTTTGGAGGCGGTTGAGAAGATGTCCCCTGTCCAGATTCAGGCTGAGAGGAGGGTTGTGGTGTAGGCCGTGACATTTGACCCTTGATAGCTCCTCTTTTGAAGCGTTTGGATGTCCGTTTGACAGTGGGAAGACTCTCATCCTCATCCCTGAGTGGATGCTTGCGTCCGGCAGTAACTTTTCCTCCCCTTAGATTCACCATTGTGCGAAATGTGTGGAATGAGGGATGCAAATGATGCACACAGCAGTAGGGAAGTGAATCGCACAGAAATTTTGGGACACAAAGTCCTTGAACAAGATTTAACAGAGCGGTTATGAGAAAGTAGGGTTTTGAGGGAAATTTGGGAATTTACGAAATGTTTTGCGATTCGATGAAATAATTAGGAGAAATGAATCGCAATCAATCAGGAAAAGTTTTGTTTGAGTCAATTTGGGAATGAGAGCTTCAGAATGGTATGAATTTGAGAGTGAGAAATGAGAGGGTTTTCGTCCGAGAGGAAATAGAAAAGAAGAGTTTGAAGCAAATGAGGGAGAAAGTTAATTTAAAAAGTGAGCCGTTGCACTGTCGGACGGCCGAACGAAGTTGTGCATCCGACAGTTGCGTCCGAACAGGCGCAATTCTGGAAAATGGCTGAAGAACATCATCGGACGTCCGTTCATCTTCTTTCGGACGTCCGAAGACTTTGAGAAATTTTAGGATGATTTTTCGATTATTCCTAATTTTGATCTTAAATGAATGAACTGATCTAATGGCAGAGCTTTGGTAAAAATATCAGCAAATTGATCTTTAGAACAAACATAATTTACACATATTTCACCTTTTTGAACAAGATCACGAATAAAGTGATGCTTTATATCTATGTGCTTTGTCCTAGAATGATGAATAGGATTTTTGGTCAAATTTATAGCACTAGTATTATCACAGAATACAGGCATGCAGTCATACAACAATCCAAAATCATTCAAAGTGTGCTTCATCCATAAAAGTTGAGCACAACATGCACTAGCGGCAATATATTCCGCTTCGGTTGTAGACAAAGATATTGCATTTTGCATTTTGCTTTTTGCTAAACCAAGAGACTAAACAATTTCCAAGAAAATGACAAGTTCCACTAGTACTCTTTCTATCCACACGACTACCTCCAAAATCAGCATCCGAATAACCGTATAGTGCAAACTCATTAGATCTAGCATACCAAAGACCATAGTCTAATGTACCTTTCAAATACCTAAAAATTCTTTTTACAGCATTCAAATGTGATTCTTTTGGACAAGATTGAAATCTAGCACACAAGCAAACAACAAACATAATATCAGGTCTACTTGCGGTTAAATAGAGTAGGCTTCCGATCATACCTCTATATTGCTTTTCATCCACATGATTACCTTCTTCATCTTTGTCAAGCTTTGTAGAAGTGCACATTGGAGTTCCAACTTGCTTTGAGTCCTCCATGCCAAACCTTTTCAGCAACTCCTTGGTATATTTTGCTTGATTTATAAAAATTCCCTCAAGAGCTTGATGTATTTGAAGTCCAAGGAAGAAATTTAATTCTCCCATCATACTCATTTCAAATTCACTTTGCATAGTGGTGGAAAAATCCTTGCATAGATACTCATTAGTAGCACCAAAAATAATATCATCAACATATATTTGCACAATAAGAAGGTCATTCAACACTTGCTTAGTAAAAAGTGTGGTGTCCACAACACCCCTTTTGAAACCATTTTCAATCAAAAAACCACTTAGTCTTTCATACCAAGCTCTTGGAGCTTGTTTTAGACCATATAAAGTTTTAGATAGTTTAAACACATGACTTGGAAATTTTGTATTTTCAAAACCGGGGGGTTGATCCACATATACTTCTTGATCAATAAAACCATTTAAAAAGGCACTTTTAACATCCATTTGAAACAATTTGAAGCCTTTAAAGCATGCAAAAGCAAGAAGCATTCTAATAGATTCTAATCTTGCTACGGGAGCAAATGTTTCATCAAAATCAATTCCTTCTTCTTGTGCATATCCTTTAGCAACTAATCTGGCTTTATTTCTTACAACAACACCTTTATCATCTAACTTATTTCTAAAAATCCACTTTGTGCCAATGATAGGTTGATTTTGAGATCTATCAACAAGTGTCCAAACTTCATTCCTCTCAAATTGATTAAGTTTCTCTTGCATTGCCAAAATCCAGTTTTCATCCTTTAAAGCATCATTGACATTTTTGGGTTCAAAAAGAGACACTAAAGCAAAATTGTCAATCAATTTTCTAGATGAGGAACGAGTGTTTACCTTCTCGGATGGATCACCAATTATAAGCTCTTTTGGATGATTTTGGCTGAATTTCCAAGCCTTGGGAAGATATTTGAGTGGATCATCATTTTTGTCTTCATCTTCCTCTTCTTGATCATTATGAACTTCATTTTCCATTTCAGTTGCTGCTGGTTTAGAACTTCCTTCATTTCCAATTGACAGCTTTTCCATTCCTGCTCGAACGCCTACATCATCATCCTCACACGGACTTTTGGAATTATCATCATTGGTTTCATCAAATGTTATATGTATAGCTTCTTCAATCACAAGAGTCCTTCTATTAAAAACTCTATATCCTCTTTTATTCTCACAATACCCCAAAAATATTCCTTCATCAGATTTTTTATCAAACTTACCAAGATGTTCCTTTAGATTCAAAATAAAACATTTACAACCAAATACTTTGAAATAACCAACTGTAGGTTTCTTATCAAAAATCAGCTCATAAGGAGTTTTCTTTAAGATAGTGTACGCGATAAAATTTCAAGTCTGCAAAACGACAAGAAAAATACACGACAAATATATGATATATAAATTTAGAAAAGTATATAGGTACAATCTCTGGGGTTTTCTCGAACTTGTGGAGAGTTTCCCTCGATTCTTCTCCTCGAACGCCAATCCAAGGGCTTCGCAGCTTGTTCTTGGATCCACCACCGATTCCTTCAAATCTTGATATAGAAGATTTGAAGAACTTTAGAAGATATTTGAAGACTCAATTTCGCCACAACACCAATTTCGTCAGATTTTCAGCTTCTTCAAGAAGTTCGACAGCCCGTGACATTGAGAGAATTTATACCCAAGGGGTATTTAAGTGACGATACTGATAATTCCACGTCTTGTAATGTCGTCAAAGCTGAAAATCCTCAAGTCACACAAATTGGCACTGAATTTGAGAAAAAACTCAAAATCGATGATAAACCACCGGTGGATTGTGCAACGACCATTATTTTTGATGATGACGATTTAACTGTTGAGTTCAAGACCCACAATCGACCTTTGTTTGTTAGTGCATATGTTCGGGAACAAAAGATGAATCGGATACTCATTGATGGGGGATCTGCTGTCAATATCATGTCCGTACGTGCTATGAAAGAGTTAGGAATCTCAAGTGATGAACTCTCCCAGAGCCGCCTCATGATCCAAGGATTTAACCAAGGGGGACAAAGAGCAATAGGCCTCATAAGGCTTGAATTGCTCATTGGTGAGCTGTCTTCAAGTGCGTTATTTCATATCATTGAAACCAAAACCTCTTATAACATGCTCTTGGGAAGGCCCTGGATTCACGAGAATGAAATTATACCATCTACTCTGCATCAATGTTTCAAATATTGTCGAGACGGTATTGTTAAGAAAGTTACTGCCGATGACAAACCTTTCACGGAAGCCGAAACTCACTTTGCCGACGCCAAATTTTATCTTCACAAAGAAGCAAAAAGAAAGGAATCGGTAAGGGAAGAAAGTCAAGATTCCAAAGTACCCATTTTGCGGTATACTCCAAGATCAAAGAGAGAAGAAGGTCAATCTTCTTTTATCAGAAATGACACATTAAATGTTCCGCTCACCAAGATAGAGTCTGTTAAAATTGAGAAGGTGAGCTTGCAAGGGTTTGTCCGTCCCAAAGAAGAACCGGCAGTGGAACATTACTCGCTACCAACTAATCGGACTCAAGAAGGTTTTGATCCAAACGCCTATAGACTTCTTGCTAAGGCGGGTTATAACCCAAATGAGAAGAATACATTAGGCAAACTCCCTCCTGAAGTGACTGGCGAGAAGACTCACGGATTGACACCTACGCAGAAAATGTTGAAAGAAAAGGGTTATAATGTTGAAAGTTCATCGATGGGTCTTGGTTATCAACCGCCCTCTCCTGTTCGTATAATGATCAAAAGAGCGAGTTGTAACTATGTGAACGAAGAAATGGAGGTCACAAGTCGAAGGAGATCTGTGTTCGATAGGTTGGGAAATAAGCCAAAGCGTATTTCTGTGTTTGACAGACTGGGCCCGCAGCCGAAAAATTTGAAACCGCCTGTCTATGAAAGATTAGGCAGTAAAAAGAAAGAGTACCAGATTGCCAAGGAAGAAAGTCTTACTCCAATAAAGAAGAACGGACCAAGAAAGCGAGTCTCCAATTTCTTCATGCACTATGAAGACTTATTCAATGTAAGAATTGAAACCATTTTTGAGGAACCGGGTCAAGAAAGTATGGCTTCCTGTCACCATATTACGATCAGTGATCCCGAAGAAGAAGAAGAAGATGCGGACGACGCTCCCCCTGAACTTGAGCAAGGGGTAAAAAATACGGTCGATGAGCTAAAAGAGATTAACCTTGGCACAAGCGACGATCCTCGCCCAATTTACATAAGCTCTTGTATGACTCCTGAAGAAGAAAAAGAGTATGTTGATTTGCTGCTCGAGTTCAGGGACGTCTTTGCTTGGAATTACTCAGAAATGCCTGGTTTGGATCCAAGGGTCGCCGTTCATAATTTGTCCGTCAAGCGGGGAACAAAACCTGTCAAGCAAACGCAAAGGCGCTTTCGGCCCGAATTGATTCCCCTGATAGAAAATGAGATAAATCGATTGATTGAAGCTGGATTTATACGAGAAGTAAAATATCCAACATGGATTTCAAGCATCGTCCCTGTAAGGAAAAAGAATGGGCAAATTCGAGTTTGTGTTGACTTTCGAGATTTAAACGAGGCTTGCCCCAAAGATGATTTTCCTCTCCCCATCACAGAATTGACGGTAGATGCTACAACCGGGCATGAAGCACTATCTTTTCTCGATGGATCGTCTGGCTACAATCAAATACGCATGGCGCCCGAGGATGAGGAGCTAACTGCCTTCCGCACCCCCAAGGGAATTTATTGCTATAGAGTAATGCCGTTTGGCTTGAAAAATGCTGGAGCAACATATCAAAGGGCAATGCAAAGGATTTTTGACGATATGCTCCATAAAAATGTGGAGTGCTATGTCGATGATCTTGTGGTGAAATCAAAGAAGCGGGAAGATCATATTCAAGACCTTCGAAAAGTTTTCCAACGCCTTCGGAGATACCAACTGAAGATGAATCCTTTGAAGTGTGCGTTCGGAGTCACTTCTGGCAAGTTTCTCGGTTTCATCGTTCATCAGCGAGGAATAGAAGTCGATCGATCTAAAATTGACGCCATTGTGAACATGCCTGAACCGCGAAATATTCATGAATTGAAGAGTCTTCAAGGGAAGTTGGCTTATATCCGCAGGTTTATCTCTAATTTGGCCGGACGATGCCAGCCCTTCAGTCGATTGATGAAGAAAGGGGTGCCCTTCGAGTGGGATGAATCGTGTAGGAATGCCTTTACAAGCATCAAAATGTATCTCATGAATCCTCCAGTTTTGGCTGCACCCATCCCAGGAGAACCATTGATTCTTTATATTTCCGCTCAAGAACGGTCGGTTGGGGCCTTACTTGCTCAAGAAAATGATGAAGGTAAGGAGAATGCGCTGTATTACTTAAGTCGGATGATGACACCTAACGAGTTGAATTACTCTCCCATCGAGAAGCTGTGTTTGGCACTTATATTTGTCATTCAGAAGTTAAAACATTATTTTCAAGCACACACTATTCGACTCATATCTAAGTGTAATCCCATTAAATATGTGATGGCAAAACCTGTACTGTCTGATCGGCTCGCGAGATGGTACCTCCAGTTTCAACAATTTGAAATTATTTATGTACCTGCGAAAGCTGTCAAAGGACAAATATTGGCAGACTTTTTAGCCGATCATCCACTACCTGCCGAGTGGGAGTTGACTGATGAACTTCCCGATGAAGAAGTGTTTATGGTCGAATCGTCGTGGTCAATGTATTTCGATGGAGCTGCCCACCGTGATGGAGCTGGTGCGGGAGTTGTCTTTTATACTCCTGAAGCAGATATATTGCCATACTCTTTCACTTTAACACGCCGGTGTTCCAACAATGTGGCTGAATATCAGGCGTTGATTCTCGGTCTTGAAACGGCTGTGGACATGAAGCAGTTGCATCTTAGAGTCTATGGTGATTCAAAATTGGTGGTAAATCAACTTCTTGGTGTTTATGATGTCAAGAAACCCGAATTGATCCCATATTATAAGTATGCAAGACAACTCATGGGATATCTGGGCGATGTCACTATAGAACATATCCCTAGAAATTTCAACCAACAA
Source organism: Coffea arabica (assembly GCF_036785885.1). Lineage (NCBI taxonomy): Eukaryota > Viridiplantae > Streptophyta > Magnoliopsida > Gentianales > Rubiaceae > Coffea > Coffea arabica. Next base: position 8,000,422 of record NC_092318.1, on the reverse strand, counting down.
GCTGATTCTTTGGCAAGGGTGGCGTCTATGATCACTCTACCTTCTCATCGAAATCAAATTTCAATTTGCCAAAATTGGGTCATACCTCCGATGTTTGATGAAAATGACGATGGCGAGGAAGAAAATACTTATCATATTTTTGTCCATGAGATCGAAAAGGAGGATTGGCGTCATCTCGTAGTAGATTACCTTAGTCATGGGAAGTTACCAGAAGATCCCAAGAAAAGGGTTGATATACGTCGTCGAGCGCCACGTTTCATTTACTACAAAGGGACTCTTTACCGAAAATCATTCGATGGGGTGTTTCTACGATGTCTTGGGGAAGATGAGGCCATGCAAGTAATGGAAGAGACTCACTCTGGGATATGTGGTGCTCACCAATCTGGCCCGAAATTACACTTTCGCATTAAAAGAATGGGATACTACTGGCCAACAATGGTGAAGGACTGTATCGATTTTGCTAGAAAATGTCAAGCTTGTCAATTCCATGGCAATTTCATCCGTCAACCTCCTGAACCATTGCATCCAACTATAGCTTCTTGGCCTTTCGATGCTTGGGGTTTGGATATAGTTGGACCGCTTCCAAAATCTTCCGGAGGACACATTTTTATTTTGGCAGCGACAGATTACTTTTCAAAGTGGGCTGAAGCGGTTCCTCTAAAAGAGGTAAAAAAGGAGAATGTAGTAGATTTCATTCGCTTGCACATCATTTATCGGTATGGAGTCCCGCGGTATATCATCACAGATAATGGTAAGCTTTTTTGCAATGTAGCAATGAACAAACTTTGCGAGAAGTTTCATTTCAAACAATACAATTCGTCCATGTACTATGCTGCCGCAAATGGACTCGCTGAAGCATTCAACAAGACCTTATGTAATCTGTTGAAGAAAATCGTAGACAAATCAAAAAGGGATTGACATCTTCGAATTGGAGAAGCACTTTGGGCATACAGAACTACTTTTCGAACTCCCACACAAGCAACCCCGTACGCACTTGTTTACGGTGTTGAAGCTGTTCTTCCACTTGAGTGTCAAATACCTTCGCTAAGAATCGCAATTCAAGAAGGGCTCAGTGGAGAAGATAATGTTCGTCTTCGTCTTGAGGAGTTAAAAGCACTCGACGAAAAGAGATTGGAAGCTCAGCAACGGATTGAGTGCTATCAGGCTCGCCTTTCAAAGGCATTCAATAAGCACGTTCGACCCCGCTCTTTTCAAGTTGGAGAGTTAGTGCTCGCCGTTCGGAGACCAATCATTCTCACTCATGGCGGACAAAGAAAGTTTACTCCTAAGTGGGATGGTCCATATGTCGTCCGAGAAGTATATACAAATGGCTCATACAAGTTGGTTGCTGAAGATGGATTAAGGGTTGGCCCCATCAATGGCAAGTACCTAAAAAGGTACTATGCGTAATCGGAACCGCGCCATGCTCCTGGCCCGCATGAGCTAAAACTGTGGATGGCAACCACCAATAGTGTAGTATGTGGTTAAACTGCTGAAACACTCCACCAAGTCTAAGATGGTAAACAAATAGATACTCCTGGCCCGCATGAGGTTAAAATGTGAACGGTAGGAACTACGTGTGACTTGATTCCCTTGTTGGGATACGTAGGCAGCTTAGAGGGCAACTTCTAAGTTCAGTTACACCACTCTAAATCAAATCCTTGTCCCTTACAAAAAAAAAAAAATGAATGAAAAAGAATTTTCTCTTTCCAAAAAAAAAAAAAAAAATAAATAAATAAATAAAATGCTCCATTTGAGTTCTTTTCTCTTAAAAAAAAAAAAACAAGAGATAAGAAATGAAAAGCATTTTTTTATTATTCAAAAGAAAAACTCATTACATGGAAAAAAATGAGCGATAAGATAATTCAAGGGAAAGAAGAACATGGTGGAAAGTCTAAATATCAAATTTGTATTCCACTACAGCTACTTTATATGATTCAAGTGCAGATTGCATGTCTTCAAGTTCCTTCATTGCGTCATCAGTCATGATGCTAGTATTTTCAATGGAAGATAGCTCATCATGCGCTTCGGTTATTTCAGCCTGGATCTCCTTGAAGGTCTCATGCTTTTGATCGATAGTCGAACTGATTTCCAGGCCTTGTTTCTCCAAACTGACGAGTTCCTGTTGCAGAACCTTCTTCCTGTCTTCAATGGATTGCAACTTTTCTTCAAGACTTTGCAAGTGACAAGTTAGTCCTTCTTCCTTTGCCTTAACTCTCTCGAGTTGGACAGTCGCATTGGAAAGGAGTTCTGCATGTGTTTCTTTGCTCATCCTTTCCCACGATGAGGATGCCAGAACATCATATGCCTCCGCCTTGGCAAACAATTCCATCAAGTGATTTTTTAAAGGGAGACCATTGGTAGGATCCGTTCTTGTGATTTCCACAATGATTTCCTCTGCACACTCTTTTAAAGAAGAGATCTGCTCAGTTGGAGTGTCAAGAATCTGTCCGCGAAAATCCATCCACAAACTCTGCAAGTACTTCCTTCGATGCGCCTGGATCAATTTTTGACCATGAAATTCTGAAACCAATGCTACCTTAGGTTTTTTTCGAATTTCGTGCAAGTTAGTCAGCTCCTTCTTTGATAAAGCGCCTCCACTGGGGGCAAGTTGCTTTGGGATGCTGATAACGACTTCGTCACCTTTCTTGTTTGAAATTATAGCATCAGTCTCAAGTTCAAGTGGTGAATTGGTACCAACATCTTCTTGGTGGAATTCAAGAAGTGGGGGCTGAAAGAAAAAAAAGTGTGTTATGAAGGTTAAAAAAAAAAAAAGAAAAAAAAAAGAGGAAGATATGATTACCTTAAGCGGCGACACTCCAACCGACGGTGGTGAAAAGGAAATTTCCTCCAAATCAGAAGATGTCCTCTTCTTCGACCGGTTCCAATGACGGTCTTGGCTACTACTGCCACTCGCCAACGAATGGGCTCCTCTTTGGGTAGATTCGATGCCCTGAGCTTGAGTTCCTTCTTGTTCTATAGCCTCGAGAGAATCACGGTCGTTCATCGTTTCAATTTCGACGTCTCCTTCTATGTGGGTCACTGATAAAGATTTTGAAACCTTGGGCGGCATCTTCTTTGCTGGAATCACTGGTTGCGCCTCTTTGATGGCCTGTCGAGAGTCCTTGGAAGGCTTATTTCTTGTAACAACGTTTTTCAAGGGGCTGCTAATGGTTTTGTTCTTCCGCAAGGTGGATGAGGTAAGACCCGTTACAATCTCTATAACTCCATTAGGATGCACTGACTCGTTGGCGGAGGTAACCTTACCCTTCTTCACTGATTGCTGAGGGATCTTAACGGTGAATTTTAAGGGAGTTGAAGAGACACTATTTGACCGAGTCGACCACCAGGCATCATAGTCTTTTGTGATCAATGGATGCTTCCTGTGCATGGGTATAGTCACCCGAGATCGCGTTTGCGTACGAACTGAGGAATCCCATAGTTGAATGGCCTCACCCAAAGTATAAATGTGAGTGATCTCTTTCAAATTATTCGGGATGTCCTGACAAAAGCCAAATTGCCTGCTAAACCTGCAAGGATTATATTTTTCAATAATGAAAGTATTGTCCTTACGTAGAGTTAAATAGCAGGAGCGTTGACTAATGAAATAGCTCGTGAGTCTTGATGATAAGGATCCGTCATCGATCAACGCCTTTTCTTCATTCTCAGTCCAGCACAATTTAGGAAGCATCAAAGGATTAGTTTCTTTGAAAATTTCCTCAGCTTCCAATTGGCCATAAAATATTGCCATTTTCTCACCACTAAATCTTGTCATGCGCGCGTGGTGGCTACTCACTTGATGGTTTTCGTAGTATACATCGAAGTATTGGCCGATCCAAGCATAGACGTAATGGATTGGAAAAGTTACCCCACATTCTCCAAGGTTAGGGGCGTGGACGATCTCCCTCAACCCATGATATATACTCGCAAGGACGGGAATTGCAAGACAAAATTTTTTCCCCGTAGCCATTAAGCATGCAACCTTGAAAACACTTGGGCGAATACGGTCGACCTTTTTGCTTGGCAAAAGGAACTTGCAGATCCAACACGCTATGAAGGCCGCAATATAGGTCTCCTTTCTTAGAGACCCTGGAATACCCAGGGTGTCAAAAGGGACATTGAAGTCATTCGTATCGGCAAGGTCGTAAGGCTCCACGCTTCCAGAAGGGTTGTAAGTCATTTTTGGTTTAGATGTGGTCTTCCTTCTATTCGCTCTACTCGGAGGAGCCCTATACCTAGCATCTCCTTTGAACCAGAAGCGAATCCAGTCCTTCATCCATACCCCTTGGTCATTCGTCCAGAGGTGGTAGTAAGCCGAAAAAAGATGCCTGCAACTCTCAGGGAGAAGTGGTTTCCCTTCTTTGTCGCGAGTGAGGAGCTCCCGCGCCGAAGGAACAACTTCATCGAAAAATGTGCCGTCGATCGAAAGGCCACCGAGTCGATAAAGGTCCCAAAGTGTGATGGACAACTCCCCAACGGGCGTATGAAGTGTGTTCGTCGAGGGACACCAATATTTGAAGAAGGCTCGCAAGATATTTTCACAGCGGTCGTAGGAGTATCTCGACGCGTAGACGGCTTCAAATATGCCAGCACGTATGAGTACGTCTTTATACCTTCCAAGCATGTCCTCAACCCACTCCCAATAATGAGAAGTGAAGCACGCCTCACCAAAGAAGGACGAAGGGGTTTTCCATGTAGCTTTGTCAACATTGAAGCCCACGAACGGAAGCGTGAATTTGGCTATTTCTGGATCTCCATTGTGAAGTGACGAGTTTAATACGACCACTTCATCTTCCCTCGATGTAGTGGAGTAAGTCGACGGTGCCACCACTTTCTTGGTCCACTTGCTAGTCCAATTTTCGAGATGAAAGCTTTCTTCAAGGGGTATAAAAGATTCGGCGAGCGCCCCAACAGCTGGTTTATACACATGTAGCGACAAACTCTTTGATTGAGGCCCTCCCCTTTCATCCGTCAGTGAAATATGCGGCACTGGCACGGCGTAGTCCTTAATTTGCATGATTGCTGGAATTTTGAAAAAAGAAAATATTAGAGGATCCAGGAGCTTCGTGCAAGAAGTTTGGTAATTAAAATTACCTAATTGGTTGCCTCTTCTCAAATCCCCGGAATTGTTTCGAACCCCTCTTCAAGCGCGGCTTGAGTTGTTTACAAAGAAGCAAGTTGACAAAGTTTAGATCAAAATCGTGTATAGTAGGAATATTTGAGGGGGCAAAAAAAAAAAAAAAAAAAAAGAGTTTGAGGTTAGAGTTCTAGCAAAAGGAAGGGAAGTTTTTGCTCAAATATCATTTTGGTATTGTCCTAATAGATGGAAAAAAAAAGGAAAAAAAAAAAAAAAAAAGAATGGTACGAAAAGTGTGATTGAATTTCAGCCCGGAGGAGTAGCTCAAAAAAAAAAAAAATATTTTGAGCCCATCTTCGTTTGCTAGTGATATTTGAAGAATACGCATGATTTCGAAGGGTAACTCAAATTTTATTTTTTGGGCCAATCGTCATTTGGTCAATTTCAATCTTCCAGCCGAGACTCAAGCCTCATTCTCAAATAATGTTTTGAGAATTTATTTGGTAAGGCTCTAAGCTTCTCAATTGACCGAAGTTTCTTGTAACAATTAAACATTGCGGACAAAAAAAGAGGAGCTTCAAGTACCTGGTGAGCAAGAAAAATTTTGAGTGCAGCCGATGAATGATGATTGAAGCTTGTGATTCGGCAAAGTTCCTCCGAGGTTAATCTTCCCTTTGGTGAATTGCTGTTGGAAACTGGTTGCGGAGACAGACACACAACGTCAGGGATGCATCAAGGTAAACACGCAAAGTCTGCTGCCGAAAGTTTCTTCTAATAAGTAAGTGTTGAAAAGAGGTCTTTGAGCACCTGAAAGAGATGATTGGCGGCCGTAGTATAATCGATTCTTACGGTGGGATGCTTCATGCGAAACCAATAAAGAAGGTGATATATGTGATGCTCAGTATCTTGCAAAAAAAAAAAAAAAGAGGGAGAACGGTGAAACTAAACTCGTGAATGTGTAATGGGGAAACAAGCAGATCAGGCATGATGCTAGATATTGGGTTTGAAATAAATTGGAACCATGCCGCAAGGGAACTAGAAGGCCATGTTATCCTACTGGTTCAGCGCGTAACATGTGTAAGATGCAAATTCCAAGTACCAATCACATCTGAGACACCAAGGGTGAACCAAAACAAGCACACAAAGGCTATTACCGAAAGTTTCTAATGACTAAGCGCTGGGAAAAAGCCTTGAGGCATCTAAATATCAAATAATCACATTAAGAGACGACAGGCTCAGCATGCAAATCTGAAGTATTAGTCACACTAGATGCAACAAAGTGCATACAAACTTCAAATATTAGTCATACTCAAGGTAGCAGAATGAATTAAGATAAACATGCGAGCCGTTAGTGTAGGAATGTGTGAATACCCGTGAACAATGGTTCAGGATAATTACCTTCAAGTCGCAGCAACAGCAGCAGCTGAGTTTCGCAAAGGCCCACTACCGACGGCGTAGCAATTTAGAGGTGACACGGGAGCAGTTTGCAAAGACAAGCACCAGCAACTTGACAATATCAGCGCGGAAAAAAAAAAGAAACAAACGGAGAGAGTTGGCCCTGGTTTCGAGTGTAAAATTGACGCCTCGATCTGGGGTATATATAATAAAGGCGCGCCACACATTCAAGGAGAGTTTGGGTTGGAATAATGTTCTAATCTGAGTCTAAGTAGATCTCCTATCCCACGGGAATTTAGTTAGTAGGATTCAATGTTGATAATTATAAGAAAGTCCCACGGCCAAATATGGGGAATTCTTTTTGTCAGTCCATCACACGCACAAGACTTCATGTCCTTTATGAATTCAATCAAATTCAACCTCTGAGGGCTTGGGGAAATATTTCAGTGATGACTCATACGGGTAAGAGTGGCAATTCCGATTGTAAAAGAAGATCAACTCCCCCAATCCTACTCTTCAAGCTTCGGCCTTATCCCAAACAAAAAAAAGGGAACTCAAATGTTTAAGTTCATCAAGGATACAAATCCTAGAATTTCGACAAGAAGCTGACCGAAATTGAAGGTCTTGCTTCTATGACGTTCAAGCCAAATGAAAAAAAAAAAAAAAAAAAACTGAAACCAGTTCGGGAGTGCTAAAAAAAAAAGAAATTTGAGCAGATCTCAACAAATGTTTAACACAATTTGCATTGGACTTCCTCTTGAGTTTTCGGACTTAATTCAGCTGCAAAATTGTGTAGCTCACCAAGAATGCAAATGCTAGCTTTGAGAGATTTGTTTGAACCGTACAAGGGAAAAGGATTTTTTGTGTGCGGTAATGCTTAAACTCCTACAAGTAAAAGGAGATTTATACGGGTCACCAACTTGAGGATGCTGCATGGTATGATTTGATCTTGGAAGTTGAGAACACTAACTCACCAGTCTACATGCCAGAGACTATCGTGGCATTTTGCATGGCCTTATTACATAGTTGAGTCATTGATTCAAAAGCCACGGCACCGCAAAGCTTTGGATAAAGTCCATGAATTGATATTTAAATTGCAAAGCTTTGAATAAAGCTTTGAGTAAAGCTACGGCACCGCAAAGCTTTGGATAAAGTCCATGAATTGATGTTTAAATTGCAAAGCTTTGAATAATGCTTTGAGTAAAGCCACGGCATTGATAAAGTCCATGAATGGACTTCACTTGGATTGATATTCAAACAATGGATAGGAAGCTTCAAGTAAAGTCCCTTTATTTAATATGCCAATGGTGGATACAATCCGGCCTCGGGAAATTGAAATTGAAAGCACTAAGTGTATGCAACCATCATTTTATGTTAAGGGCCATGGCTAGTAGCTTCATACGTTTATGGATTTGAATTGGAAATTAATGATTGTCTTGCTCCTAGGACAAGACAACATTAATGAAGTGAATTCAATCCAAAGCCACAAACATTGCAAAGCTCCAAGTAAATTACGTTTGTGAGCATCGCTTGAATTAGCATCCGGCCTCGGGAAATTGAAGGCACTAGTGATGTTGGAAATTGAGATCACTAAGGTGGCATTTCACGTGGAGATTAAGACCACTAAAGTCCTTGGACTTTGTCTAAGATCGCTAAGTCACCAAAGCTTCAAGGATAGTCTATTTATGGGCTTATTTGAGGATTAATATTCCAATGGTGTTCAAATTGAAGCAATATATATATATATGTATATGTCAAAACTTGTCCGTTCAAAATTTGCTCCGATATCCAGCAGTCACGCACAAGTTTCGAGGGGGCATTTGTAGACAATGGAATTTTAATTAAATTCTAAAATTACCATTGGTCTATTAAAATATTTTTGTCCAATCGGATATTGCCATATGTCATGTACACTTGGAAAATTTGGTTATTAAGCAGCCAATTATATTTTGCCACGTGTCAAGGTGAGGTGTTCCAAATCAATTCAAATTGCAGGGGTATCTCCACCAACCAAATCATATCATATCATGTATTTATTGGATAAATATCTAAATATTTATTTCTTATTGAAGGGATAATATTTAGAATTGTTTAATCCAAGTATATCTCTTATATACTGCAATGGCCTGGCCAGTAAAATGGCGCCACGTCACGTGTCCCCACAAGTCTAGCCAATCGAGAAATTACTTATCCCTTTATTAATGAAGAGATAATATTTAACTGGCACAGTCCTAATATGACTGTACGTCTTGCTAGGCAAGTAGAGTGGTGTACATGATCTCAACCTCCATCTCTTGCTACAACTATAAATAGAGGTCTCTCAACCAAGTTAAGGGGACACAGAGATATCAAAAGAGCATCATATACGCTCAAAGCATTGGAGCTCCAAGCTACAAAGGTTCGGCTCTTCAAGCTCTCCAAGTTTCCCAGATATCAAGACTTGAGTCTTCAAATATCTTCTAAAGTTCTTCAAATCTTCTATATCAAGATTTGAAGGAATCGGTGGTGGATCCAAGAACAAGCTGCGAAGCCCTTGGATTGGCGTTCGAGGAGAAGAATCGAGGGAAACTCTCCACAAGTTCGAGAAAACCCCAGAGATTGTACCTATATACTTTTCTAAATTTATATATCATATATTTGTCGTGTATTTTTCTTGTCGTTTTGCAGACTTGAAATTTTATCGCATACAAATTTTTAGGTGAGGTGTTCCAAATCAATTGTTCTACGGGGATAGTTCCCTCGGCGGTCACGTATACTTCCTTCACCTTATCTTTACCTTTAGATGAGGGATTTTCACGCTCTTGGTTCTCTTTAGAATCCATATGGCTTCCTTCAGGAGCGTGGTCCTTTTGGGTGAGCAGTTGAGCAATGAGAGCATCTTGGTCCTTGATGTGTTTCATCATGGTTTCCATCATCTTGGACATGTTCGAAACTTGTTCTTCAAGACTTAAAGCATTTGTCATCATAGCAGGCATTGCAGCAGAAGAAGCAGCAGAATCTTCAATAGAAAATCTTGAATGAAGAGTTTCATGTGAAGAGGCTGATCCAGTGCTTGATGAATCATCGTCATGCTTATAAAATTTGGGTTCGGACCCAAATTCGAGCATGGCAAGAGCCTTCTCAATCGAGGTGAAAACGTCTTGGACCCCCATCGTGGAGGAATAGCTCATTTGTGATGTTGACCCGAAGACGGGAGTTGGCGCCGAGGGTTCCATGCTACTTTGGGTGGAGGCTCTCGTCATACTCCTTGTCACGGGGCCAATAACGCGGGTATTGATGGCAACGTGTGCAGCTTCCTGAACAGGCTTAGCATCAGTAGCCTTGGAACGTGCAATCACGATTTTGTTGCTCTTTGGTGCCATTGGTGATAGAAGTAGTTGAATATTCGAGGAGAAGAGATGGAAGGCAGAGATGGTCCCACTGGGCGTGCCAAAAATTTGTACGCGATAAAATTTCAAGTCTGCAAAACGACAAGAAAAATACACGACAAATATATGATATATAAATTTAGAAAAGTATATAGGTACAATCTCTGGGGTTTTCTCGAACTTGTGGAGAGTTTTCCTCGATTCTTCTCCTCGAACGCCAATCCAAGGGCTTCGCAGCTTGTTCTTGGATCCACCACCGATTCCTTCAAATCTTGATATAGAAGATTTGAAGAACTTTAGAAGATATTTGAAGACTCAAGTCTTGATATCTGGGAGACTTGGAGAGCTTGAAGAGCCGAACCTTTGTAGCTTGGAGCTCCAATGCTTTGAGCGTATATGATGCTCTTTTGATATCTCTGTGTCCCCTTAACTTGGTTGAGAGACCTCTATTTATAGTTGTAGCAAGAGGTGGAGGTTGAGATCATGTACACCACTCTACTTGCCTAGCAAGACGTACAGTCATATTAGGACTGTGCCAGTTAAATATTATCTCTTCATTAATAAAGGGATAAGTAATTTCTCGATTGGCTAGACTTGTGGGGACACGTGACGTGGCGCCATTTTACTGGCCAGGCCATTGCAGTATATAAGAGATATACTTGGATTAAACAATTCTAAATATTATCCCTTCAATAAGAAATAAATATTTAGATATTTATCCAATAAATACATGATATGATATGATTTGGTTGGTGGAGATACCCCTGCAATTTGAATTGATTTGGAACACCTCACCTTGACACGTGGCAAAATATAATTGGCTGCTTAATAACCAAATTTTCCAAGTGTACATGACATATGGCAATATCCGATTGGACAAAAATATTTTAATAGACCAATGGTAATTTTAGAATTTAATTAAAATTCCATTGTCTACAGATAGGTCTCAAGAGAATTCTATTCATCACATAACATGCAGTGTTTACCGCTTCAGCCCAAAGATATTTAGGCAACCTACATTCATTTAACATAGTTCTAGCAGCCTCTTGGAGAGTCCTGTTTTTCCTTTCTACAACACCATTTTGCTGTGGAGTTCTTGCAATAGAAAACTCATGAGTTATGCCATTATGATCACAAAATTCTGGAAAACCACAATACTTGAATTCTGTTCCATTATCACTTCTAATTCTAACAATTTTTAATCCAAGCAGATTTTGCACTTTAGCAAACAATGAAGTGAAATTCTTGAATGCATCATCCTTATGAGCAAGAAATATTACCCAAGTGTACCTAGAATAATCATCTACAATCACAAAACAGTATTTCTTACCACCCAAGCTAGAGATTTGAGTAGGGCCAAATAAGTCAAGATGCAAGAGTTCTAAAGGTTTGGAAGTAGATACACACTTCTTTGGTTTAAAAGAAACTTTTGTTTGCTTTCCAAATTGACATGCATCACATATTTTATCCTTTTCAAAACTGATTTTTGGCAAGCCTCTAACTAGCTCCTTTTTCGAAATTTCCTTTAGTAACTCCATGTTAAAATGACAAAGTCTTCTATGCCACAACCAAGGATCTTCATTTGAAGCTTTAAAACATTTTAAGCTAGAAGAATCAATTTTATCAAGAACCACAATATATATGTCGTTGAACCTCTTACCTTTGAACACAACATTGTATTTGGAATCAAGCACAATGCATTCATGCTTTCTAAACAACACATTCAAGTCTTTATCACACAATTGACTAACACTAAGCAAATTATAACTCAAGTTATCAACTAAGAGCACATTATGAACAAAAGTTTCACCATCCTTACCAACATCACCTATTCCAATTGTTTTAGCTTTCACATCATCACCAAATGTCACTTTTCCACTTGATCTTGATTTCAGCTTTATGAACAAAGAGGGATCACCGGTCATATGCCTTGAACAACCGCTATCAATGAACCATTTGGACTTGTGTGAGCATTTTTCCTGAAAAGAGAAAGTGTTTGGTACCCATTTTAATTTTTGGGTCCATAATAGTTAGCATTATATCTAACTAACCACATGCATTTCATCTCTTTGTTCAGATTTCTTTTCACATAGCAATCACTTTTCAAATGCCCTCTTTGACAACAAAAACCACACATAATGGAAGAGTCCTTAACATGTACTGGTTTGACATATCTCAATCCACCTTTTCTATATGTTGTGAAACCATGTGCATTTTTGTTGTGTGCAAATGTTCTTTGAAAAATAGTAGGATGTGTAGGTGACATGTTCCTTTTGATAAACTCCTGCTTTCTTGCTTTCAAAGTCTCATCCAAGTTGTCCATTCTCCTTTTTAAATCACCATGTCTTTCCTTCAGCATTTTACAAATATTTGTCTTTCTATCAAGCTCATTCTGAACATCAAATCCGGCTCTTACAAGACATTCATTGTCAGTCTTTAGTTGTTTATTTTGTTGAAGGAGACATGCATTTTCATGAATGAGAAAAGCAATTTTCTGTTTTAGCTGCTTGTTCTTATCATAAGATTCCTTCAAAGCATTATGCAGTTTTTCAACAAAGGATTCAAGATCATCATCTTCTTCATCATCACTTTCAGATTGAGAGTGTATGGAAGTTACCTCATTATCTCCAATAGCCATGAAGGCCATTTGAGCTGATTCTTCCTCTTCTTCAACTTCCCCTTCAGAGTTGCATTCATTCCAAGTAATCTGGAAGTTGTTGAATCTTGGCTTTCGATCAGCTTTTCCATCTTTCATTTTCTTCATGGGGCATTCGTTTGCATAGTGTCCAGGCTGTCCACATTCATAGCATTTGTCCACTTGCTTCTTGTTGAATTCTTGTTTTCCTTTGTTCCTTGCATTTGATGAATAATTTTGGAATTGATTGCTAGGTCCTCCCTTTCTGAACTTCCTTTTATTCAAGATTCTTTTGAAACCTCTTGTGATGAGAGCAAGATCATTATCATCACCATCCGAATCTTCATCATTCAAGTGAGCTGGATCATCTTCACTTTGAGTAGTCTTTAAAGCAATATTTCTTTTTGCTCTAGCATCCTCTTCCTCCTGCACTTTAGATTTCAGTTTTAACTCATAAGAGGTTAGTGAGTTAATGATAGATTCAATAGGCACAGAACTTAAATCCTTAGCCTCCTCTATTGCAGTCACTTTATTTTCCCATTCTTTGCCCAATGCATTGAGAATTTTTCTGTTCTTCTCTCCCAAGGTGTACTCTTTGCCCAACACCTCGAGATCTTTGATCAAGTCAGTGAACCTGCAAAACATTTTGTCAATATCCTTAAGAGGTTCAATCTTAAAAGATTCATACTTTGTGACCAAGATGGCCTTTCTCTGTTCTCTCACATTGTCACCACCCTCATGGATTTCTCTTAACTTATCCCACATTTCTTTGGCTGATTTACAGCCTTTCACTCTAATTGATTCATTTGAATCTAAGGCACTATAAAGAACATTCATGGCCTTGGCATTCAATGTGAGGTTAGTCCTGTATTGAACATTCATTTCAGCTCTCATTTTTGGCCGAAGCAGCCCTGTATCTGCATCAAGAAAGTTAGCTTCATGCGGTCCTTCACTCACAATAAACCACAGTTCAATATCAATAGATTGCAAAAAGATAATCATCCGTTCTTTCCATCTAACATAGTTGGAGCCACTGAACATGGGAGGCCTAGTAACAGATTGCCCCTCAACAAACATAGCATGACTGGTTGTCATCTTTACTCCAAGCCGTTAGAGCTTAATCTCAAGGAGACCAAGCTCTGATACCAATTGTAAGTCCCAAAGACAACCAAGAGGGGGGGTGAATTGGGTTATTCAAAATCTTAATCAGATTTAGGCAATTTTTGCTAAATGAAAATTACCTTCTTTTCTAGTAATGATCAACCAAGTAGATTAGAAGACAAGAGCAATATTGATCAGAAACACAAGTATAGACAAGCAATGAGAATTTTATTAAACAGAAAAGTAAATTGGGGAATCAAACCAAGTGTCTACCAAGCTATCCTCAAACTTGAAGACCACACACTAGGAAGAGCAACTTCTCTTTGATGGAAGACGATCAACTAGATGTACAAAGGAGGGAGCACTTCCTCCTTGCCCTAAGCCTCACTTAGTCAAGCTAAGAAGTTTTACAATCACTTAGAAAACCCTCAACAAAGCTACACTAAAGATCCTTTCAATCACAAAAGAAATGCTCACCAGAAATTCACACCACTTTAAAACAAATCTTGCTTTGGAGACTATTTTCTAGCTAAAATATCTCTTGAGATCTTGTAAACAAAGTATGCAAAAGTCCTTCCTTCGTTCAGAACAGTTTGTTTTTAAAGGGGAACAGAAATGAGCTTCATTAAAGCTTCCAACGGATAGAAGGCAGATGAAGGGTCAGCTAGCCGTTGGGGCTTTCGGACGTCCGACGATCAAATCATCGTCCGAACCAATCGTCCGAAAATAGCCAAGTTGAAGTTCGGACGTCTGATGAGATTTTTGTCGTCCGACAGCACAGCGTCCGATCGTAGGCCGAGAGCTAGCAAGTTATCTTGGAATTTTTCGGACGTCCGATCTGGTTGATATTCGTCCGAGGTGTGCGTCCGATCCTTCCGGACGTCCGACAGTTTCCTTTCGGCCGTCCGACCTGATTGTCCTGTTTTTGCTTCTCATTTTGGTTGTCTTGCATTTCATGACATATTTGAACCTGATTCTTGGATAGACAAAAACACTTGTATTTGAAGGAGGTTAGATAAACATTTCAAAGTACCAAGAATGACAAACTAGACATACTTAAAAGACAGTATCTTTGATCGGAACAAAACAATGACTAAATTCATTTATATTATTTCAATCTTGTTTGCCACATCCAAAGCATCGTAGACTGGAGTCAATCAAACATATGCTTTCCTTGTTCCATCAGGCCTGATCAATCTTGGTCAGTATAAACGAACTTTTGTGATCATCAAAACCAAGAATAACATAGCCTATTTTTTCTCTTTCATGCTTTCATCCAATTGCAGTCTATTTTTTCTCTTTCATTTCAACAGATCCAACAGCTCCTAAAATTTTCTTTGTTAACCAAAAGTATCATAAAAATGTCACAAAGTGCTTCAAATAACATTGAAAGATCGCCTCAAAAAATGTGTAGATGTGGTAAAGAGACACCATTGTGCACCTCTTGAACATTTGAAAATCCGGGAAAAAGATTTTACTGCTGCTCAAATTACAATATAAGAATTTTTCATTAATAATCTATTATTATTATCTTTAATTTGCTCTATACATGAATAAGTCAAACATAGTTTTAGACAGCCATATTTTCTTTTTATTCAGAACCAGCATACATATCATAAAAATGTCACAAAGTGCTTCAAATAACATTGAAAGATCGCCTCAAAAAATGTGTAGATGTGGTAAAGAGACACCATTGTGCACCTCTTGAACATTTGAAAATTCAGGAAGAAGATTTTACTGCTGCTCAAATTACAATATAAGAATTTTTCATTAATAATCTGTTATTATTGTCTTTAATTTGCTCTATACATGAATAAGTCAAACATAGTTTTAGACAGCCATATTTTCTTTTTATTCAGAACCAGCATACATGTGGGCACTTTTCATGGGTAGATATAGAAGAGAGAAAAGATGGAGGAAAAAGTGGCTGATAGAAGAGAGAGAGAAGATGACCGACAATGACAAAAGGTTCCCTATCTTTTGTCTTCCAAATTTCTTTTTTTTTTTTGTCCCATGTGTCAGATGGAGGGAAATTTCCCTTCTCCATTATTCCAGGGTAATTTTGGAAACTTTTCTTTATCCCTTTCATAAATCTAGAGATATGGGTATTTTGGGTTGTTCATTATTTTCTTAAGGATGTTACTATCTTTTCATTATTCTGTTTATCTCCATTAGGGTTGAACATTAGTCTTTGGGATAAACTATGGAAAAATAAACGTTGGGAGGTAAATTGAGAAATGACCCATACGTAAAGGGGATAAAGTGCGATTAAGCCAAAAAAATATTTACATTTTCTATAAATACATTTTTCAATCATCTTTTTATCTCAAAACATCAAATAATTATAGTATACTTTTCTATAGAAACTCCAAAAAATAGCAATCCAAATGAAAAAAATTGGAGGTAAGAATAAAATATCCTTTCAGACAACTCCCTTGAGATTCCTTACAATTTCACTTGCTTCAATGTAACAAAGTAAGCTCAACTATATATCATACAAAAATTCATTTATAGTACTAAAAAGTTATTTCGTTCCAAATTACCCTTGCATACTCATATAGTAAATCAAAAGGAAAAAAGACTTGAAAATGCATTATTAAAAGATAAAATGATAATAAAATATTACTTGTGTTAAGCTGATTAGTAAATCATAACAAAGGCATTAAGAGAATAACAAATCTAAAATATGATTTACTTCAGAACAATATCAATGTCTGCTTGGGCAATGTAAAAATACCAATTTTTAGATGTTGTTAAGTGCGTGATCCTCACTCACCCAAAAAAGTGTGTATCCTCCTGATTAATCCACTATTGCTAATGGGACACAATTTTCCTCTCCTATTTGTTCTGGAATTTCAATCCCTTTTTTAAAAGTTTAACTTTTTATTTAAATTTCTCGTGGTAGTATATATTTTCAAGCATCAATACTTAGATATCTAATTCCCTCAATTATTTAATTTCCAGGAAGAATATCTATAAAATTTTTAAGAGTATACTAACATATTTTTATGAGAAGTATGGATACATAATATTGGTACTGACTTTAAT
This sequence comes from Coffea arabica, assembly GCF_036785885.1. Taxonomy (NCBI): domain Eukaryota; kingdom Viridiplantae; phylum Streptophyta; class Magnoliopsida; order Gentianales; family Rubiaceae; genus Coffea; species Coffea arabica. Next base: position 7,983,798 of record NC_092318.1, on the reverse strand, counting down.
CATGGATTTAATGATTTAAGTTGATACATCATGACTTTGGTATAATACTTTGAACGTACGTATCTATACACAATTTAACCTTTTATCTAATGTCGAATGAAATTCATAAAACTTGTATAATATATATAGCGTGTAGGTGGCTAAGAGGGCTAGAATACAAATAATGATGTAGTGTTGCTGATTTAAAAAGGTAAGTGCATTAATTTTTTTACATTTTAAGGATCTTATAAGCTTGTCCGATTATTTGACCACCAAAATGTTCTGAATCATTGATTTTAGTAACCAACGTAAGCATGATGTAGTTACTATACATTGGGTCTTAAACCACTTTTTTTTCTTTTCCGTGTATTAAAGAAAGCTTAATTTTTTAGTGTGATTTCATTAAACATCTTGCTTAAGGATAAAGCTAAAAGATAAATCAAACTATTTTGATATTTGAATCCAGTTTGGCTTGATCAGTGCTAGTTTGAACTTGATTTGTAAGGAGATATTAGACCCAATCAATAATTAAAAGGTGATATTAGGAGGGCGAAGATAGTATGATTCCATCATTGTTCTTCATCTACTATATTATTTAATTAATTTATTTCCAATTCACACATTAAAGAAAAATGCTAAAATTTGATGTTTATCATTAGGGATCAAATCATATATAACATCAAAAAATAGTATATCATTTTATATTTTTCACTTAATACAAGATCAAATTATTATTTTCAGTTATACACCCATTGTCAAATATAATAATCAACAAATAATCCAAAAAATTGCAACCAAAATATTACAGAGAACAAAATTTAACATCATAAATATTCTTGTCAACATATTAAGGTTAGTTGTTGAGATTTTTATGGTATTAAAATCTGCTCTTTGTAACATTTTGGTTACAGATTTTTAATTATTTATTATTGATCATGTTTGATAATGGATTTGTAATTAAAAAGAGTAATTTAGATCTTACATTAAGTAAAATATATAGAATGATATATTATTTTTGATGCCATATGTAATTTAATCCCTAATGATAAACAACAAATTATAGTGTTTTCTTTAATGTTTGGGTAGGTATTAAATTAATTAAATAATTTAGTAAATGAAGGGCAATGGTGGAATCATATTATCTTCTCCCTCTTAATATCACTTTTTAATTGTTAGTTAGACCTAGATGTTACAAGATAATAAATCTCAAGAAAAGTTAGTGTAATTTTTAAAACTTGGAAGGAGACTAGTGAAATGGTCAGAAACTTCAAGGGAGGTTTTTGAAATTATCCCTAACTTTTAACCCACTTTCTTTCTATTGATTTGTGAAGTAGAGCTCTCTCTCTTCAATTCGTTCACAATTTCTTTTTTTTTTTTGTTTTATCTCCGAAAGAAAACTTAGATTTGTAATTGTGTTTTTATTTTTTAACTATTATAGGCTTTTTAACCTTTTTTATTTTGTAATAATTATTGATTTCTATAAATGTTAGCATGTCACATAAGTTATAGCCTCTCATAATAGTGATTTCAATGTGAATATCATACTAATTGGCATGTAACAATCAAATGTGTTGGTTATTGGTTCTTTTGTGTTTTCTGACGTTTTTGTCTTTGCCACTTTGTACCACAATATTATATGGATATTTCAAATTAATTCATTGACAGACATTCTGTTATTTTCGGATGGAAAACTAATGCAATGATGCCACCAAAAGTAATTTTCTTAAAAATTGGAAAATTTTCAGAATGAAAAGTAGGAGTTGGTGCAAAATTTGACATAATGTACAACTTTGCCTCAAAAAACTTAGTACTAAACTATTACTGACCAAGGAGAGGCAAATTTTGTTTAGTGACTTCAATAGCGTATTTTCTGCCATTTGTAGTCCCGACCAGTTTTGTTAGGCCTTTTACATTAATCAACATAATCCCTTCTCTGATTACAAATTCTCTATTTAAGAGATTATATCAAACTTGGTACAACTTAACCGTTTCACTTATGCCCCGTACGACACCGTTCTGCTAAAATATACTTTGATCATAACTAAGTAATAAAACGACATACTAAATCATCCAAAACGACATTTGTTTCTTGAAGATTAACTCCTAAACCTGACATATTATTGTCTAACTTGGTGCAACCAGTGAGTAGGCAAATCTTTTAGGACCGAACATGGTCGACTCATATTAACCTTTTTTGAAAAATCATGATAATTGAATATTTGGATAGTGAATTATTTGGCAAAATTTATTTGCTTGTATCATCAACACATTTTTCAACCACCTTTTTATTTCACATACATCACATTAAAAAAGTGCGACAACATCTTTTTTAAAATATTATCCCAAATAAACTATTATTCGAACACTTAGGGTACATTTGATTAAACTGAAGTCTGAAATTTGAAATTTGAAGTTTGAATCTATTAAATTATTGAATTGTTAAGTATTAAACCTAATATATTTGAGTACATATCACATTCAGTGATAAGTGAATAACTTATTACTTAATTTTAGAAACAAGTTTTGTCTAGAAAATTTAGTGCCACTTAGTTAATTTAGATGTTCAATTTTTAGTTATGAAACAGTTTGAATATGTTAAGATCTGATTTCATTAAATTTAAATAATGAATTGGGTTACCAAACAAGGTCTTAGTTAGGTTAAATTGCACTTAGTTAAGTTTTAGTAATTTATGGGAAAATAGGCTAGTTTTGGATTAGTCACAAAGTAATTAAATTGCACTTACTTAGGTTTGTTAGGTAAAACTTAATAACAAGCTAAGACGTAGTTTACCGTGAGAATATTGGAGTTTTGTTACTTTATTAAGCATTCCAATTTATTCAGTCAACTTGTAATTTCTATGCAATGAGTCGATCCCTTGCATTTTCATTTTGAAGTTGTTCTCCCATTTTCATCATCCATTCTCAGTTTTAGAGACTTAGGTCCTGTTTAATAATCTAATTCAATATTTAAATATAATGGGTTCATATTTTAATATGTTCAGACACATTTGATAACAAAAAATATAATGCCATAATTAATTAAGTGGACTAAATTTTTTAAACAAAACTTACTTCAAAAAATAAGTGATAAGTGATATACAGATATATGTATCAGATTTAATACTTAACAATTCAATAATTTAACGTATTCAAATTTCAAATTTAGTGTTCAAACTTACCCTTAGCTTGGTAAGTTTTATAAATCACTCCAACTAATTCTGCAAGGTGCAGTAATTTAAACAGAAATAAATGAATCTCTTAAAGTATAAGCAATTGATAAGAATGGATACCCGGACGAGAAACCAAGCAATTTGTAAAACATAACGAATTGCGCAAGCGATCGATTATAACCAAAAAAAAAAAAAGAAGTATCAAAATTGCATTTATCCTATTTTTTTACCAGGTAAAGGATTTACGTACTCTGATAAAAGGTTTGGTGATTATTTTAGCAGGAGAAGAACCAACTGAAGTAGGCAAGATGTGACCTACAAGGCAGCCAAATCATGATGAACATTTGAATAATGGAACAAACTACTGAGACAATATAGTGCTGTCAATAGATACATAATAACTCAAAAGTATATATGACAAATAATTTGGGTGCGGGAGGTCAAGGGTTCGAACCTTGACTCCCACAAAATTTGTCACAATATGTGACGGTCTTCATTGACCAAGTTTCGATGGAGTCTTTACTCACATTGACTCCTCTCCCCCTCCCCCTTAGAATAGGCTAGCTTAGGTTATAGGAATTCTATCGTGTCGACAAAAAATATATATATATATATGACAAATAATTACTTCCAAAATTTCCAAGATTTGATTCTTGTCTTCATCGATGCCAAGATATTATTATTATCTTTTGAACCAGTTATTTCATTGCACGCATTAGTAGAATAAATGATTTCACAATTAGATGCCTTAGGCAGTTAGCCTGTGCCTTATTGTATACAGATGTCAAATGTCAACAAGTTAAAGAGATCATATAAAACAAGTTGACTTGCAAAGCCTAGAAACTGGAAAGTTGACTTTCATGAGATGAGACTACAGTCCCACAAAAAAAAAAACGTGATTTTACATATTGTCTGACCCATTAGTGATGGCATAAATGCTATATAATTCTTAGCCTAACGTGTTTGTTTGCAGCAAATTATTAACACCATAACATATGATTTTGGAAAATATAGTCCAAAAAGATTAGAAAAAGAAGCATTCCCTTTTTTTTTATTTTAAATTGTTAGTGTATTCTATAAGAAAACTTTGACAAAACAATTCTGGCTTCCTTAACAGTTCTCTTTAGAAAAGCTGAAAACAGCCTTGTCAAAATTGAAATTTAGCTGTCAGGTGTAATGCATGGTTAATTGACTAATTAGGGGTACAATTAGGAATGATTTTGTTAACCAGTGTCCCGAGATCAATTTCTAAAAGTCTCCCTATTTAATTTTGTACTTTTCTGATTTAAAATTCAGGCCTCCAAAACTAACATTTGGTGCTTCACTTTTATTTAAGCAGTGGTCTTAGGGCACTGGTTAGTTAGATCTTTTCAAGAATTATTAAATATTTAAACAGCTGGTAAATAGTTTTGTCCTACTTCATTTCTCCCAATCTCTTCTTCCTGAAAAAAGATATTAATATTATTAACATCTATTGGCAGATTGTAACTTCTTTAGAAAAAAAAAAAGATTGTAACTTCTTGTATGTTTTCCTTTTCGGTCAACATAATGTGTTGGTCAAATCCTTGTTCATAAGACATCAGGCTATTTACAAGTTGCGAAGCCAATTTGACTTTTTTTGTTCTGTCCTCTCTCTTTTTCGAATCCAATTCTAGAGCTACATCAGCTCCCGAGACAGATCTCTTCATAACAAACCACCAAAAAAAAAAAAAAAGGGTTACCATCTTAAGGACTAGGTATTGCCTTATACACAGATCTTGACCTACTAGGGTTATGAAAGAAGAGTGCATTTTCTGTGCTAAAGTAATGTTTTATAAACAGATAGTGTAAATATTTCTTTACACAAGGGGGAATGATATATTACGTGTACAAAACATAAAAAATCAAAATTTGAATAAAGATTGTGTGTCATGCATCCGAGTTCGTTTTTGTGAAGTCTTTACACCGCTAAGGTGGGAAATATTTCTACTAAATTACCAATAGATTTGCTTCACCTGAGAAAAGGCACATTATTATTTATACTTTATTTACACATACTGACTTGCTTGCATAATCAACACATTTGTCAATCACCTTTTTATCTCACATACGTCACATCAAAAAAGTGCTATAATATTTTTTTTAAAAAAAAATTATCCCAAATAATCTTCTATTCAAACACACTCAAAATATTTTTTCCTTTTGCACGGCTTGGAACATATTAATGGAAATGTGGCTACAAAATGCCAAAATTGGGACTTCTGTGCTTTTAGGTAGAGTCTTTCACAGTCCAAATCAAATGACATCAGTTCTGTCCGATTTAGACAGCTCATTTTAAATTATTTTAATTTTGAAATGAACAGTCAATATTAGACCGAGGTGATCTGGTCCGATCTGAATCATGAAAAACATGGTGTGGTTGCAGCCCTGATTACAAAATAGAAGGGACATGTGAACCTAGATGTCACGCAGATATTTTTCAAATGAATCCTCAGTACTTGCTTTGAATTTGCTGAATTTGGCTTTACATGGTACTATAAGAAAACCTTTTCTGCTCCTTAAAACAGAATAACAAAAAGCAGTGCCATAATGTCTTGGAGACCGACTTTCATATTTGTCAACCAAGCAAATCTGATCCACATGGTTGAACTAATTAATGCGCCGGTTCCATGTTTAGTTATATTTGGAGAAAACTTCCGAGATAACAACGGGCCCATTTGGTAAACAAGTTTTTAGTCAAGTTTGTATGCTACAAGTTTTTTAATAATTTTATCTACAATAACCTTAAAAAGTTTCTCAAAAATTTTAAATTATACATTTTAAAATATCAAAAAATGTACACACTTCAAAAAATTTTTCTACAACTTTTACAGTAAGTTACAGAAAAATTTTAGACAAATACCTAAAAAAGTCATTGATCAAATGGGGCCAACAAATTAACATATTTGTTAGAAACAGGCTAAATTTCATCAAAAGTTTTACTAGAGTTTTCGATCATTTGATATTAAATCCTTACAAATTTTTTTTTTTTGGCAACTGTCTTTACTGCATATGGTTGTGAACGAGTTGCAAGGTCAGCATATGAAACAAGCACACATGGTTGTAAAGAAAGTTGACTTTCCGTTAAATACCGGACTACCATGTAGTCTTGCAGATGCATGCGCGTAAATTTGCGCGTTATATGAGGAATTAATGATGCTATAAATATGTGTTTTCAAACATGTTTTCTTAGCAGACCATCACCAACCCACTGAATATGACTTTGAAGTATGTTATCCCAAAGAAGTAAAACAAGAAAAATCGTGGTCCTAGTAATCAACATATCAAAGGCAAAATGTTGAAAAAATAAGTCTGCTATTTTCTATGCATTTAACTATACCAATAACACGATCGGAAACTGAATTTAATTCTTTTGTGGTTTTGTCCAAAAAAAAATTCTTTTGTAGTTTCTTCTGTTTATCACACATTGAAGATTGCAAATTTGGAGGCTAACTTGAAGGGTTAGTTACATCTACCATCCGAAGGTTTGGCCAAATTATGAAACATACCTTGTGATTCAATAAAATTACGGTTACCCCCCTTGTGATTGCCTGCACCAACCAAACTAATGGATATAGAGAACTGACACATAGCCAATTATTTATAAGAAGCAAATTAATGTGATCCAAGAAGGAGGGGAGGGTTGGGTACGATGGCATGGAGCGAGGGGTTATAAGTAGAATATCTTGGGTTCAAAACCTCTTACTTACAAAAGAAAAAAGGTGATTCAAGAAAAAAGAAATCCAAATTAAAGGGAAACAATCAATTACTAACTATTAAGAAATAAAAATTGAGAAAATTTCTGCCTTTGGCTTATTTTAGCCACTTTAACATTTTTTTCAACCCACTTTTTTCACATAACAATTATTCATTATACTTAAATATATAATTTAGTATTTGATAACAAAATTTAGCTAGAATACATGGTTTTATACATAATAATATTAAATTTAGCTAGGTATATAAGTTTTTTTGGTTTAACTTCTTTTTCAATAGGAGTCTTCATACAAAATTTTGAGATTTAATGCTTAAAGGTGGATTTGAAATTAATAATTAATTTTCTTTTTGAGAAAAAAGTAACTATTTGTATATTGACACAAAAAATGACATTTAATATAAAAATGTAATTGTGAAAGCTAAAGAAATTGCAACGATGATCAAAACATTATTATTTATGATACCATATGATTAGATTTTTCTTACATTAGCTATAACCTAAGCGGAATCAAAGAATGGCTGGGAAAAAAAGATTGGTAATTAAGGGGTTTCTTGGGATTTTTAACAAATTTTTTGTTGAATTGATGCAATTAACGAGTGAGAAAATGTTTATTTAATAGAAGTTTGGCTATTTAAAGCTATGGACTCATTTGGATAGACTATAGGGCTCACTGGACATCCCTTGGAAGATAAAAAATTTAGACAAACCTCAAAAGAGGTAAATTTTGTCAACTCAATTTATAAAAGAGCATTTTGGGACTTTTAGACATATATTTTCCTTATGCAAGCATTATTTCTAGCGGCAATTAACATGAGGGGGTCTTTGATAAATGTTTTGCCATTCAAGGGGTTTGACTATAATTTGGCCAAATTATCGGATGGATTTCATAATTTAACCAAACCTCAGTGGAGGTAGATGTGAGTAACCCTAACTTGAAAGACTTCTTTCTGCTTTTGCAAAATATAATCAATCCTTCCTTGGAGATAAAATTCAATGGAGTTATTACTGTTTCTATAAGCTTCTTATTGTTGTATTTTCTTTGTCAATGGCAGGAAACAACGTGCTATCTAAAATTCTAAATTTGAAATAAGTGAATACAGAAATGTTTTACCATTTGAAAAGATTGATAGGAACATCTATATATATGCAAATGTATTATTTGACTTCAATTACATTTTTCATCTTCAAAGCTTAGAGATGGTCCTAGGTGGCAAAAAATTGGACCCCATCTTTCATCATATTCCATAAAAAAAAAAAACATAAAAACCAGAAGAATGATGAAGAATGTTTCACTATTCCAAAAGTAGGAAAATAATTCACTACAAAACTTACAAATAAAAAATGAGTATGTCTACTGTTGATAACCGTGGAATGTTCAATTTTAGACTGCAAAAATTCCACGTTTTATTGCGGAAATGGTGCGCACAAGAGCAAATGTGCTTGGGGTTTATGTAAGAACGAGGAAAGTGGTACGAGGGCAGACAGACATGCATGGAATTTGCTGAATTGCAGCCATGAATTTCTTGGTGTTTGTGTTCAAAATTTTATTTCCTCTAAACCAAAAAAAAAAAAAAAAATTCTTTCATCTCTAGTCAAAGTGAACATATAATAATTATTTCTTGCACATAGGCAAATTTTCCTACAAGAGAAATTAATTTACACATGGACATTTTACTTTTTGAGCAGGCTTTTGAATGCAAAATTTCCTGCTTACAGTTCTTTCCATCTTATCATTCAGCCCCTCCATCCCATGATATTTAGACTCTGTATCAAGCATCAATTGCTAAAATATTGGTGGACTTGGATTTGGAGGAACTTTAATGAAATTACACCTCATATAGAAAAAATTTTAATTCTTGAAAAATATTAATATTTTTCCACCTTGCACCTCTGAAGGCTGAATTGCACCAATCAATCCCCTAAGATGTTACAATATGCTGAATTAGATGCGATCGGATTAGACAACCCAACTTGTAGCTGATTTAGTCACGTGTAGCTCACATGATTCTATGAAGTGACCAAATTATCCCCAAAAAAATTAGTAATTGGTGTGGCAAGGAAAAATATGTAAATGAAGTGACCAATTTGCCCTTTATTATTGGGAGGATAATCCGCCAATAAACGAAATGACCTAGTTGCTTGCTTGACAAACTAAAGAATTCTTCTTATCATTTCAAGCATTTTCATAATGGATTTGTTGCTCGAATCTTTGATGAATTGGATAAATGATACACATATATTGTTAAAAATCATGTCACATTCAGGTCACTTCATTTACTTATTTTTTTCGGCCATGACAAAAACTGATTTTTGTGGGGACGGTTTCGTCACTTGACAGAACCATGTGAAATGCACGTGACTAAATCAGCCACAAATATGACTATCCAATTAGATTGCACCTTTTGACAAAAAAAAAATAAAAATAAAAATAAAAATTAGACTGCATCTGATTGAGAATATTGTAAAAATATTATAAGGGATGAATTGGTGAAATTATGTAGAAAATGCTTCTTTTGATCTGGTGAAATACATAGGGTAACAATGGGACCCTTTGATAGGATGTGAAACTAAACCAGCATTTGATTTTTTTGTCATATTAGGATATAAGAATGATGTAATGATCAAAGAAAAGATCCAGATTGAGGATGATAGTTGTTGGAATTATCCTAAACTGTAATATCAATCCTACAGGAGAAAATGTTTTCGTAAAACCACGAGTTTCTGTTTTGTAAAACTTTTGACTTGACAATTTTGCAGTAACAAAAAAGTAGTACAATACAATAATATTTTCATATGTAATTAGTCATATGAACTATTGAATGCAGTGTTGACTCAATGGAAGTTTAACATCAAAGAAAGTTAAGGTCAACGCCGACTTATATTAAACAAGAAAAAAAAAATGGAGCTAATCCCAAGTTTACTCAGGGCGCGTTTTATAAAACTAAAGTCTTAAATTTTAAAATTGAAATCTGAATTTATTAACTTATTCAATTGTTAAAAATTAAATTTGATAAATTTGAGTGTATATTATAATAAGTAATAAGTAAATAACATATCGCTTATTTTTGGAAGCAAATTTTGTTCAGAAAATTCAGTGCCATTTAATTAATTCAGATGTTCAATTTTTAGTTATTAAATACATATAAACATACTAAGATCTAAATTCATTAAATTTAAGTGTTGAATTAGGTTATTAAACAGGTCTCAGTCTAATTGTATTTTTTTTAAATTTTTTGCATAAATCCCTAACTGTTTAGTAATTTACAAAAAGTTGGGGACATATAGACCTAATCTCCAATTAAATCTTAACATCTATTTGTCTACCGTGTTACAGAGAACCACTTCATAACCCATTATGTTTAAAAATATTACAATTTTTCTATCTTAATCGTGCGATTATCACGAGTTGTATAGTAATCATATTCTAGTCTAATTTCAAAATCCAGATTTTAAATTTACGTACATTTAGAGAATGCACGAGCCGTAAATGCGTAGAAATCGGTAGCCGAGACCAATTAATCCTGCCTGTAGCTATTATCATGTAGACCGGAAGTAGCAGACAAGAAAATTAGAATATGGTTAACTGATTTTCAACAAAAGACCAAGTCAAATTCAAAGTAATTATGAATATATCAAGGGTACAATAACTAGAATACATGCAATTGAAAGTCTAAATCGGCAAAATAAATATACTCGTATTCGTTGTCTAAGACGTCTTCAATATTCTGCTAATTATGAAAATTGAAAAAATTTTAATGTCATTATCCAAAAACACTAAAATTAAAATATCAGCCATGATTTATAATTTGGGTAAAAACTAAATTTGAAAAAATAAACGTTGCAAATTTTAAATTTCTTGAACTCTCGAATTTCCGTTGATTAAGTCGGTGATCTCCAAAGCTTCAAAAAAATAGTCGAAAGAGCTTTAAAAATAAGCTTTATTGTGATTACTGTAACACATTATAAAGAGCTTCATGAACTTGTGTAATCATTTGGCTGAATAACCTGATTAGCCCACATTATTGAACTCCAATCCTGGTCAAAATCCACTAGATGTCTCACTTTTTTTTTTTTTTTTTGGTCGTAGGAGACACGTAAATAAGTTAAATACAAACTAGTTGGGTCCAAAAATCAAATTCTTTCTTCCTAGGAACCTCCAAAAATAACTGACTGAATCCTGATTTTCCCCCTTTGTGTTTTATGAGTCCAATTGTTAACCACCTCATAAAATGGAAAAGTAGTCATGATGACGTTTTAGTTAAAGACAATAGGCTATTTTCTACGTTGTTTAATGAAAAGTGTGACCAAATTACACAAATGAAAAAAAAGGCTTAGAAAATTTTAGGAGATCATATATATTATCAAACTTTGATTTGCTTCTTTAATTTGGTTATTTGTACCAAAGGTTTCCGTAACTTCTCTAATCAAATTTTTCTTCAAAGTGAAATTATTTTGCATTGACTTGCTCAAATTTTTCTTTTGTTTTTCTTATTTGTTTATTGCTATTATGATTATTATTATTATAACTTTTTTCATTTTGACTCTCTACCAACTGCTTAGGTGATTGGCCGACTTGGACTTGAAGGAATTTTGTTGACAATTACACCCTACATGAGAAAATTGGAACTATTATGTAGAAAATGCAGCTGTTGAGTTGAAACTGAAACGGTAAAAATTTCATAAATCTACTGCTTTGTCATTTGCGTGTAATCGTTTTTGGTAAAACTTAATTAGCTTAAAATTTGACAATTGTAGCAACGAAAATGTAGTAGAAAATTTTCCTATACAAGTTTGAAGTAATTAATTATAGGAATAACTGAATATAGTTTGTTAGTGAACGCATTTTAACTTTTGGATGCTGTTATGAGTCCAAGCTAAGGTAAATACCAACTTATGCCAAAAAATTGAGGGATAATTTGAGAAACCTCCCCTGAGATTTTAAACAATGTCACTAGCCTCCCTTAAGGTTTGCAAAATTACACAAACCTCTCCTGAAGTTTAGTCCAAGTTAGAAAAAATAACATTAAAAGAGTACTTAAGGAAAGAGATGAAATTTTTATTCCATAAATACCACTTATACATGTACATAAGTTGTATGGGATAATTTCAGAAACCTCCCCTAAAATTTTTGATAATTTCATTGACCTCCCCTAAGGTTTATGATTTGGTAACAAAATTAGTCCATTTCTAAAAAAGTATGATTAAAAAATTACTTCTAGGAGAGAGTTAAAAATTTGTTCCATAAATGCCCTTTATGCATTCCAGTCAAGGCATGTTAGCAAAAACAATTATCAATTGTAAACAATTATCAATCAAGGTGTATTGTAGCTATGATTGTTTCAAAAAATTTCATAATTTTCAACTAAGATTATAACTTTTAAATATTAAACTGATAATAGTAGAGATTGTTTACTTGATTTAGGGTTTGCCTTTTGTGATTTTATACATAAAAGATCTTCCAATTTTGCCTTTTTTTTATCTCCTTTCTTAGCCACTTCCACGAAATTACTCTAATACAAAGGCCATTTCTTTAGTTTCTAAACCAAGGGGAAAAATCCTCAAGAACAAACTTGTTTTTCTATTTCTTTCCTCTAAGCTTCCTTCATTCTACCCAAGCCTTTTTTTTATACGATTGAAATGTGGTCATGTCAAGTCTTGTCAATCACAAAATGGTGCCAATTGGTGTAGCAAATCGAGCTGCCATTTTATTTCTTCCACATTATTGTTCATACTATTAATAGATAATTCCCTTAATTTGTTGATTTGTGCCATAATTTCTTAATTTTCAAATTTTAGTTTCTAATCTCAAATAATGTGTTGAGGTATATGAGCAATTTCATGCTAGGTGATGTCAAAAAATGGGCCCCTTATTCTATCAGGGGAGATCAGTGTAATTTTTCAAATCTCAAGAGAGGTTAGTGAAATTATCAAAAACCTTAGGGGAGATTTTTGAAATTATTCCAAGTTGTATTAGTAAAAGAATGAAAATAATTAAAAGTTAAAAACAATTAACACATACATTTTACTGCTCAAAAAGTTTATATTCAATACATTAGACAACACAAATAAGCAACAAAACTACATTAACATTCACAAGATTTAGCAAAACTCAGTCTTCTCTCTTAACATGAGATTTGTTATAATTCTTGTGATTTTGAACAAAAAATTAAATTTTAAATTTTCCCCTCTTTTCTCCTTTACTTTCACGAAATTACTTTATAACTATCACAGTTGTAAGAGTTTCAAAGAAAATTTTCTCATGAACAACCTTCTTTTGTCTTGTGGTTTTTTCTTCTATCAAATCCCTTTGTCTCATATTGTGTACAATTAATTTATGGTCATTATCAAGTTATGTCAATTACAAAATAACACCATTTGGTATATCAAATAGTGTTATTTTGTAATTGCAAGTCACTGTTCATCAATAAAGAAATTTCCAACAGTTATTTCTGTTAATTGGTGTAATTACTCAAACGTTAGCTATTAGTTTCTAATATGACATAATGTCTTAGGTAGGGATGCATTTGAGTTGATTCGAACTCGAGTAGTGTAGATAAAATCACTAAACTCGAACTCAAGCTTGACTTTAGTTTACTTTACTCAAGCTTGATCTCAAACTCGAGTTTAATTGAATCTAATGGAGTCAAATCAAGTTCAATTGAGCCTATTCGAGTGTCATCGAATTTAATCGAGCCTATTCGAGTCTCATCAAACTCACATAATAAAATTAATATTTTACATATAATTTTTCATATAGGATATTATTGAACATTTCACAATAATAAATATAAAAAAATTAAAAATATATATTATAAAAAACTCGATTAGACTCATCGAGACTTTGAGTACAAAATATTGGAGCTCGATCTCGACTCATGAGCTCAAAAAGTAGTTCAACAACTTGAAATGTGTCGAGCTACTTGGTTCAGTATCACTCCTAGTGTTAGGGTATATGAGTAATTTCTCCCCACGTGATGTAAATAACTAGACCCACAATTTTGCTCAGGGATGTAAGTATGATTTTACAAATCTCAAGAGAGGCCAGTGAATTGTTAGAAACCTCAAGGGAGCTATCCCAAGTTTAGTCTGTTAAGCTTCTTGCACTTAGTCAATGAAATAGCTTAGAAAACCCAAGCTTAATACCAAGAACAGCAACTCATGGTATCAATCTCCATCTATAAACGGCTTCAACGGTCAAAGTTGTCTAGATGTCTCACATTTTCTAATTTTTGTCGGAGGAGATATATATACAAGGTAATGCAATCTACTTTTGTCAACAAGTCAAATTTTTTTTTTCGTTATTTAACTTTGAGGAAGAATTTGACCAGGTCTGGATTTTTCCCCCTTTGACATTTAAAAGATTAATTGCTAGCCACCGACAAAAAATGCGAAGGGGTAGTGAAAAGTTCGCCACCAGAAGGAATTTATATCCGCTTTAAATTGTGGGTAAGGTATTGAAACCTCGCACATGCTGTTAAAAAAATTTCAGAGGGTGTGTTATATCGAAATGTGTTAAAATAATTGAAAAATATGTTTATGAAAAACGTAATTTTTTTTTTTTTTTTTTGCAAAATATCACAGGAAAATGCACCCATTCTGATACCATATCAATTGTTCTTTAGGATGACATTAGTTGAAGAAGCGCCCATTCTTAACTTATAAGATGTACCAGTAGTTAAAAATATTTTTCTCTTCAATCAAACAAAACTTGATGTCGTATTCATGTGATTCGAGCCAAAATCTTTCAAAAGGATATCAAAGCCATTGTGTAAGCCCAAAACATTCTCTGATTCAAACATTGTGTGAATCCCAAAATAAATATGGCCCATTAGATTGTTTTGTGGACCGAACATTTATCCAAGTTTTGTTGGACTACCAGCAGAGCAACCTTGCGGGAGAGTACATTTCTATTGGATTTCACAAGTGGTTGGCTAATATCACAATTCAGGAATATATATATATATATATATATATGTGTGCGTGTGTGTGTATATATATATATGAAAGTAGATATTTTAATTAGAGTGTTACTCCTATGTGGCATGCTTAATTGAAGAGAATTAATAGATTATGGATAATTTGGGCTTTACCCATACTGAATATTATATTATGTGTAAAAACTATCCCTAATTTTATAATAAATTTAAAAAATAACTAATCTTATCTTAATGATATCTGCTTTCTATCAAATTATTACATAGAACTATAGTAAACCCTTTTCAAATTACAATTATTAAAATTTTACATATTTCATAAATTACTTTCTTTCATCACCATATCGTTGATTAGTATTCAAATTGCTCATCATCCATTCCCTTAATTTTGAATTAACTTAGTGTAAAAAAGAGAATTAATTATTATACTGACAGAATTATCATTATTGTTGGAATCTAAATATTTATTATTGAAAAAAAGTGGGTTGTTGGATCCTTTCTACTTAATTAAATGTGAATATATAGTTCTAGCTTTATGGTCATTATAAAAATTTAAATTATCTAAAAGAATATCTATCAAGTTTTTAATATGGGATATATTATTTAATGTATACTATTATATTATAGTGAAAGTATGTAAACGAATTTTTTAACAATTAGTAAATAATTGAACATTTGGAATACATTAATTTTTTAAAGTTAATATGAATGAACATGTAGGATTATTGTTAATTTTATTTAAATTATTCATATTTGTATAAATTCATAATAAATAAATAAAAAGATAGTACTAAGGCACATGCAAAATTCTAGTAACAATTAACAAATAATACTAAGCAATTAACATAAAGAGTAAATTTTATATACACTATCATCATTAGATCCATGACACATGTACAAAAGTAAATTTGAACCATGGAACATATAAGTAATTAACACCAAAGCTCAAGGCACCAACTAGAACAAATACTAAGGATTTAAATCCTTACTCAACTCTTACAAATCTAATCCAATCTCTATTTATAAACATGATATTTTTTTTAAACAAGAACAGAAAATTTTCCATTATAACATGCAGCACTACAAGGCCTTGGGTATAGCAGCCAAATTATGAGCTTTTGCAACAGCAAAAATGTCAAGTAAAATGGGTGCTATAGTTAGCAATGCATTCGAGTACTAGGTTGCATTTTTGTTATTAAATTTGTGATTGTTTTTCCCATAATTTTGACCAATTATTGCGTTAATTGGTAGATTCTACTCATATTTGATAATTGGAGTTGGTTGTAGGGATTCAATGCAAAAAGGAATCAAAGATGTGATTTTTAATTGGACTTCTGTGCTGTTCAGAGTGGGCGCATCAAAATCTAACTCTGCACGTCCGAAAAACTTGGGATTTAGTACGTGATCTCCAGTTGTAAATTGAAGTCCTGAAAGTCAGATTCATCACCGAATGGATAGTATTTCACTTTTGTTAATACTAGTCTAGGCTATCTTTTAGGATTTTTTGAAAAAGGAATTGTTAGCTTATTAGGATTTGGATTCGGTTAGAGAAAGAGAGTAGTTTGAATAGGAATAGGAAACAGGGGAAGAGACATCATTGTTGTTTTTCTATTCTTTCCCACAAGGAACAAAAGGAAAAAAAAGAAGAAGAAAAACGCTTTTTTCCTTTCCTTTTTCTGCTTGACTCTTCAACTCATAATCGAAGGATGGTCTTGGCAATGAATTCAACTATTTTGCATGCGATTTCTTCGATGGAGATGAGCTAAACGTTTTATTCTAGCCTTCATTACACACTTCCCCATTATTGATCAGTAATGCCGATAAAACCCTACTGGAAACATTGATACGTATCTCCTCTTCAGAAATTGGTTGCATTAGTTCACTCCGTTCGTCCCGCATGAGGGAACATGATATATATTCTAATAAAGTTTGAGAAGCCTCCTCATTTTCAAGAATTGAATTTTGACCTATATTCGAATTATATAAACCATGAAAGTAATTCAAAAAAAGATTCCTGTTGTATTCCTCATCTCTAGCCCAGTAGTCATTCTCATCCCGAGTATCAATAATATTATTTCTCGATTTCCTCTTAGTGGCTCATTAATGAGAAAACTTAGTATTACTAGCTCCCTTACACCACTAATTAATTTTTGCTTCTTGTTTCTAGTAGTCCTCTTTGCATTACATGAGATGATCTAGGTGGTGTTGAAGCAATTGATGTGCTTGCATAGCCTCCAGAATGTGAATATTTTCCAGATGCTATTGAGTTTTTTTTAATTTTGAGGTCAAGCTGTTTGTATGATTTTCATTCCAATTTAGGAAGTGAGCAATTGTCTATCGTAGAAGAGAAGAAATATTTGGTTTTGGTCCCTCCAGTAGAATCATGTCATTTGCAGTCATGCAAGCGTAGTGGCAAAGCCAAGACTCCGGAATAGGTGGGGTCAAACTTTAATATAATAAAAATTGTACAAAATAAAAACTATAATATAAAATGGAAAAAAAAAATACAAAACTATAATATCACATACATATTATAATTGTCTCCTACGAGTACTTAGCTTCTAAAAACGTTGCAAAATTAACTCATTGTCAATTTTGTTAAATACATCTTTTTCAATACAAATAACCAAACGATCATTCATCCATTGATCCCCCATACGATTACGCAATCAATTTTTAACAATCTTCATTGTTGAAAAGGTCCTCTCCATGGTTGCTATTGCAACAAGTAAAATAAGTGCTATTTTTTATAAATAAATAGTCCAATGGATATACAATATCCCTTTTAGTCTTAATTAATTCAACTGCAAAACCAGCAATTCCTTTCAATTTTGCAAATTCATTGCTAGAGCGCATAACAAGGATGTAACTATCAAGCTGATTGTCAAGAGTCAGTAGATCAACTAAAAAAAATTCATATTGATAGAGTTCCACAAAGTGAATCAACTTTTTCTTATCAAAAGAAGAGAAACCATTATCTAGAACAAGCCCTTTCATACAAATTAGCAATTTAACATTTTCCTTTGTAAAATTATCATTCAACTCCTAAAGTAGCATGTCAATCACACCACAAAATAAATTTACTTTATAGTGGTGTAAATGTGTAACACTTGGACTTTTGAGCTTTGACCTTCCTCTGAAAACATATGTATCATTCATATTAGGAATCTCAATATCATATTTGATACAAAATGAAGTAACCTCATTTAATAATGCATCTCATCCATCATCTCTCATCAATTGCAATCGGTTTTAGCAATTTTAACTAGAGTCATTGCATTCAAAATGTCTTGATCTTTTCTTTGTAGGGAAAAGAGTCCCAATGGCCCTCCAACTCTTACCCAAGTAAAGTTTTGGCCCTCCAACAATTAAAGATAAAATTTTGGCCCTCGATCTAACAAAATAGCATATTAGTAGCCTTTCTGTCAAATCCAGCAGTTAACTATGACGGGAAGCTTCATCTCGTGAGACGCGCCACCAAATATGAAGGGCACTATAGTCTCTAAAGGATGGTTGACCAAGCAAAGAGAGAGTAAAAAGGGTTGCTTCTTCTCTTACCTTAAGTTAGAGCAATAAAAATCTCCATCCAGTCAAAGTTGGAGCTGAAAATGCGAAGAATGAACAGTTCCTCTCTACCGGTGTGCAGATGTGAGAAAGAGACTAGGGTGATTACTTTGTGAACTTCAAAAAATCCTGGTGTGCAGAAGGTTGCTGCGGATATTGGGCATGGATCGATGAGGAGATGTGCCGACGGGCTACAGAAATTATACCTGACCTTCTTCGAAAGATTAATGCAATTGAAAAGGACAGAGATGAATACGAAGAAATAACAAGAAGAAATGAAAGAAAGGTAACAAAATTGAAGGAAAAAGTTAAAGAATTGGAGAAAGGCATTCGCAGCAAGAAATGGGTTAATAAGTTGCTGGTCAAATTGCTTTTTTTAACATGGATATTGATTTGTTTAATTTTGATGAGTTGGGGCCAAAAAAATGGAAACCTTGTCAGTTTTCGGCAAATACAAGGTGCTTGCAAACACCTGGCCCTTTCCAAGTTGAAGTTTACAGGGGAAGAAGATGATCCAAATTGTTCATTTTAATGTAAATTTTTTATTTATAGTTGTATGATGTATCTGCAAAGCTTGTAATCAAATCTGTGTTTGTGCTGATTCCAATAAAATATCTGCTCATCTCTTTTTATTAAATAAAAGTGTTGTAGTTCATTTGTTCAACTCAATGAATTGGTTTGGTATTGTGCTTAGAAAGAAGGCATAATAATGATGTAAGAAGAAGAAGCAGATAAAGCCATGTTGTATACATCATAATAATCACTTGACAATGAGCATCAAAAGGAACTGCTATAATACAAAGTTGCTGCTCAGCATGTATCCAACAAGCAACTGCTAGACAAAAAAGAAAAACAGAGAAGAACAGCTAGACACAAAAACATGTTCTGATATGGTAATGAATTGTCATCATCAGTTTACACAGTATAAGACAAAAAGAGTTTATCAAAAAGAAATGGGTCTATCATGGCTGAGTTCCTCTTCTAATAGCTGTTCCTTTTCCCATTCCTCTGGCACCTTGTCTTCCTCTTCCTCTTCCTCTGCGTCTGCGTCTGCCTCTTCCACTCCATCTCCCCCTCCAGTTGCCAACTGTGAATGGGGGTTCTTTACCCAAATAAGCATAGTTCGCATTGATGGCTCCTTTTTCTGCATCAGTAAGCGGCTTTGTAGTTGAGTTTTTTCTTCGCTGTGAATGATGATGTTGTTGGCTCTGTTGTGGATGTTGCTGTCCAGTTTCATCGCTAGCCTGTTGCGTTTGTTGTTGCAAATTTTGAGAAGACTGGCCTGGTTCCTTGTTCTTATCAAAATTGTAAATGACACGTGTAAATACATGGTGGATGCAGAATAGTGAAAAATTAACATCAATTGCATGCACTTACTGTCCTCTTTTTTTCTACTGATTGCTGCCTCTGTTGATTACTCGGTTGAGCCTCGGATGACTTGTTAGAACCTTCTTGTGCTTCTTCATTGGGAGGCTTCTTGCACGTAGCTGCGTTATGACCAATCTCACCGCATTTTCTACAATGAATGACAATCCTCCTCCTCAACCTTCTACCATGATCCTTCCCCTCAGACACATCCCTTCTCCTGGCCTTTTTAAGCCTACCAGGTTGAGTAACTGGTATTGGTGGATCTAACACAGGCATGGTGGATGAGGGCCAATGATCCTCACCACTAATTGGCTGCAAAACATTCTCATAAATCTTGAAGAAGAGGCCTCTGCTATAAGAACGATCCAAATAATTGTAAGGATCCTCTTCTCGCATGAAAATAGCAGCAATTGCATGACAGCAGGGAATTCCACTAACCTCCCATAATCTGTAAGTACAATATTTTTTTTACATATCTACTGCAAATTGGGCCCCTCTTGGACCCTTGACTTGATAGCCATGCAGTGCATTCCAAATGGGCATCCACTGACTTGAATGCTTGACCCTTGTCTGAACAATCTCATTAATTAAAGGTCCAGTGGAGCCCTTGTATTTCTCCATTGCAGCTCGTCTTCTTTGGATCCTGTCCATAAGATATTCCCTTATCAGTTCCAACATTGTGATGATAGGTTGGTCCCTTGCATCTTTAATATGGGCATTGAAGGACTCGCATAAGTTATTCACTATCATATCACTCTTCACGTGAGTTGAAAAGAATGCTTTGCACCAATGTCGAGGATGAGGAGTTTTCTTGACCTATTCATATGCATCCTTATCAAAAGTTTGAAGTTCTTCCATTGCTTTGTCGTACATTTCCACTGTTGTGCAACATGTTATATTCCACATCCTATCTTTAAGAGCCAAACCAGGATGCTTTTTCTTGAAATTACGGTACATATGTTGTACACAGTACCTATTTTTACAAAGTCATTTAAGTCGTTATTAAACAATTGAAAAATTATAATGCAAAAAAAAAAAACTTGATAAAAATACCTGTGCTCACATCCAGGTAGAACTTCACTAAGTGCCATGTCTAGCCCCTAAAATGAAATTATGATACACTGTTAGCTTCTACCATATTTGAATTAAATTTTGAATTTCAAAGTTTCATATCATACCTTTTGCTGATCTGATATAAAAGTATAATGGCACTGATTTTTGATTTTCAAGTCCTCACTTAAATATTTGAGAAACCAAGTCCACTGTTCAGTTGCTTCTCTCTCCACAACTGCCTAGGCAATAGGCCACCATCCATTATTCGGGTCTGCAGCAATGACAGTTAGTAACCGTCCTCTATAAATTCCTTTTAGATGGCAACCATCCAGGCCTATTATTGGCCTACAGCCATCCTTGAATCCCTTTTCAGTGGTCCTAAACAGCAGTATAACCTCATGAATTTAGGATTACCCCCTGATCCTCTAAATGGATTAAACATTATCTCCATTGTACTCCTTTCATGTGTCTTCTTTATCTCAGCACAATACTCCCAAATTTTCTTGTATTGACTTTCAGCTGACCCCTGTATCATTTTGACAGCCAATTTCCTCGCATTAGAAGCCACCCATTTAGAAATTTGGGTTTGATACTCCTCATGCACTGTTTGCCTAATCTCCCGAGTTGGCATGCGAGTGTTTGATCTAATTCTCTCAATATATTTATTTGACAACCAATTGGCCTTCAAATTTTTATTTTTTCAGGCATGATTACAGTTTTCATGCTTGTCATACATTGTCTTCACCACCAAATCTGCTGTGCCAAGTGCCTTTTCAACTAAGGCAAACACATACCATGGACATGGATCTTTACATCTGGCTCTCACCCTCTTTGGTTCATTCTTCTTTGTGTACACTGGCTTTCCCATCTTAATTCCATATTCTTGGATAGCAGCTTTGAATTTGGCTCTTGACTCAAATTTCAAACCCAACTCGAACCTTGTATCAATCATAAATTTTTTTCAGGAAAAATCTTTATACCTACCAGCATACTGCTCAGCTTCTTGATATTCCTCTGATGAATCAGCATCACTACTTAGATGATCTGGGATTGTATCTTCTGCCAACACATCTACTTCTGGTGCAGAATCTTGGGTCTGCTGCTGTTGTTGTATTTTTCTTCTTCGCCTTACTTGTTTTTTTGTTTGCTGTGTTTGCTGCTGTTCTGGGGACTTTTGTGTTTCAGCTTGTTGGGTAGTAGCCTGTTCAGTAGTACAATGTTCAGTAGTAGCCTGCTCAGTTGCTTCTCCTCCTTGCTGTGAAGGTCCTCCAATTTGCACTTCTTTTAATGTGCTTCTACACTGAGTTGGCTCCAATGTCAAATCATCAAGAATATCCTCATCTACATCACCACTGAATCTGTCACATTCATTTTCTGATCCAGAATCTTCATCATCTCCTCCATTTCCTTTATCTTCATTAGGCTGTTGACACCTCAATCCTTCTTGTGCTGTATCAGTTTCTCCAACATGCTGCTGGCTATGATATGCTTGTGCATCACCACTTTGTCCTCCAGTTGAAGTCACTACATGTTGCTGCTCAGGTTGCTGCTCACTGAAGGACCCTACATGTTGCTCAGGTTGCTGCACATGTTACTGCTCACTTAAGGACCCTACATGATGCTCCTCATGAATAGATGCTTGTGCATCACAACTTTGTTCACCAATGTGCTGGTTATTGGCTGTTCTTCTACTTCGACTCTGTCCTCCAGTTGAATCTCTAATTAACAGCCTCCTCTTAGGAATTAGGTGAGAAAAAGATTCATTTCATCTACTACACTACCCTCCTCATCCAACTCTTCTATCAAAACACCAGTCTTCTTCTTCTCTGCTGGTTGGATCACTATGGGAGACTTGCAACTATTAATTTCTTCAACTATTAGATGGTTACAATAGATTTCCATTACCTTGTATTTATAAGTCCAAACACAAAATTTGTTAACGTCATCATCGGTGCACAACTCTCTTAAACCATTTGTTAGATCCTTATTTGGTTCAAGGTAGTAATACATTATGGCAGCATTACGATGTCCCATTTTCTCCACCATTTTATTTAGTCGAATGGTTGACATTCTTTCGGCATCACAAAGGTCTACATAGTCCACCTCTCTATTAGCATACCATACATACTGTTCCCACATAATTCTACCCCCATGATGCATCCAAATAGTAAACCATTCAGAAGCAGTCTCTACAATGGCAATTGGGATAAAACAGTCAACAAAAAACACATAGAGGTTGACATATGAAATTCTGAATTGGTCAGTATTCAGCCAAAAAAAAATTACCCTAAACAAATGAAGTGTCCCTTTTCAGCCATTAAAATACATCACTTTCAAAACAACCTCCTTTGTCCGACATTGTCAATTTACAACAAACAAAGTAGGACCACAAATTGGACCGCTTAACCTCCCAACATCACCATTACCCCAACATATAAACAAATAAGTCTCATTACACATGCATATAGTAAACAAATAAGTTTCAGTACACATTACCCAAACATATAAACAAATCTTAAACCCAAATGGGTTAGTAAACAACAATTTTAATTACCGTAAACAAGGTACGGATCAAAGTAGTTATCTTTCCTCCGCATTTGCCACTCCATTTCTGCCTACACAACCCCTCCCACGCCGGCAATTACCACTTTTGCTGCAGCGTCCGGATTGAGTACTCTGATTTAAGTCGCACTAGGGTTTTACAGCAAAGGGGGTGAAAATTGTTGGAGGAAAAATTGTTGGCGAAACTGTTTTTACTCTGTCTAGGCAACAAGACTATAGTGCCCTTCATATTTGGTGGCGCGTCTCACGAGATGAAACTTTCCGTCATAGTTAACTGCTAGATTTCACAGAAAGGCCACTAATATGCTATTTTGTTAGATCGAGGGCCAAAAATTTATCTTTAATTGTTGCAGGGCCAAAACTTTACCTAGGTAAGAGTTGGAGGGCCATTGGGACTCTTTTCCCTTCTTTGTAATGCTAATGATAGCTCATTAGTTATCCCTAACAAATTTTCATAAGATGCAAAAGAAGTGCAAAGTTAAGTGTTTCTCAGTATCCAAAATACCACCAGCTTCAATTTTTTACTTTGAAGTTGAGCTATCATCCACAATGTACTTCTTCCTTGTGGTTAGCAAGAAACTTCAACAGTTCAAGAAATGCTAATCCTTAAATAGTTGAACTCCCAGATTTTTCATAACCATGAAATGCTAATCCTTAGGACAAAAGAAATCAAATACAGTCCACTGATAGAGTTAATCTTGTCCTATAATGACTTCGAACTTGATCAAATTGTTTAGACAAAGCAACTTCAATATGTTGATCTTGTTTCAACAATGCTACACATTTTTGCCAAGCATAGTCGTGGGCACTATTTAGCGGTCCAATATGTATAGTTAACCTATCTTTCTTATTCCAACTATTGAAACCCTCATGCAGTGAACAAATCTTCTCTTTTTTTTTTCCAAAATTATGTGAAAATAAATAACAACATAAACAAAAGACTACATCCTTACTTATGCTATATTCCAACCAATTCCCATATTCATTAAACCAAGTAGGACAAAATCGATGTGGTACATTTGCAATTTTTTTTTGTTGAAAAGTTGTGATGCTGAGGTTGACAAGGCTCTTTTAATAAACATGCTCTTCATACTCTATCTTGATCAATTGGGTCATACTTAGAGATCTTAATAAGTAACCTTGGATTTGAGGAAAGATCAGCCAAATTAACTAGGGCTCCTATTTTTCTAAAAAAATATTTAGTGAACCACTAGCAACTTGATCTTCTATGGATTTTCTTTTAAGAAAATTTTGCATAACCTGTTACAAATAAAAATCATAAACTAACTTAATTTAGTATTATAAACATGAATTTCAGCATTTGATTAAAAAACATATTAAGGTTGAGCACAAATATATAGCCCATTCACAAAAGAAGGAAAAAAAAAAGTACAATCAAAACTAATTTAAGCTTTATTTCTAAAGTCCAAGAAACACTTGCTAATATGTATAATAATGGTCCAAATCCATAATTCAGAGGAATCTTCAATATACTATTCTACTTGAGGGAGGATATAACTAATAAAGGTAGCAAAACTACTTATTAATTATTCTATTGTTCCTAATTCATCCATTTAATCAATCTCCAATTCATATTCAGTTTAGATATATTCAATGATCCTTTATCAGAATTCAACCTAACCATCCTTAAAATTGAGAAACAGATACATAATTAATCATCTGGTTTCATAATATCTAATTGACAAAGAAAATAGAAAAAAAGATTTACATAAAAAAGTCAAAAAATAATACAATCAAATAGAACAAAGTAAACAAGAGATGAACTAAACCAAAAATAAAAAGTAATAAAAAAAGAAAAGTAAAAGGATAAGAATTATTACCAAAATTAGTGTAATGCTAATTTGCTTAGCAATGCTTTACATCTATAGGAGGAATGAAGAAAAAGTGAGATAGAAAGTTTTAACTTTAGATCATCACAAGTTCACAACGGAAGTCTGCAAATGAAATTTCAACAAAAAAGAACAAGAAAATACGAACTAGAATTGGACAAAAAGAAGAAGTCAAGCTAGAGAAAGGTTTCCGGTCTGTTCTGGTATGTCTACATTTTGAGTTACTTTTGTGTAAGACAAGCCACCCACTTTGGAAATGTTATTTGGACTTTTTAGTCCTCTAAATTTATCAATTAAAATTTTGACGCCAAAGTCTATTCTTTGTAAGAGGTCAAGCAAGAACATCATATATATATATATATATATATATATATATATATATATATATATATATATATATATATATAATAGATAGATTTTTAAAATTTAAGTGGAGTCATTTGACCGCACTTGGAGCCACATGGCTCCGTCTCTACGCAAGCGGCTTGAGTTCAATGGCCTCCAAATTCTCTGAACAATTGACCAAGTTGCTTTATCTCTTATCAAGAATGCTTCTAATCTCGTCTTTAACTTTTTTATTAATGATCCTTCAAAAAAAAAAAACTTTTTAGTTAAAGACAAGATGTATTGATAAGCAATGAAGATGTTAACATATCCTTGTAGTCAAAGTAGAAGAATAACTCTTATAGATATACATTGGTAGTTGATTCATCATCTTGAAAAACTATTGCGCTTGCTATTCTTTCTTTTTCTTTTTTTTTTCTTTTATGCTATTACCTTCTCAACTATAGCTTTTAAGGAAGGAAAATTTGTTTCAGCATGTAATATATGTCGAATTGCAATGGATGTGAAATCATCTTGCATTGCTAACACTAACAAAAATTTGGCTACTATTGATTTTAGCATTTGCTTGTGTAATGATAAATAAGGGCTTCATATTGATATCTAAATGTTCCAAACAAAATATTTCTAGTTACATGGTTGGAGATCATATTTTTTGAAAACCTTATAATCGTCTATTGAAGCTTCTCTTGTCAAACATATTTTCTTTGTGTGTCAAAATAAAACACATTATAATAATCAATGTAAGTGATAACATAGACTACATAAAATATAAAAAAATTGCTATAAGCCTCTATTTTAAAAACCATTACATCTTTACTAATTTTTACTGATAAGAGAAGATGCACAGCTATCTAAACTTTTTTGAACTAATTGTATGCTTATGTCGCTTTTGCACTACTATGCACTTTATAAACGATTAATCATAATAGTAACATATGATAAAGTGGAACACGTGTAAATAGTGTTACTAGTTATATAAAATTTTCAATTTAAATGAACTAAAAAGTTATAAGAAATGAATACTTGTTTTATTCTTCCTTGAGAATTTTTCGATGTCTTGTTGTAAATTGTGTTCGCTTGCATTAAGAATGAGAAGATAGTGATTGAGAATGAGGTCTTAATAAAGTTTGAACTTCAAAAACTTTATGCTCTTGAGAGAAAAGGACAAGTTGAGTTGTCAAGTGAATGCTAGATTAGGGGCAAAAAAAGGACAAAGATGCTAGGCATATTCAGTGGCTAGTCACAAAGACTATTGAACTCAACATGTTGTGTTTTACAGATACTATTTTGTATTGAAGTGCACCGAACAAACAATGTGGGTCATTATTAGGTAATTTAATTAAAACGGGTCAAATGTATTGATATTTTGTAAATGGGTCGTTTAATTAAAATGTTGGGCCAATACGTATGGATATGTTTCTTTTGTTATTGGTCAAGACTTATTATTTAATAAAATTTCATTTGGACTAAAATGACAATTGGGCTTTTGTTCAAAAATTTTAACTGACTTTGGACAAAATATAAGCTTTTTATTGGCTTATATGACCTAATGATTTGTTATTTTAGTTTGGACCTTACATTTAGCAATTGGACCATGAGGCTCATTTCTTTAACCCACTTTAATAAGTTCAAAATTCCAAGCTTTATCACAACAGCCTAATTTTGATTAAATAAGCCCAAAGTCTCTTTTTAAGGGACCAAGTTTGTTTATAAGGTCAAGTTTAAATTTTAAAAAAAAAGAAAAGAAAAAGCTTCTTCCATGGACGGGCTTAGACGGGCAAACCCCAATTCAAATCCAGCCCAAACTAGCAAGGGTCCATTCATACCAAAATTAGAAACTTCCTTGTGGTATTTTTGGACTAAGGTACTTTTCAAAAAGAGAAAGCTTTTCCAAAAGAGAAGCTTTTCAAAATAGGAAACCTTTCATTTTTGCTTCGAGCACTTTTAATAGAAAGTCCAAACATGATCTTTAGGGTTATCTGATAGGAAATATGTACCCTAAAATTTGAAATGAGAACTAATTAAGGTAATATGTTATCGACTATAGTTTTGAAACAACTTTAAGGTACTTTAGAATCTCTTTGAACGAGCAATTTGAGATACATTGTGTTTGCTCGTATATTATTACATTAAAATGGATTAAGTGTGCTTACTTAAAAATGTTTTCTTATGTTACAATATGTGAATAAGTGACATGTTTTATGAATTAAAAACTATAGGGTTATTATCACTTTACCCCCTTAAACTATATTACTGCTATCGGTTTACCCCCTAACGTTATCTTTTAATCACTTTACCCCCATAAGTAATTCAACTCAACATGTTAAAGAAATTTTAGACAAAAATACTCTTTTATTTTATAGTATTACTATATTGTTATTATCACTTTATTCGTTTAGATTATAGTGATGCAATCACTTTAGTTCCTAACTGTAAGGATCGAAGACAACCTAAGAAAGGGGTGAATTAGGTTGATTAAAAAACTAATCAAGTTATAGGCACTTTTTTGCTCAATATGAAATTTACCTTCTTTTCTAAGTGATCACATAATGAATCAATCAATGAATGAACAATATCACTTGAGAAAAGTAGAAGAGATATGCAATTTAAGAATCACAAGATAAACAATGAATAAAAAGAGAAGAGTTGCAAATCAATTGACTACCAAACTCCTTTTGAGCTTGAAGATCAATTCACAAAACAAGTTTCTTCAAGTTGATGAAATACAACCAATCTTGTGCGTAAAGGAAGGCACACTTCCTCCTTATCCCAAGTTTCACTCGGTCAATTTAGGAAGTTTTACTATCCCTCAGGACAACCCTTAAAGAGCTACACTATTGAAGTATTCACTCACAAATGAAAAGTTTATAATGAATTTCACACCACCAAAACTACAAATTTTCTTTGGAGAATGTTTTCTCACTAAAACTACTCTATATCTTTTTTATCTTCAGTGTGCAAAAGTTGTTTGAAATTTCTGACAATACTCTATTTATATGAGACCAAGAAAACGCTTCATTAATGCTTCCAACGGATAGAAAGTAGTTAAAAAATTAATTAGCCATTAGGAGTATCGGACGTTCGGTACTACCGTTGCTTGCGTCCAATAGTAGATAGAGAGTTTGAAAGATTCTATCGGACGTCCGATACTTCCGATGCTTGCGTCCGATAGTAGACAAAGAGTTTGAAAGATTCTATCGGACGTCCGGAGTTATTTTTGTGAGCGTCCGACAGCTTTCATCTTCCTTTTTCTTCTTTCAAATGCTTTTGTTCTTTGAATCAAATTGCTTCAAGGCTAAAAGGATTTCTTAAAAAAGATATTAGTACTATCTATTTGTTTTGTAAACATCAAAAGACAGGAATCAAAATCAACATTCTCTCCATTTTTTATGATGACAAAACAATGAATGGAAGGAAGAAAAATGAGCAAAAGCTCTCCCTTACTCATAGCATCTCAGAACAAAACAACTCTTCTATAACTCCTCCTTACATACAGCATCCAATGCATTATCCATTCTTCCCTTTTTTGTCATCATAACAATAGAAAGTCATACAGCATCCATTAGTCAAAAATCATTAAAAACACCAAAATTCAGCAAGTATCATCCGCCAATTAAGATCCAGCATCATTAGATCAGCATTATTCTTTTCTCCCCATTTTTGTCATCATAAAAATCCAGTAATATCAACTAAAATCCACTAATCATTCAAAAAACATCAAAGAAAATTCAGTTCAGAGCATCATAAACATCAAAAGAAAATTACAAAAGAACATTGAAAATGCATCCTAATATGAAGTGCAAATGACCCTAGAGTGCCTAAAGTGTAATCACAAAATTTCGGAAAGTCACAACATTTAAATTCCGAACCATTGTCACTTCTAATTTTAACAATATTCAAACCAAGCAGATTTTGAACTTTTGCAAATAGGAAAACGAAATTTTTGAAAGTATCATCTTTGTGAGTAAGAAAAATCACTCAAGTATATCTAGAATAATCATCAATAATGACTAAACAATATCTCTTACCACCCAAGTTAGTAATTTGTGTAGGACCAAACAATGTAAAAGCTTCAATGGTCTTAGGGTCGAAACACGTCATCTCCAAATGTCACTATGCCACTAGACTTTGGTTTGAATTTGATGAATTGTGGTGGATCACCGATCATGTTCACTGTCTATGAACCATTTTGATTCCTTAATAATGTTCACTAGATTCACCTATTCAAGAGTTCAAGAACTAATATTTGGTACCCATTAATTTTTAGATTCTTGAAAGCTAGTATCATGTCTAACTATCCACGTGCATTTCATGTCTCTTCTCATGTTCTTCCTCACATAACAATTGCTTTTCATGTGACCTTTTTTACAATAAAAATTACACATAATCAATGAGTTAATTACATAAATAGGTTTAATAAATCTTACTTGTCTTCTCTTATAAACAGCAAAGTCATTTGTATCAGAATTTATCTTCTTCTCATAAGTGCCAAGATGAGTCTTTGTTCCATTTCCTTGAAAGTAGTTTTATTTTTTATGTTGGAACAATTCATTTAAATTATCCATTCTTTTTTTCAAATCATCTTGTTCATTTTTGAACATTTCACAAAGTTTTATTTTTCTATCAAACTCATTTTGTAGATCAATCTCACTCTTTTTCCAGTAATCATTTTCAGTTTTTAGCTTTTTATTTTCTTGAAAAAGACGTGCATTGTCTTGAAGAAGAAAACTAATTTTGTGTTTTAATTCCTTATTTCTAATATAAAATTCTTTCAAACTATCATGCAATTTTTCAATAAAGGATTCAAGATCATTATCAGTTTCATCATCACTTTCAAATTGAGAGTTAGAAGTTGTTACCTCATTATCTCCAATGGTCATAAAGGCCAATTAAGCATATTTTTTTTCCTCTTCCATTTCACCATCGGAGTTGCACTCATTCCATGTGAATTGAAATTTGTTGAATCTTGATTTTCTTTCAGCTTTCCCTTCTTTTTTCTTTTTCATTGGACACTCACTTATGTAGTGTCCAATTGGCCGCATTCATACCATTTACCATCTTATTTTTTGTTGGCCTCTTGCTTTCCGTCATTTTTTACATTGTTGAATTGATTGAAATTCGAATTGCTAGGTCCTCTTTTTCTAAATCTCCTTTTGTTGAGAATTCTCTTGAAACTTCTTGTGATAAAAGTAAGATCATTGTCGTCAACTTTCACATCTTCTCCATCCAAGGAAGTCGAGTTATTTTCATCTTGAGATGCTTTTAGAGCAATGCTCCTTCTTACCATTGCATTCTCTTTCTCTTGCACCTTAGTCTTAAGTTTCAACTCATAAGAGGTTAGAGAATTAATAAAAGATTCAATAGGCATAGAATTCAAATCTTTAGTCTCTTCAATGGCAGTCACCTTACTCTCCCAATCCTTTGATAAAGCATTCAAGATTTTTTTATTTTTCTCTCCTAAGGAGTATTTCTTTTCTAGCACCTCTAAATCCTTAATGAGATCATTGAATCTACAATACATTTTATCAATATTCTCATGATTCCATCTTAAATGATTCATATTTGGTAACTAAGATAAATTTCTTTTGTTCTCTCACATTCTCACTCCCTTCATGAATTTCTCTCAACTTGTCCCAAATCTCTTTAGCAGACCTACAACCTTTAACTCTAATGGATTCATTTGAATCTAAAACACTATATAACACATTCATAGTCTTTGCATTCAAGGTGAGGTGGGTTCTATCATCACCAGTCAGTTCATTTTTAGTTTTTAATTTTAGTCTATGAGTAATTTCATCTATTATAGAGGCATCATATGGACCTTCATTAACAATAAACTATAATTCAATATCAATCGATTGCAAGAAAATAATCATTCTTTCTTTGCAACTCACATAATTTGATCCATTAAACATTGGAGGTCTAATCACAGATTGTCCTTCAAAAAATATGGCATTGTTGGTTGTCATCTTTACTCCTAAGTCGCTTGAGTTTAATCTCTAGAAAATCAAACTCTGATACTAAGGATCGAAGACAACCTAAGAAGGAGGTGAATTATGTTGATTAAAAAGCTAATCAAGTTATAAGAACTTTTTTGCTTAATATGAAATTTATTCTCTTTTCTAAATGATCACACAATGAATCAATCAATGAATAAACAATATCACTTGAGAGAAGTAGAAGAGATATGTAATTTAAGAATCACAAGATAATAATCAATAAATAAGAAGAGAAGAGTTGCAAATCAATTGACTACCAAACTCCTCTTGAGTTTGAAGATCAATTCACAAAGCAAGTTTCTTCAAATTGATGAAATACAACCAATCTTGTGTACAAAGGAACGCTCACTTCCTCCTTGCCTCGAGTTTCATTCGGTCAAATTAGGAAGTTTTACTATCCCTCAAAACAACCCTCACATAGCTATACTATTGAAATATTCACTCATAAATGAAAATTTTACAATGAACTTCACACCACCAAGATTACAAATTTTTCTTGGAGAGTGTTTTCTCACAAAAATTACTCTATATCTTTTGTATGTTCAGCGTGCAAAATTTATTTGAAGTTACTGACAATGCTCTATTTATATGAGACCAAAAAGTGTTTCATTAATGTTTCAACGGATAAAAAGTAGTTGAAGAGTCAACTAGCCGCTAGGAGTATCAGACGTCCGGTACTACCGTTGTTTGCGTCCGATAGCAGATAGAGAGTTTGAAAGATTCTATCGGACGTCCGGTACTTTCGATGCTTGCGTCCGATAGCAGACAAAGAGTTTGAAGGATTCTATCGGACGTCCGGAGTTGTCCTTGTGAGTGTCTGACAGTTTTCGTCTTCCTTTTTCTTCTTTCAAATGCTCTTGTTCTTTGAATCAAATTGCTTCAAGGCTGAAAGGATTTCTTAGAAAAGATATTAGTACTATCTATTTGTTTCGTACACATCAAAAGATAGGAATCAAGATCAACACTAATATTATTTTCTAGGTGTAGACAATGAAATATTAATTAAATTCCAAAAATTACCATTGGTCTATAAATTATTTTTATAACTTATTTTTATCTAATTGGATATTGCCATATGTTATGTACACTTGAAAAAATTGGTTGTTAAATGGCAAATTATATTTTGTCACATGTCAAGTTGAAGCGTTCCAATCAATTGAAATTGCGGGGATGTTTCCACCAACGAAATCATATCTACATGACTTGAAAATTTTTGGATAAATATCTAAATATTTATTTCTTATTAAAGAGATAATATTTAGAGTCATTTAGTCCATATATATTTCTTATATACTGCAACAGTTTGTCCAACCAAATGGTGCCATGTCACGTGTCCCTACAAGTTTGGCTAATCAAGGAATTATTTATTAGTATTATCTCTTTATTAGTAAATATAAAATGAAAAAATAATATTTAAACTGGTACATTTGATGCCCCCATTTCTCACTAAGGCGAACCAAAGGGTATCAGCGGAATGCCTGCTTAACTCTCGCCAGGACTCGGTACAATTTAAATTCAAACTTAAAGATAATACCCGATAATACAAGTCCAAGTAGAGAAAGCTCACTTTCTTAAATAAACTTTCAAGTTGTACATCACCAGTTCTCAAAAGTACATCAACATTCCCAAAATATACATTCATTATCATTCGACTAGCCAATTACATCCCATGATTCTAACCAAAAGTGATTAAGTCGATTTTTCTCCCCAACTTGCAATCCGACCCTGTTAAGGAAAATAAAACTAATGGAGTGAGCGGATGCTCGTGAGACCAAGAAAACATGCAAAACACATAGTTCAGGTGGTGATAATATTTAAGCAAGAATTAAAGTTGTAACATTCAAACAATTCAAAATTTTTAATTAAACACATTCAAGGAGGGTACAGGAGCTCTCAAGAGCTAATTTCCACTTGCTTTGCCAAAATTCAATCCAATATCTCTTCGTGATGACACTCCGTCACCCGGGTAGGTAATTAAATCTGTAGAACTTAACTTACTCCATTTATGGTTTTGAGTCGATATGAGAGGTACCTCCTATCCAAATCGGTATGGTACATGCTATCGCTCAGAGAATCGATTATACATTTATGGTTTTGAATCGACATGAGAGGTACCTCCTACCCGAATCGGTGTGGTACATACTATCGCTCAGTGGTCGATGAGACATCGCTCCAATCGACTTATACTTTGTTTATGGTTCTGAATCGACATGAGAGATATCTCCCACCCGAATCG
The DNA here is from genome assembly GCF_036785885.1 of Coffea arabica. NCBI lineage: Eukaryota > Viridiplantae > Streptophyta > Magnoliopsida > Gentianales > Rubiaceae > Coffea > Coffea arabica. Next base: position 7,950,002 of record NC_092318.1, on the reverse strand, counting down.
GTGTGGTACATACTATCACTCAGTGGTCAATGAGACATCTCTCCAATCGACTTATATTTTGTTTATGGTTCTAAGTCGACATGAGATGTACCTCTCACCCGAATTGATGTGGTACATGCTATCGCTCAGAGAACCGATCATTTGTTTAGGGTTTGAATCGACATGAGAGATACCTCTCACTCGAATCGGTGTGGTACATGCTATCGTTCAGGAAACCGATTATAACACTGAGACGGTATGAGAGGCACCTCCTACCCAAATTAGTGTGGTACATGCATCCGCTCAGAACTTACGAGTTAGACATGTTTATGAACAATTACCGATCATATGTATTCCAGTAACAAGTATCGCATAATTAAAAGAAAGAGAAGACGAGAGCATCCCCACGAGTATACACATAAGTCGAGGAGGTTCACTCCACTCGACATCACAACACAAATATGGTTTGTAATAGCAACACTTCACTTAATTCACATAGCAATTCACTTTACACAATTCGAATATCAATTCATATAGCACAATTTAATTGTAGCATCATTTAAGGGAGAGCGAATGCGGTAAAATACACACTCGTCTCAACAATTTCATAATACACAATTAACAATTAAAGCATTTATTAACAATTCAAGCACTTGACACTCACCAATCAAAATAGGGAGTAAGTGCTCAAATAACTCTTAGGCATCCGTTTCGAGATCCTCTTGAAGGTCCCCTTAAGCGCCTGAGCAAATAACAATTGGCTATAATGCACAATTACTTATAAATCCCTTATTAACAAGGGAGATTGTACACTTGTACAATCTAAGAAAATGTCATGAAATAGAGATTTGCTTGCTCAAAATTTCAGGTTCAAAAGTGGTGTTTAATAACACAAGAAAAAACTGATTTCCTTCATGAAATCAAGTCTAAAACGGTCAAATAATATCAAAGGATACGGAAGAGTTTTCAAAACTCATTTCCCAACAGGTTCGAAAATTCAGCTTTAAGGAACAATTTTTGAAAAATCGTATCTTGCACTCAATAGGTCTATAATTGGAAAACTTTATACCGTTGAAAACTAGTTTCAATGTATTAAAAGTTCCCAGAAGACACTTTTCCAAGATTCTAAATGGAAGACATTCAAATTTCAGTTTAAAATAGCTGACTTATACTTACAAGACAATTTCAGTCTTAGTTTTCGGTAAACTTTAGGAATTCGTCAAAATTCACCGAATGTGAACTAACTTCCGAAATTCGTAACACAATAAGAAGTCCAACCAAGATTTCAAACACAACAAACAGAACTAAAATCAGGATTTTGGGTGTCGAGATACATCAGTTCAAAGTTGGTCGAATTTTATAAACTATTCTGTCATTTTTCAGGTTTGAAAGGCTATCTTTGAAGTATCATTTGGCCATCGATTTGGCATTGGAAATACACCAAACTTGGTACGCCAAATCTTTCATATGTGAACAATATTTCTACCAAGTTTGGTACAAAAACTCCCTCGGCAAGGCAGTTATTAAAACAACTGAAATTCAAGAAATGTTCCAAAGCTAATCCGCCTTCTCACGTTTCCTTCCTTTTTAAAAAGATTTGTTCCACACAATCAACCTCAATTAATTCAAGCGTCAAAACCAATGTTCCATAAATATCCAATAAGCAATTTAGAGGTAATTAACATCAAGGTTTTCGAAATATAACTTCCCAAATCAGATTTGACCATTCGGCCAAGAGAAAAGGAAAAGTTTTCCAGAATAGAAAAACAATTTTGGGACATCATTTGTATATCGAAATGGTTTTAGATTGACACCAAAATTGGTACAATTTAACTTCCATATCAGGACTACTCCTCTATCAAATTTCATTTGAAAATTCATACGGGAAGGTAGTTAACAAAACGACCAAAGTTTAAGGAACTTCCAAGCCAAATCTGTCTTCTTACTTCCTTTTTCCTTTTCAAACATTTGCACCACGAAATCAGTCCCATTTTGGTCCATTTGTAAAAGCACAGTCCAAGAAACATTTCATAGGCAGTTCATAGTTGGTTGACATCAAAATTTTCAAAGCAAAGCATCTCACAAACAACCAAATCAGTTGGCCAGCAAAAAGTAGGGTTTTCCAGCTCTGCTGCAGTTTACAAATTGCACCATATCTCACTCAATACAACTTGGAATTGAGAATGGTCGGCAGAGTTAAAAACTAGATTCAAAAGGGTACATTTTATCAGAACAAATTATTTTCAAAATCAATTCTTAAGTGAGAGAAAATAGAGCCACAAAATGCAGCTTCTACCATTCTCTCGGATAGGTTAACAGAACAGGGCAGTCGACTTTGATCAATCACTACAGATGACTCAGTCCGAATTAGAAGGTGCATGATATACCGTTAGAAAATTACGGATGTCTAGTTTTAAATGCCGACGTTCGGACAGAGAGATATATTCGTTCAAAGAACACTGCCAGAGGACCACTGTTACACCAATTTCCAGATTTGTTCTTGCCAAAATTCAATTTTTATCCAACCAATTCAAATAATTTTTGGTAGAAACTTTCCACACATCATATACAACATATCTACATCAGTGTCAAAGTCATTTGAGTAACAAAAATTTGAACCAAAGGGAAAAACAGGACAGATTTCGGTCGGTCTTCCTATGCAATTTCCTTCGATTTTCCTTTCACTTTTCTAACTAACATCATCTAGTTTAACACATAATTAACAAAAACAACACTTATTATCATCAAATTAGCCCGTACAACTAAGGTGGGATTTCATAGAGCCCACTTCAACCATTCCAATTCAAATAACAACATCAATAATGAAGTTACAAGCTTCATAACCAAGATTAAACCCACTAAAGCAAAGATTAAGTGATTGGATGATTACCTCCTAATCCTTGAGAGAACCCAGAAATTTTTGCACTACTAGAGCCCCAAGAAAACCGTGAGATGATGTCTTTCTTCTAGTTTAAGTGGATTTCCAAGAAATTTTGAGGTCGGATGCAAAGTTTAAGGTGATTTGGAGTAAGATTTGTAGTGAAATGGTGAAGAGTTTTCTTCTTCTTCCTTGGAGAGCTTCAGCCGGCACTTGAGGTGAAAAAGAAGGGTTTGGTGTGTCATGAACCTTCCTTGAGAAGCTTGAGGTTTTGTAGTTAAGATTCCTTCAAAAGTCAACTAGGAATAGTGCGCGCACGCGCGCGTTTCATGTCCGTTTTCTCTCGGGTTTGTTTCACTTGTGCACTAAATCTCTAATATACTTCCTTTAACATTATATTATTCACTCTTAGTAGTCTAGTATTAGTTTTTTAAATCTTCATTTAGCCGTTCCAACTCGATATACTTGAACTTCCAATTCGCGCGCGATAAAGCGAAACTTAAAAGAAATTCTTGTAACGATAATATAAGTAACTAATATTAGGGCAATTAATCATAAAAATAACTATTTTAAAACTAATGCATGAGTACTCAAATCTCCAAGGTCGCTGCACTCTTAGATCAAATACTACCTCGAGAAACGTATTTTCGCTATTTCTCACTAAACGAGCTTCCGAAAATTAAATTTGCTAATGAAACGTTTTAAAAATATATGTAAGGCATAGTTCCATGTAAATGGTTTTAAAACGGTTGAAATAAATTAGTCAGAGAAAACAGGTGAATAAATATTTAAGTAAGCCAATAATATGAGATTAAAATAATTAAATTTTTGGGTCCTCACATCCTTCCCCCCTTAAAAGAATTTCGTCCTCGAAATTCATACCCGTACTTATTTTATTTTTTATTCGTTTAAATTTTGATAAACTTCTTTTCACTTTCAGCAATTCATGGAAGAATGAATGGGTAAAAAACTTATGACTGTACTAGCTACAAGAAAAGACCTCATGATAGTCAATATGGGCCCTCATCACCCATCAATGAACGGTGTTCTTCGACTCATCGTTACTTTAGATGGTGAAACGAAATTCATACCCTGATTTATGAATAACCCTAAATACTTCTTTCGGTCTCGATTCCATAATCTCTCTATAAAACTTTCATTAGAGGGATTTGTTTGTGTTTTAACTCCTTCACTTTTTGATTAAAATCTTTACCAGCCCTTTCCTCACGTGACCAATTTTCATCACTCCTATTTCTCCCATTCAAAACTCACATTTATTGAATTTAACTATTTTCAGGTGCCATTCATGATTTTATCATAGGTCTAGAGGTGTGGAACAATAGTTTAAATATACATATTAACCATAAAATTAATTAAAAGCAACGTAAATTTTCTTATGTCATAAAAGATCATAATAGTTATACTAAATTATAATAAGTTCATCAAATCATTTCAAAAGAAAAGGGGAACAACAAGACAAAACGTGCTAAGTCGCAATATACAACAAAAGGATGTCATCCCCTATACAAAAAATTACCACCTCTAAAAGTGCCAGTCTATGTTAGAGTAAAATTACAATTCCTATTTGTCGAGTGGAGTCAGATTCACCCTTACTCACAGAGTTTCTACTACTAGGATCCCTCACCTCTCTCGGGAGTGCGGGGTTGCCAAAACCCACGATCACGCCCACGCCTACGCCCCCGTCCACGTTCTCGCCGATCCATTTTGCAAGGTTCTAAACGCATAATAAAAGTGGAAAGTATAAGCGCATGAATTGAAAAACATGCACACATTGCAAGAACATTTTAAATCAAGGCATAGATATTTGCATAAGCCAGAGGTCATGTCACATGTCAATGTGCATACAACTAGTTAACAGTACTATCAAATTACAGGTCATAGGCAACTAAGTACCACAAATATAGGAGTATATGCAGGCAAAATACAAAAGGTCTCACGGCGAGCACCACCCTTACTATCTTAGGCAGGATCAAAAGAAAAATCATGAGTCTAGTTAGGGACAGAACTAGAAAAATTCACGATACCAAACCATATCATTGGAATGATGATACATTCCAAATTTCATTCAAAAGCCTAAGCTATTTTCCAAATTCTTAGCCTAAAACTTCCAATGAATACAAGTTTCCTCACTAAACTCAAGGTAAAAGTTCTTATACAGGCTAGGGTAATAAGTCAAACCAAAAGAAGTGCAAAAGATGTCTCATTTTCAAGTTTAAAGTGCAGTCCAAAATTGTTCAAATGATTCAACCTTTCTTCCGAAATTTTGGCAAGCAAAATAATGGAAAAAGCAAGGTTTCTAACCCTTAAACTCACCAGATGGCCATTTAGATTTTCCAATCTTGACTCACCTCCAACCTAACTTGAAGATTAAAATCTTATAGTGTTTTGTGAACAGAAATGGTGCTACAACCTCAAGCACCAAGATCACGTTGCACTTAATACACAATCAAATCCCACAGTCCGGCATTCTAAACTTTTAAGCCTAGGATACGCTACAAAGATCTGGAACCTAAACTCTGATACCAACTGTGATGTCCCTACTTCTCCCTAAGGCGAACCAAAGGGTATCAACGGAATGCCTGCCTAACTCTCACCAGGACTCGGTACAATTCAAATCCAAATTTAAACATAATACTCTATAATACAAGTCCCAGTAGAGAAAGGTCACTTCCTTAAATAAACTTTCAAATCTTACATCACCAGTTCACAAAAGTACATCAACATTTTTAAAATATACAGTCATTATCATTCGACTAGCCAATTACATCCCATGATTCTAACCAAAAAGCGATTAAGTCAGCTTTTCTCTCCAACTTGCAATCCGACCCTGTTAAGAAAAACAAAGTTAATGGGGTGAGCGGATGCTCGTGAAGCTAAAAAAATATGCAAAACACATAATTTAGGTGGTGATAGCATTTAAGCAAGAATTAAAGTTGTAACATTCAAGCAATTCAAAATTTTCAATTAAATACATTTAAGGAGGGTACAGGAGCTCTCAAGAGCTAATTTCCACTTGCTTTGCCAAAGTTCAATCCAATATCTACTCGTGATGACACTCCGTCACCCGGGTAGGCAATTAAATCTGTAGAACTTAACTTACTCCATTTATGGTTCTGAATCGATATGAGAGGTACCTCCTACTCGAATCGGTGTGGTACATGCTATCGCTCAGGGAATCGATTATACATTTATGGTTCTGAGTCGACATGAGAGGTACCTTCCACCCGAATCGGTGTGGTACATACTATCGCTCAGTGGTTGATGAGATATCGCTCCAATCGACTTATACTTTGTTTATGGTTCTGAATCGACATGAGAGGTATCTCACACCCGTATTGGTGTGGTACATACTATCACTCAGTGGCCGATGAGACATCACTCCAATCGACTTATATTTTGTTTATAGTTGTGAGTCGACATGAGATGTACCTCCCATCCGAATTGATGTGGTACATGCTATCGCTCAGAGAACGAATTATTTGTTTAGGGTTTTGAGTCGACATGAGGGGTACCTCCCACCCGAATCGGTGTGGTACATGCTATCACTCAGGAAACCGATTATAGCACTGAAACAGTATGAGAGGCACCTTCCACCTAAATTGGTGTGGCACATGCATCCGCTCAGAGCTTACGAGTTAGACATGTTTATAAACAATTACCGATCATATGTATTCCAGTAACAAGTATCGCATAATTAAAAGAAAGAGAGGACGAGGGCATCCCCACGAGTATACACATAAGTCGAGGAGGTTCACTCCACTCGACATCACAACACAAATATGGTTTGCAATAGCAACACTTCACTTAATTCACATAGCAATTTACTTCACACAATTTGAATATCAATTCATATAGCACAATTCAATTGTAGCATCACTTAAGGGAGAGCGAGTGCGGTAAAGTACACACTCGTCTCAACAATTCCATAATACTCAATTAACAATTAAAACATTTATCAACAATTCATGCACTTGACACTCACCAATCAAAATAGGGAGTAAGTGCTCAAATAACTCTTAGGCGTCCGCTTCGAGATCATCTTGAAGTTTCCTTTGAGCGCCTGAGCAAATAACAATTAGTTATAACACACTATTACTTATAAATCCCTTATTAACAAGGGAGATTGTGCACTTGTACAATCTAAGAAAATATCATGAAATAGAGCTTTGCTTGCTCAAAATTTCAGGTTCAAAAATGGTGTTTAATAACACAAGAAAAAACTGATTTTCTTCATGAAATCAAGTCTAAAACGGTCAATCAATATCAAAGGATAGGGAAGAGTTTCAAAACTCATTTCCCAACAGGTTCGAAAATTCAGTTTTAAGGAACAATTTTTGAAAAATCGTATTTTGCACTCAATAGGTCCATAATTGAAAAATTTTATACCATTGGAAACTAGTTTCAAAGCACTAAAAGTTTCCAGAAAACACTTTTCCAAGATTCTAAATGGAAGACATTGAAATTTCAGCTTAAAGTGGCTGACTTATACTTACAAGACAGTTTCAGTCTTAGTTTTCGGTAAACTTCAGGAATTCGGCAAAATTCACAGAATGTGAACTAGCCTCCGAAATTCGTAACACATTAAGAAGTCCAACTAAGGTTTCAAACACAACAAACGGAACTAAAATCGGGTTTTACTTGTCAAAATACATCAGCTCAAAGTTGGTCGCATTTTATAAACTGTTCTGTCATTTTCCAAGTTTGAAAGGTTATTTTTGAAGTATCATTTGGCCATCGATTTGGCATTGGAAATACAGCAAATTTGGTACGCTAAATCTTCCATGTGTGAACAACATTTCTACCAAGTTTAATGCAAAAACTCCCTCGGGAAGGCAGTTATTAAAACAACTGAAGTTCAAAAAATGTTCCAAGACTAATCTGCCTTCTCATGTTTCCTTTCTTTTCAAAAAGTTTTGTTCCACACAATCAATCTCAATTAATTCAAGCGTTGAAACCAATATTCCATAAACATCCAATAAGCAATTTAGATGTAATTGACATCAAGGTTTTCGAAATATAATTTCGCAAATCAGATTTGACCATTCGGCCAAGAGAAAAGGAAAAATTTTCCAGATTTTAAAAGCAACTTTGGGACATCATTTGTATATTGAAATGGTTTTAGATTGACATCAAAATTGGTACAATTCAACTTCCATATGAGAACTCTCCTCTATCAAATTTCATTTGAAAATTCACACGGGAAGGTAGTTAACAAAACTACCAAAGTTTAAGGAACTTCCAAGACAAATCTATCTTCTTGCTTCCTTTTTCCTTTTCAAACATTTTGCACCACGAAATCAGTCCCATTTTAGTTCATTTATGAAATCACAGTCCAAGAAACATTTCATAGGCAGTTCATAGTTGGTTGACATCAAAATTTTCAAAGCAAAGCATCTCACAAACAACCAAATCAGTTGGCCAGGAAAAAGTAGGGTTTTCCAGCTCTGCTACAGTTTACAAATTGCACCATATCTCACTCAATACAATTTGGAATTGAGAATGGTCAGTAGCATTGAAAATTAGATTCAAAAGGGTATATTGTATCAGAACAAATCATTTTCAAAATCAATTCCTAAGTGAGAGAAAATAGAGCCACAAAATGCAGTTTCTACCGTTCTCTCGGATAGGTTAACAGAACAGGGCAGTCGACTTTGATCAATCACTACAGATGACTCAATTCGAATTAGAAGGTCCATGTACATCATTAGAAAACTACGGATGTCTAGTTTTGAATGTCGCTGACAGCACTCAATTCCGACTTTCGGACAGAGAGATATGTTTGTTCAAAGAATACTGCCATATGACCACTATTACACGAATTTCCAGATTTGTTCTTGCCAAAATGCAATTTTTATCCAACCAATTCAAATAATTTTTGGTAGAAACTTTTCACACATCATATACAACATATCTACATCAGTTTCAAAGTCATTTGAACAACAAAAATTCGAACCAAAGGCACGATAAAAATAGGACAGATTTCGGCCAGTCTTCCTATGCAATTTCCTTCGGTTTTCCTTTCACTTTTCTAACTAACATCATCTTGTTTAACACATAATTAACACAAACAACACTTATTATCATCAAATCAGCCCATACAACCAAGGTGGGATTTCATAGAGCCCACTTCAACCATTCCAATGCAAATAACAACATCAATAATGAAGTTACAAGCTTCATAACCAAGATTAAACCCACTAAAACTAAGATTAAGTGATTGGATGATTATCTCCTAATCCTTGAGAGAAACCAAAAATTTTTGCACTACTAGAGCCCCAAGAAAACCATGAGATGATGTCTTTCTTCTAGTTTAAGTGGATCTCCAAGAAATTTTGAGGTAGGATGTAAAGTTTAAGGTGATTTGGAGTGAAATGGTGAAGAGTTTTCTTCTTCTTCCTTGGAGAGCTTCAGCCGGCACTTGAGGTGAAAAAGAAGGGTTTGGTGTTTTATGAAGCTTCCTTGAGAAGTTTGAGGTTTTGTGATTAAGATTACTTCAAAAGTCAACTAGGAATAGTGCGCGCACGCGCGCGTTTCGTGTCCGTTTTCTCTCTGATTTGTTTCACTTGTGCACTAAATCTCTAATGTACTTCCTTTAACATTATATTATTCACTCTTAGTAGTATAGTATTAGTTTCTTAAATCTTCACTTAACCGTTCCGGCTCGATATACGCGAACTTCCAATTCGCGCACGATAATGCGAAACTTAAAAGAAATTCTTGTAACGATAATATAAGTAACTAATACTAAGGTAATTAATCATAAAAATAATTATTTTAAGACTAACGCATTAGTTCTCTAATCTCCAAGGTCACTGCACTCTTAAATCAAATACTACCTCGAAAAACGTATTTTCGCTATTTCTCACTAAACGAACTTTCGAAAATTAAATTTGCTAGCGAAACGTTTTAAAAATATATGTAAGGCATAGTTCCCTGTAAATGATTTTAAAAGGGTTGAAATAAATTATTCGGAGAAAACGGGTGAATAAATATTTAAATAAGCCAGTAATATGAGATTAAAATAATTAAATTTTTGTGTCCTCACAGTACATTCCTAATATGACTGCACGTCTTGCAAGACAAGTAGAGTGACATATATATTTTCAACCTCTAGAGGTCTCTCTACCTCATGCTACAGTTATAAATATAGGTCTCTCTACCAAGTTAGGGGACACACATCAAGAGGCATCTCATACGCTCAAGTATTGAAACTCCAAGCTACAAAGGTTTAGGTTTTTAAGCTCTTCAAGTTTTCTATATATCAAGGCTTGAGCCTTCAAATATTTTCAAGTTCTTCAAATCTTCCATATCAAGTTTTGAAGGAATTGGTGGTTGATCCAAGAACAAGCTGCGAAACCCCTGGATTGGCGTTTGAGGAAAAGAATTGAAGGAAACTCTCTCTAAGTTCGAGAAAATTTCAGAAATTGTACCCACATATTTTCCTAAATTTATATATTACATATTTGTTATGTATTTCTTTTTCTTATCGTTAAATTTTAATCGCGTACAAATTGTTGACACGCCCAGTGGGACAATCTCTGCCTTCCATCTCTTCTTTTCGAATATTCAACTACCACCAATGGCACCAAAGAGCAACAAGATCATGATTGCACGTTCCAAAGCTACTAACGCTAAACCTGTTCAGAAAACTGCACATGTTGCCACCAATACCCGTGCTATTGGTTCTGTGACAAGAAGTATGACGAGAACTTTCACACAAAGTAGCATGAAAAATTCATCGGCGTCAACTCTCGTCTTTGGTTCAACATCACCAATGAGCAATTCTTCCACGGTAGGGATCAAAGACATTCCTGCCTCGATTGAGAAGGCTCTTGCCTTGCTCGAATTTGGATCCGGATCCAAATTTTCTAAGCATGATGATGATTCATCGAGCACTGGATCAGCCTCTTTACATGAAACTCTTCAATTAAGGTTTTCTATTGAAGATTCTGCTGCTTCTTCTGTTGCAATGCCTGCTATGATGACAAAAGCTTTAAGTCTCGAAGAACAAGTTTCGAATATGTCCAAAATGATGGAGACCATGATGGAACACATCAAGGATCAAGATACTCTTATTGCCCAACTGCTTATCCAGAAAGATCACGTTCCTGAAAGAAGTCCTATGAACCCTAAGGAGTACCAAGAGAGTGAAATTTCCTCATCTAAAGGCAACGACAAAGTGAAAGAAATATATGTGACTGCCGAGAGAACTATCCCCGTAGAACAATTAAAGGAATTTGTTGAAGATGTGATTAAAGACAAAAAGGAGGGTGGCTTAAAGTCAAGGTTTACCTACTCCAAACCTTACACTGCTAGAATTGACAATCTAGCAATGCCTATTGGGTATCAACCGCCTAAATTCAACAGTTCGATGGAAAAGACAGCCCAAAATAACATGTGACCCATTTCATCGAGACCTGTAATAATTCTGGAACCTATGGTGACCTGCTAGTCAAACAGTTCGTTTGGTCCTTGAAGGGCAAAGCATTTGATTGGTATACTGATCTCACACCAGGGTCCATCGATAGTTGGGAACAGCTAGAGTAAGAGTTTTTGAATCGCTTCTACAGCACTAGAAGAACCGTTAGTATGCTAGAGTTGACTAACACTCGCTAATGGAAGGATGAACCTGTGGTCAACTCATCGATAGGTGGAAAAGTCTGGGCCTTAATTGTAAAGATAGACTGTCTGAACTCTTTGCCATAGAAATGTGTATTTGAAGGATGCCTTAGAGCTTAAGTTACATTCTACAAGGTATACGTCTAAACACATTTGAAGAATTAGCTACTCGTGCTCATTATATTGGATTAAACATCACAGTCAATGCAACTGATGGGCTTCCTGTTCAAACCCAGCGAGTACAACCGCCTCATCAAAGCAATGAAAGACAAGAAAATAAAAAAGAGGGCAAGCTTCCTTCAAGACTCAGTAATAAGGAGTCCAAGACAATAAACACAGCTCTCATAAAAATTGCTACCAAGGTGAGCCGAAAGTTCACCGAAAAGTTAGACTCATCCCAAAATAAGGAGATAAGAAGGTCCACTCTAAAAGAGATGCAGAAAAAGGAATATCCCTTTCTTAAATCTGATTTGCAAGAGATGTTTGATGATCTTTGCAAAGAGAAACTCCTTGAACTTCCCGACATGAAGCGTCCAGAGGAAGCTGGTCAAGTCCATGATCCAAATTATTGCTGTTATCATCTCTTGGTTGGCTATCCTCTCACTAAATGCTTTGTCTTTAAAGACAAAATTATGGAATTAGCCTGTCAAGGAAAAATTCTTATCGAGGAGGATAAAGTATCGGCAAACCAAACAATAATAATATTTGGATCTGTGTGTTGCCCGATAGAAGTTCTATCCAAATCAAGCAGTGTTCTGTCTGTAAAAAGGGTACTCGAAAAATCTGCAATTGAAGATGTTATTGAAGATGACAATGCAGGATGGACTTTAGTTACTCGAAAGGGGACTTGCAAGCCAAAGATAAAGAAATACATCTTTTCAAAAAGCTTTCGTTCGATAAAAGCTAAAGTGACAATGAAACAAGAAAATGCAACAAAGAAACAAAAAGGAGTGGCCGTAACACCAGTCTCTTCAAATCATTCGCTCCTTCAAGAGGTTCTACAACCTATGACACTGAAAGAATTTATACTCAAGGGGTATTTAAGTGACGACGATGACAATTCTACTTCTTGTAATGTCGTCAAAGATGAAAATCCTCAAGTCGCACAAATTAGCACTGAATTTGAGAAAAAACTCAAAATCGATGATAAATCACTGGTGAATTGTACAACGACTATCATTTTTTATTATGACGATTTAACAGTTGATTTCAAAACCCACAATCGACCTTTGTTTGTTAGCGCATATGTCCGAGAACAGAAGATGAATCGGATACTCATTGATGGGGATCTACTGTCAATATCATGTCCGTATGCGTTATGAAAGAATTTAAAATTTCAAGCGATAAACTTTCTCAGAGTCGCCTTATGATCCAAGGATTTAACCAAGGCGGGCAAAGAGTAATAGGCCTTATAAGGCTTAAATTGCTTATTGGTGAGTTATCTTCAAGTGTATTATTTTATATTATTGACGCCAAAACCTCTTATAACATGCTCTTAAGAAGACTCTGGATTCATGAGAATGAGGTTATACCATCTATTCTTCATCAATGTTTTAAATATTGTCAAGATCGTATAGTTAAGAAAGTTACTGCCGATGATAAGCCTTTTACTGAGGCTGAGGCTCACTTTGTTGACGCCAAATTTTATCTTAAAAAAAAAGCAAAAAGAAAAGAATCAATAAAGGAAGAAATTCCAAATTTCAAAGTACCCATTTTGTGTTACATTTCAAAATGAAAGAGAGAAGAATGTCAGTCTTCTTTTATAAAAAATGACACATTAAATGTTCTACTCACCAAAATAGAGCCTGTCAAAAGTGAGAAAGTGAACTTGCAAGGATTTGTCCGTCCCAAAGAAGGACCTGTAGTGGAACATTACTCATTACCAACCCATCGGATCTAAGAAGGTTTTGATCCAAATGCATATAGGCTTCTTGCTAAGGCGGGCTATAACTTAAGTGAGAAGAATGCATTGGGCAGCCTCCCTCCTGAAGCAACTGGTGAAGATATTCATGGATTGACACCTACGCAGAAAATGTTGAAAGAAAAAGGTTATAATGTTGAAAGTTCATCAATGGGTCTTGGTTATCAACCGTTTTTTTCTGTTCGTATAGTGATCAAAAGGGCAAGTTGTAATTATGTGAATGAAGAAGTGGAGGTCACAAGTCAAAAGAAATCTGTTTTCGATATATTGGAAAATAAGTCAAATCGTACTTCTGTGTTTGACAGACTTGGCCCACAATCGAAGAATTTGAAACCGTTCGTCTATGAGAGATCAAGCAGTAGAAAACAAGAGTACCAAGTTATCAAGGAAGAAAATCTTACTCCAATAAAAAAGAATGGTCCCAGAAAATGAGTTTTCAATTTCTTTATGTATTATGAAAACTTGTTTAAGCCCACAACCGAAGAATTTGAAACCGCTCGTTTATGAGAGATCAGGCAGTAGAAAACAAGAGTACCAAATTGTCGAGAAAGAAAATCTTACTCCAATAAAGAAGAATGGTCCCAGAAAACGAGTTTTCAATTTCTTTATATATTATGGAAACTTATTTAATGTAAGAATCGAAACCATCTTTGAAGAACAGGGTCAAGAAAGTATTGCTTCTTACCATCATATTACGATTAGTGATCCTGAAGAAAAAGAAGAAGATGCTGATGATACTCCTCCTGAATTTGAACAAGAAATAAAAAATACAGTCGATATGTTAAAAGAGATTAACCTTGACACAAGTGACAAGTCTCGTCCAATTTACATAAGTTCTTGTATGACTCCTGAAGAAGAGAAAGAGTATGTTGATTTGCTGATCGAATTCAAGGATGTCTTTCCTGAAATTACTCAGAAATGTCCGATTTGGATCCAAGGATCGCTGTTCATAATTTGTCTGTCAAGCGAGCAACAAAACCTGTCAAGCGAGGAACAAAACCTGTCAAGCAAATTCAAAGACACTTTCGACCCGAATTGATTCATTTGATAGAAAATGAGATAAATAGATTGATTGAGGCGGGATTCATACGAGAAGTAAAATATCCGACATGAATTTCAAGTATCGTCCCTGTGAGGAAGAAGAATAGGCAAATTCGAATTTGTGTTGATTTTCGAGACTTAAATGAGGCTTGCTCCAAAGATGACTTTCCACTCCCTATCACAGAATTAACATTAGATGCTACAATAGGATATGAAACACTGTCTTTTCTCGATGGGTCGTCTGGCTACAACCAAACACGCATGGCAGCCGAAGACGAGGAGTTCATTGCCTTGTGCACTCCCAAGGAAATTTATTGCTATAAAGTGATGCCGTTTGGTTTGAAAAATGCTAGAGCGGCATATCAAAGGGCAATGCAAAGAATTTTTGAAGATATGCTCCATAGAAATGTGGAGTGCTACATTGACGATCTTGTGATGAAATCAAAGAAGCGAGAAAATCATATTCAAGACCTTTGAAGAGTTTTTCAACGTTTTCGGAGATATCAACTAAAGATGAATCCTTTAAACTGCGCATTCAAAGTCACTTTTAGCAAGTTTCTCGGTTTCATCGTTCATCAACGGAGAATAGAGATCGATCGATCTAAAATTGATGCCATTGTGAACATGCCTGAACCGCGAAATATCCATGAATTGAAGAGCTTTCAAGGAAAGTTGGCTTACATCCGGAGATTTATCTCTAATTTGCTCAGACGATGCCAACCCTTCAATCGACTCATCAAAAAAGGGATACCCTTCGAGTGGGATGAAGCGTGTAGAAATGCTTTACAAGCATTAAAACGTACATCATGAATTCTCCTATATTAGCTACACCAATTCCAGGCAAACCATTGATCCTCTATATTTTCGCTCAAGAACGGTCGGTTGGGGTCTTACTTATTCAGGAAAATGATGAAGGTAAAGAGAATGCGTTGTATTACTTGAGTCGGATGATGACATCTAATGAGTTGAATTATTCACTCATCGAGAAGTTGTGTTTGGCACTTATATTTGTCATTCAGAAGTTGAAACATTATTTTCAAACACACACTGTCCAACTTATATCCAAGTCTAGTCCCATTAAATATGTCATGGCAAAACCTGTACTGTCTGACCGACTTGCGAGATGGAACTTTCAGTTTCAACAATTCGAAATTATTTATGTACTTGCGAAGGATGTCAAAGGGCAAATATTGGCAGATTTTCTAACCGATCATCCCATGTCTGCCAAGTGGGAGTTGACTGATGAACCCCCCGATGAAGAAGTGTTTATGGTCGAATTTTCGTGGTCGGTGTATTTCTATGGGGCTGCTCACCGTGATGGAGTTGGTGCAGGAGTTGTCTTTTATACTCCTAAATCAGATATATTGTTGTACTCTTTCACTTGAACAAGTCGGTGTTCAAACAATATGGCCGAATATTAGGCGTTAATTCTCGGTCTTGAAACGGTTGTAGACATGAAGCAGTTGCATCTTAGAATCTATGGTGATTCAAAATTAGTGATAAATCAACTTCTTGATATTTATGATATCATGAAACCTGAATTGATCCCATATTATAAGTATGTAAGACAACTCATGGAATATTTAGACAATGTCACTATAGAACATATTTCTAAAAATTTCAACCAACAAGCTGACTTTTTGGCAAGGATGGCGTCCATGATCACTCTACCTTCTTATTGAAATCAAGTATCAATATGTCAAAATTGGGTCATACCTCCGATGTTCGATGAAAAAGATAATAGTGGAGAAGAAAATGCTTATCATATTTTTGTCTATGAGATTGAAAAGAAGGATTGGCGTCATCTCATCATTGATTACTTTAATCATGGAAAGTTACCAGAAGATTCCAAAAGAAGGGTTGATATATGTTGTCAAGCGCCACGTTTCATTTATTACAAAGGGACGCTTTACCAAAGATATGAGAACTTGTAAAATTCCTCATATTTTTTTTTAAAATTTCCTTTTATTTGGAATCCATTCCTTTATAATAGCTATACTACTCATTTACCTCCCCAATGGTTGGAATAAAGAATAAAATTAAGAATTTTTCCTTTAATTTCATCGTTAGGATAAATTAGGGTTTTTACGTCTTTCGGTAGTGTGATTACTCGGTACGAAGTGTGTACTAAATTTGGTGGTTAAGAGTGAGTTTTAGATAAGAAAAAGTGTATGATTAGAAGTAATAATAATAAGTTAGTAAATTATAAGTGAAAACCTTAGTACGTGCGAGTTAAGAAAAACGGTGTGAACCGACATGTACCGTTTGCTATCAAGTGAGTACAACACTTGAACGCTACTTTATTACGTTAATTTTCTCACTTTTATTTCAGCAAAATTAGCCCCAAATATCCCTCAAGTCAGCCAAAAATGTTGAGCACAAAAGAAAGAGGAAAAGAAGAAAAATAGGAGATTTGATCCTACGACGACACTTGGCGGTCATCTAACCAACTTTGACAAAACTAATTCCTATTTTCTTATCTTTTCTTGAGTTTCAATTTTTCCTCATTATCCTCCATGGTGGTCGAGAGTTAGGGAGAGAAAAGAGAAAAGAAACACCACACTTTCAATCTTGATTGTTGGCTTGGTTTAATTTGAATCCAAAATCTAAACCGATTAAACTCTCATTTGAAAATTTAGGAAGTTTTGTGTGGTAAAATTTTGGAAGGAAAGGTTGTGATTTTCTCTTGCAAGCAGCTTTGGTGAGGTATTATGGTTTCCTTTCCTTTTCTTGTACTTAATCTTGATAAAGTTTGGATAAAAGCTCTTAATCTTGGTTTATGATGGTTAATTAGTGAGTTTTGTATGATATGGTGGAATGTTTAGCTAGAGTTTGATATCTTCAGTTGTGAATCTTATTTTTTTATCTAGTATATGATGTTGATGAGTTTGGATAGGAACTTGGGATAGTGATTCAAGACATAAATGTAATTTTCAAGCATTGAATCATCAAATTTCAGAAATTGTAGGCCAATCTGTCTTGTTTCTGACCTGCATATTCGAGTATGATAGGGGCTAAATCAGGTCTAGGTCAAAACATGAAAGTTGTAGGGAATGGATTTATATGGCTGCTTGTAAAATTTTACCTCAATCGGAGTACTATAATGTGTGAAATAACTAAAATACCCCTGACTGCCAAATACCCTAATTCGCGAGCAATTTTCTATCTTCTCTGAAATTGCACATTTTGACCCTGAAAATGCACGAACTAGGTGTTGATGCCTTCATAGGAAATATAGTTCTCTGTCTTAGCTTTGAAATGCCATAAAATTTACCCCAATTCGATAAGCATAGATTCGGCTGTGACTGAAATGCCAAGAGACGTCAAACCTACTGTTTAGCCATTTGTCTTTAAAACTTGTTTCCGGTCGCATTGTTAGACTTGTCTTGTAATTGGATGACATTGAGCCTAGAAGGGCTATTGTGTTAACATTGCTTATGTGTGACATGGAGCTGATTTGAGGAAAATAATGAAGCCATAAATGGTCGAAAAATAGCTAAATAGAAAGGGCATGCCGTCCAAATTTTCAGTTGAGGGTTAGGTGGATGTACTCGCGACTTGAGCAAAGAATTGAGGATGAATTGAACTTGAATTGTCTAGGGTATTCGAGTCTTCTTTTGTAGAGATATATAAGTTGGAATTTGACCGAAACTCGTACCCTTGAAAATATGATAGTAACGACTAATAGGAATACGCTTTCCTTGTCTTTTCGACTCAAATGGGAATTCCAAAATTTTAATTGCTTCATTGCCAAAACTAAAACAAGTGCGCATGCTTTTCTTTACGGTTTTTGCCACTTTGGTCGTTTTAGTCTTTATTTCCATTGTGATGGTTGTTTGACTGATAGTTGAGTATAACTTCTATCACAAGCAGTGACGACCAGGGCGGAGTCGGTGGACCCATATAAATTGCCTTGATTTACGTGCTAGTTATTTTGGTTGAGTGATTGGGTTTGTTTATGTAATAAATTGTCAAAGTATTTTTTATATGTTAAATGGATACTTAGGCGAGAGTGTACTTTATCTCACTCGACCTAAACTCATTCTCTGTTCTTGATTTAATATGTGAGAATACATGTTTTGTGTTAAGTATCACCCCTTGTGCTGTGTGCTGTTGGGATGATTACATGACTTAAGTATTATGATGAGTACTTTGTTGAGAGATATCCTTTGTTGAAAGATTGGATATCTCAGGGCTTGATTCCAACCCTGTTCAAATGGTAGACGGATTATTCGAGCAGACCAGAGTTTGGTCGAAGTCAATTCTATACTAATCTTGGGATTTTGTTCTTTGTTAAAGTAAAATAATTTTGCTTTTGCTCGAACTGCTGTGTACTGATGATTGGCCAGCGAGAGTTGATAAGGTGAACGGGAAAATAAGTGAACTCTACGGACTATGAGTATTTTGGTTGACGGAATGTCAACGGGTAATCAAGTTCAGAGAATTGAACTGGTTTTGAAGCCATTTGTATCCTACCATTGTGATGTTACATTTTCGATTATTGATGCGAAATATTTTGGTTTACATGTTTATTTGAATGTGATTTTACGTTTTTATCTCGATTATTCACTAAACATATAGTTTACCCTATTTCATTTGTTTTTCTTAGTAGGGGCCGACATGGGAATAATTCGGGAAGGTGTATAGACTTTTGTTTTTAGAATAGTTGTTTTTGTTCTAGTACTTGTTGTAAGTTGACTAATAAGATATACATATTTGTTTGGTTGTTATAGTTAGTAGTTTCTTTAGGGTTTACTTTCTTGTACTAGTGGTGTGTATGGCTTAATGTAGTAGTTTTATGCAACTTTTGAAGACGTAATAGTGTGAATAGAACTCTCTTTTGCCTGAAGTCTATTTTCTCGATTTTAAATACCAAGTCTTGGTGCGAGTTAGGCAGATGATCCGCTAAATTCTTTGGTACGTCTCTGGGTACGGTGGGGTCGTAACAAAAGATCATTTGATGGAGTATTTCTACGATATCTTGGAGAAGATGAGGCCATGCAAGCAATGGAGGAGGCTCACTCTAGGGTATGTGGTGCTCATCAATTTGGCTCGAAATTACACTTTCGCATTAGGAGAATGAGATACTACTGGCCAACGATGGTGAACGACTATCGATTTTGCTAGAAGATGTCAAACTTGTCAATTCCATGGCAATTTTATCCATCAACCTCCTAAACTATTGCACCCAACTGTGACTTCTTGGCCGTTCGATGCCTGGGATTTGGATATAGTTCGACTGTTTCCAAAGTCTTCTGGTGGACATATTTTTATTTTGACGGCGACAGATTACTTCTCAAAGTGGGTTGAAACAGTTCCTCTAAAAGAGTTAAAAAAGGAGAATATAGTAGATTTCATTCGCTTGCACATCATTTATCAGCATGGAGTTTCACGTTATATCATTACCGATAATGGTAAGCCTTTTTGCAATGTAGCAATGAATAAGGTTTGCAAAAAGTTTCATTTCAAACAATACAATTCTTTCATATACTATGCTGCTGCAAATGGACTCGCTGAAACATTCAACAAGACCTTATGCAATCTGTTGCAGAAAACCGTTGATAAATCAAAAAGGGATTGGCATCTTCGAATTGGAGAAGCTCTTTGGGCATATAGAACTACTTTTCGAACCCCCCCGTACGCACTTGTTTACGGTGTTGAAACTGTTCTTCCATTTGAATGTCAGATACTTTCGCTAAGAATCGCGATTCATGAAGGTCTCAGTGAAGAAGATAACGTTCGTCTTCGTCTTGAGGAATTAGAAGCACTCGATGAAAAGAGATTGGAAACTCAACAACGGATTGAGTGCTATCAAGTCCGCCTTTCAAAAGCATTCAATAAGCACGTTCGACCTCGCTCTTTCCAATTGGAGAGTTAGTAATCGCTGTTCAGAGACCGATCATTCTCACTCATGGTGGGCAAAGGAAGTTTACTCCTAAGTAGGATGGTCCATATGTTGTTCGAGAAGTATATACAAATGGTTCATACAAGTTGGTTGTTGAGGACGGATTAAGGGTTGGCCCCATCAACGGCAAATACCTAAAAAGGTACTATGCATAATCGGAACAGCATGTTACTCCTAACCAGCACGAGCTAAAACTGTAGATGGCAATCACCAATAGTGTAGTATGTGATTAAACTGTTGAAACACTTCACCATATCTAAGGTGGTAAACAAATAGATGCTCTTGACCCGCATGAACTAAAACTGTGGATGACAGCCACCAATAGTGTAGTATGTGGTTAAATTGTTGAAACACTTCACTAAATCTAAGGTGGTAAATAAATAGATACTCCTGACCCGCATGAGTTTAAAATGTGAATGGCAGGAATTACATGTGACTTGATTCCCTCTGAAGATACGTAGGCAGTTTAGAAGATAATTTCTAAGTTCAGTTACACCACTCTAAACCAAACCCTTTTTCCTTGAAAAAAAAATCTTTTCTTTCTTAAAAAAATTATAAAATGCTACATTTGAATTCTTGTATTTAAAAAAAAATTTGAAGGTAAGGAACGAAAAGCATTTTACTATTTATAGGAGATTTCATTACATGAAAAAAAATGATAAAAGAAATTTCAGAAAAAAAGAATGACATGGTGAAAAGACTAAATGTCAAATTTGTAATCCACTACAGCTATTTTACATGATTCAAGTGCAGATTTCATGTCTTCAAGTTCCTTCACTGCATCATCAGTCAAGATGCTGGTATTTTCAATAGAAGAGAACTTATTATGTGTTTGACTTATCTTAGTTTGGATCTCTTGAAAAGTGTCATTATTATGTGTTTGACTTATCTTAGTTTGGATCTCTTGAAAAGTTTCATACTTTTGATCGATAGTTGAGCTGATTTCCATGCCTTGTTTCTTCAAATCAATGCTTGTTGCAGGACTTTCTTCCTGTCTTCGATGGATTGCAACTTTTCTTCAAGGTTTTGCAGATGACAAGTTAGTTCTTCATTTGCCTTGACTCTCCCGAGTTGGGCGGTCTTTTTGGAAATGAATTCTACATGTGTTTCCTTACTTATCTTTTCCCATGATGAAGATGCCAAAATATCATATGCATCTGCCTTGGCAAATAATTCTATCAAGTAGTCTTTTAAAGGAAAACCATTGGTAGGATCTATCCTTGTGATTTCTGTAATAATTTTCTCTGCACACTATTTTAAAGAAGAGATTAGCTCAATAGGAATGTCAAGAATTTGCCCGCGAAAATCCATCCACAAACTCTGCAAGTATTTCCTTCGATGCGCTTGGATCAATTTTTGCCCATGAAATTCTGAGACCAATGCTACCTTAGGCCTTTTTCGGATCTCGTGTGAACTAGTCAGTTCCTTCTTATGCATTGATGAGGTACCTCCACCGGGGGCAAGTTGTTTTGGAATGCTGATAATAATTTCGTCACTTTTCTTGTTTGAAATCATACCATCAGTTTCAAGTTTAATTGGTGAATTGGTACCAATATTTTCTTTGCGGAATTTAAGAAATAGGGGCTGGAAAAAAAAAAGGGAAAAAGGTTACAAAAAAAAAGAAAAAATAGAGAGATAATTACCTTAACTGGCGACATTCCAATCGACGGTGGTGTAAAGGAAACCTCTTCCAAATCAGAAGATGTTCTTTTCTTTGATCGGTTCCAATGACTGTCTTGACTGCTACTATCGCTTGCCAATGAATGGGTTTCTCCTTGGATAGATCCGGTGCCCTAGGCTTGAGCTCCTTCCTTTTCAATAGCCTCGATAGAATCGCAACCATCCAACATTTCAATTTCAACATCTTCTCCTATGGAAGTCATGGTTAAAGATTTTGGAATGGTGGATGGCGCCTTCTTTACTGGAGTCTCTAGATTCATCTCTTTGAGAGCCCGTTAAGGATTCTTTGAAAGCTTATTTTTTGTGACAACACTTTTCAGGCGAGTGCCTGTTATTTTGCCTTCCTGCAAGGTAGATGCAGTAAAACCTGTTCCAATCTCTATAGCTCCGTTGTGATGTATCGGTTCATTGATAGAAGTAACTTTGCCCTTCTTCGATGACTGCTGGGGGATCTTAACCGTGAATTTAAAGGAAGTTGAAGAGACGCTATTTGACCGTGTTGACCACCAGGCATCATAGTTTTTGGTGATCAATGGATGCTTCCTATGTGTAGGTATAGTCATCTGAGATTGCGTCTGCGTGCGAACTGAGGAATCCCATAATTGAATAGTCTTACCCAAAGTATAAGTGTGAGTGATCTCTTTCAAATTATTTGGAATATCCTGACAGAAGCCGAATTATCTGCTAAACCTACAAGGATTATATTTTTCAATAACGAAAACATCCTCCTTACGTAGAATTAAGTGGCAAGAGCGTTGACTAACAAAGTAGCTCGTGAGCTTTGATGATAAGGATCCATCATTGATCAACACTTTTTCTTCATTCTCAATCCAACACAGTTTGGAAAGCATCAAAGGATTCATTTCTTTGAAGATTTTCTCGACTTCTGATTTACCATAAAATATTGTCATTTTCTTACCACTAAACCTCGTCATGCGCGCGTGGTGGCTACTCACTTGATTATTCTCATAATATACGTTAAAATATTGGCCAATCTAAGCATAGACGTAATGGATTGGAAAAGTTACCCTACATTCTCCAAGGTTAGGGGCATAGACGATCTCCCTCAACCCATGATATATACTCGCAAGCATAGGAATTGCAAGGTAAAATCTTTTTTCTGTGACCATTAAGCATGCAACCTTGAAGACACTTGGGCGGATGCGATCAACCTTTTTGCTTGGTAAAAGAAACTTGCAAATCCAACACGCTATGAATGCCGCAATATAGGTTTTCTTTCTTAAAAATCCTGGGATATCCAATATATCAAAAGGGATGTTGAAATCCTTTGTATCAGCAAGGTCATGAGGCTCTACGTTTCAAAGGATTATAGGTCATTTTCGGTTTAGATGTGGTCTTTCTTCTATTTGCCCTGTTCGGAGAAGCCCTATACCTAGCCTCTCCTTTGAACCAAAAGTGGATCTAATCTTTCATCCACACTCCTTGGTCATTCATCCAGAGGTGGTAGTAAGCTGAAAAGAGAAGCTTGCAGCTCTCAGGGAGAAGTGACTTCCCTTCTTTATCACGAGTAAAAAGTTTCTGCGCTGAAGAAACAACTTCATCAAAGAACGAGCCATCGATGGAAAGGCCACCAAATCGATAAAAGTCCTAAAGTGTGATGGACAACTCCCCAACGGGCGTATGGAGTGTGTTTGTCAAGGGACACTAATATTTGAAGAAGGCTCGCAAGATATTTTCACAGCGGTCGTAGGAGAATCTCGACGCGTAGACGGCTTCAAATATGCCGGCACGTGTGAGCACCTCTTTATACCTTCCAAGGATGTACTCGACCTATTCCCAATAATGGGAAGTGAAGCACGCCTCGCCAAAGAAGGAAGAGGAGATCTTCCATGTAGTTTTGTCAATATTGACCCCACGAGCAGAAGCATGAATTTGGCTATTTCTGGATCTCCATTATGAAATGACGAGTTTAATATGACCACTTCTTCCCTCGACGTAGTGGAGAAAGTCGACGGTGCTACGACTTCTTTGGTCCACTTACTAGTCTAATCTTCAAGATGAAAGCATCCTTCAAGAGGTATAAAAGATTCAGCGAACGTGCCAATTGCTGGTTTATGAACATATAATGACAAGCTCTTTGATTGAGGTTCGTCTCGTTCGTCCGTCAATGAAATATGTGGTAATGGCGTAGCATAATCTTTAATTTACATGGTTGCTAAGATTTTGTGAAGATTTTTCAAAGTCAATCAAAAGGAATTTTTTTCCCTTATAAATTGTGATAGCCGAATTACCTCACTGGTCGTCCCTTATCAAGTTCCCCCGAGGTTAATTTTTCCCTTGGAGATTTGTTGTTGGAAGCTGGTTCCGAAAATAAACACGACAAAAAGGGCTATTAGTGAGCAATTTAACGAAGGTATGGGTATTCAAAGAACAATCATGGACGAAGAATCGCTATGAATAATGCATGCAAATATAAAAAGTATCAATCATGGTGATGTTGGCCAAAGGTGTTATCATATTAGACACACAACATAAAGGATACATCAAAATAAATGCGCAAAGTTTATTGCCGAAAGTTTCTTTTAATGATTAAGTGCTGAAAAAAAAGTCTTGGGCACCTAAATGTCAAATATTCACGTTAAGACATGACTGACAGCCATAATATAATCAATTCTTGTGATGGGAAGCTTCATGCGAAATCAATAAAGAAGAGGATACATGTGATGCTTAGTATCTTGCAAAAAAAAAAGAAGAGCATACAAAGCATAGTATATGTACCTCCAATTCAACTAGTTCGTGAGTATCTTGGCAAAGGCGATAACCAGTTTCAAATTGTTTCTATTAGTCAAAAGACAGCAAAGCGGGGCGAATGGCAAGTAATAAGCAGTAGCATCAACTTGATGATGAAAATTAAAAACGGAACGAAGGTCGGTTTTTAAAAAGCTTTCATTGAAGAATTGATGGCTTCGGTCTTGACTATTTATAATAAGTGTTATTTGAATCCGAGAAGAGTTAAGTTGTTCAATTCAAGGAATCTGTAAGATGAGTTTGAAGTTGATTATAAGTCCAACGTGAATCTGGCTTCGGGACTTTCCAACTTGGTTAATCGAGATTGGACTATGCATATCCCGTTCAAATACTACTTGGAGTTCTCTATGACAATTGATCTTCTGAATGTGCCGTGCATAGATCTCCTGGATTAAGGTGCGGGTGTGATTTGAAGATGGACGTGAGGAGGAAAAAAAAACAATTCTTTATGATATGGGATTGTGATTTATATTTTCCTATTTAGGCTCTTGATAAAGAGTTTGATCCTTCTACGATTGGATTTTACAAGCCGTAAAGAGACTAGTGGTTAAGGATTTCAAATTGGTTTGGAGTCCGAATTCATTGCCTACTTTTGTTTGGTTTGGAATGTTAAAACAGTCATATTGTTTGCCATCCGAAACCGAAATTGGTTTATCAAGTTCTTTGGGATTGCATTGGTAATTGCAGAACTTGCAATGACAAGGAATTTTAATTCAACGTGGAATTGAACAAGTGTGATTTGTTAATTCATGGGTTGTGGTTATGTTTCACAATTGGTACAGAGCTCCTCTTTGAGTTTCGGGTTTAATTCAGCAGTTTACCAAGGATCCAAATTCTAGCTTTGAGAGGTTACCCAAACCTTATGGCCAAGGCGGTGGACTTAAGGATATTGCATGCTATGGCTTGATCTTGGAAATTGAGATGGCTTGATCTTGGAAATTGAGATCACTAAAGATATGAGTCAATGACTATTCTGGCATCTTGCATGGCCATCTTACGTGACTAAGTCATTGCCATCAAGTTTCTAAAAGCCTTAAGTGTGATTCATTTATGGGTTTTGTTGGAAAATTAATATTTTAACGGTGTTGGAATTGAAGTTATAAAATATATATATATCGAAACTTGTTCATTCAAATACTCCGCTAATTTCTTTTATTATTCACAAACAAGTTTCGAGGGGGCATTTATAAACAATGAAATTTTAATTAAATTCCAAAAATTACCATTGGTTTATAAATTATTTTTGTGGCTTATTTTTATCCAATTGGATATTGCCATATGTCATGTACACTTGAAAAAATTGGTTGTTAAATGACTAATTATATTTTGCCACGTGTCAAGTTGAGGCATTCCAATCAATTGAAATTGCGGAGATGTCTCCACCAACTAAATCATATCTACATGACTTGGAAATTTTTGGATAGATATCTAAATATTTATTTCTTATTAAAGAGATAATATTTAGAGTCGTTTAGTCCATATATATTTCTTATATACTGCAACAGCTTGTCCAACCAAATGGCGCCACGTCACGTGTCTCTACAAGTTTGGCTAATCAAGGAATTATTTATTAGTATTATCTCTTTATTAGTAAATACAAAATGAAGAGATAATATTTAAATTGACACAGTCCTAATATGACTGCACATCTTGCAAGACAAGTAGAGTGACATACATGTTTTCAACCTCTACCTCATACTATAGCTATAAATAGGGGTCTCTCTACCAAGTCAAGGGACACACATCAAGAGGCATCTCATACGCTTAAGTATTGAAGCTCCAAATTACGAAGGTTTGGGTCTTTAAGCTCTTCAAGTCTTCCATATAGCAAGGCTTGAGCCTTCAAATATTTTCAAATTTTTCAAATCTTCCCTATCAAGATTTGAAGGAACCGGTGATTGATCCAAGAACAAACTGCGAAACCCCTGGATTGGCGTTCGAGGAGAAGAATCGAAGAAAACTCTCTTTAAGTTCGAGAAAATTCCAGAGATTGTATCCACATATTTTCCTAAATTTTTATATTACATATTTGTAGTGTATTTCATTTTCTTGTCGTTTTGCAGACTTGAAATTTTAATCACGTACACTAGGCATTTTACCTCATCATTAATCTAACTAGTATAGTCAAAAAATTTTAAATATATTTACCCTTTTTATATATAATTAAAAATAAAATTTGGAATGGTTTTTTTCCTTTTTTTTTCACTTTAAGAGATCAAAAAACATAAAAATAAAAGAGTTCTTTTCTTCAGACTTATTAATACTAGGAAAAGAAAAAGAGATAGGAAAGAAGGAGACAAAAAATTAGATTTTGAAAAAAAAAAGAAAATAAAGAAAAGTCTAACATTATCGGATTACTTTAAGGTTGTCGGGATTAGAATTGGAATTTGGTGGTAAACAAAAAAGTAAAATAATTTTAAAATAATAAAAGTATTTAATTCTTTATATTTGTAATTTTTAAAAAAGAATTGAGCTCTCTCTCCTTCCCCATCCCTCTCTCCATCTTTTTATTTTTTTTTTCAATATTAATAAGATTACCAAAAAAAAAAGAAATTAATACTTTGTGTGACGCCCCCACTTCTCCCTAAGGCGAACCAAAGGGTACCCGCGGGACACCTGTCCAACTCTCACCAGGGCTCAAGACAATTCCCGTTCAACCTTAATGAAATACCAGCCATTACGATGATATAAGTAAGAAAGAGAGGTCATTCCCATAAATAACATTCGAACTTACATCACGAGTTCCAAAATACGTCAAGTATCCAATCCTTACATCAAGTTCTCAAAGGTTACATCAAATTCCAACATATACAATAATCAAGAGTCTAATTCAGTACATTGAAAAACCCTAATACAAAAGTACATTCAAAAGTGGTTTCTCCGAGGTTCACTCCAGATCCTTCCCTGTTAAGGAAAACAAATCTACAGGGTGAGCAAAAACGCTCGTGAGGCCAAGAACACACATGCAGTCACGTTGTTCAAGTAACAATCCCAATTGAACAAGTAGAGCAATAATATTGCAATAAATAACAATTCGAGCGAGAAAAGTAAACAGAAACAATTCAAAGATATAGGGGCTCTCAGGAGCTATTTTCCACTTGCACGATCACGAACCTCCACGAGTTGACACTCCGTCAATCGGGTAGGTTTAGTCCGTAGAACTTCACTTATCATGTCCCCTTTCACCTTACATACCCCTGTATCGGGCCCGCCTGTCGTTTGTTTGAGACGATACTGCTCGAGTATGCCAAGCAAGATCTCTTAATAGATCAAACTTTTGTTTTCTCATGGTTCGCCAAGGAACCCGACCAAGCCCATGCTGGCTCGAGTCCAAGGTTAGCCAGTGAGATTTGGGCATCCCCCACTTACCACTTGAGTCGAGGAGATTCATTCCGATCAACTTATGCAGCCATAGCATAAATAATCACTTAAACATTTCATTTAAATTCAATTAACAAGTCACTTCAAGTACTTCAAGTATTTCACATCACGAAATTCAAGTACACTTCACTTAAATGAGAACGAGTGCGATAAAGTACACACTCGACTCAGTGTTTTTAAAATGTTCTATTATCAAAAGCAATTAACACGTTTTCACACACTTGACACTTACCAAGTAAACAAGGAAGAAATGTCACTTGAAATTCAGATGTCCACCGTAGGATCCGCTTGAAGATCCTCGTGCGAGCCTGAGCAAATTAATAGTGAATTATCATTTATAAATCCCAATTATCATGCATGAGTGTACGCTTGTACAATCCGAGAAAATTTTTCGGAAGTGAGCCTAATTTATTCATAAATTGAGAACCAAAAGTGGAGTTTCAAAAGTACAAGAGAAATCGAGTTTTCGCCTTCGAAATCAAGGGTAAAACGTTCAAGTGATATCGAGGGAAAAGGAGAATTCGAACAACTCTATTTCCCTTAAGCTTTGGAAATTTCAGTTTTGATATGAGATCTTTGAAAAATCGTATCTCATTTGTTACAAGTCCAAAATTGGAAAACTTGATACCGTTGGAAACTCCTTCCAAAGTACTAAAAGTTCCTAGAATACACTTTTCCATGATTCCAAACGGAAAGTATTCAAAATTTAGCTCAAAGTTGCTGTTTTGGGGCACTAGAGACAGGTTTAGGTCGATTTTTGGCCAATTTTGAAAATTCGGCAAAATTCACTTGATTTGAACTAATTTCTGAAAATTGGAAGCCTATTAGAGTTGCAATCCAAGTTTAAGACATAATAAGCGAATCAAGAGTCGGAGTTTTGAGCACCAAGATATGGTTTTGAGCACCAAGATATGGTATCTCAAAGTTACTAAAATTTCCTTGTTAATCAAGGGTTTTCCAAACTCAACTCATGAACATTTGAAGTTTAGTTGAGCAGCGAAACGGACTCGGAATGGCACCAAAATTAGCAGTTTAATGCTACCACATATGTACTATTTCTCTGTAAAATTTTGTAGAAAAATACGTACAGGAAGATGGTTAACGAAACCACTAAAGTTCCAAGCAGTTCCAAGGCAAATCTGCCTTGGACTTCCGTTTTTCCGTTTTCAAGCATTTGGCCAAGGAAAATTCCTCAAACATGGTTCATTGGTGTAGACAAGGTCTAATAATCATCCAAGATGTGTTTGGTAGGTGATTTATACCAAAACTTTCAAATAGCAAGGCCCAAATCAATATTGGTTAAAATCTGTCCAAAATGAGGGTTTTCGCCTACAGAGTCAGTTTCAAAATCTGGTCATAATTTACTTAATTCAACTGGAAATGGAGTGTGGTTAGTGGCGTTGGAAAACACATTCATAAAGCTACAATTTCTCAGAAGAAACCATTTTCAAAATCTTTCAACAACTAGTCCACATTAGAGCCTCAAGTTGTAGTTCATGTTCTGTCTTGCAGTGAACAACGAAACAGGACAGTGATTTTCAAACGAATGGTGTGGCTTATTCAAGTGGAACCAGGTCATCTATTTTATATCAATGGAAAGCTGGGATTGTCTAGTTTCCAGTGCCACAAACGGCACTCGATTTCAACATCGGGGCAAAGAGGTATGGCCG
Organism: Coffea arabica; assembly: GCF_036785885.1. Lineage (NCBI taxonomy): Eukaryota > Viridiplantae > Streptophyta > Magnoliopsida > Gentianales > Rubiaceae > Coffea > Coffea arabica. The sequence continues at coordinate 7,920,138 of NC_092318.1, read as the reverse complement.
AAACAAGATGACTGTTTGGGCAGTTACGGGAACCATTTTCCAGTTTTCTAAGCTTTCGAAATCAACACATTTGGGTGACCAAATCATGTTATTTTTTAATGAAACTTTTCACACACTCAATATAACATGTATACATCATAAACAAGCCATTAGAACCACAAAATTTTGCATCAAAGTGCATGAACATAGCAGGGGCAAAAGGGTCACTTTTGGTCATTGCACCATCCTTAAGTTTCTATCAACAACCCAACATTATTTCACTAGTTTAAGCACCAAACTAACATTATTAGCATCATCATTCACCAAATCAGTTCATCCAACCAAAGAGGGAGTTCATAGAGCCCACACAACAATTTTTTCAACATAAACAAGCTACCCATATGCAAACATGAGCTCATATGTGCACTACTACTTCTATAAAGTAAGATTTGAAGGGTTGATCATGATTTACCTTCTTAGATGAACTAAGACAGAATTTTCGGTCCAAAAAAGCCAAAGAAAATCATGGAAAACAGCCCTCTTTCTTAGATCGATGTAATCTCTAAGTGATTTCCAAAGTGTAGGTGAAATTTAAGGTGAAATGGAGAAGATTTGGTGAAGGAAACGAAGAGGAAATTGGAGCTGTTTTTCCTTCCTCTTTGTTGGCTGTTTGGAGCAGCAAAAGAAGAGCTAATGTTGATGGTAAGCTTCCATGAGAAGCTTTAAAATTTGTGGCCAACATTTACTTCCAAAGTCAACTCTCCTTCGCGCGCGTACGCGCGTGTTTTGTGCTCGATTTCTCTCGAGTTTATTTCACTAGTGTACTAAACCTCTGATACACTTATATTCGTATCAATATTATTCAATCTTAATTGTCCCAAAATAAGGGTCTAAAGTCCCTCAATTAAATCGCCCGCGTAAAAACGCGTACTTCCGATTTAAGTGCGATAAAGTGAACCTTCCGAGAAATTCTTATAACGATAATATAACTAACTAACATTTGAACATTTAAACATAAAAATACCTATTTTAAAACTAATGTATATGTCTCCAATTTTCCAAATTTATAGTACTCTCAAAACGGTTATTGCTTCCAAACGCGCATTCACTATTCTCACTTACCAAGCTTCCAAGAAAATAAATTTTGAAACAAGTCACTTTAAAAATATAATTAAGCTATAGATCCATGTAATTAGGTCTAGTGAGGTTAGAAAATAATATTCGGGGCAATTGGCCAAATAAATAATTAAATGACCTAGCAATAGGAGTTTAAAATAGGTAAATTTTTGTGAGTCCTCGCATGAGTCGAGTATTAATTCCTCAAATCTCCAATTAATTTGCATCAGTGCGTCTTTTGGAAAACTATCGACGCGCGAGCGGTAAGCACTTAATTAGAACTTATTCACATTTAATTTCTCAATTAACTTTCTTAATCTACTATTGATCATTCTTAATTTCCCCAAAATAATTACACTCTCGAATAGAATATCACCTCGAAACACATGTACTCATTATTTCTCACTTAAATGAGCCTCCAAAAATTAAATTTGGTAACGGGACGTTTTAAAAACCATAAGAAAGACATTGTTCCATATGAATGGATTTAAAATGGTTGAAATAAATTATTTGGAGAAAACAGGCGAATAAATATCTAAATAAACCAATAATATTCAATAAAAATAAGAAATTTTTCGGGTCCTCACATCCTCCCCTCCTTAAAAAGAATTTTGCCCTCGAAATTCACACCTAGGACAATATCATTCCCTTCATGGTTAAGTCTATCAGATCAATCACTAACTTACGTTTTTTTTCAACTTATACTTCACAATTTCTATTCATTCAACTAGCAATCAAATCTTGACTTTTTTTCCCAATAGGCATTTAAACTTCCGAGTTATAGGGCAACTTAATTGGTCATGGTTCCTTACAGTTGATCGAATTCTTATCCATGTACGACAAAAGGGTAGTTATTCTTAATGGTCACATCGTTCCAGTTTCGATAGTCTATATATATCCTCAAGCTTCCAATCCAAATATGATATTCGGTTCCTTAATCGTTGGACTCATTAAATCTATCAAATATTTCCTTTCACTAACCCAATTTTCACAATCTTAATATCTCAATTTGGCAATCAAATATTGGGTCCCAACTTCAACCCTAAGTTCTCGATTTTTTTTGATTTTTTTTTCACCGATCCCTGGTCATCTCTGAGACCTCGGGGTTGCCTATGCTCTCAATTACAATCTCGACTATGTCTACTACTGTCCATGTCTTAAAACCAATCTAAAAGTGTGGGACAAAATTTAAATATACATATAACCCATGAAATCAATTAAAAGCAAAGTACATCACAATACGTTATAGAAAATCATAATAGTTGCATCAAGTTGGGATAGGTTTATCAAATCATTTCAAAAAGGAAAAGGGGAAACAACAAGATTATAACAAAACGTGCCAAGTTGCCAAGACACAAAGTAACAAAAGATTTTCCCTTATACAAAAGATTTAAATCTCCAAAAGTGCCAGTCTAGAATAGGGTAAAACTACAACCGCTATCCCTCGAGTGGAGTTAACCACCCCCACTCGTAAAACTTCCAGCGCTTATTCCCTTCTGGCTCTTGATTGCTTGGTGGCGGATCTAACTGGCCACTAAGTATTTTCTCTTTTTAGAGGTACCAGGGCAATTCGAAAACTTATGCTCGGTACTACCGCACCTCAGACATTTTCCTTGCTTTCTCCAGCACTTGGCCTCAGTGTGGTTAATCTTGCCACAGTATCCACAATTTGCGTGAGAAGTTACGGCTTGACCAGTTTGAGGATTTTCTTTGTATTTCTTCTCCAGTTCTACGTTCTTACGTAGCAACTCAATTTTCTCTGCATATTCTTTTTTTCATCTTCCTTCCCAATAGTCAGCCAGTTTCTTTTGAAATTCTACCTCATTTCGAAGAATGTCCTTTTCCTTACGTATTTCTTTCAAAGTTGTCATCTTACCGGTTGGCTTAAGTCAAGTGCTAACCTGCTAGGCAAATCAATGATCAAAATAAGTAGCTATCCACAATGGAATCCCTGGCCCTGTCACTCTTTCATTATTTGACTTATAGATTATTTGACTTATAAATCTTACCTATTCTCTGCTTAACATGGGCGGGCTCTTGAGTCTCTTCAAGATTACTATCATTGCTTCTAAATATAACGAAATACGGAGATCTTATTCCTTAAAAGTTCCACATCCTAATTCACTCTTCAATACTCAATTACAAAGTGCTCGAGAAGAAACCCTAACCTCTTGCTTTCACTAGCACCTTATTTTATCCCCTCAAATCAATTCTACTATTTTGAGGTTAGATCTTCCATGAAACCTAGATAGGCAAATTTTAAGAATCATTCCATTTTTACACATTTTTACAAATTTTGAAACAAATCATTTTAAAAATATAATTAACCCATAGATCCATGTAATTAGGTCTAGAGAGGTTAGAAAATAATATTCGAAACAATTGGCCAAATAAATAATTAAATGATCTAGTAATAGGAGTTTAAAATAGGTAAATTTTTGCGAGTTCTCGCATGAATCGAGTATTAATTACTCAAATCTCCAATAAATTTGCATCAGCGCGTCTTTCGAAAAACTATCGACGCGCGAGCGGTAAGCACTTAATTAGAACTTATTCACATTTAATTTCTCAATTAACTTTCTTAATCTACTATTGATCATTCTTAATTTTTCCAAAATAATTACACTCTCGAATAGAATATCACCTCGAAACACATGTACTCATTATTTCTCACTTAAACGGACCTCCAAAAATTAAATTTGGTAACGGGACATTTTAAAAACCATAAGGAAGACATTGTTCCATATGAGTGGACTTAAAATGGTTGAAATAAATTATTTGGAGAAAACAGGTGAATAAATATTTAAATAAACCAATAATATTCAATAAAAATAACAAATTTTTCGGGTCCTCATACTTTGACTTTTTTTCTTGATGCTAAAAAGGAGAAGAGTCATTCTAAATTTTTTATTATTTTTATTATGCAAAAGAGGATGATATTTTCTTCTAAAGTTTTTTAACTTACTAAGTTGGTTTAATGGTAGGATAAATTGCCTAAAAAATAACTCTATGAGGTAAATTGATAATGAGATTATATTTTATGGGGATAAAGTGATAATAATTTTAAAGGTTAAACATATCTTTTCACTTTAATTAACAAATTTCATTAAGTTTGACCGTTAGTCTTGGGGTAAAATGACTAAAAGATAATGTTAAGGGGAAAATTGATAGTAGTACCAAATATTAAGGAGGTAAAGTGATAATAACCTAAAACTATATGCATGTGATGTATGAAATGACGTTATTACATGATGAACTCTAAATGGTCATGAAATAAACAGTAAGAGCCATAGTTTTGCAGTGATTTCTATGGTCAATTGTAGCCATTTAGCCGATCTTTGACCCACGTTCATGTATGGTCAATTATGGCCATCTACCTAGCATTTGGCCCATGTTCACTAATGGTCAACTGTAGCCATTTGCCCAACCTTTTACCCATATTTATGCAGGTCAATAGGTAGTTATGAAGGGATAATTCTTTAGATTCAGTAGGGATCGCAACAGGGTGGGGTTGGGGCGGGGGACCCCTCCTCCGCCCGTCGCCCCGCTGCCTACTAATTCCTTCAGCCCTCGTTCCATCTCCCGCCCCCCTCCCCCGCTTGCCAACTCCCCCGATCTTGCCCTGCCTCGCTTCCCCTGCAGGGCCACCTATAGGGCTAATAAAAATTTGTTATATAATTTTATTATAGTTAAATTTTAGCAAATAATCAAGTACTAAAATATTAACACATCATCAAGTTATTATTCATTGTAATATCACAATTGAAACTCATAAAAATAATCAAATAAAAGTTATTTGAATGCAATCCAACATGATGAAATAAATACAATTAAAGTAGTCAAGTTTTCACTTTTGGCACAAATACAATTACTAATTCATTATTGTGCTTGTACTTTTTTTTGAGAAAAAATGTTATTGTATTAAGTGTAATTTGGAATTTAGTATAAATGTATTAGTAAATTTAGTATAACTAATTAATAATTTCTATTAATAGACATATATAATTATTAGTATAATTGATAATGTCAATTATATTACATATAATAATATACATTATATAATACATATAACTAATACTAACATTATCATAAGTTTGTAACTAATTAAATTAAATATTATATATGATTATATACATATATATTTATTTTTTTTAGCAGGTGGCCATTTCTAAACGGGAGGAAAAATTCCCCTTTCCTACCCCAACCCCCGCCCCATTAGCCCCAGCGGGGTGGGTGCCGCCAATTGCCATCCCTAAGATTCAACACTCAGATAATTATATACCCTCTTTATGAGCTATTACTATGAAATCATATGATAAAATTGATGCGTTACATGAGTTAATTTAATTCCCAATGGAATATACCCTCTTTATGTATTTAGCCATGCCTATGAGTTTAATTGCAATATGTATGTGATGCTGCACGATGACCAAATTTTATAAATATATAGTGCGTGTGTATATATATATGTATCAGTCACATGATCTAGTAGAGGCGATTAGTGCTGTTTTTTTTTTTTTTTGAGAAGAAAATAAAACTTGCATTATGAACCTCTAATTACATTGACTAATGCATGAGGTTTAGCTACAGTCTTCCTACAAACCTTGACTATTCAAACAAAAGAGAAACAACTACATAAACATAAGATGTCTTCCACAATAATCTGCACCAATTGGGGCAACTTGGCCGGATCCTCAATCTATTGCAATAACAAAAGGGAGTCAGTTTTAATATCAACAGAATTGTCGGGAATAGTTAGAAGATATTTGAGAGCATGTAAGCAGGCCAACGCCTCAGTTTGCAAAGGTGTCAAAGCTTGAACTTTTCGAGAGTGCCGGTATAGTATCATTCCCATTGAGTCTTCAATAATCTATGCTATTGCAATAGTTTGAGGTCTTTGCATGTTTTCAAGATGTTGAGCGAAGGAGCCATCTATAAAGGTTTTCACTTGGGTAGGTTGATAAATTGCATCCTCTTCATGGAATGATAGTTGAAGATTACTCCCGACTAATGACTTGCTTCTCTGATGTGGTTCTAGAGAACATTGATAGTTATTAGCTTCACTTGATACATTGCATCAATTGCATTTAGTAATTTTTTCAATTTAAAATCTCTGCCCTCCCACACGAATTTATTTCGTGCTAGCCATATATTCCACATAATATAGATAGACAATATAATGTCATTGTCATCAGGGGCATCTTTAATCCATCCTTGCAGCCATACAACCAAGGAAACTGGTGTACTAGCTTCAAAGTCAAAACCTAGCCGGGAAGCTCTCCAAATTCTAACTGATAATTGACACTCCAGAAACAAATGTGTAGTCGATTCATTTTGCTTACCACATCGAAGACAGATAGGGGAAGGACAGCAATTCCTTTTAAAAAGAGCCAAATTTGTAGGACATGCATCATGCAATAGTTGCCAAACAAAAAACTTTATTCTTGATGGAATCTTCAACCTCTATAAACGTTTCCAAGCATCTATTGAGATCGAAGAGTTCGCAGACAAGAAAGAAGTAGATGGCATTTGTCCTCTTCTAATACGAGAGTCCAAATGGTATCCTGTTTTAACAGAATAACACCCATTTGAGTGTAACTCCCAAATCAACTGACCCTCTCCTCCATACTGTGGGATATAAATTGCAAGAATCTGATTTGAGTCCCTGGGAGGAAAAAACTGTCTAACTTGAGATTCTTTCCACTGACCTTTATCATCAACTAAATCCACTACTCACATGTCCAAGAATTGAGTTAAAGTATGACTACCGGCTAGAGGATTCGGGCAATCAGGAATCTAGTTGTCTTGGATTTTAATTTTTGTTCCTTTCGCCACTCTCCATTTCAGCCCATTTCTAAGAATCCACCCCATAAAATACTTCGCCACCCCCAAGTGGCTTGGTTGGTGTAATGGACATTTAGAAAGCTACTGCACGTACAGTATTTGGCCATGAAGAATTTGCTAAATAAAGCATCAGGTTGAGAAATTAAACGCCAAGCCACTTTAGCAAGCAATGCTCTGTTCATCTCTTCCATGGATTGCATCCCCAATTCTCCTTGAAATTTTGATAGAGTTAAGATCGACCAAGATTTCCGATGGATACTACAGCCATCAACATCTCCCGCCCAAATAAACTTGGCCAGAAGTCTATCTATTGTTGTAGCAATGGTTCATGGGATGCGAAAGATTGCAAGAGTGTACTGGGCCATGGCACTAAGGACATGCTTTGCTAGAATCACTCTCCCCATAACCGAGAGTGTGGACAACCTCCATTTATCAATTCTCCTCACCACTTTTGATTTAAGATCCACAAACAGATGGGTTTTAGTCTGGGAAAAATCCATATTAAGTCCTAGGTACCTACCCATCACCAGCGAAGCTTGAATTGTGAGGATCCTTGAAATGGATTCTTTTAGTTCTATAGGAACATTGGGACTAAACACCAATCTAGACTTTGCAAAGTTTAATTCTTGACTTGAAGCTTGGCAATATATGTCAAGGTGTCCACGAAGTTCTATTGTAGCTTCACTGGAACATTTGAAAAATACCATGGTGTCATCAGCAAACATTAAGTGTGACAGAAAATGTCCAGACTGGCACACCTTTATTGCAGGGCATAAATTTGTGTCTACTATCATCGTTAATACCAAAAATAAAGCTTGTTGACAAAGAATGAAAAGATATGGAGGCAAAGGGCATCCTTGACGAAGTCCAAGGCTCGGGTAGATAATTGGTGATAGAGTGCCATTAATAAGTATCGAATATGACACTGAAGAATGCATTGAGTTATGATTCTAACCCAAGATTCCGGAAAATGCATCTTGAAAAGCACAGCCACCAGAAATTCCCAGGAGACTCTATCATATGCTTTGCTAATATCCAATTTCAAAGCTACAGGATATGTCTTCCCTGTCTTCCTCTTCCTGATAAACTCTAGCACCTCATGAGCTATAAGTAAATTGTCTGAAATTAATTTCCCTAGCACAAATGCATTTTGGTAAATAGATACTAACCAAGGGATAATCTGTCTCATACGATTTACCAGCATTTTTGTAACAATTTTATAGAAAACATCACAAAGACTTATAGGCTGAAAGTCAGATATCTTCTTTGGGTTAGGAATTTTAGGAATAAGGACAATATGAGTATGATTCCATAATTCTCTTGTGTGGCCATCATGAAGGAACTCTAGCACAGCTTTCGTGACTTTCGGACCCATTATGTCCCAGTAATGTTGAAAGAAACCTGCTGGAATTCCATTAGGCCCTGATGCCTTCCATTTACTCATCTGAAAAACTGCTAGCTATACCTCATCTGGATAAAACTGCTGTTGTAGCAACCTTCTTTCCTCATTGCTCAAACGAGTATTCATGCAGTTCAAGATATCTGCAAATTTGTTCAACCATTCCTGTGATTGTTCCAAATTAATCATGACTGGATTAGAAAACCCACTCTCCTTCATCATTTAAAAATTGGAGGATAGTACTCCGAGCTCGTTTTTTGTTCGCCCATTTATGATAAAAGGCAGTGTTTCTATCACCATGTAGCATCCATCGGATTTTTTATCTCTGGGCCCAATAATCCTGTTTACACTCCTACAGATGATCCAGATATGTCCTTAAAAATTTATCATAATGCGCTTGATCCAGATCATTTATTTGGCCTTGGAGCCATTGCAGATGTGACTAAGCTTGATGAATCTTGTTGTCAAGATTACTATAAGAAAGTCGGTTCCAATGGTCCAGATAAGTTAAAGTGTAGTGAAACAAATCAGTTACTTCTTGAATTTGATTTCCGAATTTGATAATTCTTGGTGCCTCCACACTCTTTGCACAATGGCTTGACAGTTGGAGTCTCTTACCCAATAAGATTCAAATTTTAATTTTCTGACAGGTTTCTTAAACATGAATCTAGTATCCAAAATATGAGGTCCATGATTGGAATGCATTACAGGAAGATTGCACAGTATTGCATTTGGAAACATCTACAACCATGACTTGGTGACAAAAGCTCTGTCTAGCCGCTCATATGTGACACGTGAACCGAATCTCGAATTTGTCCAAGTAAACCAGACACCCAGATGCTACAACTCTGACAGGCCAAGAGTGAATAAGAAAGCTTGGAAATGCTCAGCACCTCGTATGGAATTTTGACAAAAGCTTAACTTGTCATGGTTGTTTAGAATTTGATTAAAATCTCCCACTATAACAAAAGATTGGCTACAGGTTAATAACTTGGATTGCACTACATCCCAAATACTTTGCCTGTAATGTAATTTAGGATGGTCATAGATAAGGAATAGAATCCAAGTGGATCCTGTCACCTCAGAAACTTGCACATAAAAGTAATTAATATCTTTAGATAAGATCTTGAGCGAAACATTTCCACGCCAGGCTAGACACAATCCCCCTCCTCCGTAGGAGTGCGGGGGTACAAAATCCCAAGTGAAAAAGTAGGGTGCTTCCAGCCAACTAACAATAAGTCTAGAATTATGTAAAACCCACGATTTTTGGGCTCATTTTATCTTGCCCAATTTAATCAAATGGTAATTTATTATGGGTAAAAGCAAAAATAATTGCAGGTTAGGTTAAATGGTTAATTAAGGGGTAAGATGAGATAAAATAGGATGAAAGTTTACTATAGTTAAAACTCCTATCTAAACTACCTACTAGTGGATGGTTATTAGGGTTTAGCATACTTATCAAAACAAAAAAAAAAAAAAAACCTATTCCCTACCTTTCATTGTCTGCCTCCCTAGAGCAAGAACTGTTGGAGAGGAGAGAAGGAGAAGCAGGCAACACCGTCAATCGATCTGACGACTAGGCACCTAAATCTGTAAGTCTCTAGTTCACGCAATAAAACTTCTCTTTTAAGTTTTAGTAGTTGTATTAATTGTTCTAGTAATTTTTTGGACATGTATTATTGCTATATAGGTGTAGATATGTATGTTTTGATAAGATTCATATATGGGTTAATAGAAATAGGGGGGTTGATTTCAATCTTGAGATTATAGGGTGATTGAATCTATTTAAAAAAAAAAAAAAGGAAAAGGGAAGAGCAGCGGCGGCTGCCGCTGCTCTGTCTTGGCTAGACGTTGCAGTAGCAACGCCGCACACGAAAAAAAAAAAAGAAAGGAAGGGGCGTGCAGGCTGCCATCACTGGCAGCGGGGAAAAAGGATTACAAAGGTTGGCCAAAAGACCAGAAAATATATATATATATGCCAGCATGTGCTGGCGACAATAGGCCAGCAACAAGAGACGGCAGAAAGTCTACATAAATTCCTGGAGTCACAAATGACCCCAATGAAAGGATTGACCATCGGTCAACCAATGAAAGAAATGGTCAAAGATGGTTGGCCGATGGGTCCAACCCAAAAGGAGGAAAAAAAAAGAAATGTTGTTTTTTAAGAATTGGAAAATATAGATATATATATAGGTATATATATATATGGTATAGGTTTAATTGTTGCCCAATAGTTGAACGTTAGATAAAACTAGCCTATCTTTTTGGACTAGCATAGGAACTAAATTTCAAAACCCAACTTAAAGATAGCTTACGAAGTAAAGTTCAGTTATTAAACTTATACTTGATTAATTACGTCCAATATATTTAAATGAAAATCTAAAACATCTTAATCTAGCCGTATTAAGTCAAGTTAGATAAGGTAAGATAAATTCTAAATTGCTAAACGAAATGCTTAAAATCATAATAATAGTAATGCTACTAATAAAAATAATAATAATAATAATAATAAAATAATTAACAAGCAATATTAGTAAGGATAATAACAATATGGACATGGAAGAAATAAATTAAGGATGTAAACGAAGATAAAAATATAGATACAAGTGGAATAAACGAAGACAATTATAGTAAGCCAATATATATATATATGTGTATGGGTACATGTATATACAAATAATAATAACACCTACACACGCCTAAAAGTGGAAATGAAGGGGAAGGTAATAGTAACTATCTAATATATATATAAGTGATAATAAAATAAATTAGTGACGACGAGGATGGTGATAATAATAATGGATAATCATAAATTATAAATAAATATAGTAAGATAGTAGTGAGAATAATAAACAGGATTGTGAATAATTATTTTCTTCTAAATTAGGAAACTTTACAAAATGAACACTTTCCAAATTAAGAAACTTTCTAAAAATAGAAACTTTCTAAATTAGGAAACTTTCCAAAAAAATAGAAATCTTCCGATTGGAGGGAAATGATATTAGCGTCCATACAATGGTCTAGATATGAATCTTGTACTTACTTAGAGGTTGTATATTTATGCATCTATAAGAAGTAACAACCAATTAGGGAACTCATGCATTTGATAGGTACGGTACAAGGATTTAAGGTAGTTCCACTCGAGCAGCCAAAAAGAGGTAGGTGGTACTTACCCTTATGAGATTTTCAAATGTGCAACTGAAATTCTTGTTTTCAATCCTATTTGGTTGTGTTGACTCGAAACGTGTTTGATTAAATGCTTTACTTGGATATTTATGAAAGTTATATTTTGCTATCCAAAATTGGACCATGTGACTTATTTGAAATGTTTTGATATGTTCTTATATACAAAATGAGTTGAATCTTTTATGAAAGCAAAGAATTATGTACATGATATACAAAATGAATTTTGACAAGTAAGGCTCAGAGCAGTCATGGAATAGACGGTAGGGGCTATAGTCCTGTCTAATCGCCATGGTAGCCTGGTATAAAGTCCGGCCGATTGGTAAGGTCATGGTAGCCTGGTATAAAGTCCGGCCGATTGGCAAGGTCATGGTAGCCGGGTATGAAGTCCGGCCGATTGACCCAAGAATGAAATGAGATCAATTGATAGTCATGAAATCTATTGGTCGCCCACCTAGAAGGGGTCTAATCTCTAGGCTGAGTACTCAGTAGCCGGTTATTACATGTACTTGTTATGAGCTGAACTGATGGAATGATTTATGAACTGATTTGAAATGAGACTTATGAACTGATATGAGTTGATTTACGAATGGGTATGAAGAGATTTGTGACTTAAGACGAAATGATTTATGACTTTATGATTCCTCATGTACAAATACCAATAAAATGCTTTTAAAAGTACTTGTCCTTCTTTACTGCTGATTGCTTTATAAATGACATACTTCCAAAATTACGAATGTGAACGATATGCAAACGGTTTGAGTTGTACTTATATTTATATATACATCTATAAAATTAAGAGTGCATGGTCCAACAGAGGGGTAAATATTACCTACTGAGCGATGTGTCGCTCAACCCACTTCTTACCATTTTTGCATATTCTGAAGAGTATGAATTGGTCTACGTAGAGGACCCTGAGGATGACTTTTATTAGTTTTAAAAGAATAGAAGTTGGCAGACTAGCTACTTCTAGTTGTTAGTCTTATTTACTTTTGTTCCCGCTGTTTCAATTGGAGAATAAATGTACGAACGTTTGAATATCCATAGACTTTCTCTTACTTGTAATTCGTACCGCACTTTATTTAGTTGAACTATTTAGTACCGTTAAAGTTAAATTAGTCAATGTAGGCTTGTATTCTTGAGTGAGACTTGGGAGTACGGCGGATGTCATGTGACGGGCACGGGCGGGCTCGGGGCGTGACATTTGTAGTGGCATCAGAGCTTAGGTTATATGGTCCGGAAATATGTGAAATGGTTTTTGAGGTATTAGGGGTTTTGAGAATTGAAATGAGATTAAAAGAAAAAGAGGATTAAAGGAAATAAGAGATTCATGTGATTTTTAATGTTATCCAAGTTTAGGTTATGCGATCTAGATGTATGTTGAATGATATTTGAAATATTAGTGATTTTAAAAAAGGGGAATGAGGTTGAATAGAATATTGTGAAATAAGAGATTTTCATAATATTTAATGATAACAGAGTTTGAGGTACAATTTACTCTTTAGATGAAGTATATCCTAGGAAATTATCAATTGTGACTAAATAAATAGGCTTGAAAATTTGCATGTGTGAATAGTTGAAATGGTACAATTGGTGTTTATGATGTCCTTTTATTGGATGTAATTTTGGTAGTACACTCTACGTTTAAGATGTCGGACGTGTAGGAAATATTATGTGTATTTGAAGTATTGTCTATTGGAAATTAAAAGGAGATGGAAAAATAGATCAAAAGAAATAAGAGATTGCTGTGATTTTTTTGTTGTATCAGAGCTTAGGTTTTATAATCTGGAAGTGTGAGAAATGATGCTTGGATATTAATGATTTTGGAAATGGAAAGGAGATGCCAAACGATCAAGAAATTCCTATGATATTTAGTGGTATTATAGCTCAAGTTGTAATAGTTGGAAGTAGGTATAAAGATACTGAAGATATTTGTGATTTTGAGAATTGGAATGAAATGGATAAGGGATTAAGAGAAAATAAGTGACTCCATAACATGTAATGGTATTAGAATGACCTCAGGTATTGAGATGATGATTACTTTTAGTAAGTAAGTGGTGACTATATGTATATGTTAAGTTGAAAAGGTAACCAAGCCCACCTACCAGATATGATTGACACTTACCAAAATAATAATAATAATAATAATAATAATAAAAGGGTATTTAGGGTGTTCTTTTGTAAGTTTTGATCTCTATAGTACATTTCAAGGTTATCATTTAGGATGTCAGATCTATGGATAATCTTATGTCTAGTTGAAGTCTAGTATAGAGAAAACTGAAAATATTGAGGAAATTAGAGTGCACAACGAAAGTATGAATGATCAACAATATGATGTCATCGAACGCAAGCAATACACGTTGGATCTTGGAATTTTGTTGACTTATTTTGAGGTTTATGATAATTAGATCTAATGCTCAAGACATTTATTAAACTAGCTGATATTATTAGTTCAGGTAGTATTACCTCATGATCAGGTAAACATATTTTATAAATTTCTTACAATATATAATCTTACATACTTTTTTCTACCTAAAAATGAATAAATAATGAAACCAAAATTTTATTTGCACAAATAGTTTTTAATCAGAATTTTTAAATATGTACATTTACTTACAGTTGCTTGGTAAGTATAATTTCTAAATATATATGTATATATCTATAAGAAAAAAAAGAATAAACACATTAAATAATTATATCTTATAATCCTGTGCAAAATATATATATATATTTTATATACTCATCCAATCTCAAAAAGAGCTTTAGCTAAATGTATTATGCAAAAAAAAAAAAATTCTTATCGTATAAAAAAAAATTTAACAATAATTCTTGATAAATTTTCTTTGTACTCTAAATTCGAATGCTGTAAGAAGTATAGTTAGTTGACTTATGTATTTCAAACACTTTCAGTTTCTAAACCTGTATGAGTTCGAAATTCTATACACAGATAAATATTTTACCAAAGTTATGATAAAGTTATTAATTTCCTATATGAGAATTTGGTGATAATTTTTGTATAAAATTTTCTATATTTTTGTATCATCAAGAAGTTTGTGAAATGATATTTGAGATATTAATATTTTCAAAAATTGAATTGAGCTAGGAAAAAAAATGACCAAAGGAAATAAGATCCCCATGGCATTTAGTGGTATAATAACTTAGGTTGTAAGATCTGAAAATAGGAGTGATGCTATTTGAAGTATTATTGATCTCTTTGGAATTTGAAATGAGATAGATATGAAATTTGAGGGAAATAAGGGATTTCCATCACCAATTACAAATACAGTGGGCAGGAACCCATATACCGATAAGGATTATTTTGTGATAGTGGATAAGTAAGTTGTGATAAAATATGTGACAAAAGAAGAAATGGTACTGTTAGTATCTCTGGTATCTTTTCTATAGGTTGATATTTATAGAGCGTTATAAGTCGATATTTAGAATGCTGGATTTGTGAGAGATACTATGACCATCTGAGCTATATAAATTTGAAGATGGAAGGTATTGAGAAAATAAGAGTGCGCAGCAGAAGCTTGATGGAATTAAATAAGGGAATCCAATTTAGACATTGTAGGAATAATTCCCAAGATGTATTGCAAGAACATTGGAAATTTTGTTAACTTATCTTGATGTTTATGCATTTAGGTTTCGAGGACGAAATCTTTAAAAGGGGGAGAGAATGTGATATCTAGTCTGAAAATGAATTGTGAAAGTAGTGTCAGATTGGGACCCTAAATTTATGTCTAGATTTTGGTTGACCTACCAAGAGATTATAGGGATTGATACCTAAGACTAAATACCGCCTTCCACCCCCAAATGAATGGATAGTCAGAAAGGATCGTATAGACATTGGAGGACATGCTAAGAGCTTGTATTCTAAACTTCTCGGATAGTTGGGATAGGTTGATGAAACTAATGGAGTTCACGTACAATAAGAGCTATCATAGCAGTATAGGTATGACATCATTTGAAACGTTATATGGATGAAAGTGTAGATCCCTTTTATATTGGGATGAACTAGGTGAGAAGCTGATCACTGGCCCTGATTTGGTGGAACAAACTTTGGAGAAAATTAAGATTATTCGGGGAAGATTAAAAGTAGTTCAAGACCGAAACAGGAGTTGGGCGGATTCAAAGAGGAGACCTTTAGCGTTTCAACAGGAAGAAAAGGTATATTTAAAAGTATCCCCTACCAAGGGAGTGATGAGACTTGGAAGAAGTGGCAAGTTAAATCTGAGATATGTAGGGCCTTACGAAATACTGGATAGAGTTGGACCTCTAGCGTATCGACTGGCTCTCCCACCTGCTTTATCAGTGATATATAATGTTTTTCATGTCTCCCAACTGAGG
Organism: Coffea arabica; assembly: GCF_036785885.1. Lineage (NCBI taxonomy): Eukaryota > Viridiplantae > Streptophyta > Magnoliopsida > Gentianales > Rubiaceae > Coffea > Coffea arabica. The sequence continues at coordinate 7,904,267 of NC_092318.1, read as the reverse complement.
AAGTACGTATCAGACCCGAGCCATATTTTGGAGGATAAACCCATCGAGGTGAGGGAGAACTTGTCAGGGGAGAAAGTTCCTTTGAAAATCGTAGATCGAAAGTATCAAGTTCTAAGGAGAAGGGCCATACCCTACGTGAAAGTGCAATGGACGAACTATACACCGTGAGAGGCAATGTGGGAGTTAGAAGAATACATGCAGAATAGATATCCCTATCTTTTTATCAATGTACGTAAGTTTCGAGGACGAAACTTTTTGTAAGGGGGATAGAATGTAAAACCCACGATTTTTGGGCTCATTTTATCTTGCCCAATTTAATTAAATGGTAATTTATTATGGGTAAAAGCAAAAATAATTGCAGGTTAGGTTAAATGGTTAATTAAGGGGTAAGATGAGATAAAATAGGATGAAAGTTTACTATAGTTAAAACTCCTATCTAAACTACCTACTAGTGGGTGGTTATTAGGGTTTAGCATACTTATCAAAACAAAAAACAAAAAAAAAAACCTATTCCCTACCTTTCATTGTCTGCCTCCCTAGAGCAAGAGCTGTTGGAGAGGAGAGAAGGAGAAGCAGGCAACACCGTCAATCGATCTGACGACTAGGCACCTAAACCTGTAAGTCTCTAGTTCACGCAATAAAACCTCTCTTTTAAGTTTTAGTAGTTGTATTAATTATTCTAGTAATTTTATGGACATGTATTATTGCTATGTAGGTGTAGATATGGATGTTTTGATAAGATTCGTATCTGGGTTAATAGAAATAGGGGGGTTGATTTCAATCTTGAGATTATAGGGTGATTGAATCTGTTTAAAAAAAAAAAAAAAAGAAGGGAAAGGGAAGAGCAGCGGCGGCTGCCGCTGCTCTGTCTTGGCTAGACGTTGCAGTAGCAACGCCGCACACAAAAAAAAAAAAAAAGAAAGGAAGGGGCGTGCAGGCTGCCATCACTGGCAGCAGGGAAAAAGGATTACAAAGGTTGGCCAAAAGACCAGAAAACAAAAAAAAAAAATATATATATATATATATATATGCCAGCATGTGCTGGCGACAATAGGCCAGCAACAAGAGACGGCAGAAAGTCTGCATAAATGCCTGGAGTCACAAATGACCCCAATGAAAGGATTGACCATCGGTCAACCAATGAAAGAAATGGTCAAAGATGGTTGGCCGATGGGTCCAACCCAAAAGGAGGAAAAAAAAATTGTTGTTTTTTAAGAATTGGAAAATATAGATATATATATAGGTATATATATATATGGTATAGGTTTAATTGTTGCCCAATAGTTGAACGTTAGATAAAACTAGCCTATCCTTTTGGACTAGCATAGGAACTAAATTTCAAAACCCAACTTAAAGATAGCTTTCGAAGTAAAGTTCAGTTATTAAACTTATACTTGATTATGTCCAATATATTTAAATGAAAATCTAAAACATCTTAATCTAGCCGTATTAAGTCAAGTTAGATAAGGTAAGATAAATTCTAAATTGCTAAACGAAATGCTTAAAATCATAATAACAGTAATGCTAATAATAATGCTACTAATAAAAATAAAAATAAAAAAATAATACTAATAAAATAATTAACAAGCAATATTAGTAAGGATAATAACAATATGGACATGGAAGAAATAAATTAAGGATGTAAACGAAGATAAAAATATAGATACAAGTGGAATAAACTAAGACAATTATAGTAAGTCAATATATATATGTATGGGTACATGTATATACAAATAATAATAACACCTACACACGCCTAAAAGTGGAAATAAAGGGGAAGGTAATAGTAACTATCTAATATATATATAAGTGATAATAAAATAAATTAGCGACGACGAGGATGGTGATAATAATAATGGATAATCATAAATTATAAATAAATATAGTAAGATAGTAGTGAGGATAATAAACAGGATTGTGAATAATTATTTTCTTTTAAATTAGGAAACTTTACAAAATGAACACTTTCCAAATTAAGAAACTTTCTAAAAATAGAAACTTTCTAAATTAGGAAACTTTCAAAAAAAAAAAGAAATCATCCGATTGGAGGGAAATGATATTAGCGTCCATACAATGGTCTAGATATGAATCTTGTACTTACTTAGAGGTTGTATATTTATACATCTATAAGAAGTAACAACTAATTAGGGAACTCATGCATTTGATAGGTACGGTACAAGGATTTAAGATAGTTCCACTCGAGCAGCCAAATAGAGGTAGGTGGTACTTACCCTTATGAGATTTTCAAATGTGCAACTGAAATTCTTGTTTTCAATCCTATTTGGTTGTGTTGACTCGAAACGTGTTTGATTAAATGCTTTACTTGGATATTTATGAAAGTTATATTTTGCTGTCCAAAATTGGACCATGTGACTTATTTGAAATGTTTTGATATGTTCTTATATACAAAATGAGTTGAATCTTTTATGAAAGCAAAGAATTATGTACATGATATACGAAATGAATTTTGACAAGTAAGGCTCAGAGCAGTCATGGAATAGACGATAGGGCTATAGTCCTGTCTAATCGCCATGGTAGCCTGGTATAAAGTCCGGCCGATTGGTAAGGTCATGGTAGTCTGGTATAGAGTCCAGCCGATTGACAAAGCCATGGTAGCCTGGTATAAAGTCTGGCCGATTGGCAAGGCCATGGTAGCCTAGTATAAAGTCCGGCCGATTGGCAAGGTCATGGTAGCCTGGTATGAAGTCCGGCCGATTAACCCAAGAATGAAATGAGATCAATTGATAGTCATGAAATCTATTGGTCGCCCGCCTAGAAGGGGTCTAATCTCTAGGTTGAGTACTCAGTAGCCGGTTATTGTATGTACTTGTTATGAGCTGAACTGATGGAATGATTTATGAACTGATTTGAAATGAGACTTATTAACTGATATGAGTTGATTTACGAATGGGCATGAAGAGATTTGTGACTTGAGACGAAATGATTTATGACTTTACGATTCCTCATGTACAACTACCAATAAGATGCTTTTAAAAGTACTTGTCCTTCTTTACTGCTGATTGCTTTATAAATGACGTACTTCCAAAATTACGAATGTGAACGATATGTAAACGATTTGAGTTGTACTTATATTTATATATACATCTATAAAATTAAGAGTGCATCGTCCAACAGAGGGGTAAATATTACCTACTGAGCGATGTGTCGCTCAACCCACTTCTTACCATTTTTGCAGATTCTGAAGAGTATGAATTGGTCTACGTAGAGGACCCTGAGGATGACTTTTATTAGTTTTAAAAGAATAGAAGTTGGCAGACTAGCTACTTCTAGTTGTTAGTCTTATTTACTTTTGTTCCCGCTGTTTCAATTGAAGAATAAATGTACGAACGTTTGAATATCCATAGACTTTCTCTTACATGTAATTTGTACCGCACTTTATTTAGTTAAACTATTTAGTACCGTTAAAGTTAAATTAGTCAATGTAGGCTTGTATTCTTGAGTGAGACTTGGGAGTACGGCGGATGTCATGTGACGGACACGTGCGGGCTCGGGGCGTGACAAATTACATTTTGTTTCCATAAGGAATAAGACATTGGGAGCATGAGAGTGGGTCAAGTTAGTCAAAAGTTGAACTGTTAGGGGTCGACCCATTCCCCTATAGTTCCATCTAAGTAGCCTCATGGCTGTTGAGGTAGTTGTTGTGGGACAACCACCTGAAAGCCCCTATCGAAAATGCCCATACTTGCATAAACTGAAGTATTTAAAGAATCAGGTTCACCTCCTGATAGTTCGCCTTGAAACATTGAAGAAGACTGATATAGGTGAATATGGCCAACATTAATTGATGGCAGATGAATCCTTCGACTATGTTGACAATTATAAAGAGGCTCAGCCTCTGTCTCTGCCTTTCTTTTTGTGCTCATAGGTGATATAGTCTGCTCATGAAGCATCCCAACATCCTATAGTGCAGACCGTGAGTTCCTATCCTGAAGCAAATGATGTGAATGGTTCTGGATACACAGATTTGCTTCCTCCATGACTTGATGAAATGATTCGACACGTGGATACAATTCAACATCCATAGGGGTGATGTCTCTTGCATGTGTTTCTGTGTTGGTTACTATAAGTTCCAGCACGTTAATGCACACTGTGTCCTCCTTAAGAAAACAAGTGTGAGAAATGGTGCAATGGATCCTCTGTACCACACCTTGTCTCGCATCCTATCCCATTCCTTCTAAACTTGCCAAGTGTCCTTTTATAAACCAAATCCTAAAAAAACCCAACTTGGATCATGTTTAATTAATTAACCGATTAATCAGGCAGAGAAACTTAATCTTTATAACCAAAATCGATTAAAATAAAAACCCAAAAAACAAAATTAGTGATTAAATAAATAAGGGAAAAAAACCACGAAACCATGAAATCAGAATCCCATCAGAATATAATTTGATCCGTTGTTGTCATCGCAATGCAACAGGCCAGAGATTAACACTTTCATCATCTGGGAAATACCAATGCATAAGAAAATCCTTCCACTCCAAAACCTTTTCTGCTAAACTAAAGCTAGTCTTCAACGGAACAGTGGGAGTAGGTGAATTTTCCTTCAAATACTTACTCTTTTCCTCAGTGGGCAACTCAAAGAATTTATGCAAAGGGATTGATGGGTTCCTTCAAATACTTACTCTTTTCCTCAGTCGTTAAGTTTCAGGATTTCTTTTTTTGGGTCTCTGTTGATTGAAGATCTATTTGCTTAAGATGTTTGTTGTTCAAAATTTTTTGTGCTTTTTGTGTTTGTATTGTACCTGTTGATGTGTCTTGTTGCTTTTTATATGTCAAATAAAAGATGAGTCCTTTGTGGTGGCTTTTTGGTTGATGATGGGTTGTTAAGGTAGCATGTGTCTCTTCGTATGTTTCTATAATGAAGGGTTGTCGTACATTATGGTGGGTCCGACTTTTTTCTTTGCTTATTTCAGCTTTTTGCTCTTGGTGGAATGTTTAAGGGGTGTGTCTATGTTTCATTCTTTGAAGAGTCAGAAGATTCAAAAATAGTTGCTTGTAAATTTAATTAGGGTCATTGTGTAGATATTCTGCAGAAGCTAGCTTAAGAATCACAGTGTAAGGCATGGGATGTTAATCCATTGACGTAGATTCTCATCCTACCGTCTGCATGGAGATACCCAATTCTATTAAAAAGCTACCAACTTTTTGTCCTGTTTGGTTTTTTTGGGTTGCTTTTTTCTTGTTGAGTTAGATGGTTATGAGATGATCTGTTGGTGTGATTGTTCTCTATGTACTACAATGTTTGGTAGACTATGGCTTACGTTTTCCCCTTGCTTTTTGGATCATTGGTTAGTAAGAATTGGCTTTATGGTTTTTCCAGTAATCCATGAATACCAAATCATGACCCTTTGTGTCTAATAAGTTAATTAGGTGACTAGACCTAAAGTATGATATTGTGATAGATCTCATGATTGAAGTAGATGCTACATGAGCTGTTGATGCACTAGACTTGAACTGTATTTCTGCAAATGGAGATATGAATTTTTCTTACGTGGAAGCGTCTTTCTGCAAGAACTAAATATATAGCTCTTTATTTCTTGAATTGTATCTCTAACAATTGGAATATTCATGTTATTGCTTTTACTCAATTGATACTTGCTTGTTAATAATGCAGTCATGGCTGCTTGTATTATAGGGAACTCAATGTTTAGGAATTGTTTCTTTTGACTCTCGGCTGAGCTTTTATGCTTAATTTACTAATTTAGTCTGAAATAGAGAACGATGTTTTAGTTAGCACTTATGATATTACACTTTTCCTTTAAATGAAGAATGAGTCAGCTTTTTCTTGGATTGTAGGTAGAATCATATCTGCGCATTGTTGTGGAGCCAAAGCTTCCTTCAACATTTCTCCAAGTAAGTTTTCCAGTGTTTTAGTTTTACTTTCTTCGTGTAATGCATCTTGCAGTGACTAGCATGCAAATTTCTTTCTGTTTTTCATTTCCTGAGGTCCATGATACAGGTCATTTGTTGGGTTTTGGGGGAATATGGAGAATGATTTGCCAACTCATGAAGTTCAATCATGCCGTAAATTGGACTTTGAAGATGTTGACTTGCAGGAGATAAATGATAATGCCTTACCTCTTTGTATTACTGATGGCAATCAAGGAAATCAAAATTTTTTTCCTTTGGCTATACCAGATGACTTGGTCCTGAAACTTGGCATGGAATTCAATACTGAAGTAGCAGCCAAAAATTTTTACCAAAAATATGCTAAAGCATCTGGTTTTGGAACTCGATTGAGTAAGGGACATAAAGACAAAAATAGTGATTTGATGTTGGATAGAATTTTTTGCTGCTCCCGTGAAGGAAAAAGGCCAAAAGACAAATGCAATATGATTGTTAAGTGTCCTCGTCCAGAAACAAGATGTGATCATAGAGCAAGGACGAAAATCAGTTGTAGATAAGTTGAAAAATACCGTGTTGTGCAATTTGTTGCTAAACATAATCATGAGCTATCAACTCTAAGCAAAACTCATTTATTCAGATCTCATAGACACGTGACAATGGCACACGAAGCTGAAATAGATATGGCCCGAAGTTGCAGAATTACACCAAACCAATCGATTGAACTGATGTCGAAACAAGTTGGTGGACGAGAAAATCTTGGATTGATTCGAGATGATTTAAAAAACTACTTACGATCCAAAAGATCCATACCAATGATGCAAGGTGACACAGGAGGAGTCTTAGAGTACTTACAAAGGATGCAATTAGAAGATCCAAATTTTTTTTATGCTATTCAAGTAGATGAAGATGACTTGATAACTAACATATTTTGGGCTGATGCAAAGATAAGAATAGATTTTGCTCATTTTGGTGAGGTGGTTTGTTTTGATATAACTTATAGAAAGCACAAAGATGGGAGGCCAATTGCATTATTCGTTGGTGTAAATAATCATAAACAAACTACTGTTTTTGGGGCTGCTTTATTATATGATGAGACAATTGGAACATTTGAATGGTTGTTTGACACATTTGCTAAGGCTATGATAGGGAAAATACCAAGAACTATTCTTACAGACCAGGACTGAAGAATGGTAACGGCTTTGGCTTCTCAATAGCCAACAACGTATCACCGCTTATGTATATGGCATATCTATCAAAATGCAGCAACGCATCTAGCAGATATCTTTAAAGATTTTCAAAATTTTACGGCAGATTTTAGTCACTGCATATATGACTCTGAAAATGAGAATGATTTTTTTGAAGAATGGAGTGAAATGTTAAAAATGGATGGTCTGAAAAACAACAAGTGGTTGAAGAAAATGTTTGATATAAAAGAGAAATGGGCTTTAGTGTATGGGAGAGAAACCTTCTGTGCTGATATGACCACAACCCAACGAAGTGAGTCCATGAACAGTGTCATAAAGAAGTATGTAAGTTATAAACATGACTTACTTGAATTTTTTGAACACTTCCAAAGGCTGTTAGATGATCGTCGCTATGATGAATCCGTAGCAGATTTTAGAGGCAATCAAAGTACACCGGCAATGACATTCCCTTGTAAGATTTTACAGCATGCAGCAAGTATATATACGCATGAAATGTATGAAAAATTTAAGGACGAGCTATGCAAAGGGATTGATTGTGAATGGGAAGTTGATGGTGAATTAGGAAATCAAGTGATTTACAGAGTTACACCATATGGTAAGACTTCCCATCATCTTATAACTTATGATTCATCCACGAATTCAATTTCTTGTAGTTGTAAGAAATTTGAATTTGCTAGATTTTTGTGTTCACATGCACTAAAAATATTGATGACTCTGAATATTGTAAAAATTCCGGATGCATATATATTGAAGAGATGGACAAAAGTAGCTAAAACAGGAAATGTACATGTTTCCAGTGAAAGTAGCCCGGAAATGGAGTTAAAGGCAAAATTAAGTTTTCGTTACAAAGAGTTATCCTATCTATATATGCAGCTGATGACAAAAGCTTCTGAATGTGATGAAGCTTATCAAATTACTAAAGATGGATTTTGAAAAACGTCAGAACAAATGGATGCATGTTGTCAAGGGAAAAAGAAATGAAAGAAGTGCGTATTGAAGAAAATAAAAGTGTGTATCAAGATGTTGACACTAATCCATCTGAAATCGCCTATAATAAAATAAAAGGCATCAAAGTGAAAGAAAGAGTCACCTACAAGTTGAGCAAGAGACCAAGAAGTGCACTAGAAATGGCTACTAAGAAACGCAAGTACAAGGTGAAAGAGAAGTTTTCATCGAAAAGATTACAGGTTAGACAATTTATTTAGTTTATGTGAACAATGCCATTTGATTGTTTGACTATTACTTTTTTTTTTGGTTCCTTAGTTCTATGATGAATGATGAGTATAGAAATAGTATTAGGATCCTAATTTATAATTTGGATAAAAATAATTGTAGGAATTTGGAAATAATGTTGTTCATTCAAGTATGGATTCTGCTACAATTCAAGGTTTTGTTCGAGAATTACCACCACAGCAGGTATAGTTATTCGTCATTTTTGTCTTGTATAGCATATTAGATATGTAATTCATTTTAAATTTTTATTTGAATAATTTATTCTTTAGATGACTAAACTACATTAATGATATCTTTTTTCAATGAAAATTTTGATTTGTGGTCGTCTCTCTTTAATTATATCAGGAATTTGGAATTCCAATAGAAGACATCTACAATAGGCGAAATGCTAAAAACATGACACAATTATTGCAAGTAAGTAAATAGTATGCTTTTGTATATATTATGTCAACCATTAGTTGCATGTTGGTTCTTATTTATATTAATTTTTTCTAGTATTATACTTTTACAAGTTTATAGCTATTTGTTATAATGAAGGGTGGTCTTCTATTTCTTATTTTTTCGGCAGACGTTGGACCCTAACTTCTACCAAGGCTATGATTTGATGTCTTCAAATTCAATAGCACAGTAGCATACATCAATGAGTTTTGTCCAAGTAAGGAAAAACCTTGATAAATTACTTAATCTTATATATATTCGTTTGATAAGTTACACTTATAATTCAATACATTTGCTAACTTAGCATTTGTTTTTTGTAGGCACAAGAACTGGGAAAAAATGATGATACTGATCAACAAGTTGCTAAAGATGAATGACCAGTGCAAAAAACTTCGATGGTGTGAAGTTATACATTTATACACCTCGGAATCTATCCACTATTTTCTTTCTGTTCCCTTTTAGAAGAGGGATCATAGATTTTTATACACATCATTCCATTTTTTGTTTTCCTCATTCCGAGGTTTGAGCACAATGAAATTGATGATTATGCTGCCAAAATTCAAATAATGCTAAAAGTCGTAGAGAAAATGAACTAGAATGAAAAAATTGCTATACAAGATTTATATTGACGTGCAGGACATAATGAACTAGAATGGGCAGGCCTTGTATGATTACACTCTCCCTCTCCCTTGCTCGTCTTGTAGTTTTATGTACAATCGATTATTTTACAGCAAGCTGTTGAGTATGATCGTTCAAGTACATGGCATTGTGGAGATTATTCAATGGCGAAAAGCGTATCTTAAAATACCATTAGACAGACATTGCAAGAACATGGCATTCTTCCCTTGCTTAATTCCCGAGATGGAAGAATTCCAGAATCAAACCATAACGCGAAACTTTAAAGCCACAAAAGCAAGCCATGGAGACCAAAGCCAATAATTTTCAACTTTGACATGAAAAAGCATCTTAGCTGCACTTAATCAGACAAGGGGAATATCCACAACACCTTCCCAGGTATTTGGGATTTCACTTATCATCTTACAATCAAAGCAAAAGGCTGACAATCTCACACACAATTAACTTGAGTCTGCATAGCTCTAGTCTATTTATTTCCTCTCAAAGATACTGCAACAATATATGCTTAAAACACGCGAACATTGAAGGGAAGCATGCCAACCCCTTATTCAGTAATAGTAGTGGATTGAAATAACATGAACCCCTACCAGACCACCACTTGCCAGTTTGCTCACTCATCATCATAGTCTTTGCGGTGGTGGTGGTGGTGGTGATGCTTGCAGGGATGTTTCTTTTCCTCATCATCATCAGAGCCGTCACCGCCCTGCCAATGTAAAAGCATGACATTGTAAATCAAACCAATCGTAACAAGTACATAAACAAATATATCATGATACATAATATCTCCCCCCCTCCTCCAAAAAAAACCAAAACTCTTATTGAGTATAAAATATACTTAAAAAGAACATCATCAGTGTAATGGTTACAATAACATCTGCAGCATGATATACAAGCTGATTCCCCTGCAACAGACTAGTTTTACGGTAAAGCAAAACAGAGACATCATTGACCTATTGTCCTTTGATCTCAAAATAATTCAATCATCTTCTAAATTTTCCTCTGTTATTATACGGTTTATCCTTTCATCCCTTCGTTCTTATGTTTTTTATATGCATGCATGGATATGCATAAGTGCAAAAAATCACTCTTATTTCACGGTGATGCTTAAACAACATATGATAGATTTATACAAACATCAAATGCATCTCAATGCTCAATTAATATGGAAATTCACATGAAACAAGGACACTGGTTTACACAAATTCCCAATCTTAAACACTAGTAAACCAAGCAGGATAAGAAACAGAACCACTCCAATGCCCCTGTTCAATGATAAGTTATTTCTGCCGCCAATAAACCACAAAAAAATAGGGATAAATATGTTACCCCCTACTGCCTTTAACTGCAGTAGTTTCTTGCCATGCACAAAAGCTGTAATCTATAAGGCAGTGCGTACTAAAATGAAGAGAGTACCCAAAAAAAATTCCAAAGCACTAGCCAAGTGAAGTAGGAATATATATGACAGCCATAATTTGAGAACAAATTTCAGAAAGGAGACACAATAAATCCGAATGACAGAATAATGGGCAAAGAAAACTGCGGGAAGACAAAGGCAAGAAAAAAACTACATTGCCCAAAAGATTTGAGGAAGCCCATCCCAGTATTCTGAAGGAATTCTCTAGACTATTGGAGGAAGCCCATCCTAGGATGTTGAGGCTATCAGTGAATTCCATGGAAAAAATTATTCATGACACCTAGGCATTTGATCGAACGGGTGGTGAGCTTCGTCCAATTGCCCATTGAGAGCACATAATCTGAAGAAAGGGCTCCGAAGAAAGAAATTGGGGTTCCCAATGCTTCTCCACGCTATTAGAGATGCGCCAACCTTAGGATGCTTTACTCCTAACCCCACAAGGTTCCGAGATGGAGCTTAACCTGAGTCTCGGTTAAGAACGGCGATGATCCACCTTTCACACGGCGCACGATTCCATGGACATTTTCCTTCGACTTCGTGACGGAGGACATAGCTTATGATCATCGGCCGAAATCATGCCACCAGGCATTCGAATTGTGAGTGATATCTGGTGAAAGGATGATGAGTGATATCTGACGGAAGCTTTTGAGAAGAAATTATATTCTGATGGGATTCTAATTTCATGGTTTCGTGGTTTTTTTTTCCCTTGTTTAATCTCTAATTTTGTTTTTTGGGTTTTTATTTAATTGATTTTGGTTATAGAGCTTAAGTTTCTCTGCTCGATTAATCGGTTAATTAATTAAACATGGTCCGAGTTGGGTTGTTCTAGAATTTGGTTTATAAAAGAACACTTGGCAAGTTTAGAATGAATGAGATAGGATGTGAGACAGGGTGTGTTACAGAGGATCCATTGCGCTCTTTTAACCATTCATTGTTTGTCAAGTGGACCGGCATCCATATATCGAGACCAGATCCTCTGTCCAATATTTTGTGTCTAATTTCCTGTCCAATGTGAAACTACGTAGTTTCACTTATTATATCTGCTGATGTGGCAACTAAAAATAGGTGGCTGTTTGGCTGCCTTATACTTCTTTTTATTTTTATTTTTTTGGAATTCCTTTGTTTACACAACTTTGTTACAATTTCCATCTTTTTTAAATATTCTTTTGTATTTGAAATCCTTAATACTTTGTTTTAAAGAAGATAAGAATTGTAACAAAGTTGTGTAAACAAAGGAAACCCAAAAAAGAAGAAAGAAAAAGAAGTACAAGGCAGCCAAACAGCCACCTATTTTTAGTTGCCATATCAGCAGATATAATAAGTGAAACTACGTAGTTTCACATTGGATAGGAAATTGGACACAAAATATTGGACAGAGGATCTGCTCTCCCATATATCTCCTGCCTTATAAGTACATAGGCAGCATTCAAGACCCAAATCACTCAAAGAAAGAACCATTCATCTCCGTGAATAACATGGACATTCTTTCTACCATCATAGTTGCACTATTGGTGCTATCTCTTCTATCCAACAAGAGTCTTTTCAAACACAAAAGAGCGAAAGACGTACAGAATACGAGAAACATTGCTCCAGAACCAGCTGGAGCATTGCCCTTCATAGGCCATCTCCATCATCTAGGTGGCCAACTTCCTCTTGCCCGAATACTGGGATCCATGGCAGATAAACACAGCCCATTTTCTCACTCCGGCTTGGCAGTCGTCCGGCCATCGTGGTGAGCAGTTGGTAGATGGTGAAAGAGTGCTTCACGACCAATGACAAAACATTTGCTAGTCGACCTAATATGGCAGTAGCCAAGTACATGGGTAACAACAATGCAATCTTTTCGTTAGCAACTTATGGACCATATTGGCGTGATGTCTGTAAAATGGTCACTCTGGAACTCCTCACTAACCAGCGTCTAGAGAAGCTCAAGCATGTTAGAGCCTCGGAATTCAACAAATAGATCAAGGATTTGTACTCCCTATGCTCAAAGAATGATCGCCCTGATGTTGATGTTCCTACGAAAGCTGCCTTAAACGAATGGTTTGAGCTGTTGACTTTCAATCTCATCCACAGGATGCTTGTAGGAAGGCCATTTTCGACAAGCAGTCAGGGCAACGATAATTCTGAAGATAGGCGTTTGAAAGAGGCAATAAAGAAAGCGCTTTATCTCAACGGAGTTTTTGTTTTCTCGGATGTGATTCCATGGATTGAATGGTTGGACATTGAAGGCCACATCAAATCCATGAAGAAGGCCGGCAAAGAACTTGATGAGGTCTTAGGGCAATGGCTTCAAGAACATACCCAGAAAGCAAAGCAATCACATCCTGAAAGTGAAGCCATTCACGATTTCATGGACGTAATGCTATCAACAATACCATAAGTTGGAGGAATATTTGGCCTTAGGCGCGATGCCATCATCAAATCAACAACTGCAGTACTGAAATCACAACTCTGTTTCTTGCTAAATTGCCTTAGACCGCTGAAAATAAATACACTAACAGTTTTTTACTACCATTTGTGCTGCCATTCGTTTTTTGGGAAACTTTTACTTTGACTCACCAAACACCACGGACACATTTTTCTTAGATGATTAAGGCTCTATTTTTTTCAGTTAAAATTGATGTATTGCTTTGTCATTTCTATTCCCTTATCTCTGAAATTGGTTTCAGACTCTTATATTGACAGGGTCAGAGAGCACAGCAGAGACACTAATTTGGGCACTATCTTTACTACTCAATCATCCAAATATCTTGAAGATTGCACAGAACGAGTTGGACGTTCAAGTAGGGAAACAGAGATGGATTGAAGAGGCCGACATCAAGAACTTAAGTTTTTTACAAGCCATTGTGAAGGAAACATTCCGATTGTATCCACCAGGTCCATTATCGGGACCTCGCAAAGCCACTGAAGACTGTTACCTAGGCAATTTTTTCGTCCCAAAAGGTGCCCGTTTAATCGTTAATCTCTGGAAACTACACAGAGACCCCCGAATTTGGTCTGATCCATTGGAATTCAAACCAGAGAGGTTATGAATTCTCATGCAAATATCAGCTTAAAAGGGCAGAGTTTCGAGTATATTCCATTTAGCTCTGGAAGAAGAATGTGCCCTGCTGTCAATTATGAGATGAATGTTGTTCAGTTGACGCTTGCACGTATGCTGCAGGCATTTGATATTACGACACCGATGGGGATGCCGGTGGATATGGGTGAAGGATTGGGAGTTGCCTTGCCTAAGCTAAAACCCCTTGAAGTTCTCCTTACTCCATGGCTTCCTGTGGAACTCTATCAGAAACTGTGAATTCCAGGAACATGAACTTGGATTTTCCAGTTTGGCGTAGTTTAGTACATACTAAATAAAAGCTGGTCAGGCATTTATCTGCTGGAGAAGGGGTGATTTCTATAGAGAAAAAGTCTGGGCTCTGAGTTATAGGACAACTTTGATTAGATATGTTGTCATGTGCAGCTTCAATTTGTATGAAGCTAAATTATCACTTTTTATCGTTTCAGTTATGAAGTCGTGATTCACTACATTCATAGTATCCTCAAACCCTACCCAAGCGCACATGACAGTACGGGTGGACGCGGGTCGGGTGCCTGTTCCATTCACCAGTTGGCTGACCCGACCCGCACCTTGCGAGTCAGTCATTTTCTGACCCGTACCCGCCCCGTATATCAGTAGGTACCCTATAATTGGGTACTTGGGGTACCTACTGAGATAGGGTCGGGTCAGTGGGTACCCATCCCATCCCATTTATCATTTAATTTTTTTTTAAAAAAATAATTTATACCAATTTAATTTTATATTTTACATATTCATCTAAGATTTAATAATTTTTTTTCTTTAAAAAGGATTCCCACCAAGAAACAAGCATGTAAAGAGAATATAAGATAAAGGAAAAAAATTAAAAAAAATTCATAATCAATAAAAATTTGAAATAAGTGTAGACACCAAATTTTTGGTGTAATTTCATTTACTGTTTATTTTTAGTTTTTTTTATTTGTCGTGTTAGTTTTATTTGATTTTTAGTTTTTAGTTTCTAGTTTTATTTTTATTTTTAAGTTTTTAGCATAGAATTTCTTGAAAAAAAAAAAAGAAAGAAAAATGAATGAAAATGGAAAAAAAGAAGAAAAGAGGAAAATCTTAGTTTTTTATTTTATTTATCTTTTGGTTGCTAATTTTGTACATTTTATTTAAGTTTAAGTTTGTTTGAATTATTATTGTTTTTATTGTTATTTATATTATTCTTAAAAAAAAAAAAAAAAGAAATACGTGACAGCAAGCTGTTTTTTTTTTTGCAGCTTGCAGAGAGAGGCTAGGAGTAACGGCTGAGGGATAGAGAGGAACCAAAAAGTGACGGGAAAATCTGATGGCTTTGAACATAAAAAACGCAGCTTTGAGAGAGAGGGAGATAGACTAAAAAATCTGGCCGAGAGAGAAGAGAGAAAACAGAGAGCAAAGGGAGCAAGAGAGGAACTACGGGAGGGGGTTTTTGAAAAATGAGGTGACGGCTGAGAGTAGGAATCAATAGAGTGATTAGGTTTTGAGGGAAAAACAGCCGAGAGAGCAAGGAAGGCCTTGGGGTGGACGGCTAAGAGAAACTGATAAAAGGGGCGAGAGTGAGAGGTAGGCAGTGGCAAAATCTTTGGCCGAAAGAAGAAGCTCTGCGGCTGGGAAGAGTTTGGGTTTGCAAGAAGGTGACCGATCCTTCTCATCGTTACTCCATTGACGTCCCTTTGAAGATCAGCCAGAAACCACTTCAGCAATCATCCCACGCTTCATTAAGGTAAGATACTCATCTCTTATGGTAGAAAGCTGTCTTCTTTATCGATTATTTGCTTCTGTCTTTGCTGCTGTGATTAGTTGATGGTTCTTTGCTGATAAAGTTGTGATGTTTGGAGCGTATGTGTTGAATCAGTAGGACTGTACGATTGTGTTTTGGTCGAACCAAAAATTGCAGAAAGTTTGCAGCTTTGCCTGTTTTGTGCTTAGAATTTTTAACTGCAAGTTCGCTCTTTTCTTTGCTGCATTTAGTCCGTTGGCTTTGTTCAAATCTGCAAGACAGTTTATGCTTGGGTGGCATTTGATGATAATGGGGGTGAATTTCTTGCATTTGGTCTTTGGATGATCAACTGGTAGAACTTGATTGCATGCAAATATGTTTAAGCTAAGATGTAAGAAATTAAGAGCTGCTGCATTTTCGTCATCGTTTTCTTCCTCGAAGCAATCTGCAAGGCCGAGCCTCCTCTTGTATGTTCAGACACTAAGCTCCAATGGGCTTGTGTTTGGATCAAAGTCATGATGCTTGGCTGATTTTGTATTGTTCGAAGTTGTGTTTTGAGGCTAAAATCTGTGTTTGAAAATCGAAAACTAGTATCTAGTTTGTTGCAGAAATCCCTTAGCAACTGCCAAGAGTTTTTGAAGCAGGGAAAGGTTGCTGTATCTGTTTTGTTGTTCTTTTCTCCGTGATCTTTCACCAAGTTGACCATCTCAATTTGATGGTTAATCTGGTGTGGAAAGGGGCAGTGTTTATTTTGGTTTGAGTTTACATGGCTGAGCCCTTAAAACCTTTGAATCATGTCCAAGGCTTTGCTGCAAAATGAACAACTAAATTGCTGAACCACCTTTGTATGTTTTCCAGAATTTTTGCATGATCTTTTCCTAAGCCTTCTGTTTGTTTTTAGTGGTGGTGATTATATGTTTTGCTTAGCCTAAAGTTACAGGTTTGGTTTTAAGAAATATACAATCCAAGTTGGGATTAAGAGCTAGGCATTTGTAAACATAGAGTTGCAGCAGATTTCATTCATTTTTCAGATTGCAGAAAGCCCATTTTTCTTCCTAAGTTGCACGCTTTGCATGGAAAATCTTCCAAAAATCTCATTGTTTTGGCTATGTCTAATTGGAAATGGATAAAAGTGCTGCATGAATCTTGTTTTGCCGAAAATTCCCTGAAGTTGCAAAGGCTCTCGAATGAAAGTAGCAACAGAGAATGATAGCTGGAAATTTGCAAAAGGCTTTCCACGTAGCTTGCATGAATTTGCATGAAATAATTTCCAGATTTTACACTTTGGCCCCCCAAGTCTCTCCTTGCTCCACTAGGACCCAATCAATTAAAGAATTTCATCAAATTGGTCCTTGATAATTTTGATTTGTGCAACTTCATTGCTTGTTTGCTTCAATTAACTACCATGTTTTGTTTCAATTGCGCTTAAGTCATGACTTTAGGGGCTTTATGACCAAGTGAGCTTGTGTTTGCCTACTTTCTTTAATTTTTCCAAATAAATTGGTACCTTGACCATTTCTTTTATTTTGGAGGATAAATAAGTGATTTCACTTCATTGGGGTCCAATTGCAAGGGAGGTAACCTCTATCCCCTTGATTTTTCATTTCTCCTATGTGCTCCTACGTGTTATGTGAATAGGCATGTCTACTTCGCTTTCCTTGCCTTTCCTTAATTCCTTGCATTCATTTCATTTACTTTTGCTTTTATTTAAAGTTATTCATTATGGGGTATGTGTACACCTCTTGGCTTGTAATAGATAGGGCTTGGGGAGCACTTGATGAAGACCTATTGAAGACATTGTGCCTAGCTAGCAAATGTAATAGGTTTATTAGCTTGATTGCTTGTTTTTGTTGCTATGTGTTAATTTGCTTTATTAGGTTCTTGCATTTAGTCGAGCATGCTAATTGTTATGTGCTATGTGCTTATAGGTGTTTGGCATGTCTAATCGCTTTCCATAGCCATGAATGAATGTGATGGATGAATGTACGTCACCACACTAGTCCAATGCTAGTTGTGGCTCATTATTTCATTAGGAATTCATAGAAAGGGCTAGTCCAACGCTAGACCCAATAGGCCATCCCCTTTTGTTAGTGCATATTTGCATGTCCACTACATGTCATGCATTTTTCTTAGTTTTATCATTTGGCATGCTCCTCGAGCCCCTTTTCCCCTCATTTTAGGATTTTTGCATCTCATGCTAGTTATAGGGTACATTTGCCTGAAGAGTCCCCTTAAATATGGGATATAGACGAGTGTGGCTTTTTCTAAGCCTTAGCACGCTTATATTCCCTCTATCAAAGGGAAAATTGAGTCACGACTTAGCTCTCCCGTACCCGACTTGATGCACTCCAATAGGATCATGCATCTCATCTTATCATTTCACTCTTTCATCTACATTTTTCACTACTTATGATTTTCTCACTTCACATGCTATGTTCACGCACTTCTCCTATCACTTATTTATTTTTCTACCTCACAAATTACACCCATTTGCACACTACCATCTATGCCATATTTTTATTCACTTGCACACGAGCACTTTTTCATTTGCACCCCAACACTTTTACATTCAAGGACATTTTCTTTGCACACTTCCACTCACACTATTGTTTTTATTACTTTTTCACACAAACTCACATTTTTCATGGCATGCATTCATTCACTCATTTTTCACATCATTTAGGTTTAGGTGTGACATCTCCAAAAGGATCATTGTTGGGCTTCACAATTAATGTGATTGGCACCACTCAACCTTTGATGAGAAATTTCCCCCATGTCCCCCTAGGTCTAGGTTTTTGCATTCATATAGACATATCCAACACGCGATACATACCTTGGGTAGAAAAATTAAGAAAAATTGGTTTAAGTCACGCAACTAGCCTTGGCTAGGTCGAAGGGGTGCCTTGGATTTTTATCCTTGCCTTCCCCTTCGTCAAATGTGACCCCCGATCCCTCTTTTGGTTACGTAGACCCAAAAGTTCTCTAAAAGGGTTTATTTACTTTTTTATTCAAAAACAAAAATCATTTTTGGGTGACTTGGTACACCCTAACCCTATACCAAGTGGCGACTCCATTTTTGATACGAAAAACCCTTTTTGAACTTTATATGGCCAAACCGTCGCATTATTAAGTCCCATGGCCTTTATTTTCATTTTGCACACGTTCACACAACTCACACATCAAAAAGTGGGGCGCGACAGTTGGCGACTCCACTGGGGACTTCCTAAGTGGGTCCAAGCATTTGATTTAGCCATTCTTTTCCTTTTTCTACCCTTTTTATGTATAGCATGTGGATATTAGGGTTGCATTTTTCCTTTTTAGGACCCTTTGCCTCACTCGCGTTTCAAACTATTCCCTCACTCACGTATGTATGATTGATTGTTTGGATGTATGTTTTACTTGTTTATCTCGCGCTTGGCATTGCATTTGGGGGGGGTGTGTCACCTTTAGAGCCTCGCGTTGGTTCTCAACCCCTTCCCTCAAAATAGGGAACACTTCATACGTGCACGTTTACTTATTGTTATCCCATTTTATTTTATTTTCGTGGGCGTTTCCCACACCGCCTTGTAGGATTAGGATCGATCGCCTTGGGTAGGCGGATGGTGTGCGCTGCGCCCATAGCGCTACCTAAGGGATCACTCGAGCCACCGACCAAGGGCCCTGGGAGTGATGACCCTTCGCCTTTAGGTCTGAAGGCTTGGGAGCCGAAGCCTTATCGAGTCTAGGTGCATTAGTGAACCCCAGCCTCATGCATCCATGTTAGAATTTTCCTAGGTTAGAGTCAGCCTCACCCTATTTTAAGCACATTAGGCACGAGGGAAGGGGTTCCACCCCTTTTACTTGTTTTTATTGTATTTCTTTTCTTAATTGCTCCCAATGTGTTATGTGTACTATCAATTGCACTAACCATTCTTTTGTTTTCTTGGATTGCATTCATGTGCCTTAGCATAAGAGGCCTTTTTGGCACTCTTTTAGTGACTTACCCACTAGATGACTCACATGTTTAAATTTCAGTTATTGCATTTGATTTTCAATAAATACATTTCATTTTGGACCTTTTCCCCCGATGCATTATTTATGTCCTTTAGGCCATATTTGTCACATATTTACATCGCTTTAATAAATGGCATCATGCATAAACCATAGAAAGGGAATGCCACATAGGGAATCCTGTGTTTAGGAATAAGCCACCTTGTGTCTCAGATACTTAATCCAAAGAGACTTGCACGTTTACATTTTGTACCATCCAAAGGGGTAGTGCACAAGGTAAGGTAGGATCCGATCATTTTCATGGAGCGATCTTTGGAATATGAGCATCTAATAATCACTTTTTGGCCATTTTATCAAAAATTGGTAAAAATCCCTCGCGTGAAGGACATTAATTTGAAGAAATTCACAAATGATTCCTCCTATTGAGACGATAAATAAATTGAGACCAAAATTTGATTTTTAGAAAGTCATAGACTAATGCACCTCAATAATTTTGAAACAACCAATGGTCGGACAAGTCAACCAATCCATTTTGCCAATTCATTCAATAAATCATCAATTCATTTGACCAATTTACCTTTTTAGGGTCACCTGGTCGATTTTTGAATAAATCGTCATTTCATTTGACCAATTTACCCTTTTTAGGGTCATCCGGTCGATTTGGAATAAATCGTCAATTCATTTGACCAATTTACCCTTTTTAGGGTCATTTGGCCGATTTTTGAATAAATCACTAATTCAATTTCATTCATTTTGGCCAATTTACCCATTTTTTGGGCAATCGAGCCGATTTTGAATAAATCAAGTTTCGTTCAATCTATTTGATCAATTTACCCTTTTTAGGGTGATCTGATTAATTTTGGATAAATTAAATTTCATTCAATACATTTGACCTGTTTCCCTTTTTAGGGTAATCCGGTCGATTTTTAATAAATTGTCAATTTCATTTGACCAATTAGGGTTTCAATGTCGAAATTCAAAATGGAAAACCTAGTCGATTTTGAGAAAAACATCCATTGCATCCAGCCATTTGATCAGTTGGAGTTTTGACCCGTGCTTCACTGAGAAAAGTTGTCAAAACGAATTCCAATCTCTCCGATAGGAAGTTCGTCAAGGTCAAACCCGTGCGTTTTTGCAAGTTCTTGTGTCGATCAAAAGTGATCAATCCCTTCGGACGAGGTCCTCATTTTAACAAACGTCTCTTCTCATTCCAATGGGCCAAATTTTTTCAAATCATTTTTCACTCCATAAGCTGATTGGATCCATCAGGTATTGTATAGTGCCTGCTCTGGAGGATTGCATTTTCATGCTAGGCCTACCCTTGGCATAAAAAGGGTCCCCCATAGGGCATGCATACCGATTTTATAGTTTTGATTACTAACTCAGGGTATTTTTCTTTTGTTTTCCCCCTCCCCCTGTATTCGTAAAATACTCCAATAAAGGAAAAATATTTTTCTATATCTGATAACACTTTTGATCTAATAAAGTGTCAAAATTGCAAGTATTGTGTCATTCTTGGGCAGGTCCTACAATGAAAACATAAATGATCTATCTGAAAGCTCTACGCTAAGCCTCTGAGAGATTTTGTAATTATTTTTCAAAGGAAAATTCTGTTTATTTGATTTGTTAATACATTTTGTTCCAAAAGAAAATGAGATGAAAACTGTATATGTGGAGCTCTTTACAAGTTCCTCTCTTCTCATTGTATTATGATTGAACGACAAATTTTGTTTTAATCTTGTTAGTAATAAAGTTTTGGACAATTATTGTTTTGTGTATATTCATGTACATTTTATTCTTTAGCTCATTAAGAGATTTCATGATGAATTTTAAGAAATAAGACCGAATTGAGAGTTTTTTCAACCTGCAACCTGAAAATTCGCAAGTGTATGCTTTCAAAAATCCTTGTGTACACTAGATTGCTGATCCAAGCTACACAATAAGAGTGTTCAAAAATTAAAAGAGGTCACTCAGAAGGCCCATGAGATACCTTTCTCCTGCACTTAATCCCAAAATAAAGTCAGTCACGTTGATTGATAAATTGGGGCAACTTTTGCTTGAAAATGTTCGAGGTGTCTAATCCGATTCATTCACATCTAAGTGAAAGCAAAAATGAACATTATTCTTGTTTGTTTTGAAAATTTGGAATGATACTTTGAGCATTCGTTTCTCTACCTATACAGATTTTATCATTTGCTCTTCCATTTGAGCCTTAAAAGAATAATTTCGTTTCAAATAAGAGCCTTAATGATCACTACCCTACATTGGGAAGATTTTCAAAAAGGAATGGATTCTCAACGAGCCAATTCGTTTACTTGGTTAACATGAGGCGTAAGAATGATACATTGGCCATCGTTTCTACAACCTAAACACCATTTATCCCTTGCATCCTCATTTGAGCCAAAAATTGGTGGTTTTTTCGAGTGCACATATGATCGCACCCCACATTGGGGAAGGAGATTGGGGAATTTTGAAAAAGAAAAAAGGAAAAAGGAAAGGGAACCGCGAATTGGGGAAATTTGATTCTACCAGGGTTTCAATTTTTGAAAAGAAAAGAAAAGAAAAAAAGACAAGTTCTGTCCGGTGGATCGCCTATGTTTCACAAATATGGATGAACAAGGGTCTTCCTCAGTTAGTTAAGTCAGATACATGCCAGAAATTTCGCATTAATGAAAGTTTGCTTTCAGAGTTATTGTAAGGAACGGAATACAAGTCAGGCCATCTTCTTTTTCAATTAAACATTCTATCCCTAGTTATCCCTTTTGAGCCTTTAGAATAAATTATTTCGTTTGGCAACCCCTGAGAATCACAAACCCCACACTGGGGCAAGTTTGAGTTGGAAAAGAAAAATTTCAAGAAGTGAAAAAGTGAAAAGCAACAAAATCAAAAACAAAAGAAGAAAAGAGAACCTCAGTTCAAAAAATAAACTGGGGCAAATTTCAAAGAATGGCAAAAGGCCGAAAAGTCAAAAGGAAAAATGAAAGAGAAAAGCCTCAAGTGAGCATAAACTGGGGCAAATTTTGGTTTAGCCCTAAAATAGGGCTGGCGCAACAATGCGATCTCAGATTCTTCAAACCACTTTTGAAATCTGCCTTCAAGCCTTAACTTTCCTAAACACCCCACCTGACCCCATTACAAAAGCCGAAAGTCCTGACTTCTGTTCTTTGCAATGGCCCCGTCAAGGAAATTTCTGATGCCGAAAGTTTTAGCTGTATTTCTGAATTGCCTGAGTATGGGTTTGACGCTACTCACCATGTGAAAACCCGCCAAGTTGAGGGAAAGGGGGAAAGAGACAAAAGCAAAGCAAGAAGAGTAAATGCAAGAAAATGCAGAAAATTCGACGCTGAAATCCCTGGTGAATGATGAAAAGAATACGAACAAATTCTGAGATTTTTGAGTTCAAAATAGGGGTAATTTTGAGGAAAAATGCGATCTTCGGTGCAATGTCCTTGAAAATTATTTCTTTAACTATCGTCTTCAAGCCACATTACAAGCTAATAAAGTCCATCGTTGATTTATTCCTTCATGACAATCCAAAGTGACGATTATGCTCGTAAGAAATCCATCAATCATTTGTGATCATGGGAGTATAACCAGTTTTCACAGGTTTAGCTATCGCTTCTACCCATTTTGTTGCAAGCCTATAAAGCTTGTATGTTGACTAAGTTTTCTTAAGAAATAAGGGTGACAAATTCTTTGCTTTCACTAAGATATGGTATTGAAAGGATTACATACATTTTTGGGCGCAAAAAATAAGACAAATTCTGACCTCCCATTTCCTTAGCCATTTCAAAAATAAAGTCACTTGATTGGTCCTGAAAGATGAGCCAACCAGAAGTGGTGACCCGTTACCCTAAGCACCAATGCTAAAAGTAAGGAAGAAATCTTCTTGAATTTGGTGTTATTTCGAGGAATTCATCATGAAATTTCTGCATGAACTCAACATTCAAATTTCTTCACGTCGTATATATGATTACTTTCTAAATTTTGGAAAGTGCGATTTCACTTCGTTCAAATAAATGGAGAGGCATCCAAACCAATTTTTTCAATCAAATGGGCCCATACTGGGGCAAAATTTCTATTTGCAAGATTTCGCAAAACAAGCCCACACAGGGGCAAATATTTTTGTAGTCCAATTGAGGATTTCGTCTAAGAATCAAATAATGCATTTTTCAAATCAATCACGCTGCCCTTTTCATGCAAATTTGAGTGCATGTAAGCCCTCCCTGTGCAGGTATTTAAAGTTGAAATCGACGAAAAAGCATCTGGGGATGTGGAAGGACGATGCCGAAGAAAGAAAGGGCCCTACACTGGGGCAAATTATCTTTGAAAAAGATTCTTACGAAAAATCGGAAAAATTCAAAAGTCAAAAATCAAAAATCAAGTTCAAATTCTTGTTTCTTGGAAAATCAAATTTAATTTCTGGTTTTTTGACAAATCAAATTCAATTTCTTGACCCATTGGACGGCAGAACCGGGTTTTATCCCGCTGACCGTTTATACTTCATTGGGACCGGGTTTCATCCCGCCAATCTCGGCAGGACCGGGTTTTATCCCGCTGACCGTTCATACTTCATTGGGACCGGGTTTCATCCCGCCAATCTCGGCAGGACCGGGTTTTATCCCGCCAATCTCGGCAGGACCGGGTTTTATCCCGCTGACCGTTCATACTTCATTGGGACCGGGTTTCATCCCGCCAATCTCGGCAGGACCGGATTTTATCCCGCTGACCGTTCATACTTCATTGGGACCGGGTTTCATCCCGCCAATCTCGGCAGGACCGGATTTTATCCCGTTGACCGCTTCTATCACATTGGGACCGGGTTTCATCCCGCCAATCTCGGCAGGACCGGGTTTTATCCCGCTGACCGCTTACTTCGTTGGGATCGGGTTTCATCCCGCCAACCTCGGCAGGATCGGGTATTATCCCACTGGCCGATTATCATGGCAGGGTCGGGTTTAATCCCACTGACCAATTCATCATACTGGGGCAAATTATCTTTGGAAAATTTCTCAAAAAATCAAAAAAATCAAAAAAAAAAAAAATCAATTAGAAATCAAATCCAGTACATCACGGCAGGCTCGGGTTTGATCCCACTGTCCGATTGTCAAGACATTTCATTTTCATTGCTACTGGAGCTGGGTTTGTCACGCCAGTAAGCATTTTATTTACATTACTACTGGAGCTGGGTTTGTCCCGCCAGTAACCATTTCATTTTCATTGCTACTGGAGCTGGGTTTGTCCCGCCAGTAAGCATTTTATTTACATTACTACTGGTGCTGGGTTTGTCCCACCAGTAACCATTTCATTTTCATTTACATAGCCACTGGAGCGTGAGGTTAGTCCCGCCAGTGAGCATTTCATTTTCACAGCCACTGGAGCGTGAGGTTAGTCCCGCCAGTGAGCATTTCATTTACATCGCTACTGGAACGTGGGTCAGTCCCGCCAGTAAGCATTTTCATTTACATAGCCACTGGAGCGTGAGGTTAGTCCCGCCAGTGAGCATTTCATTTTCACAGCCACTGGAGCGTGAGGTGAGTCCCGCCAGTGAGCATTTCATTTTGTACCGCCACTAGCCGTTGGGTCAGTCCCACTAGTGCGCATTTCATTTTACCCTGCCGCTAAATATAGGTTAGTCCCACTAGTGTGCATTTTGTTTTCTTCGCCGCTAAACATGGGTCAGTCCCACTAGCGCTAGTTTCATTGCCGTTAAACATGGGTCTATCCCATTTACATTTCTGTCCGGGTCTATCCCATCTACATTTCTATCCGGATCTATCCCGTGGGTCTATCCCATCTACATTTCTATACGGGATAGGGGTCTATCCCGTGGGTCTATCCCATCTACATTTCTATCCGGGTCTATCCCGTGGGTCTATCCCATTTACATTTCTGTCCGGGTCTATCCCGTGGGTCTATCCCATCTACATTTCCATCCGGGTCTATCCCGTGGGTCTATCCCATTTACATTTCTTTCCGGGTCTATCCCGTGGGTCTATCCCATCTACATTTCTATCCGGGTCTATCCCGTGGGTCAGTCCCATGATTTTAAAAGCTTATTCGGGTCAGTCCCATGATTTAAAGCTTATTCGGGTCAGTCCCATGATTTTAAAGCTTATTCGGGTCAGTCCCATGATTAAAAGCTTATTCGGGTCAGTCCCATGATTTTAAAGCTTATTCGGGTCAGTCCCATGATTTAAAGCTTATTCGGGTCAGTCCCATGATTTTAAAGCTTATTCGGGTCAGTCCCATGATTTTAAATTCCTGTTCGGGTCAGTCCCGTTTAAATTCCTGTTCGGGTCAGTCCCGTTTTAAATTTCTTGTTCGGGTCAGTCCCGTTTTAAAATTGCTGTTCGGGTCAGTCCCGTTTAAATTCCTGTTCGGGTCAGTCCCGTTTTAAATTTCTTGTTCGGGTCAGTCCCGTTTTAAAATTTCTGTTCGGGTCAGTCCCGTTTTAAATTCATGTTCGGGTCAATCTCGTTCTAGAATTCTTGTTCGTTGGAATCATTTTGCAGCCGAATAATGCAGGTAAGTATTTGGTGTCTACTTCTTTGTCTCAAGTTTTTTTAAAACTCAGACAAAGAGGGGCAAACTGTAGACACCAAATTTTTGGTGTAATTTCATTTACTGTTTATTTTTAGTTTTTTTTATTTGTCGTGTTAGTTTTATTCGATTTTTAGTTTTTAGTTTCTAGTTTTATTTTTATTTTTAAGTTTTTAGCATAGAATTTCTTGAAAAAAAAAAAAAGAAAGAAAAATGAATGAAAATGGAAAAAAAGAAGAAAAGAGGAAAATCTTAGTTTTTTATTTTATTTATCTTTTGGTTGCTAATTTTGTACATTTTATTTAAGTTTAAGTTTGTTTGAATTATTATTGTTTTTATTGTTATTTATATTATTCTTAAAAAAAAAAAAAAAAAAGAAATACGTTACAGCAAGCTGTTTTTTTTTGCAGCTTGCAGAGAGAGGCTAGGAGTAACGGCTGAGGGATAGAGAGGAACCAAAAAGTGACGGGAAAATCTGATGGCTTTGAACATAAAAAACGCAGCTTTGAGAGAGAGGGAGATAGACTAAAAAATCTGGCCGAGAGAGAAGAGAGAAAACAGAGAGCAAAGGGAGCAAGAGAGGAACTACGGGAGGGGGTTTTTGAAAAATGAGGTGACGGCTGAGAGTAGGAATCAATAGAGTGATTAGGTTTTGAGGGAAAAACAGCCGAGAGAGCAAGGAAGGCCTTGGGGTGGACGGCTAAGAGAAACTGATAAAAGGGGAGAGAGTGAGAGGTAGGCAGTGGCAAAATCTTTGGCCGAAAGAAGAAGCTCTGCGGCTGGGAAGAGTTTGGGTTTGCAAGAAGGTGACCGATCCTTCTCATCGTTACTCCATTGACGTCCCTTTGAAGATCAGCCAGAAACCACTTCAGCAATCATCCCACGCTTCATTAAGGTAAGATACTCATCTCTTATGGTAGAAAGCTGTCTTCTTTATCGATTATTTGCTTCTGTCTTTGCTGCTGTGATTAGTTGATGGTTCTTTGCTGATAAAGTTGTGATGTTTGGAGCGTATGTGTTGAATCAGTAGGACTGTACGATTGTGTTTTGGTCGAACCAAAAATTGCAGAAAGTTTGCAGCTTTGCCTGTTTTGTGCTTAGAATTTTTAACTGCAAGTTCGCTCTTTTCTTTGCTGCATTTAGTCCGTTGGCTTTGTTCAAATCTGCAAGACAGTTTATGCTTGGGTGGCATTTGATGATAATGGGGGTGAATTTCTTGCATTTGGTCTTTGGATGATCAACTGGTAGAACTTGATTGCATGCAAATATGTTTAAGCTAAGATGTAAGAAATTAAGAGCTGCTGCATTTTCGTCATCGTTTTCTTCCTCGAAGCAATCTGCAAGGCCGAGCCTCCTCTTGTATGTTCAGACACTAAGCTCCAATGGGCTTGTGTTTGGATCAAAGTCATGATGCTTGGCTGATTTTGTATTGTTCGAAGTTGTGTTTTGAGGCTAAAATCTGTGTTTGAAAATCGAAAACTAGTATCTAGTTTGTTGCAGAAATCCCTTAGCAACTGCCAAGAGTTTTTGAAGCAGGGAAAGGTTGCTGTATCTGTTTTGTTGTTCTTTTCTCCGTGATCTTTCACCAAGTTGACCATCTCAATTTGATGGTTAATCTGGTGTGGAAAGGGGCAGTGTTTATTTTGGTTTGAGTTTACATGGCTGAGCCCTTAAAACCTTTGAATCATGTCCAAGGCTTTGCTGCAAAATGAACAACTAAATTGCTGAACCACCTTTGTATGTTTTCCAGAATTTTTGCATGATCTTTTCCTAAGCCTTCTGTTTGTTTTTAGTGGTGGTGATTATATGTTTTGCTTAGCCTAAAGTTACAGGTTTGGTTTTAAGAAATATACAATCCAAGTTGGGATTAAGAGCTAGGCATTTGTAAACATAGAGTTGCAGCAGATTTCATTCATTTTTCAGATTGCAGAAAGCCCATTTTTCTTCCTAAGTTGCACGCTTTGCATGGAAAATCTTCCAAAAATCTCATTGTTTTGGCTATGTCTAATTGGAAATGGATAAAAGTGCTGCATGAATCTTGTTTTGCCGAAAATTCCCTGAAGTTGCAAAGGCTCTCGAATGAAAGTAGCAACAGAGAATGATAGCTGGAAATTTGCAAAAGGCTTTCCACGTAGCTTGCATGAATTTGCATGAAATAATTTCCAGATTTTACACTTTGGCCCCCCAAGTCTCTCCTTGCTCCACTAGGACCCAATCAATTAAAGAATTTCATCAAATTGGTCCTTGATAATTTTGATTTGTGCAACTTCATTGCTTGTTTGCTTCAATTAACTACCATGTTTTGTTTCAATTGCGCTTAAGTCATGACTTTAGGGGCTTTATGACCAAGTGAGCTTGTGTTTGCCTACTTTCTTTAATTTTTCCAAATAAATTGGTACCTTGACCATTTCTTTTATTTTGGAGGATAAATAAGTGATTTCACTTCATTGGGGCCCAATTGCAAGGGAGGTAACCTCTATCCCCTTGATTTTTCATTTCTCCTATGTGCTCCTACGTGTTATGTGAATAGGCATGTCTACTTCGCTTTCCTTGCCTTTCCTTAATTCCTTGCATTCATTTCATTTACTTTTGCTTTTATTTAAAGTTATTCATTATGGGGTATGTGTACACCTCTTGGCTTGTAATAGATAGGGCTTGGGGAGCACTTGATGAAGACCTATTGAAGACATTGTGCCTAGCTAGCAAATGTAATAGGTTTATTAGCTTGATTGCTTGTTTTTGTTGCTATGTGTTAATTTGCTTTATTAGGTTCTTGCATTTAGTCGAGCATGCTAATTGTTATGTGCTATGTGCTTATAGGTGTTTGGCATGTCTAATCGCTTTCCATAGCCATGAATGAATGTGATGGATGAATGTACGTCACCACACTAGTCCAATGCTAGTTGTGGCTCATTATTTCATTAGGAATTCATAGAAAGGGCTAGTCCAACGCTAGACCCAATAGGCCATCCCCTTTTGTTAGTGCATATTTGCATGTCCACTACATGTCATGCATTTTTCTTAGTTTTATCATTTGGCATGCTCCTCGAGCCCCTTTTCCCCTCATTTTAGGATTTTTGCATCTCATGCTAGTTATAGGGTACATTTGCCTGAAGAGTCCCCTTAAATATGGGATATAGACGAGTGTGGCTTTTTCTAAGCCTTAGCACGCTTATATTCCCTCTATCAAAGGGAAAATTGAGTCACGACTTAGCTCTCCCGTACCCGACTTGATGCACTCCAATAGGATCATGCATCTCATCTTATCATTTCACTCTTTCATCTACATTTTTCACTACTTATGATTTTCTCACTTCACATGCTATGTTCACGCACTTCTCCTATCACTTATTTATTTTTCTACCTCACAAATTACACCCATTTGCACACTACCATCTATGCCATATTTTTATTCACTTGCACACGAGCACTTTTTCATTTGCACCCCAACACTTTTACATTCAAGGACATTTTCTTTGCACACTTCCACTCACACTATTGTTTTTATTACTTTTTCACACAAACTCACATTTTTCATGGCATGCATTCATTCACTCATTTTTCACATCATTTAGGTTTAGGTGTGACCTCTCCAAAAGGATCATTGTTGGGCTTCACAATTAATGTGATTGGCACCACTCAACCTTTGAAGAGAAATTTCCCCCATGTCCCCCTAGGTCTAGGTTTTTGCATTCATATAGACATATCCAACACGCGATACATACCTTGGGTAGAAAAATTAGGAAAAATTGGTTTAAGTCACGCAACTAGCCTTGGCTAGGTCGAAGGGGTGCCTTGGATTTTTATCCTTGCCTTCCCCTTCGTCAAATGTGACCCCCGATCCCTCTTTTGGTTACGTAGACCCAAAAGTTCTCTAAAAGGGTTTATTTACTTTTTTATTCAAAAACAAAAATCATTTTTGGGTGACTTGGTACACCCTAATCCTATACCAAGTGGCGACTCCATTTTTTATACGAAAAACCCTTTTTGAACTTTATATGGCCAAACCGTCGCATTATTAAGTCACATGGCCTTTATTTTCATTTTGCACACGTTCACACAACTCACCATTCAAAAAGTGGGGCGCGACAATAAGTAGCACAAATTTTAATATATATATTCCGCATTAATTAAACTTGTTTCTATAAAATATAAGATCATGACCTCTACAAATGAATCTTGTAAATATAAAAACACTCTAATTTTTATAGTATCTCATATTTATAATGCAATTTGTTCAATAAAATTACTTATTTAGTTCTAACTTATTATTTTATAGTGTGTGTATAAAAATAAAAATAAAAATAAAAATAAAAAATATATATATGCGAGGCGGATCGGGTACCCGCGGGTTTTTAATTATGTGACCCTAACCCGCTTCGCATCTTAGCGGGTACCCGACTCTCTTTTGATCCGATCAAATAATAAAAATCGGATATCCTAATTTTCAGATCGGATATGACGGGTTTTCGGGTTAGTGGATAATTTTGCCCACCCCTACATGACAGCATATCTACAATAATAAAACCAGAGCAAGTGATTTGGTGTAACAATTAATCATCACTTTTAAATTATCCTTCAAATAATTTCTCACCACTAGTCCACTTCAACTCAATTACTAATATCACAAAACCAATGAAATATATGTTTATTACTTAAACATAATCGCTTATAGATAATTGCTTGATTTAATTTTTTTTTGAATTTTATGATTTTTTGTATTAATTTTTTATTTACTACTACTATATATTCTTGTCAGCTAATGAATTTACATTCGTTAATTCACTAAAAGATTTTTTTTATCACTTGTACACACGTCGTCAAGTGTTGGGCCCATCACTAGTACATAATGGAGGGAAGTCAAAACTTTACTATTTAACAATAAACAAGCCTAATGTGCTGTACCTAACTTCATTATTGGATAAATTAAAATATTTAATAAGCCCACATGCTTATTTGGTCCTTAACATGTGCCATTACTTATTTTTCATGGTCTACAATTAAAACATTGAAGACCACTGAGCTTGGCTCAGTCGCCACCTGGAAGGGTCTTAAGTCCTTTCTTGGGCTGTAGATGGGGGTTCAAATCTCACTTGCAGTAAAAAAAATTCAAGAATTGTGGCAAAGTACTCCCTTAATCAAATAAGGTCTGTATGCCCGTTAGCCTCAAACACAGCCTCGTTAGGCTCCCTCTTCCCTCCCTTCTTTATACAATAGTTGTGTCTCCGGAAAAAAAAATAAAAACATTGGAGATAAGGGCTGAACAACGTACAATCAACAAATACCAGATGGAAGTGAATTCATTACAAATGCCAGGCTGCTTCTTGAGCAAGACAATATATTAATTCCACTCAACCGCTCTCTGACGACTATTCTTTCTCCCTGGACCTTGACATCGTTGATAATAAAGGTGAAGCCGTGCTGCATGGGCTGGAAATCATGCAGCCACGCCTGCATGAGCCAGATAGAACTACTTCACATCCATTTAATAATCATGGTCCAGCCATTATGCCAATTCAAAGGGGAAGGACACTACTGTCTCTTCACCAATTAATTCATCTGCCAAGAAAGAAAAAGGAAAGTGTGGCTTCATAACAAAAGGCGTAAAATTTCTGCAGGCCAAATTAATGAAGAAAGTAAAACGTAAGCCACGTGGTAGTTTTGATGAGCTGCCAGCAGCGGTCACAAACATCAAGTCTCATCCACATTAAGATCCGCAAGTTAATACGAGATGGGCCTTCACGCTTAAACTCCATATTGGATCAATCTACTGGGCCAGCATTTCCAGTTATGCATAGTACTATGGAAGCGGGTCCATCTAATTTAAACTATCATCCACAGGTTTCGTCTACTGAGCTTTGGGATTCCAGTGGGACACCTTACATTAGTGGGCTTTCTCAATTTTTTATTGACCCATTTGTCATGCTCGCAGATAGTAACCATTTGCACGGTTCATTTCGGTCAATTGAAGATACTTTTAATAATTTATCGTGAGAATTGTAATTTTGGTCTCTCATCTATCATTCATGCATGAAACCAGTTCCGAATCTATTTTGCAAAGCAAATGTAATCTCCAATCTATCCAATTTTGTACAAAAATGGGCAATTAACGGATTCCTTCCAATTTCTAACGGAATGATGCCACGTGCAGTCACTGTCAACACTTAAAAGCATTTTTTTTAACTCAAAAAATTCAGCACTTAAAACTGACTAATACTGGCTTAAAGGAAAACTGGGGGACTGATGCTGCAATTTCTGAGACGCAGTCTTCTTCTCCAATATTTGATGGAAGAGCAACTAAAACAAAAGGTTTGTACCTTCTGATAGGTTGTTGCCGCAGCTTAGGAAACTTAGCATCTAAAATTCCGTACTTGGAGAAATATCCGCATGTAAAGTAATTCAGCAAAGCTCCAATAACTCCACCGCTTATGAACTCAAAAGTTGACACGCCAACCCTTTATTGGGTTCCCCCGAAATCCACAACGGATCTTCTGTCCCAATTTGAAGAATAAATTTTTCAAAGTTTCCAAATTCAAATAGAGAATGATTTTCCCTTCTAAATTTGAGAACAATATGAACTATTTTTTGGTTTTCCCTTCTAAATAGAGAGAATGATTTTCCCTTCTAAATTTTAGAAAATGATTTTCCCTCACTCTAGGGTTTTGGTTCTGCCACTGAATGGATTATACTTCTAAGAAGTATGAGTATTTTAATAAAACTATTTTTTAAAGTCAAATAGCAATTTTCCCATCATACGTATAGTTGAATAATTCGGGCAGACTCTAATCGCACAAAAATATTCGTTTTCCAATTCAGAATATGGATGGGAGGCTAGGGAATTTTGAAAAAAAAAAGAATTCCCATTATATTGTTTGAAGAAAAAAGATAGAAAAATTACCCTCATGAAAAATTCATAGATTGAGAATTTGTTCATGCCTAGATTATTAAAAAAAAAATCTCTTTTTGATTATTAATGGAGATGATACGGTGAATGAGAGCTTAGACAAGGTACTTACCAGCAATTATTGAGTGAGTAGACTTCCTTCGTAATAAAAGCCTATAATCATTTGTCTTACCCTATTCTTCCCATTAATCAAAATTTGAAGGGAAAATCGCCAATTTAGTCCCTAAATTTTTTTTTTCTGTCGATTTAGTCCCTAAATAATATTTATAGCCAATTGGATCCCTAAACTTATATTTCGGTTCCAATCAAGTATCTTTGTGGCGGCACCACCGTATAATTTCCATTAGGTTCCTAATCGTGCAATACAAAAGGGGTATTTTAGGGAATTCCATTCTGACGCCTTTACCAATTAAAAAGTAACCGAAACAAGTTTACGAGAAATACACACCCAAAAACCCAAAATGAAAACAAAAAATTTCTTGGACAAAATCTAGGGCTTGAATCGATGATCTGCTAAATAAAATCGAAGCAAATTGTGTTGAATAAGGAATCGGAGGGCGTAAGAAAGTGAATGATGGAGGCAATGGGGGACAATAAGCATGAAAGGAGCTATGTTGAGGAGAGGAAGTCAAGCAAATCAAGTAAATTTAAGGACTGCAATGTTGTCTGTTTTGTTAAGTTAATAGCATAATCATGGTTGGTGGGGTTATCTTATGTTAAATAGCAGACATTTTACTGCAACTGATGGTGGATAATTTTCTCAGGTAATTTTTTTGTCGTTGTTTGTAGAAATCGGTTCATGTGGTCCCTATCCCTTAACTTTAATGTGTAATGTTCCTTTCATGTTGTGAAAATGGTAGACAATAGTACCCCAAATCATGTGCTTGTAAGCTAGCAGATTGTGGTGTAAATTAGTTTAATTTGTTTGAAGCTGAAACAGGTGCTGAGTCAGATGTGTTTACTCTATATGTCTACTATGGTGGGGCCTACTTTGAAAAACCAGAATCAAAATATTTGGGTGGTAGCATGGAGCTTTTTGAGGGTGTTTTGGCCGAAAAAATTAATATGGATGCTGTCAGAGGTTTTGGCTACTTACTTGGGTGTCATGCAGATGCTAGCTATAGGTATAGAATCCCAACTGAAAATGGTGGGTTGAGACTTAGGCAGATAGATGGTGAAGAGGATGTAATAGACATGGCTGCCATAGGTAACTAAACTGGAAAAGTTGAAGTTTATGTTGTATATGACTTTCATATTAGATCCATAGATCCTGGTTTAAAGAACTCCTCACCTGTTGAAAGTGAAACTAAGAAGGAAAATGAGGATTTATGGAATGTGGACATCACATTTGATGACTTCATTGGGAATCAAGAACTTCCAGTTCATGTTCCCGTCCAAGAATTGAACAATGGTAAACGGAGAGGTCCTGAAACTGAAGAAGAGGATGGTGCTGAGGCTAAAAATGAGGCAGAATCTGAGTCAGGTGATAATGGTGAAGGATTTCATGATAGTGACTATGATTTTAGTAAAGATGAAGATGACATAATATTTAATCATTGTACTGCTACCGTTGACAATGCAATTGATGGCCAGAATGTCATATATACCGCTGGTGTTGGAGGGAAAGCCGGTATACCAAATGCTGAAGAGAAGAAAGTACCAGTACAATCACATAGGCAAGAACAAGCAAAAGTAAGAGAAAGTCTTGCTGCTGACTTGCATTTTGATGTTTATGACGGGGACCAAATTCCTGTCCAAGAGGAATCAGATTCCATAAACACAGAGGAGTTACATAGTTTCCATGATTCCTCAGATGAAAACTCTTCAAGAAGTAAGCCGAAATATGTGAGGTTCAGGCCAGAAGTTGACATGCAGAATCCTAAATTGTTTGTTGGTTTACTGTTTGACACAAAGATGCTATTTAAGAGAGCTGTTGAATTATATTCTGTGCAGTGGGGTAAGGAGCATAGTTGGGAGAAGAATGACCAGAAAAGGATCAGGGCAAAATGCAAGAATAAAAAGCGCATCTGGTTTACTTATGCTACAAAAGAACTAGATTCTGATGCATTCGTAATTAGAATAATGGGACCACAACATCAGTGTGGTAGAACTTTCCATCACAAACATGCGAACTCTGGTTTTTTGGCTAGATATTACATGGAGTTTTTGCGCATGAATAGAAAAGTTACAGTTGGTGCATTTAAAGAGAAGGTGCATAAGGAGTTGAATGTAAATATCACAAAGGATCAAGTTTACAAGACCTTTGCAAAAGCCAAAATCCTGATTCAAGGAAAGTATCAGCAACAATACACAGGGATTTGGGACTACTGTGAGGAATTATTGAACTCAAATCCAGGTTCCACAGTGCATGCCGAGACAGAGGTTGATGAGGCTAGTGGAAAAGAAAGATTCCAGAGGTTGTATATTTGTTTTGCAGCCTTGAAAAAAGGCTTTAAGGAAGGTTGCCGCCCTATACTTGGTGTTGATGGCTGCCACCTAAGAGGACCACACCCGGGAGTACTCTTGACTGCTGTAGGCCTTGATGCTAATGATTGCATCTATCCTGTTGCCTATGCAATTGTGGAGACTGAAAACAAGATGTCTTGGAAATTGTTCATCGAGTTCTTAAAGTTTGATCTTAAAATCCATGACCAGAAAAGATGGACATTTATTAGTGACAGGCAGAAGGTGAACATTTATGTTTTCTAATAATACTACTGTTGCAAAAAAAGTGCATGTTTATACTAATTTGTGAATTTTTTTTTTTGTAATTTCAACATCAGGGATTGGGTTATGCAATTCAAGAAATTCTTCCGGGAGTGGAGCACAGACATTGCGTTAGACATCTACACAACAATTTTAAGAAGCACCATCCTGGTGAAACTATTAAGGGTATGTTTTGGGCATGTGCAAGGTCCTCATATGTTAATAAGTTTGAAGCTGAAGTGGAGGGATTGAGGCAGTATGATGAGAGTGCACACCAATGGCTGGTTGATAACACATCACCCAACCATTGGTCAAGGTCACATTTTAGGACCACTTGCAAGTGTGACATACTTCTTAATAATGTATGTGAGAGCTTTAATTCTGTGATATTAGAAGCAACAGAAAAGCCCATCCTTGGTATGTTAGAAAATATTAGGATATACCTAATGGAAAGACTGAGGACAAAAAGAGAGTGGATGAGAAAAAGAAATGATGTTATCTGCCCAAAAATTCAGAAAAAACTTGAAAAGATTAAGGAGGACTCTAGATCAAGTATTGCTAAGTGGTCTGATGAATCCAGATTTGAGGTGACACCTATTTAGGGGAGTACATTTGTTGTTGATTTAAAGGCAATGACTTGTACATGCAGAAAGTGGGAGTTGACTGGTTTACCTTGCTCTCATGCTGTTGGTTGCATTGCATTGACTGGAGCTGAACCAGAAAGTCTAGAGCACCAATGTTATTCTAGAGATGCTTATCTGAAAGCTTATGAGCCAGCTATTGGTCCAATTAATGGACCTAATAACTGGAAGAGATCTAAGAAGGTCCCTATGTATGCACCAAAGAAGTTGAAACTGCCTAGAAGGCCTAAAAAGGCGAGAAGGAGAGAATTGGATGAGCCAAGGCTTGATTCTAAAGGGTGTACAAAGCTCCAGGAAGGGTGTCACACTGATGACTTGCTCCAAGTGTCATCAGAAGGGTCACACTAAAAGAAAATGCCAGCTGAATGTTAAAGGAGATGACAACAGTGAAAGAATACCACCTTTGAACACTAACAAGTGTGGAAAATGTAAGGTGCTTGGTCACAATGCTAGAACCTGCCCAATGGTTGCCAAAGGAGAAGAAGATGCTGATCATGTTTCTGGTATGGTTCAAGATGATGCTGATCATGTTTCTGGTATGGTTCAAGAAGATGCTGATCATGTTTCTGGTATAGTTCAAGAAGATGCTGATCATATTTCTGATATGGCTCAAGAAGATGTTGATCATGTTTCTGGTAAGGTTCAAGTGTAATAAAGTTCATTCATTTCTTTCTTTTCTTGGATTAGTAATACTTTTTTTGTTGTTTATTTGGTTTGGTTATTTAATGAAGTGCAAGCTATTGAAATGGCTGAAGAAATTGATGTGCAACTCAGTGCACCGACTGAAAGCTCACAGAGGCCAAAGAAAATGACTATGTGTTGTTATTTTTGTCATATTCCAGGCCAGAGCAAACGAACTTGCACTTGCAGTCAAGCACAATATTGGCGAAAAAGGATGGCTGTTGTAAGTAGAAGAAAATGCAGAGTGAGTTTTTTAGTTACTATTGTTACTATTGTTGTGAGTAGAAGGATGGCTGTTTCAGTGTTACTATTGTTCTTGTGTTTCTCACTAGACATGCATTTACAGGCTCATAGGATACTTGATGAGCAAGATGACCAGTGAAGATGAATGGAATTGATGTCTGCTGAAGTAGTTGCAAGCTGGAGATGCTCTACTCTGTTTGCTGCTGAAGATATGTAGATGGAAAGTTGTCTTTTGTCCACTTTTGTATCAAAAGATGTCTTTTGTACTAGCTGTCTTTTGTCCACTTTTCTATCTACTCTGGTTTTGTGGTCCTTAATCAACAACCGAACCTAGTCCTTTTGGCTGGTAGGACCTGGATTACTTTTGGGAATTGTATAGTTGAAATTAGTTATATACTTTTGGGAAACTGTTTACTTTTGCTGGAAATTGATATATTAGATGCTGATTATATATTGCATCGTTCCAATTCAAGATGTTCGTATTAGCCGATGACTATATATTGCATTCATTTAAGCAATGGTCATCACTTCTGCAATTTTTTTAAGCTGATGACTATATATTGCATTCATTCAAGCAATGGTCATCACTTCTGCAATTCATTCAAGCTTATGACTATATATGACTCGACTGAGCAACAATTTTTTAATGGCTATAACTTCTGCAATTCTTTCACTTCAGTCAACATTGTCGACATAACATTGAACTTGTCACAGAAACTCACATGAGCAATCCAGATGCAAAACAAAGTAATAACAAATCCAGATGCAAAACAGAGTCAAACATAGATGAAAACTCAACTGCATTTCTTTCATTTTTAAAGTACAGATGAACCATACAATTCCATACATTGTTCAAAACTACTGCAACATCTTCAATTCCAGCAAACCTTGTTTCTTCCTTTCCTTGCCTCCAAGTACAACAACAAGTAAAATGCCAAAACAGACACAAATTATAAACAATATTTTCACTTTTGCCTTCAACTTGTTCACTTCAATCAATAATGCTGCGTTTTCCCTCTCAACACTTCTCAGTTCCCTTAAAAGTGCGCCCATTATATTTTTCATCTTTTGGGGTATGGGTGGATCATACCACAAAAAAAATCTACAAGCACCAAGTTTCTGCATTCACCACCATTTCATAGTTAAAATACAAGAAATATTTTAACAAATTCTAAACTTTATGCACATACAAAAAAATTACCCCATAATTTCTGCAACCATGAAACCTTCTTGATGGGTTTGCCTCTGTCCAAGCAGTCACAATTCGGCATTGTTCTAGGCAATGGCATCGCACGATTTTGTCTCCATTGTAGTATTTCTCATTTCCTTCATAAAACGAGTTTCCTGTTTCTGAACCATTTGCTCCGATGACGGTGTTAACAATTCGATCGCTAGCTGAGCTTGAGGATGCTTTGTCCCAATTCTTTCTCGAATGCATTGAATTGCAGTACTTTTTCTACGCGGGTCTGCAAAAATTGGCCAGCTCTCTTTTTTCAAAGAGAGGGAGGACCTGGATTTGGGGTTTTCATCGATTTACTTTTTAATTGGTAAAGGCGCCTGAATGGAATTCCCTAAAATACCCCTTGTATTGCACGATTAGGAACCTAATGGAAATTATACGGTGGCGCCGCCGCAAAGATCCGTGATTGGAACCGAAATATAAGTTTAGAGATCCAATTGACTATAAATAATATATAAGGACTAAATCGACAGAAAAAAAGTTTAGGGACTAAATTGATGATTTTTCCAAATTTGAATTAGCATGAAACTTATGTACTCTATGTGTGTAAACTCAGATAGAAAAAAACTGTTAGTGAAAATTTTAAGATGATTTAAAGAATTTTTAAGATGATTTTGGCGGAAGTTTAGAAATATAATTAAATTTCAGGAAGAAAACAAATTTGGTGGCATATTCGGTGTCAATTTCCTGGTCCGGTAATGGTTACCAGCCACAATTGTGCTCAGGTCGATTACCGCAACCACCATTTTGTTCTTTTGTGAAATAAAAAAAAAGGAAAATAGGCAATACGACGCTGCAATAGTTTGTTCTTTTCCACAACCACCATTATTTGTTCTTTTATGAAAGATTGAGAAAGAAAAGCCAACAAGAGAGAGAGAGAGAGAATACAGAAAAAAAAATAATGGATGAATAAATTAATAATGAACATAAAAAAGCTTAAAAAATAAAACTAATGCAAGGTCATTTTTGTTTTTTGGGTTGCTTGATAGCCTTTTTTTATTTGCTTTATTTGGGTAAATTATACTCACCTCTCTTCTAGGTTTAACAAAAGCCACATTCCTCAACTTCTTGATTTTGAAATAATAAGGAACTTCCTATTGCTCTATAATATCAATCACTACTACTATTGTTAACTAGATATAAAACAAAAAATCTAATAGGAGAATGGTGGATTCAAAAAGTAGTGAAATCCAATTTGAACCTAAAATCGCTAAATTTTGGAATCTGAACCTTAACCATTAGATTAAAACATTCTCGGCAAATAATAAAAATTAATTAGTCCTACCATTAATACATTATGGCAACCCCAAAATACCCTCAACATGCATCATTTATGTTTTCATTCACAAAATTGAAAAAGTTGACGGCAAGATTTTCTTTTCTTAAGTTCTTCAGCGGAATTTGCGCTTTCATTTTCAAATAAAATGCTAACCTTTGTGAAATGACAAATACTTAGTTCTACATTAAATTTGGGATTAGCTAAAATATGGCACTGATTTTTTACAAAATTCATGTATATATCAAAATGGAATTCCAGTGGGAACTAGTTTGATGTATTTATAGCAGTAAATAGTGCACGAATAAATTGAACCAACTAAACTTCTATGATTAAATATTACCAACTAAACTTACCAATCACATACAGATTAAAAAAACTCGTAAGTTTGAAGTTCTGCAAAACCCATATAATTGAAGCTCATGTCCTAAAATTCACGATAAAACAGGTCATTTCTTTTCTCTTTTTGAAAGTAATAAACAAGCTTTTGTTGATGTTTCAAGTCATGACTGTAAACAAAATTAGTCCCAATTGGAGCTGTAAACAAAATTAGTCCCAATTGGAGCTATAAACAAAAGTCGGTCAAACTCCTCAAAGCCCAAAAGCAATATGATATTTTGATATTGCCAAACAAAACATACGGTTCTTGCAGTGTTAGGTGGTCTCCAGATTGACTAGCAAATAGCAACAGTTGGTCAAGCTCCTCAGAGCCTCAAAAGCAAAATGATATTGACATAACAAACTGAACACGTGTTTCTTGGACAAATTTCTAGAAATATTGATGAATTCAAAAAATATCTCAATTATGGTTGTTTTAGGATTAAATTTCCCACTTAGGATCACTGCATTTTCGAAATGTGGCGATCATGAAATATTGTTTTTATTTCTTTTTTTTGTGGTTGTAGAAGGATGGAAATTTTTTTTTTTATCCATGTCTAAAGTGAATTTTTTTGCATTTGGATATAATGGTTGCCACATTAGAAGCAAATGCAGTGATTAATTTTTAAATTGAAAATTTTTTATAAGAGTCGAAATTTTTTAATCAACTAGTAATTTACCATGTAGTAGGATTAGGTTAAGTTTTAAAACACAGATTATGATACATAATTATATTTTTTTTTATCATAGTCATTGACTAATCATCGGTAAGCGGCTAGAAAAAATCGATTGATATTTGAATATCACCTATTAACGCGCCTCTTACTTTTATTGCACGAAGTAATAGAGCAGTCACACTTCCAATGTACTCTCAAGTGTGATAAATCTTAATGCAATTGTAGCCGCTCGAACCTCCTATGTAGTCCCGGCACTCCCACATGTATTTGTTCCTTTTTCTCATCAATTGAGGGGTCTATCACGATAGTTTTACTACATTTGGGATAGGATACCAGAAGGAGTCTCATGGGCAATAATATTTGCGTCCATATGAAGAATTGATGATAAACCTATCGAGAAATATTGAAAGTTGTAGATACGATCATCACTAAACTCATTATTACGTTGGAATGCTGTACCTGCCATTATGACAAAAAAAAAATGAACTAGTGATGGACCCACTCTTGGCGTGTGTACAAGTAATAAAAAAAATCGTCTAGTGAATTTAGTAGTAATAAATTAAAAAATTAATACAAAAAAAACATAAAATTCAAATAAAAAATTAAATCAAGCAATTAACTCTAAGTGATTATGTTTAAGTAATAAATATATATTTCATTGATTTTATGATGTTAGTAATTGAGTTGAAGTGGATTAGTGGTGAAAATTTATTTGAAGGATAATTTAAAAGTGATGATTAATTGTTACACCAAACCACTTGCTCTAGTTTTCTTATTGTAGAGATGCTGTCATGTGCTCATGGGTAGGATTTAAGGATACAACGAATGTAGTGAATCACGACTTCATAACTAAAACGATAAAAAGTGATAATCTAGCTTCATATAAATTGAAGCTACACATGACAACATATCTAATCAAAGTTGTACTATAACTCAGAGCCCAGACTTTTTCTCTTTACAAATCACCCCTTCTCCAGCATACAAATTCCTGACCAGCTTTTATTTAGTATGTACTAAACTACGCCAAACTGGGAATTCCAAGTTCATGTTCCTGGAATTCACAGTTTCTGATAGAGTTCCACGGGAAGCCTTGGAGTGAGGAGAACTTCAAGAGGTTTTAGCTTAGGCAAGGCAACTCCCAATCCTTCACCCATATCCACCGGCATCCCCATCGGTGTCGTAATATCAAATGCCTGCAGCATACGTGCAAGCGTCAACTGAACAACATTCATCCCATAATTGACCGCAGGGCACATTCTTCTTCCAGAGCTAAATGGAATATACTCGAAACTCTGCCCTTTTAAGCTGATATTTGCATGAGAATTCAGAAACCTCTCTGGTTTGAATTCCAATGGATCAGACCAAATTCGTGGGTCTCTGTGTAGTTTCCAGAGATTAACGATTAAACGGGCACCTTTTGGGACGAAAAAATTGCCTAGGTAACAGTCTTCAGTGGCTTCGCGAGGTCCCGATAATGGACCTGGTGGATACAAGCGGAATGTTTCCTTCACAATGGCTTGTAAAAAACTTAAGTTCTTGATGTCGGCCTCTTCAATCCATCTCTGTTTCCCCACTTGGACGTCCAACTCGTTCTGTGCAATCTTCAAGATATTTGGATGATTGAGTAGTAAAGATAGTACCCAAATTAGTGTCTCTGCTGTGCTCTCTGACCCTGTCAATATAAGAGTCTGAAACCAATTTCAGAGATAAGGGAATAGAAACGACAAAGCAATACATCAATTTTAACAGAAAAAAGTAGAGCCTTAATCATCTTAGAAAAATGTGTCCGTGGTGTTTGGTGAGTCAAAGTAAAAGTTTCCCAAAAAACGAATGGCAGCATAAATGGGAGTAAAAAGCTGTTGGTGTATTTATTTTAAGTGGTCTAAGGCAATTTAGCAAGAAACAGAGTTGTGATTTCAGTACTGCAGTTGTTGATTTGATGATGGCATCGCGCTTATGGCCAGAAATTTCTCCAACTTCTGGTATTGTTGATAGCATTACGTCCATGAAATCGTGAACGGCTTCACTTTCAGGATGTGATTGCTTTGCTTTCTGGATATGTTCTTGAAGCCATAGCCCTAAGACCTCATCAAGTTCTTTACCGGCCTTCTTCATGG
Organism: Coffea arabica; assembly: GCF_036785885.1. NCBI lineage: Eukaryota > Viridiplantae > Streptophyta > Magnoliopsida > Gentianales > Rubiaceae > Coffea > Coffea arabica. Next base: position 7,861,293 of record NC_092318.1, on the reverse strand, counting down.
ATTTGATATGGCCTCCAATGTCCAACCATTCAATCCATGGAATCACATCCGAGAAAACAAAAACTCCGCTGAGGTAAAGCGCTTTCTTTATTGCTTCTTTCAAACGCCTATCTTCAGAATTATCGTTGCCTTGACTGCTTGTCGAAAATGGCCTTCCTACAAGCATCCTGAGGATGAGGTTGAAAGTCAATAGCTCAAACCATTCGTTTAAGACAACTTTCGTAGGAACATCAATATCAGGACGATCATTCTTTGAGCATAGGGAGTACAAATCCCTGATCCATTTGTTGAATTCCGAGGCTCTAACATGCTTGAGCTTCTCAAGACGCTGGTTAGTGAGGAGTTCCAGAGTGACCATTTTACGGACATCACGCCAATATGGTCCATAAGGTGCTAACGAAAAGATTGCATTGTTGTTACCCATGTACTTGGCTACTGCCATATTAGGCCGACTAGCAAATGTTTTGTCATTGGTCGTGAAGCAATCTTTCACCATCTCCCAACTGCTCACCACGATGGCCGGACGACTACCAAGCCGGAGTGAGAAAATAGGGCCGTGTTTATCTGCCATGGATCCCAGTATTCGGGCAAGAGGAAGTTGGCCACCTAGATGATGGAGATGGCCTATGAAGGGCAATGCTCCAGGTGGTTCTGGAGCTGTGTTTCTCATATTCTGTACGTCTTTCGCTCTTTTGTGTTTGAAAAGACTCTTGCTGGATAGAAGAGATAGCAGCAATAGTGCAACTAAGATGGTAGAAAGAATGTCCATGTTATTCACGGAGATGAATGGTTCTTTCTTTGAGCGATTTGAGTCATGAATGCTGCCTATGTATTTATAAGGCAGGAGATATATGGTCCACTTGACAAATAATGAATGGTTAAAAGAGATCTATGGATGTAGGTCCACTTGACAAATAATTGATTAGTTGGTTATAAATTTGAATTTTTTTTTTTTGGAAAAATCGTGAAGTGGACGTAATGGAAAATCACTTTACATGCAAAATTTTAGCCAGCAAAAATAGTGTTCGGCGTACTTGACCATGACTTAGATCTCTTTTATTTGATGAAGTAGACAACACTATGATCAATTTTAGAAGTTTAGTGGGTACATTGGAACAAGACTAATTTGAATTGTTAGTTTTCGCAAAAAGCTTTTTATATTAAAATTTTTTATATTTTTTATAAATATATTTTTTAATTATATTTTTACATTACATACGTCAAATCGTTACAATACATTTTTTATAAAAATTTTTAAAAATAGCAATTCAAACAGGATTGAAGGAAGATTCTAAACTAGTTTGATGACTTTGTGCCCTTTTCCCCCAATGAAAATTAATTACTTGGAAAAATCACCTTGGGTTTGAGAGTAAATAAGTTGTTTTCAAGATTTAAATTTTTGTTTAGTCATCCTAAACGCTATTCTCGTTTGGGCTGCCGAATGAGTGAAGAATAATGCTTGCCACGACCAAAGTCACGCAGCCACTGATGCTTACTTTTTGTCTCTTTTAGTAGCACAAATTAGCAGGATTTCCGACAAGGAATTATCTCCGTGGACCAGTCATTCCTTCTAGCGTTTCAAAGATTAAGGTTAAGTGATCGATGAGGGCTAAATCCATACTTCTCCGTACTAAACCCTTAGCTTTTAAGTTTTAAGGTTTTTCTAACGACGCCCAGTTAATATATTTAAAATTCATCTAATATATTATGTGTATATATATGTGTATATATATGCTATACTTATTATCTTTCCTTGTATTTATATTCTTTTTCTTATATTTATTTCTTTTCTTTAATTAATTTTATATTTTAAAAAATATGACACTTGAAATATATGTTAATGGATCACCTATTCTATAGGCCCTAAGTTTCAAGTTTATTTGATGCTATTTTTTATAGTTTTAAAAAAACATATATTTACATAGCAAAAACGAGGAAAAACAAATGTTTGCATTGTAATAGGGAGTGTTTTCAAACATTTTACAAGTGCAGGAGAATATTAATTAACAATTTAAAATTTAATCTAGCTATCAAAAATTTTCAATTACTAATAATGATGTAAATGGGAATGTCTACATATTTCAATTCCATAAAATCAAAATCTAAGCAAATTTCAAGGTGGAATATGCTTTCATATTATGTGTAAGTGTTAAAAAAAGTTTAACTAAATAAAGGTAGTAAATCATATATAATAGGAAGGAGGAACAAAATTAAAGCTAACTTATAGAGTTGGGAGGGATGGAGTTTGGTGGATTGGCCATTCCGTCTAATGAGTCCAAAGATTGGGTTGGTTAAATCCTTAACTAGATCTAAAATCTGGCGCAATAAAATTGACAATTAGAGAACTGCAATATTTCTTTGCATGATATAAATGATTTAATTCAATTATATATGGTAAGATGAAAGAGATTATAAGTTGAAAGTTCTAGATTTAAGACCTCCCACTTACAATAAATAAATAAACGGAGGGAGAGTTGAGTTAGGAGGTAAGGTAGGACGGATTGTAAAGAGAAGATCATGAATTCAAAATCTCATGTACATAGATGTTCTTCATGCATATAAAAAAGTAACATTTTTTTGTCATCGCCATCTTATCTATATTATCCTACTATGTTCTAACCTAAGGAAGAGAGGTCTAATTGGGCCTACGGGAGATCGATGGGGACTAAACCACCATTGAATTTAGAAAAATCACATATTGTGACAATGGATGGGAGACAAGATTTGAACTTTTGACCTCTCACTCTATCAAGCCAAACCTTAAGGACTTAGTGGTCACCAATAGTAACTCAACTTTGAAACTTCATCCAGACTAGCAGCTGAGATTTTTTTTGTTTTTTTTGATGTAGACTAGAAGCTGAGATTTGACACAATCGGTGTGTCTCTGGTGTTGCATGGATTTCGCTGTGGATCCCAAATGAAGCACGCGTGTCCGCAGCATATCATGTGGCTGCGGGCATGAGTTCGGAATTCCGCAAGATCAAGTCAATTATAGCTTTATTGTCTTGAACTCAGAATATCTTTGCCTTGTATTAAGTCATTAAGAATTGTTTCACGGCATCATATGATTGGGGAAATTAATGGAATCGATACTCCCCCCGTCCCACTTTGATAGTCTTGTATTCCCTTTTCATTTATCTCAAATTGTAGTCCCACTTTCCAATTGAAGAATGTAGTTGTATTTTAATTTTTCTAAAATACCCTTATTCAATATAAATAGTTGTTACTATAAACCTACCCCATTTAATGAGAGTTGATTCTTTTTTACCATCAATTCAAGTTCTCATAAAGTTGTACCATATTTAATGTGAGGGTATTTAAAAAAAAAATAGCAATCTAAATTTACTTTTCTAACAAAGTTAACTACTTTTTCTTAAACTGTGTGAAAAAAAAACAGAACTATCAAAGTGGACGGAGACAGTACTATATTATGACGTCATATCATTTATTGCATAGGATGAAATGCGTGATTATCATGGGCGGCATCACCAGTATCAGGGTGATTATCATGGGCGGCATCACCAGTATCAGGGCCCCGGCCCCGCCGGGGGGGGGGGGCGCTTTAAGTTTCGAAAATGTAGAAATGTGTAATGTTACTTTTTATTTAACCCCATTAAAATTTAACAAATTTTTTTTTTCTATCTACATTGACCCCTAAGCAAATAAACATTCATAATTATTATCCCAAGAATTCTGGATCTACTTAAATTTAATTATGGAAGTTATTTGAAGAATAAAATTTTCAAAGTTTCCAAATTCAAATAGAGAGAATGATTTTCCCTTCTAAATTTGAGAACAATATGAACTTCAAAGTGTATTGAATTTAGAAAAGAAAAATGTGAGCTTGACAAAAACATCCAATGGTTTAACTATGGCCCTGTTTGGAAGGTGAGTGTTTTGGGAATTTAGGTAAAACTTTACTGTAGTTTACTGTAGAATTTTTTAAAAATTTTTTTTGAAATATGTAGATTTTTAAATATTTTGAGGTTATTGTAGTTAAAATTTTTAAAAAACTCGTAGTAAACGAATTTGGCAAAAAAACTTGGGTTCCAAATGATTACATCATTTTATATGCTATTGAAGATTAACTCCCCTCACTGTAGGGTTTAAGAAAACTTCTAAGAAGTATGAGTATTTTAATAAAACTATTTTTTAAAGTCAAATAGCAATTTTCTCATCATACCTACAGTTGAATAATTCGAGCAAACTCTAATCGCACAAGAATATTCATTTTCCAATTCAGAATATGGATATGGGAGGCTAGGGAATTTGGGAAAAGAAAAAAAAAGAATTCCCATCATATTGTTTGAAGAAAAAAGATAGAAAAATTACCCTCATAGATTGAGAATTTGTTCATGCCTAGATTATAAAAAAAAAAAATCTCTTTTGATTATTAATGGAGATGATACAGCGAATGAGAGCTTAGACAAGGTACTTACCAGGAATTATTGAGTGAGTAGACTTCCTTCGTAATAAAAGCCTATAATCATTTGTCTTACCCTATTCTTCCCATTAATCAAAATTTGAATTAGCATGAGACTTATGTATTCTATGCGTGTAAACTAAGATAGAAAAAATTGTTAGTGAAAATTTTTAAGATGATTTCGACGGAAGTTTAGAAATATAATTAAATTCCAGGAAGAAAACAAATTTGGTGGCATATTCGGCGTCAATTTCTTGGTCCGCTAACGGTTACCAGCCACAATTGTGCTCGGGTCGATTACCGCAGCCACCCTTTTGTTCTTTTGTGAAATTAAAAAAAAAGGAAAATAGGCAATACGACGCTGCAATAGTTTGTTCTTTTCCACAACCACCATTGTTTGTTCTTTTGTGAAAGATTGAGAAAGAAAAGCCAACAAGGAAGAGAGAGAGAAAGATTACAGAACAAAAAGAGAAAATAATGTATGAATAAATTAATAATGAACATAAAAAAAAAGCTTAAAAAATGAGACTAATGTAAGGTCTTTTTTTTATTTGCTTTATTTGGGTAAATTATACGCACCACCTCTCTTCTAGGTTTAACAAAAGCCACATTCCTCAACTTCTTGATTTTGAAATAATACGGAACTTCCTATTGCTCTATAATATCAATTACTACTACTATTGTTAACTAGATAAAAGAAGTTAAAACAAAATATCTGAAGGGAGAATGGTGGATTCAAAAAGTAGTGAAAGAATAATTTGAACCTAAAATCTCTAAATTTTGAAATCTGAACCTTAATCAATAGAATAAAACATTCTCGGCAAATAATAAAAATTAATTAGTCCTACCATTAATACATTATGGCAACCCCAAAATACCCTCAACATGCATCTTTTATGTTTTTATTCGCAAAATTGAAAAAGTTGACGGCAAGATTTTTTTTTCTTTAGCTGTTCAGCGGAATTTGCGCTTTAATTTTCAAATAAAATGTTAACCTTTGTGAAATGACAAATACTTAGTTCTACATTAAATTTGGGATTAGCTAAAATATGGCACTGATGTTGTACAAAATTCATGTATATATCAAAATGGAATTCCAGTGGGAACTAGTTTGATGTATTTATAGCAGTAAATAGTGCACGAATAAATTGTACCAACTAAACTTCTATGATTAAATATTACCGACTAAACTTACCAATCACATACAGATTAAAAAAACTCATAAGTTTGAAGCTCTGCAATTGAAGCTCATGTCCTAAAATTCACGATAAAACAGGTCATTTCTTTTCTCTTTTTGAAAGTAATAAACAAGCTTTTGTTGATGTTTCAAGTCATGACTGTAAACAAAATTAGTCCCAATTGGAACTATAAACAAAAAGTCGGTCAAACTCCTCAAAGCCCAAAACCAATATGATATTTTGATATTGCCAAACAAAACATACGGTTCTTGCAGTGTTAGGTGGGCTCCAGATTGACTAGCAAATAGCAATACTTGGTCAAGCTCCTTAGAGCCACGAAAGAAAAATGATATTGACATGACAAACTAAACACGCGTTTCTTGGACAAATTTCTAGAAATATTGATGAATTCAAAAAATGTCTCAATTATAGTGTTTTTTTAGGATTGGATTTCCCACTTAGGATCACTGCATTTTCGAAATGTGGCGACCATGAAATATTACTCTTATTGCATTTTTTTTGTGGTTCTAGAAGGACGGGAAAAACTTTTATTGCAATTTGGATATAATGGTCGTGACATTAAAAGCAACTGTAGTGACTAATTTTTAAATTGAATTTTTTTTATAAGAGTCAAAATTTCTTAATCAACTAGTAATTAACCATGTATTAGGATTAGGTTAAATTTTAAAACACAAATTATGATTTATAATTATATATATTTTTTATCATAGTCATTGACTAATCATCGATAAGCAGCTAGAAAAAACCGATTGATGTTTGAATATCACTTATTAACGCGTCTATTGCCTTTATTGCACGAAGTAGTAGAGCTGTCGCACTTTCAATGTACTGTCAAGTGTGATAGATTTTAATGAAATTGTAACCGCTCGGACCTCCTAAGCAGTCCCAACACTCCCACAGGTATTTGTTCCTTTTCCTCATCAATTGAGGGGTTCACCACGATAGTTTTACTACATCTGGGATAGGAACGAGCTGTAGATGTACTAGAAGGAGTCTCATGGGGAATAATATTTGCATCCATATGAAGAATAGATGATTAACCCATCGAGGAACATAGAAAGTAGTAGATACGATCAATGTCATCACTAAACTCATTATTACGTTGGAATGCTGCAGGTGGCATACTAGAGGACGATCTTGCACTTGCCATGTTATCGACTACGAGTATGGGGGAAGGTGCCATAAGGAAATTACCTTCAAAATCTAGAATCGAATATCTGGAGAAAGCTCCATGACAGGGGACTAGAGTGATAACCAGAGGGTCATATCTGGCATGTACCAAAATCTGAGTATCTTGAGTAACTGGAACATCATCATCACGTATCCAAGTGCCCCTCCTATGACACTTGCCTTCTTGGTTGCTTTCATACACCTACCTAGATAGATGCTTGACAGGCATCTTGAATGAAGTAGTATGAGAGATAGATGGCTCAACTTCTGGACGCTTGAAGAGTACGGGGTATACATATAATAATTAGTTCATCCACAGTCAAGTTTTACATTTATAAATTCTAAATACCCCACACGTAATTTTTCTGCAAGTATACGAGTCGTGAGCGAGTATAGGGTATTAAGGGTCAATCTCACAGGAAAGATTTTCAATTACTGGTAATTTTCGAACTCCTTTATTATCTAGACTACCATAAGCATAAGAGTAATAAAAATAACACTAGTAAGCTCCTAAAGGTATGGAATTCCTTACTACCCTTGCAAATGAGATTACAAGTTAAGTGAATGCTATTATCTTGACTAGCTATGGCGTAATTTCCTAATGTTTGTGAAACCTACTCTCGTAGTGAATCAACTATACCTGTAATTAAGCCATACCTACTGTCATGGTTATGAATTAACCACAAGGTCATTTCTTCTATGAAATTATATGAAACAAGTCACTAAAGCTACAAAGGTGCTCCTCTACTCTCGTAAGTAAATTCCCTAGATTTATCACTTCCTTGAATTAGTGTTAAATTTCAATTCTCATTGTAAACTTAACACCTTTAGATTATCACAACTAATGGCCGGTTAATCATGATTAGAAAAGCAAAAGTGATAAATAATTTGCTCAAAATAATATCATCAAGTAACCAAATAAACATCACAAACAAGATATAACAAGTTCATCCATACATCTAGGCATAAACTTTAACTAAACATGATAAAAACACAAATCCAAAGTTGTATTGTAGTTAAATATGAACTCAAATACAAAAGAGAAAGTAATAGGAGAGAAGTCACTTTTGTCACATGAGCTTCAAACTCTCCATCTTTGCTTCTTCAATCTTCATCCAAATCTAACTACAAATACAAGAAGAATAACCTACACTATCTATAGTATACTAATCTAACTAATGAACTAAGGAAACTCTAGTGAAAGCTATAATTTTTGTGGAGTTTCTCTAGCCTTCCAAAGTTGTGGAAATGTTCTCCAAAGACTGCCATTTATAGAGGATTCAAGAGTTAAATGAGTTGTTTCTAGTTGTCATTTCGGACTCTTGAAACTCGTATGAGTTGTTTCTTCGACTTTCCAGCCTTTTCTTGATCAGATACAGCCGGAATTGCTAGCTAGAATTGAGCTGGAAAAGTTGCGTGAAAGCAGAGCAAGTTGATGAGTAAGTTGCAGAAAACAGACGAGAATACGCGACTTCAGGAATATGCGACTTCAACTGCTATTTTAGTGATGATGGAAGCTGAACCAACTCTTGTGAAAAACATAAATGTTGTATCCCTTTGAGTTAGTTTTCCAATGCCTCAAGAATCATTCAATTTGGAGCTCTGTGTACCAAGATATGATTAAAACACCATCAACTAGTCAGAACTCCGTTTCAGTTTTTGACAAAGAAATTGCACTTCTGTATTTCAACTTTTTGACAATGAAAACAACTGATCTTGACTTTGATTTCTTCATACCAAATGTAGATACATCTCTTAGATTTAAAATGGTTCATGAATCACCTCAATCCTATTATTGTAACTCAAGATATAGCCGAAATACCACAAGGTGTCAAAGCTGTGAAACTTGCTTCCTTTTATTGTTGATTTCATTTCCTCTTTTGAACTTCATATTCTCTTTTTATCACTTTAATCCATCATCAATCATCCAATTATCTTCTCAACTCATTCCATTTGATGATTGAATTATTAATCCTACAAAAACATGAAGTTTTTACCATTAAAATCCATAGAAATGCAATTTTTACCACTTTAACCACAAAATATTCATTTTTACTAGAAACTTAGTTAATTAGCTATGAAACTAAATAAAACACACTAAAACTAACTAATAAAACACACTTAAAATACATAAAATATCTACTTATCAAATGCGCCCACACTTGAACCATTGCTTGTCCTCAAGCAATATGAACTATAACCCAACAATGATCCAAAGTTTGAAAATAAACATATGTGCACCATTCAACTTCATTTCCTCAAAATAAGGTAACTAACCATTATGTAATCATTTAATTAACCTCAAGTACTCATAATATCAAGTAAAGAAGAGCCAATTATACCATAATTTTAACTAGTTCAACTCAATTTTCTCATCCTTATCCAACTTCACAAGTAAATAAGTCGTATGGTCAATAAAAATGCTTCCTAAACCCATGATCATCTTTTTATTCATATATAAAGAGGACTTATTCATATCACATAGCTAAATATTACTTAAAATGTGAAAGTGCTTTTTTAAACCAAAATTGACATTTTTAAATGAAGATCGCCAGTTACTCAACACTTCACATATTCAAGTTGCTTTGCATACTCTTAATTCTAGTACTGTTTTAAGCGAAAGTCGACATTTGTAGATAAAGACTCCAGGTTACTAAACACAATAACTATTGGAGTAGAACAATCTTTTTTTCATTTTTCATTTTTTTCCTTGTTTTCTCTTTTTTTTTTTTCCTTTTCAAAGATAATAACATTCCCTCAAAAGAATAATCATGAGAAGACTGTTACACTTATTGACAATATTTATCACTTAACTTATAAAATCAAATAAAGAGAAGAAATTTCATTGAAATTGCAAAATGTAAGCATAATTTTCTCCACGTTTCAGGATATACTTTCCTATAAATGCATTATAATCATATAATAGTCATTTCCAAATTAAATAAGAAAAGAAGTATTCAAGTCACATATATTTACCTCAAAAGTAGAAGGAATTGAAACTACTAATGGTGTGGAACTTGTTGCCCTTTGGATAAAAGTGAAAAAATTTGAAACTTTTTTGGGCAAATTTGCAATTTTGGACAAGATTTTGAAAAAATTTTGAATTTTAACACAAGTCTAATATTTGCAACCAACAAGTCAATCACATGTAATGTATATAATCTCAATTCTCCCCCCCTCCCCAACACTTAACATGCACATTATCCTCAATGTGTAAAAAGGGAAATCAAGAAAAAGAAAGTAATACTCCCCTGTTGTTGTGATTGAAACGCGACTTCTGGAATATGCGACTTCAACTCGCGTATTGGATAGTCGCATTTCACTTCTACACTATTTCAACTGCTATTTTGGTGATGATGGAGGCCGAACCAGCTCTTGTGTAAAATGTGAAAGTTGTATCCCTTTGAGTTAGCTTTTCAATGCCTCAAGAATCATCGAATTTGGAGCTCTGTGGAGCAAGATATGATCAAAATATCATCAACTGGTCAAAGCTCTATTTCAATTTTCGACAAAGAAATTGTACTTCTATATTTTGACTTTTTGACAATCAAAACAACTGATCTGGACTTCGATGTCCGTATATAAAATGTTGATATATCTCTTAGCTTTAAAATAGTTCATGAATCACCTCAATCCGATCATTATAACTCAAGATATAGCCGAAATACCACAAGGTGTCAAAGCTGTGAAACTTGCTTCCTTTTGTTGTTGATTGCATTTCCTCTTTTGCACTTCACATTCTCTTCTTATCACTTTAATCCATCATCAATCATCCAATTATCTTCTCAACTCATCCCATTTGATGATTGAATTATTAATCCTACAAAAACATGAAGTTTTTACCATTAAAATCCATACAAATGCAATGTTTACCACTTTAACCACAAAATGTGCATTTTCACTGGAAACTTAGTTAATTAGCTATAAAACTAAATAACACACTAAAACTAACTAATAAAACACACTTAAAACACATAAAATATCTATTATTAATGCTCAAAAGGTCCAACTGCCATCCGCAGTCCCTGATTCAAGTACTGTAGACTCCCAAAAGCTTCCTCCCATATCGATGTAAAATCGAGATGAGTACAGTGCAAAGGATCGGCCAGGTCAAGGCACCTATTTCACTTCCATCCTATTCAAAACTATCAACCAGTCAAAAAAAGAATTTGTATGTTATTGCTACATTTAGTTAAGATATCTTTCACATATAAAATATAGTGAAAATGAAATGAAAAAAAAGTTGTAATAACTTACCAAATAGTTAAATTATCCCCCATATCCTCGATGGTTATCACGTTGCGACTGTTGTGATACAGGATGCGTAATATAGCGAAAAAAATGATTATGGTACCATATCATGTATTTATTCATAGGCTTGTTTGGATGGCGACGATACCTTCGAACATATGCTTTAGCACAACCCTTTTAGTATTGAATCCAATGACGATGGTAATGTGCCCAATCATTTCTGGCATGTTCTAATCGGCTAATGGAATGCAATTTTTAGTTTGTGCCAACAAAATCGGGAATGGGTTGATACATTTTAAATTGTCATAGTATCCAAAATGAAAAATGAAATTTGGCAACCTTCCAATATATCAATAGGACCATCAACCGCAAATGTGTCAACCAACAGATCAGTAGGTTGGAGGATATGCAATAAAATTATCAGGATACGACTTCCAAATAAATTATGGCAATTAAAAAAATAGTTAGTCCTATAAGAAAATAACCAGTGATAGTAAAATTGTGACATTCATGTATAAAATACCTCACGAATGCCCAAATTGGTGAGCCGATTTCAAAAGAATCACATAACATGCAAAAACACGTATTTCGTGGTACGGCTAGTAGGTCACCGATCACCTCTAAAGAAGTCATTGCCCTATGCTGCTGGAACCAACAAGGCAAATGAATTGTGGGCATTCTCTCTCATGTCTATAACTGTTGGGAAAAAAATTAACGACCAAGTTGAATTAGGCAGACATTCAAATTTAATAAAGATATTATATCCACCGGTTATACAATAGTAAGGACTCACTTGTAAAAGCATGTATAGGCTTGCAGTATCTTGTAGATGTCCTTGATGCTTTTGGATCACCTTCAGCTACTCTATCTGTTTATCCTCAAATTCTGTATTGTTTCTTACTTTCCAAATTTGCCAGAGAATGTTGACCGTGAGTGCTAAATGGTCCATCCCTTCTCTCCATTTTCTTGCTTGCATAATTTCTGCCTACCACCTTTTAAAACATGCATTCTGTTGTCTCATTCCATCCCAATGGATTGGGGAGAGTTCCCATATCAGTTGAGCCTTGCTGCATTGGTAGAAGATGTGTTCCACTATTTCCATTCCTTCTCCGCACTCTTTGCACTGTGGATCTCCTTTTTTTTTCCTGAATATGTTCTCTTTTGTTGGCAGTGTGTTGTTTATGCATCTCCTTATGAAAATCTTCAAGTTGTGCTTTATATTAAGGTTCCAGAGGGTCTTCCAAAGATTGTTGTCGGACTCATCAACACTTGGTCCCGCAGCTTGTTGACCTTGTTGAGTTGAACTCTCTGCCTTCTGCATCATCTTCTTGTAACTTGTTGTCACTAAGTATTGACCATCTTTACTGTGAATCCAAGCTATCTTGTCTTCCCTTCTACACACACTAATAGGCATTCTTAGGATCTTTTCTGCATCCTCCTTTATGAATGTTCCATGTACCAGGGGTCTATTCCACATAGAGTTGCTAATCAGTTCCTCCACCTTGTTGAGTCTGCAACCTACTGGTTTGGTGTTATTGGCCTTCCTTGTTCTGAATTATGAATCCATCTGTCTTCCCAAATCTGTGTGTTTTTTCCATTGTTCACCAGTTTCCATATTCCTTTTTCCACCTCTTCTCTGACTGTCATTATGCTTTGCCATATCCACGAAGCATTTTTTGGTATTTTGCACTAGAATATGGATTCTTTTGGGAAATATTTAGCCTTTAGTACTCTGCTGACAAATAGGTTTGGGTACTTTAGAATTCTCCAAATTTGTTTCCCCAGCATAGCTTGGTTAAAGCATTGGAGGTCCTTGAATCCTAACCCACCCCTATTCTTTTCCTTAGTCATTTTTTTCCAATAGCACCAGTGCAGTTTGTCTTTTCCTTGGGCGTTCCCCTACCAATAGCTAGCCATCATAGCAGTTATCTCCTTGCAGAGTTTTGTTGAGAGTTTGAAGCAAGACATTGCATATGTGGGCATAGCCATTTTCACTACCTTCAGCATTACCTATTTCATAGTAGCACCTAACAACTTATTTCTCCAACTGTTCAGCTTCTCCTTGACATTGTCTCTGATAAATCCGAATACCTGGTCCTTTGTTCTTGTGACCACCATTGGTAGACCAAGCTATTTACCTTGTGAAACAGCTTGAATGCCTCTTAGTATTTCACAAATTTTTTTGCTCTGATAATCCTTTGTATTTTTGCTAAATATCACTGATAACTTCTCTAAGTTTATCAATTGTCCTGAGCTATCTTCATACTGGTGCATTATTTCCTTGAGCTGTTGAGCATTGCTTTCATTAGCTTTACAAAATACCAGTGTGTCATCAGCAAAGAACAACTGAGTTATGGCTGGCCCTTGTCCGCTAATCTTCAATCCAGAAATTTCTTTCCTTTCTACTGCTTTCTTTATCAGACTTGAGAATCCTTCAGAGCATATTAGAAACAGGTAAGGCGATAGGGGGTCGCCTTGTCTTATCCCTCTGTCTGGGATGATATACTCCTTTGTTTCCCCATTGATATTGAAAGAGTAGCTCACTGTTTTGATGCAACGCATTATCAGCTCAACCTATTTTTTGCAGAATCCCATCTTGTCCATCATAGCTTGTAGAAAGCCCCATTCTACTCTATCGTAGGCCTTAGACATATCCAGTTTAATTGCCATAAAGCCTTCTTTTCCTTGCTTTTTGTTTTTGAGAAAATGGACACACTCATGGGAGATAATGATGTTATATAGAATTTGCCTATTAGGAACAAAGACTGACTGATTTTTGCTAATACACATATCTAGCACTACTTTCATTCTATTGGCTAGAATTTTTGCAATGGCCTTATAAATCACATTACAAAGCCTTATGGGTCTATAGTGCTTGAGGTCCAAAGGGCTACTGATTTTGGGGATTAAGGATATAACTATGTGGTTCATGGCTCTGAGCAACCTGAATGAAAGAAGCTATTAATAGCACTGGTCACATCTTATTTCACAATATCCCAGAATTTTTGAAAAAAGAGGGGGTCATGCCATCAGGGCCCGAGGCTTTGTGAGGATTCATAGTGAAAATAACCTCTTTGATTTCACCTTTCTCAACTGGTTTAATTAGATTGTCATTCATTTTCTCAGTGATTGTTACTGGTATTTCCTCTAAGATATCATTATTATTAGTATGGCCAGAGGAAGTAAACAATCTTTCATAGTACTTAGCAACTTCCTTACCAATTTCCCCTTCATTTTTAGTCCATGATCCATCATCCCTGTGCAAACTTTGAATTTTATTTCTCTTCCTTCTTCCTTTCACCACAGCATGAAAATACTGTGTATTTTTATCTCCCTCTTGCAGCCATGTTGTTCTAGCTTTCTGACTCCAAAATAGTTTCTCTTCACTGTATGCTTCTTTGAGTTGCAATTTCAGGCCTCTGACTTACTTTATTTGAGTTCCAAAATAGTATTTTGTATTTGAAAGGCACCGAAACAAAAAATATAGGTCAGTATTAGGTAATTTAATTAAAACGGGTCAAGTTTATTGGTATTTCTCAATGGGTGGTTTAATTAAAATGTTGGGCCAATACGTATGGGCATGTTTCTTTTATTTTCGGTCAAGACTAATTTTTTAATAAAATTTCGTTCGGATTGATATGGCAATTGGGCTTCTATTCAAAAATTTTAACTGACTTTGGACAAAATATAAGCTTTTTATTGGCTCGTATGAACTAATGATTTATTATTTTAGTTTGGATCTAAAATTTAGTTATTGGACCATGAGGCTCATTTCTTTAACCCACTTTAATGAGTTCAAAATTCCCAGCTTTATGACAATAGCCTAATTCTGATTAAATAAGCCGAAAGTCTCTTTTTAAGAGACCAAGTTTGATATTAAGGTCAAGTTTAAATTTTTTTTTTTAAAAAAGAAAAAGCTTCTTCCATGGACGGGCTTAGATGGGCAAACTCCAATCCATATCCAGCCCAAACTAGCAAGGGTCCATTCATGCAAAAATTAGAAACTTCCTTGTGGTATTTTTCAACTAAGGTACTTTTCAAAAAGGGTAAGCTTTTCCAAAAGAGAAACTTTCCAAAATGGGAAACCTCTCATTTTTTATTCAAGCACTTTTAACAGAAAGTCCAAACATGATCTTCAGGGTTATCTAATAGAAAAGGAAGTATGTACCCTAAAATATGAAATGAGGACTAATTAAGGTATATATGTTATCGACTATAGTTTTGACAGAAAGTTCAAACATGGTCTTCAGGGTTATCTAATAGAAAAGGAAGTATGTACCCTAAAATATGAAATGAGGACTAATTAAGGTATATATGTTATCGACTATAGTTTTGAAACAACTTTAAGGTACTTGAGAATCTCTTTGAACGAGCAATTTGAGATACATTTGCTTGCTCGTATATTATTATATTAAAATAGATTAAGTGTGCTTACTTGAAAACGTTTTCTTATGTTACAGTATATGAATAAGTGGCATGTTTTATGAATTAAAAACTATATACATGTGATATATGAAATGATGTTATTACATGATGAACTCTAGATGACCATGAAATAAACTGTAAGAGCTATGGCTTTACCGTGATGTCTATTGTCAATTGTAGCCATTCAGCCGACCTTTGACCCATGTTTATGTATGGTCAATTATGCCATCTACCTAGCATTTGACACATGTTCACTAATGGTTAACAGTAACCATTTGCCCGGCCTTTTACCCATATTTATGTAGGTCAATGGATAGTTATGAAGCGATAATTCTTTAGATTCAGCACTCAAATATTTTTGAGCACATTCCACTTTACCCCCTGCAGTTTAAAATTTTTTTCCATAACCCTCATATAATTTCAAAAGTTATACATAACCCCTTTATGGTTTGGATTAAAGTGTCAAAGTGACGGGAATGACCATTCGTAAAGAGATCTATGAATATAGGTCCACTTGACAAATAATTGATTAGTTGGCTATAAATTTGAGTTTTTTTTTTTTTTGGAAAAATCGTGAAGTGGACGTAATTGAAAATCACTTTTCATGCAAAATTTTAGCCAGCAAAAATAGTGTTCGGCGTACGTGACTATGACTTAGATCTCTTTTATTTGATGAAGTAGACAACGCTATGATCAATTTTAGAAGTTTGGTGGGTACATTGGAACAAAAACTAGTTTGGATTGTTAGTTTCGCAGAAAATTTTTTACGCTTTAATAAATATATTTTTCAATTTTTTTTATTTTATATACGTTAAATCGTTACAGTATATTTTTACAGAAACTCCTAAAAATAACAATCCAAATAAGACCTAAGGAAGATTCGAAAATAGTTTGATCACTTGTGCCCTTTTACCCCATTGAAAATTAATTACTTGGAAAAATCGCCTTGAGTTTGAGAGTAAATAAGTTGTTTTCAAGATTTTTGTTTAGTCATCCTAAACGCTATTCTCGTTTGGGCTGCCAAATGAGTGAAGAATAATGCTTGCCAGTTGCCACGAGCAAAGTCACGCAGCCACCGATGCTTACTTTTTCTCTCTTTTAGTAGCACAAATTAGCAGGACTGAGAAGGAATTAACTTGGTGGACCAGTCATTCCTTCTAGCGTTCTAAAGATTAAGGTTAAGTCATCGTGAGGGCTAAATCCATACTCCTCCGTATTAATCCACATCTTATGCACTTATTAGACAAAATTGACCTTAGCTTTTAAGTTTTAAGATTTTTCTAACGAATGCCCAATTAATATATTTAAAATTCATCTAACATATTATGTATATATATATAATTATTATCTTTCCTTGCATTTATATGCTTTTTTTATATTTATTTATTTTTTTAATTAATCTTATATTTTAAAAAATATGACACTTGAAATATATCTTAACGAGGTCACCTATTCTATAGACCCTAAGTTTTAAGTTTATTTGATGCTATTTTTTTATAGTTTTAAAAAATATATTTACATAGCAAAACGAGGAAAAATAAATGTTCACATTGTAATTGTAATAGGGAATGTTTTCAAGCATTTTACAAGTGTGGGAGAATATTAATTTACAATTTAAAATTTAATCTATCTATCAAAATTTTTCAATTACTAATAATGATGTAAATAGCAATGTCTACATATTTCAATTCCATAAAATCAAAATCTAAGCAAATTTCAAGGTGAAATATGCCTTCATATTATATGTAAGTGTTAAAAACAGTTTAACAAAATAAAGGTAGTAAATCATATATAATAGGAAGGAGGAACAAAATTAAAGCTAACTTATAGAGTTGGGAGGGATGGAGTTTGATGGATTGGACATTCCGTCTAATGAGTCCAAAGATTGGGTTTCTTGGCCATTCCGTCTAATGAGTCCAAAGATTGGGTTGGTTAAGTCCTTAACTAGATCTAAAATCTGGCGCAATAAAATTGACAATTAGAGAACTGCAATATTTCTTTGCATGATATAAATGATTTAATTCAATTATATGTGGTAAGATGAGAGAGATTGTAAGTTGAAAGTTCTAGATTTAAGACCTCCCACTTACAATAAATAAATAAACAGAGGGAGGGTTGAGTTGAGTGGTAAGATAGGAGGAATTGTAAAGAGGAGATTATGGATTCAAAATCTCACGTGCATAGATGTTTTTCATGCACATAAAAAAATAATTTTTTTTATATCATCGTCATTTTATCTATATTATCCTATTCTATCCTAATCTAACAGAGAGAGGTCCAACTAGGCATATAGGAGATCAATAGGGACTAAATCAGCAGTGGATTGAGAGAAACCAAATATTGTGATAATTGGTGAGAGGAAAGATTTGAACTTTTGACCTCGTACTCCACCAAGTCTCAAGGAATTAGTTGTGGCCAACAATAACGTCAACTTTGAAATTTCATACAGACTTGGAGCTGAGTTTTTTTTTTTTTTTGGACGTAGACTAGAAGCTGAGATTTGACACAATCGGTGTGCCTCTCGTGTTTGCATGGATTTCTTTGTGGATCCCAAATGAAGCACGCATGTCCACAACATATCATGTGGCTGCGGGAATGAGTTTGGAATTCTGCAAGATCAAGTCAATTATAGCTTTATTGTCTTGAACTCAAAATATCTTTACCTTGTATTAAGTCATTAAGAATTGTTTCAAGGCATCATATGATTGAGGAAATTAATGCAATCGATACTATATTATGATGTCATATCATTTATTGCATAGGATGAAATGCGTGATTATCATGGGCGGCCTCACTTGTATCTTTGTGGTGGTGGTGGTGGTGGTGGTGGTGGTGGTGGTGGTGGGGGAGGGGGGGTCGTTGAAAATATTATTCTTTAAGTTTAGAAAATTTAGAAATATGTAGAGTTACTTTTTATTTAACCCCATTAACATTATCTACATAGACCCCTAAGCAAATAAACATTCATACTTATTATCCCAAGAATTCTGGATCTACTTAATCTACTTAAAGTTAATTATGGAAGTTATTTGAAGAATAAATTTTTCAAAGTTTCCAAATTCAAATAGAGAGAATGATTTTCCCTTCTAAATTTGAGAACAATATGAACTATTTTTTGGGTTTCCCTTCTAAATAGAGAGAATGATTTTCCTTTCTAAATTTTAGAAAATGATTTTCCCTCACTTTAGGGTTTTGGTTCTGCCACTGAGTGGATTATACTTCTAAGAAGTATGAGTATTTTAATAAAACTATTTTTTAAAGTTAAATAGCAATTTTCCCATCATACGTATAGTTGAATAATTCGAGCAGACTCTAATCGCACAAAAATATTCGTTTTCCAATTCAGAATATGGATGGGAGGCTAGGGAATTTGAAAAAAAAAAAAAAGAATTCCCATTATATTGTTTGAAGAAAAAAGATAGAAAAATTACCCTCATGAAAAATTCATAGATTGAGAATTTGTTCATGCCTAGATTATTAAAAAAAAAAATCTCTTTTTGATTATTAATGGAGATTATACGGTGAATGAGAGCTTAGACAAGGTACTTACTAGCAATTATTGAGTGAGTAGACTTCCTTCGTAATAAAAGCCTATAATCATTTGTCTTACCCTATTCTTCCCATTAATCAAAATTTGAAGGGAAAATCGCCAATTTAGTCCCTAAGCTTTTTTTCTGTCGATTTAGTCCCTATATATTATTTATAACCAATTGGATCCCTAAACTTATATTTCGGTTCCAATCAAGGATCTTTGCGGCGGCGCCACTGTATAATTTCCATTAGGTTCCTAATCGTGCAATACAAAAGGGGTATTTTAAGGAATTCCATTCTGGCGTCTTTACCAATTAAAAAGTGACTGAAACAAGTCTACGAGAAATACATACCCAAAAACCCAAAATGAAAACAAAAAATTTCTTGGACAAAATCTAGGGCTTGAGTCAATGATCTGCTAAATAAAATCGAAGCAAATCGTGTTGAATAAGGAATCGGAGGGCGTAAGAAAGTGAATGATAGAGGCAATGGGGGACAATAAGCACGAAAGGAGCTATGTTGAGGAGAGGAAGTCAAGCAAATCAATTAAGTTTAAGGACTACAATGCTGTCTGTTTTGTTAAGTTAATAGCATAATCATGGTTGGTGGGGTTATCTTATGTTAAATAGCAGACATTTTACTGCAACTGATGTGGGTAATTTTCTCAGGTTATTTTTTTTGTCATTGTTTGTAGAAATGGGTTCATGTGGTCCCTATCCCTTAACTTTAATGTGTAATGTTGCTTTCATGTTGTGAAAATGGTAGACAATGGTACCCCAAATCATGTGCTTGTAAACTAGCAGATTGTGGTGTAAATTAGTTTAATTTGTTTGAAAATGAAACAGGTGCTGAGTCGGATGTGTTTACTCTATATGTCTACTATGGTGGGGCATACTTTGAAAAACCAGAAACAAAATATTTGGGTGGTAGCATGGAGCTTTTTGAGGGGGTTTTGGCCGAAAAAATTAATATGGATGCTGTCAGAGGTTTTGGCTACTTACTTGGGTGTCATGCAGATGCTAGCTATAGGTATAGAATCCCAACTGAAAATGGTGGGTTGAGACTTAGGCAGATAGATGGTGAAGAGGATGTAATAGACATGGCTGCCATAGGTAAACAAACTGGAAAAGTTGAAGTTTATGTTGTATATGACTTTCATATTAGATCCATAGATCCTGGTTTAAAGAACTCCTCACCTGTTGAAAGTGAAACTAAGAAGGAAAATGAGGATTTATGGAATGTGGACATCATATTTGATGACTTCATTGGGAATGAAGAACTTCCAGTTCATGTTCCTGTCCAAGAATTGAACAATGGTAAACGGAGAGGTCCTGAAACTAAAGAAGAGGATGGTGCTGAGGCTAAAAATGAGGCAGAATTTGAGTTAGGTGATAATGGTGAAGGATTTCATGATAGTGACTATGATTTAGTAAAGATGAAAATGACATAATATTTAATCATTGTACTGCTACTGTTGACAATGCAATTGATGGCCAGAATGTCATATATACTGCTAGTGTTGGAGGGAAAGCTAGTATACCAAATGCTGAAGAGAAAAAAGTACCAGTACAATCACATAGGCAAGTACAAGCAAAAGTAAAAGAAAGTCTTGCTGCTGACTTGCATTTTGATGTTTATGACGGGGACCAAATTCCTGTCCAAGAGGAATCAGATTCCATAAACACAGAGGAGTTACATAGTTGCCATGATTCCTCAGATGAAAACTCTTCAAGAAGTAAGCCGAAATATGTGAGGTTCAGGCCAGAAGTTGACATGCAGAATCCTAAATTGTTTGTTGGTTTACTGCTTGACACAAAGATGCTATTTAAGAGAGCTGTTGAATTATATTCTGTGCAGTGGGGTAAGGAGCCTAGTTGGGAGAAGAATGACCAGAAAAGGATCAGGGCAAAATGCAAGAATAAAAAATGCATGTGGTTTACTTATGCTGCAAAAGAACCAGATTCTGATGCATTGGTAATTAGAACAATGGGACCACAACATCGGTGTGGTAGAACTTTCTATCACAAACATGCGAACTCTAGTTTTTTGGCTAGATATTACATGGAGTTTTTGCGTATGAATAGAAAAGTTACAGTTGGTGCATTTAAAGAGAAGGTGCATAAGGAGTTGAATGTAAATATCACAAAGGATCAAGTTTACAAGACCTTTGCAAAAGCCAAAATCCTGATTCAAGGAAAGTATCAGCAACAATACACAAGGATTTGGGACTACTGTGAGGAATTATTGAACTCAAATCCAAGTTCCACAGTGCATGCTGAGACAGAGGTTGATGAGGATAGTGAAACAGAAAGATTCCAGAGGTTGTATATTTGTTTTGCAGCCTTGAAAAAAGGCTTTAAGGAAGGTTGGCGCCCTATACTTGGTGTTGATGGCTGCCACCTAAGAGGACCACACCAGGGAGTACTCTTGACTGCTGTAGGCCTTGATACGAATGATTGCATCTATCCTGTTGCCTATGCAATTTTGGAGATTGAAAACAAGATGTCTTGGAAATGGTTCATCGAGTTCTTAAAGTTTGATCTTAAAATCCATGACCAGAAAAGATGGACATTTATTAGTGACAGGCAGAAGGTGAACATTTATGTTTTCTAATAATGCTACTGTTGCAAAAAAGTGCATGTTTATACTAATTTGTGAACTTTTTTTTTGTAATTTCAACATCAGGGATTGGGTTCTACAATTCAAGAAATTCTTCCAGGAGTGGAGCACAGACATTGCATTAGACATCTACACAACAATTTTAAGAAGCACCATCCTGGTGAAACTATTAAGGGTATGTTTTGGGCATGTGCAAGGTCTTCGTATGTTAATAAGTTTGAAGCTGAAATGGAGGGATTGAGGCAGTATGATGAGGGTGCACACCAATGGCTGGTTGATAACACATCACCCAACCATTGGTCAAGGTCACATTTTAGGACCACTTGCAAGTATGACATACTTCTTAATAATATATGTGAGAGCTTTAATTCTGTGATATTAGAGGCAAGAGAAAAGCCCATCCTTGGTATGTTAGAAAATATTAGGATATACCTAATGGAAAGACTGAGGACAAAAAGAGAGTGGATGAGAAAAAGAAATGATGTTATCTGCCCAAAAATTCAGAAAAAACTTGAAAAAATTGAGGAGGACTCTAGATCAAGTATTGCTAGGTGGTCTGATGAATCCAGATTTGAGGTGACACCTATGTAGGAGAGCACATTTGTTATTGATTTAAAGGCAATGACTTGTACATGCAGAAAGTGGGAGTTGACTGGTTTACCTTGCTCTCATGCTGTTGGTTGCATTGCATTGACTGGAGCTAAACTAGAAAGTCTAGTGCACCATTGTTATTCTAGAGATGCTTATCTGAAAGCTTATGAGCCAGCTATTGGTCCAATTAATGGACCTAATAACTGGAAGAGATCTAAGAAGGTCCCTATGTATGCACCAAAGAAGTTGAAACTGCCTAGAAGGCCTAAAAAGGCGAGAAGGAGAGAATTGGATGAGCCAAGGCCTGATTCTAAAGGGTGTACAAAGCTGTCCAGGAAGGGTGTCATACTGATGACTTGCTCCAAGTGTCATCAGAAGGGTCACACTAAAAGAAAATGCCAGTTGAATGGAAAAGGAGATTACAGCAGTGAAAGAAGACCACCTTTGAACACTAACAAGTGTGGAAAATGTAAGGTGCTTGGTCACAATGCTAGAACCTGCCCAATGGTTGCCAAAGGAGAAGAAGATGTTGATCATGTTTCTGGTATGGTTCAAGAAGATGCTGATCATATTTCTAATATGGCTCAAGAAGATGCTGATCATGTTTCTGGTAAGGTTCAAGTGTAATAAAGTTCATTCATTTCTTTCTTTTCTTGGATTAGTAATACTTTTCTTGTTGTTTATTTGGTTTGGTTATTTAATGAAGTGCAAGCTACTGAAATGGCTGAAGAAATTGATGTGCAACTCAGTGCGCCGACTGAAAGCTCACAGAGGCCAAAGAAAAGGACTTGATGTCTGCTGAAGTAGTTGCAAGCTGGAGATGTTCTACTCTGTTTGCTGCTGAAGATATGTAGATGGAAAGCTGTCTTTTGTCCACTTTTGTATCAAAAGATGTCTTTTGTACTAGCTGTCTTTTGTCCACTTTTGTATCTACTCTGGTTTTGTGGTCCTTAATCAACAACCGAACCTAGTTCTTTTGGCTGGTAGGACCTGGATTACTTTTGGGAATTGTATAGCTGAAATCAGTTATATACTTTTGGGAAACTGATTACTTTTGCTGGAAATTGATATATTAGATGCTGATTATATATTGCATTGTTCCAATTCAAGATGTTCGTATTAGCCGATGACTATATATTGCATTCATTTAAGCAATGGTCATCACTGCTGCAATTTTTTTAAGCCGATGACTATATATTGCATTCATTCAAGCAATGGTCATCACTTGTGCAATTCATTCAAGCTGATGACTATATATGACTCGACTGAGCAACAATTTTTTAATGGCCATCACTTCTGCAATTCTTCTACTTCAGTCAACATTGTTGACATAACATTGAACTTGTCACAGAAACTCACATGAGCAATCCAGATGCAAAACAGAGTAATAACAAATCCAGATGCAAAATAGAGTCAAACATAGATGAAAACTCAACTGCATTTATTTCATTTTTAAAGTACAGATGAACCATACAATTCC
This sequence comes from Coffea arabica, assembly GCF_036785885.1. NCBI lineage: Eukaryota > Viridiplantae > Streptophyta > Magnoliopsida > Gentianales > Rubiaceae > Coffea > Coffea arabica. The sequence continues at coordinate 7,837,604 of NC_092318.1, read as the reverse complement.
ATACATTGTTCAAAACTACTGCAACATCTTCAATTCTAGCAAACCTTGTTTCTTCCTTTCCTTGGCTCCAAGTACAACAACAAGTAAAACGCCAAAACAGACACAAATTATAAACAATATTTTCACTTTTGCCTTCAACTTGTTCACTTCAATCAATAATGCTGCGTTTTCCTTCTCAACACTTCTCAGATCCCTTAAAAGTGCGCCCATTATATTTTTCATCTTTTGGGGTATGGGTGGATCATACCATAAAAAAAATCTACAAGCACCACGTTTCTGCATTCACCACCATTTCATAGTTAAAATACAAGAAATATTTTAAAAAATTCTAAACTTTATGCACATACAAAAAAATTACCCCATAATTTCTGCAACCATGAAACCTTCTTGATGGGTTTGCCTCTGTCCAAGCAGTCACAATTCGACATTGTTCTAGGCAATGCCATCACACGATTTTATCTCCATTGTATTATTTCTCGTTTCCTTCATAAATCGAGTTTCCTGTTTCTGAACCATTTGCTTCGATGCCGGTGTTAACAATTCGATCGCTTGCTGAGCTTGAGGATGCTTTGTCCCAATTCTTTCTCGAATGCATTGAATTGCAGTGCTTTTTCTACGCGGGTCTGCAAAAATTGGCCAGCTCTCTTTTTTCAAAGAGAGGGAGGACCTGGATTTGGGGTTTTCATCGATTTACTTTTTAATTGGTAAAGGCGCCAAAATGGAATTCCCTAAAATACCCCTTTTGTATTGCACGATTAGGAACCTAATGGAAATTATACGGTGGCGCCGCCGCAAAGATCCTTAATTGGAACCAAAATATAAGTTTAGCGATCCAATTGGCTATAAATAATATATAGGGACTAAATCGACAGAAAAAAAGGTTAGGGACTAAATTAACGATTTTTCCAAATTTGAATTAGCATGAAACTTATGTACTCTATGTGTGTAAACTAAGATAGAAAAAATTGTTAGTGAAAATTTTAAGATGATTTAAAAAATTTTTAAGATGATTTTGGTGGAAGTTTAGAAATATAATTAAATTCCAGGAAGAAAACAAATTTGGTGGCACATTCGGTGTCAATTTCCTGGTCCGGTAATGGTTACCAGCCACAATTGTGCTCGGGTTGATTACCGCAACCACCATTTTGTTCTTTTGTGAAATAAAAAAAAGGAAAATTGGCAATACGACGCTGCAATAGTTTGTTCTTTTCCACAACCACCATTGTTTGTTCTTTTATGAAAGATTGAGAAAGAAAAGCCAACAAGAGAGAGAGAGAGAGAATACAGAAAAAAAATAATGGATGAATAAATTAATAATGAACATAAAAAAGCTTAAAAAATGAAACTAATGCAAGGTCATTTTTGTTTTTTGGATTGCTTGATAGCCTTTTTTTATTTGCTTTATTTGGGTAAATTATACTCACCTCTCTTCTAGGTTTAACAAAAGCCACATTCCTCAACTTCTTGATTTTGAAATAATAAGGAACTTCCTATTGCTCTATAATATCAATCACTACTACTATTGTTAACTAGATATAAAACACAAAATCTAATAGGAGAATGGTGGATTCAAAAAGTAGTGAAAGCGAATTTGAACCTAAAACCGCTAAATTTTGGAATCTGAACCTTAACCATTAGATTAAAACATTCTCGGCAAATAATAAAAATTAATTAGCCTTACCTTCAATACTTTATGGCAACCCCAAAATACCCTCAACATGCATCATTTATGTTTTTATTCACAAAATTGAAAAAGTTGACGGCAAGATTTTCTTTTCTTTAGCTCTTCAGCGGAATTTCGCTTTCATTTTCAAATAAAATGCTAACCTTCGTGAAATGACAAATACTTAGTTCTACATTAAATTTGGGATTAGCTAAAATATGGCACGGATTTTGAACAAAATTCATGTATATATCAAAATGGAATTCCAGTGGGAACTAGTTTGAAGTATTTATATCAAATGTCTCTTTTTGTCTCTTTCTAGCGTTTTAAAGATTAAGGTTAAGTTATCGTGAGGTGCTAAATCCATACCTCTCCGTACTAAATCCACATCTTATGCACTTATTAGACAAAAATGACCTTAGCTTTTAAGTTTTAAGGTTTTTCTAATGGATGCCCAGTTAATATATTTAAAATTCATCTAACATATCATATGTATACATATATATGCTATAATTATTATCCTCCTTTATATTTAAATACTTTTTCTTATATTTGTTTATATTTCCTAATTAATCTTATATTTTCAAAAATATGATACTTGAAATATATCTTAACGTGGTAACCTATTCTATAGACCCTAAGTTTTAAGTTATTTGATGCTGTTTTTATAGTTTTAAAAAACATATATTTACATAACAAAAACGATGAAAAACAAATGTTTGCATTGTAATAGGGAATGTTTCAAACATTAGAAGTGTGGGAGACTATTAATTTACAATTTAAAATTTAATCTAGCTGTCAAAATTTTTCAATTACTAATAATGATGTAAATGGCAATGTCTACATATTTCAATTCCATAAAATCAAAATCTAAGCAAATTTCAAGGTGGAATATGCCTTCATATTATGTGTAAGTGTTAAAAAAAGTTTAACTAAATAAAGGTAGTAAATCATATATAATAGGAAGGAGGAACAAAATTAAAGCTAACTTATAGAGTTGGGAGGGATGGAGTTTGGTGGATTGGCCATTCCGTCTAATGAGTCCAAAGATTGGGTTGGTTAAGTCCTTGACTTGATCTAAAATCTGACGCAATAAAATTGACAATCAGAGACGATAGGAGCGGCTGTAAATAGGAGATCATAGATTCAAAACCTCATGTGTATAATGTTTTTCATGCACATAAAAAATAATTTTTTTTCTATTATCGTCATTTTATCTATATTATCCTATTCTATTCTAATTTAAAGGGAAGATCCAACTAGACCTATGCGGATCGATTAAAATTGAGCCACCATTAAATTTAAAGAAACCAGACAATTAATGAAAGATAAAATTTGAACTTATAATCTCTCACTCCATCAAGTTTTAAGTATTTGGTGATGGCTAGTCGTATCGTTAACTTTGAAACCTAACTTTGAAACCTCATACCGACCAGGAGCTGAGAATTTTTTTTTTTTTTTGACGTAGTCTACTAGAAGCTGAGATTTGACACAATCAGTGTGTCTCTCGTGTTGCACGGATTTCGCTGTGGATCCCAAATGCAGAACGCATGGCCACAAGGACCACAACATATCATGTGGCTGCGGGCATGAGTTTGAAATTCTGCAAGATCAAGTCAATTATAGCTCTATTGTCTTGAACTCAAAATTTCTTTGCCTTGTATTAAGTCACTAAGAGTTGTTTCAGGGCGTCATTTGATTGAGGAAATTAGTGCAATCGATACTATATTATGATGTCATATCAGTTATTGCATAGGATGATGGGCAGCCTCACATGTATCTGAGAGAGAGAGAGAGGGAGGGGGGGGGGGGGGCTTGAAAATATTATTCTTTTAGTTTAGAAAATGTAGAAATCTTTAAAGTTACTTTTTAGGGATAATTGCAGAAACCTACCCTGAGGTTTCTAACACTTGCACTGACCTCTCCTGTGATTTGAAAAATTGCACTGACATCTCCTGAACTTATTAATCCTCTGCAAATTCAGTCCAAACGATTAAAATATTGCTTTAGGGAGTGAAATTAGAATTTTGTACTAGATTTGCCCTTTGTGCTACATGTCCAATGAATGGCAAATTTTTACAAATCAATAACAATTAATAAACTATAAGAGATGTAGTTTATGGGCAAATACGCATTACCCATTTAAAGTACCGACTCTGTATGGATAATTTACTTTCAAACATTAATTTATGATAAATATATCAATGTTTGTAAGTAAAATTCAAAAAAGTGTTACAGTAATATTCTTACAAAAAAGAAATCGGTAGGTTATCTATTTAATATAAATTAAATTTTTTTTTAAAAAAGAAATGTCTCATAAAGTATTAATTCTTTATGGCTTTCATCCATTAGATGAGTAAAGTATTGGCTCTTTATAGGCATTTTATTCTGAATCATTTAATTTATGTTAAATACATAAATGTTTGTAACTAAAATTAAAAAAGTGTTACGTTAATATTTTTATGGAAGGGAAACTGGTAGGCTTTGTATTTACAAAAAATAAATATTTGAGAGTAAATACAAATCCTTGTACAAATCTTTGAGAGTACAAAATATTTATTTTTGTTAAATACAACTTTCTTTGTACAAATCTTTGAGAGTACAACTTTGTATTGTCAAATATTTAATTTTTGTTAAATACAAAACCTATCAGTTTCCCTTCTAAAAATATTAATGTAACATTTTTTCAATTTTAGTTACCAACATTTATGTATTTAATATAAATTAAATGATTCAGAATAAAATGCCTATAAAGAGCCAATACTTTATTCATCTAATAGATGAAAGTCATAAAGAATTAATACTTTATAGGCCATTTCTTTTTTTTAAATATTTAATTTATATTAAATAGATAACCTACCGATTTCCTTTTTGTAAGAATATTACTGTAACATTTTTTGAATTTTACTTACAAACATTGATATATTTATCATAAATTAAATGTTTGAAAGTAAAATATCCATAAATGGTCGGTACTTTAAATGGATAATGCGTATTTACCCATAAACTACACCCCTTAAAGTTTATTAATTGTTAATTAATTTATAGTACTTTGTCATTCATTGGACATGTAGCACAAAGGGCAAATCTGGTACAAAATTCTAATTTCAATCCCTAAAATAATATTTTAATCCTTTGGACTAAATTTGCAAAGGATTAGTAAGTTCAGGGGAGGTCAGTGCAATTTTTCAAACCGCAGGGGAGGTCAGTGCAAGTGTCAGAAACCTCAGGGGAGGTTTCTGCAATTATCCCTACTTTTTATTTAACCTCATTAAAATTTAAAAAATTCTTTTTTCTATCTACATTGACCCCTAAGCAAATAAACATTCATAATTATTATCACAAGAATTCTGGATCTCCTTAAAGTTAATTATGGAAGGTATTTGAAGAATAAATTTTTCGAAGTTTCCAAATTCAAATAGAGAGAATGATGTTCCCTTCTAAATTTGTGAACAATATGAACTTCAAAGTGTATTGAATTTCGAAAAGAAAATGTGAGCTTGACAAAAGCATCCAATGGTTTAACTATATGATTACATCATTTCATATGCTATTGAAGATTAACTCCGCTCACTCTAGGGTTTAATCAAACTTCTAAGAAGTATGAGTATTTTAATAAAACTATTTTTTAAAGTCAAATAGCAATTTTCTCATCATACCTACAGTTGAATAATTCGAGCAAACTCTAATCGCACAAGAATATTCATTTCCAATTCAAAATATGGATATGGGAGGCTAGGGAATTTGGGAAAAGAAAAAAAAAGAATTCCCATCATATTGTTTGAAGAAAAAAGATAGAAAAATTACCCTCATGACAAATCCATAGATTGAGATTTTGTTCATGCCTAGTTTATTAAAAAAAAAAACTCTTTTTGATTATTAATGGAGATGATATAGCGAATGAGAGCTTAGACAAGGTATTTACCAGCAATTATTGAGTGAGTAGACTTCCTTCGTAATAAAAGCCTATAATCATTTGTCTTACCCTATTCTTCCCATTAATCAAAATTTGAATTAGCATGAAACTTATGTACTCTATGCGTGTAAACTAAGATAGAAAAAATTGTTAGTGAAAATTTTAACAGTTACCAGCCACAGTTGTGCTCGGGTCGACTACCGCAGCCACCATTTTGTTCTTTTATGAAATAAAAAAAAAAAAAAAGGAAAATAGGCGATACGACGCTGCAATAGTTTGTTCTTTTCCACAACCACCATTATTTGTTCTTTTTGTGAAAGATTGAGAAAGAAAAGCCAACAAGAGAGAGAGAGAGAGAGAGAGAGAGAGAGAGAATACAGAAAAAAAAGAAAATAATGGATGAATAAATTAATAATATGAACATAAAAAAGCTTAAAAAATGAAACTAATGCAAGGTCATTTTTGTTTTTTGGGTTGCTTGATAGCCTTTTTTTTATTTGCTTTATTTGGGTAAATTATACGTACCTCTCTTCTAGGTTTAACAAAAGCTACATTCCTCAACTTCTTGATTTTGAAATAATAAGGAACTTCCTATTGCTTTATAACATCAATTACTACTACTATTGTTAACTGGCCAATGGAAGTTAAAGCAAAAAATCTAAAGGAAGAATGGTGGATTCAAAAAGTAGTGAAAGCGAATTTGAACCTAAAACCGCTAAATTTTGGAATCTGAACCTTAACCATTAGATTAAAACATTCTCGGCAAATAATAAAAATTAATTAGTCCTACCATTAATACATTATGGCAACCCCAAAATACCCTCAACATGCATCTTTTATGTTTTTATTCGCAAAATTGAAAAAATTACCGACAAGATTTTCTTTTCTTTAGCTCTTCAGCGGAATTTGCGCTTTCATTTTCAAATAAAATGTTAACCTTTGTGAAATGACAAATACTTAGTTCTACATTAAATTTGGGATTAGCTAAAATATGGCACTGATGTTGTACAAAATTCCAATGTTTTTAAACTCGGACCGGAGAGAGAACCGGAGAACTTCCGGTTTACGGTTAGACCCCGGTTAAAAGGTTTAATAATTTTTTACTCATTTTAGTATTCAAAAATTTGAATAAAACTAAAATATCTATTTTAGAAAATAAATACTTAATAAAAATCGGTTGAACCTACCGGTTTTTACCGATTTTCACCGGTTCAACCGGTTTTGACTGGTTTAATTGATTCTTTGGGTTTTTAATTGAATCGGATCGGAGGCATGGCTGGTTCGCGGTTCAACTGGTCCGGTTCGATCCGATTTTCGAAACATTGCAAAATTCATGTATATGTCAAAATGGAATTCCAGTGGGAACTAGTTTGATGTATTTATAGCCGTAAATAGTGCACGAATAAATTGAACCAACTAAACTTCTATGATTAAATATTACCAACTAAACTTACCAATCACATACAGATTAAAAAAACTCGTAAGTTTGAAGTTCTGCAAAACCCATATAATTGAAGCTCATGTCCTAAAATTCACGATAAAACAGGTCATTTCTTTTCTCATTTTGAAAGTAATAAACAAGCTTTTGTTGATGTTTCAAGTCATGACTGTAAACAAAAGTAGTCCCAATTGGAACTACAAACAAAAGTCGGTCAAAATCCTCAAAGCCCAAAAGCAACATGATATTTTGATATTGCCAAACAAAACATACGGTTCTTGCGGTGTTAGGTGGGCTCCAGATTGACTAGCAAATAGCAATACTTGGTCTAACTCCTTAGAGCCACAAAAGCAAAATGATATTGACATACCAAACTAAACACGTGGTTCTTGGACCAATTTCTAGAAATATTGATGAATTCAAAAAATATCTAAATTATGGTGTTTTTTAGGATTAGATTTCCCACTTAGGATCACTGCATTTTCGAAATCTGGCGATCATGAAATATTTTTTTCATTTCTTTTTTTTGTGGTTCTAGAAGGATGGGGAAAATTTTTTTTTTATCCATGTCTAAAGTGAATTTTTTTGCATTTGGATATAATGGTCGCCACATTAGAAGCAAATGCAGTGATTAATTTTTAAATTGAAAATTTTTTATAAGAGTCAAAATTTTTTAATCAACTAGTAATTTACCATGTATTAGGATTAGGTTAAATTTTAAAACACAGATTATGATATATAATTATACTTTTTTTTATCACAGTCGTTAACTAATCATCGATAAGCGGCTAAAAAAAACTGATTGATATTTGAATATCACCTATTAACGCGCCTCTTACCTTTATTGCACGAAGTAATAGAGCAGTCACACTTCCAATGTACTCTCAAGTGTGATAGATCTTAATGCAATTGTAGCCGCTCGGACCTCCAATGTAGTCCCAGCATTCCCACAGGTATTTGTTCCTTTTTCTCATCAATTGAGGGGTCTATCACGATAATTTTACTACATTTGGGATAGGAACCGGTCGTAGATGTACCAGAAGGAGTCTTATGGACAATAATATTTGTGTCCATATGAAGAATAGATGATAAACCCATCGAGAAATATAGAAAGTTGTAGATACGATCAAGATCATCACTAAACTCATTATTACGTTGGCATGCTGCACCTGCCATTAAATTACCTCCATTATGAACTAGTGGTGGACCCACTCTCGACGTGTATACAAGTAAAAAAAAAATCTTCTAATTAATTTAGTAGTAGTGAATTAAAAAATTAATACAAAAAATCATAAAATTCAAATAAAAAAATTAAATCATGCAATTAACTCTAAGTGATTATGTTTAAGTAATAAATATATATTTCATTGGTTTTGTGATATTAGTAATTGAGTTGAAGTGGATTAGTGGTGAGAAGTTATTTGAAGGATAATTTAAAAGTGATGATTAATTGTTACACCAAACCACTTGCTCTAGTTTAGTAGTTTTATTATTGTAGAGATGCTGTCATGTGCTCTTGGGTAGGGTTTAAGGATACTACGAATGTAGTGAATCACGACTTCATAACTAAAACGATAAAAAGTCATAACCCACTTGCTTCGTACGAATTGAAACTACACGTGATAACAGTGGAAATCACCCTTTCTCCAGCAGATAAATGCCTGACCGGCTTTTATTTAGTATGTACTAAACTACGCCACAGTGGAAATTCCAAGTTCATGTTCCTGGAATTCACAGTTTCTGATAGAGTTCCACAGGAAGCCGTGGAGTGAGGAGAACTTCAAGAGGTTTTAGCTTAGGCAAGGCAACTCCCAATCCTTCACCCATATCCACCGGCATCCCCATCGGTGTTGCAATATCAAATGCCTGCAGCATACGTGCAAGCGTCAACTGAACAACATTCATCCCATAATTGACCGCAGGGCACATTCTTCTTCCAGAGCTAAATGGAATATACTCGAAACTCTGCCCTTTTAAGCTGATATTTGCATGAGAATTCAGAAACCTCTCTGGTTTGAATTCCAATGGATCAGACCAAATTCGGGGGTCTCTGTGCAGTTTCCAGAGATTAACGATTAAACGGGCACCTTTTGGGACGAAAAAATTGCCTAGGTAACAGTCTTCAGTGGCTTCGCGAGGTCCCGATAATGGACCTGGTGGATACAAGCGGAATGTTTCCTTCACAATGGCTTGTAAAAAACTTAAGTTCTTGATGTCGGCCTCTTCAATCCATCTCTGTTTCCCTACTTGGACGTCCAACTCGTTCTGTGCAATCTTCAAGATATTTGGATGATTGAGTAGTAAAGATAGTGCCCAAATTAACGTCTCTGCTGTGCTCTCTGACCCTGTCATTATAAGAGTCTGAAACCAATTTCAGAGACAAGGGAATAGAAACGACAAAGCAATACATCAATTTTAACAGAAAAAAATTAGAGCCTTAATCATCTAAGAAAAATGTGTCCGTGGTGTTTGGTGAGTCAAAGAAAAAGTTTCCCAAAAAACAAATGGCAGCACAAATGGGAGTAAAAAACTGTTAGTGTGTTTATTTTAAGTGGTCTAAGGCAATTTAGCAAGAAACAGAGTTGTGATTTCAGTACTGCAGTTGTTGATTTGATGATGGCATCGCGCTTATGGCCAGAAATTTCTCCAGTTTCTGGTATTGTTGATAGCATTACGTCCATGAAATCGTGAACGGCTTCACTTTCAGGATGTGATTGCTTTGCTTTCTGGATATGTTCTTGAAGCCATTGCCCTAAGACCTCATCAAGTTCTTTGCCGGCCTTCTTCATGGATTTGATATGGCCTCCAATGTCCAACCATTCAATCCATGGAATCACATCCGAGAAAACAAAAACTCCGCCAAGATAAAGCATTTTCTTTATTGCTTCTTTCAAACGCCTATCTTCAGAATTATCGTTGCCTTGACTGCTTGTCGAAAATGGCCTTCCTACAAGCATCCTGAGGATAAGGTTGAAAGTCAATAGCTCAAACCATTCGTTTAAGACCACTTTCGTAGGAACATCAACATCAGGACGATCATTCTTTGAGCATAGGGAGTACAAATCCCTGATCCATTTGTCGAATTCCGAGGCTCTAACATGCTTGAGCTTCTCAAGACGCTGGTTAGTGAGGAGTTCCAGAGTAACCATTTTACGGACATCACGCCAATATGGTCCATAAGGTGCTAACGCAAAGATTGCATTGTTGTTACCCATGTACTTGGCTACTGCCGTATTAGGCCGACTAGCAAATGTTTTGTCATTCATCGTGAAGCACTCTTTCACCATCTCCCAACTGCTCACCACGATGGCCGGACGACTGCCAAGCCGGAGTGAGAAAGTCGGGCCGTATTTATCTGCCATGGATCCCAGTATTCGGGCAAGAGGAAGTTGGCCACCTAGATGATGGAGATGGCCTATGAAGGGTAAAGCTCCAGGTGCTTCTGGAGCAGTGTTTCTCACACTCTGTACAATGTCCTTCGCTCTTTTGTGTTTGAAAAGACTCTTGCTGGATAGAAGAGATAGCAGCAATAGTGCGACTAAGATGGTAGAAAGAATGTCCATGTTATTCACGGAGATGAATGGTTCTTTCTTTGAGCGATTTGAGTCATGAATGCTGCCTACGTACTTATAAGGCAGGAGATCTATGGATGTAGGTCCACTTGACAAACAATGAATTGTTAAAAGAGATCTATGGATGTCGGTCCACTTGACAATTAATTGATTAGTTGGTTTTAGATTTTGAGATTTTTGGAAAAATAGTAAAGTGGACGTAATGGAAAATCACTTCACATGCAAAATTTTAGCCAGCAAAAATAGTTTAATTGATGAAGTAGACAACACTGTGATCAATTTTAGAAGTTCAGTGGGTACATTGGAACAAAAACTAGTTTGGATTGTTAGTTTCCGCACAATAATTTTTATATTTTAGGGGACTATATTTATCAATTATCTTTTTACTTCATAATATACGTCAAATCGTTACCGTATATTTTTTATAAAAATTCCTAAAAAAAAATTCAAACAGGACTTAAGGAAGATTCTAAAATAGTTTGATGACTTGTGCCCTTTTACCCCATTGAAAATTAATTACTTGGAAAAATCGCCTTGAGTTTGAGAGTAAATAAGTTGTTTTCAAGATTTAAATCTTTGTTTAGTCATCCTAAACGCTATTCTCGTTTGGGCTGCCGGAGTGAAGAATAATGCTTGCCACGACCAAAGTCACGCAGCCATTGATGCTTACTTTTTGTCTCTTTTAGAAGCACAAATTAGCAGGACTGAGAAGGAATTATTTTGGTGGACCAGTCATTCCTTCTAGCGTTTTAAAGATTAAGGTTAAGTTATCGTGAGGGCTAAATCTAAATCTAGGGGTGGGCACAGGTCGGATATCCGTCCTGAACGACAATTGACTGACCCGACCCTAATATGTCAGATCACTAATTTTTTGACCCTAATCCGTTCCGATTTTCCTCGGATACCCGAAAAATAGGGGCGGGTCATAGGATACCCACCCCTACCCAAAAAAAAAACTCATTTGGACATCAAGTGTATTCGACATTCCTTTGCATCAGCAACCAAACAGAGTAAGAAAAGCACAACAAAAGCAATAAAAGGAATTGAGTAGAAACAGAATGATTGAGCAGTAAAGTGAATGTGTGGAGTTTGACCATTTTGAGACATGATATGCAAGCCAATTTGTTTCACTTCAGGACCTTGTGCTATGCACTTAGTTATAGTTTGTGGTTATTGCAGGCAGATTCTCCAATTCTTGGTCTTTTGGAGGTTCGTGGGGGCCGAATTGCAGTATATGGGGACTCCAACTGCTTGGACAGCAGCCATATGGTGTTTAGGAAACAATTGAATGAGAAGAAGAAATGGTGAAAGGAGGCAAGGAGCTGCCCGTTGCCCGTTGCCGCGTTGCGGCCAGAAGCCCAGAACTAGAAGGACTGAAGTCTGAAGGAGTGTCGGCAGTGCTGAAGTGAAGACTCTACGCTTCCAATTGAATGACTGATATGTTAGGGTTAATAACTTTAAAATATTATAAATTTACCCCTATATTTTTTAATATATGTACAATATACCCCCGGGTCGGATACCCGCGGGTTTTTAGTTTTATGATCCGTATCCGTATCCAAATATTATGGGTACCCGACCCTATCTGATCCACTGATAAAAATCGGGTCGTATATCCTAATTTTCGGAGCGGGTCGATCGAGTTTTCGGATTTTTTGCCCACCCCTATCTAAATCCATACTTCTCCGTACTTAATTCACATCTTATGCACTTATTTGACAAAAATGACCTTAGCTTTTAAGTTTTAAGGTTTTTTAAATGGATGCCCAGTTAATGTATTTAAAATTCATATAACATATTATATGTGTATAGATATGATATAATTATTATCCTCCCTGTATTTATATACTTTTTCTTATATTTGTTTATGTTTCCTAATTAATCTTACATTTTCGAAAATATGATACTTAAAATATATCTTAACGAGTCACCTATTCTATAGACCCTACGTTTTAAGTTTATTTGATGCTATTTTCATAGTTTTAAAAAACATATGTTTACATAGCAAAAACGAGGAAAAATAAATGTTTGCATTGTAATAGGGAGTGTTTTCAAACATTTTACAAGTGTGGGAGACTATTAATTTACAATTTAAAATTTAATCTAGCTATCAAAATTTTTCAATTACTAATAATGATGTAAATGGCAATGTCTACATAATTCAATTCCATAAAATCAAAATCTAAGCAATTTTCAAGGTGGAATATGCCTTCATATTATGTGTTAGTGTTAAAAAAAGTTTAACAAAATAAAGGTAGTGAATCATATATAATAGGAAGGAGGAACAAAATTAAAGCTAACTTATAGAGTTGGGAGGGATGGAGTTTGGTGGATTGGCCATTCCGTCTAATGAGTCCAAAGATTGGGTTGGTTAAGTCTTTATAAAATTGACAATCAGAGACTGTAGAAGGGCCTGTAAATAGGAGATCATAGATTCAAAATCTCATGTGCATAGTGTTCTTCATGCACATAAAAAACTAATTTTTTTTCTATTATCATCACTTTATCTATATTATCCCACTCTATCCTAATTTAAGAGGAAGATTCAACTAGACCTATGGGGATAGATGAGAATTGAGCCACCATTAGATTTAAAGAAACCAAACAATTAGTGAAAAGCAAAGTTTGAACTTATAATCTCTCACCCCCCGTCAAGCTTTAAGTATTTGATGGTGGCCAGCCGTATTATTAACTTTGAAACTTCATTCGGATTAGGAGCTGAGATTTTTTTTTTTTTTTTTTTTTGACGTAGACTAGAAGCTGAGATTTGACACAATCGGTGTGTCTCTCGTGTTTGCATGGATTTCGCTGTGAATCCCAAAAGCAGCAGGCATGTCCACAACGTATCATGTGGCTGCGGGCATTTTCGGCGTCAATTTCTTGGTCCGCTAACGGTTACCAGCCACAATTGTGCTCGGGGTCGATTACCGCAGCCACCATTTTGTTCTTTTGTGAAATAAAAAAAACAAAAAAGGAAAATAGGCAATACGACGCTGCAATAGTTTGTTCTTTTCCACAACCACCATTGTTTGTTCTTTTGTGAAAGATTGAGAAAGAAGAGCCAACAAGGAAGAGAGAGAGAGAGATTACAGAACAAAAAGAGAAAATAACGTATGAATAAATTAATAATGAACATAAAAAAAAAGCTTAAAAAATGAGACTAATGTAAGGTCTTTTTTTTATTTGCTTTATTTGGGTAAATTATACGCACCACCTCTCTTCTAGGTTTAACAAAAGCCACATTCCTCAACTTCTTGATTTTGAAATAATAAGGAACTTCCTATTGCTCTATAATATCAATTACTACTACCATTGTTAACTAGATAAAAGAAGTTAAAACAAAAAATTTGAAGGGAGAATGGTGGACAAAATTTGAAGTTAACCGTTGTGTAATTTGCGCTTTCATTTTCAAATCCGTGTGCAACCATTCAAGCCCTGGGTCCACAAAACATACGATTCTTGCAGAGGTGGGCTCCAGATTGACTAGCAAATAGCAATAGTTGGTCAAGCTCCTTAGATCCACAAAAGCAAAATGATATCGACATAACAAACTAAACACGTGGTTCTTGGACAAATTTCTAGAAATATTGTTGAATTCAAAAAATATCTCAATTATGGTGTTTTTTAGGATTAGATTCCCACTTAAGATCACTGCATTTCCGAAATGTGGCGACCATGAAATATTGTTTTTATTTCTTTTTTTTTGTGGTTCTAGAAGGATGGGAAATTTTTTTTTTTTTTATCCATGTCTAAAGTGAATTTTTTTGCATTTGGATATAATGGTTGCCACATTAGAAGCAAATGCAGTGATTAATTTTTAAATTGAAATTTTTTTTATAAGAGTCAAAAATTTTTAATCAACTAGTAATTTACCATGTATTAGGATTAGGTTAAGTTTTAAAACACAGATTATGATATATAATTATACTTTTTTTTATCATAGTCATTGACTATTCATCCATAAGCAACTAGAAAAAATCGATTGATGTTTGAATATCACCTTTTAACGTGCCTCTTACCTTTATTGCACGAAGTAATAGAGCAGTCTCACTTCCAATATCCTCTTAAGTGTGATAGGTCTTAATGCAATTGTAGCTGCTCGGACCTCCTAAGTAGTCTCAGCACTCCCTCAATTGACTATGTTTTTTTTTAAATCTTAATTTGACATACTAATTTTGAGTCTTGACTGAAGAAGTCCCTCAATTGTCTGTCTCTATTTTTTTTTTTAATATTGAAAAGTCTTATGTCATCTACAGGTCATAAACCGGTTAAAAGTCAAATTTCACTTTAATTAAAAGTATAAAGGGGGACTATATATGGTGTGTGTGTGTTGGGAAGGGGGGGGGGGGGGATTTCAAAGAATGGGGACTATATCTTTCGACGATACCATGAGGGGCTCCATGTATTTTATCCCTTTTTAAACTAGAACAGTTGAGCATGTTTGATCTTGTAAGTCAAGTGCTTTAAGTGATTCTAAAATTTGCAGTTTGTACATTATAGATATGTACAAATAACCACAAGACGAAGACTAAACCTACCTAGAACACCTTATCATCGAGGGAGTATCAACGGGTAGAACCCAGATCGTATAACCACTTTTTCTTCTTCTTTTTTTTCTTAGAAAATAATAATTACAACAATAAAACTAAACCTACCTTGCCTTTTTCTTTTAAAAAAAATGATGATCAATAATAGTTCCTTGCTTACCTCCTGGATAGCTCTTCGTAACTTATCAGTTACAGGTGAAACGTTTTACTAACTAAATTGCATTTCGTTATCAAACTAAATCTACTTTAGAACACCTTATCACTAAAAGAGTATCGACAGGTAGAGCCTAGATCAAATAACCACTTCTTCTTCTTTTTTTCCCCTTAAGAAATAATATGGAAAAGAGGATAACATCAATTCCTCTTCCATTCAATTTAAAATAGACTTTTCTTAGGGAGATTACACAGGTGACTGCCCATCAGAAGTGTAAACGTGCAATTAAGGATAGTAAAACAAAGGTTTGGAGTTTGGACCTCTTAACTTAGTTTCTCCAACTTTTCCTCAATTTACCTAAATCTGTATAATTAAAAGGTAAGAAAGTGATCGGAGCATAGCATCAATTTTATCTTTTTATTAGAAAGAGCATTTAAATCGTAAAAATCATTTCAATTGGAGGAACTTTTGAAAATCTTACCATTCAAAACCTATATTTTTTTTTTTTTTTTTTGTCGAAACGATAGCTTTTTTCATATATAAACACTTTAAACTGTACAATAATTGGACAAAGGTCCAGAGAAAAGGACAGACGTCCTCCAAAAACTTGGTGCCTAGCACCTAAGAATGGGATTTACCCATTCTTCATCTATCCAGATGGTTAGAGCATGCAAGCTCAATTTAATACTGCCTACTTTCCCTGCATTAGCAAACGAGAAAGAACACTTATGAAACTGATTACTAATGAACTGGATATCTTCTATTAGAGTAATTGTATAAATATCTTCCATTCAAAACCTATATGCCATGGTTGAATGTACTAATAGCTATCGGGAAATTGGTAATTATTAAAATTGTAAACATATGCAGCCCTCAATTATGTATGTGTCATTGTAAAATTGTATAAATATGCAATCCTCAATTATTAAAATTGTGATTATTAATTGTAAACAATTTATGTAGCTGTCATTGTAAATCTCATGTGGCAGAGTGAAAACTTGAAGTCATTTAGATTTTTGAGACTTTTTACAATGCCGTTTCTGAAATGCCAACTTTCGTCAATCTATAATTACTCTAAAATGGTCTAACAGCATTATTCTATTCTAATCCAACTTTTTGAATGCTGAATTATATGAACCATGATAGAAATATGCAAGGTTTTTAATTAGAAATACTCATTTGTAAAAAATACTTTTCCTTAAATTGAGAAGATAGAGGAGCAAAAACTAAAAGGAGTCATACAATAAGTTGCTTTTCCTTTTTCAGATTTTTTCTAGAATTATGACTTTTGAACATGTGAAACTGTAGTTCTTGTGAAGAGAGATAAAAGAGAGAATTTTCTCGCTCTTTTGCTAACTATCCTTTAGATTCAAATAGCCAGGAGTAATAATCATTATTTGATTCCTACATTATCTTTGAAATATGATTTTTTGCACTGTTTTTTACTAAAAGAAATGGAAGAGAAAATTAATGCAATTATTCTTCTTGATCGGCATAGCATCTCCTTCACATATTATAAACCATAAACAAATGATAAATTATATTTGTGCCATTTGTTGCACATTCATGGGATAACAATCAGAAGTTGTTCCACCGTAAGCTTTGCTAGCAAGAATTTGGTTCACAATTGCTGTTGGATGGAAAGCATCCCAGAAGATGTACTGACTCCTATTAGTGCAAGGACTGGAAAATGGCAAGCAAGTTATTTGCCCTTGATTTCTTCCAATACCGCAACAGCCTCTATCAGTGACAGTAATACCTACAATATTACCACACACATCGGGTATAAGAATTTGTACTTTAGCACTAGATTTATGGGACAAAATAACAAGATATTTAGTTTTATCTAGAAATACAGTGCATAAATTTATATCTTCATATGCGATCTACAAAAGATTAATCCATTATCACGGAGCCAAGATCCTATATGTAATACATAATGGATTTTTCTAATGGGCTCAGAATACACATATTTATCCTTATTAGACCCTTTGTATTTAGATATTTTCTCAAATTATCTTCACTTCTAATAAAAGGTTAACATCTGAGAAGTTGAGCCCTCTTAGCAAGTACCCGTCAGCACAATCAACCCATATATGATTATGGGATTAATTCCAGCTCTTACCGTTTTGTAAATCTATATGGCAAGTGCTTAAGGAAAAGTTTAAATATTTCAAACACAACTCAGGAAACTGTGGTAACTATAAGCAAGTTATAGCAAACCAACTCCCTCTAAAGGAGTTGGCCACCACATTAATTGTGGGGTGGGAGGTCAATGGTTCAAATCTTGCCTCCCATCAATGTGCCTCAATATAAGGTTTTTCTAAATCCATACGGGTGTGTGGAGCACCCGTCTGGTCTGATGGTGGTTCAATCCCCGTCAAATTCCCCCGACTCAGTTGGGCCTTCCTATAGAGTAAATTCCCCCTGCTCCGTAGGAGTAGGAGTAAGTTAGACATGTGCCGTTACGATAAAAAAGCAAGTTATAGCAAGTTAGACATGTGCCGTTAGACATGTGCTTATATATATATATAAAAGCAAGTTATAGCAAGGTGTTTATGTTCTTACCATAAGTAGAGGCGTTTCTTATTATATCACCAAGTGCTGCAAAAGTGTTGCCATAAACAAAGATTGACCCCTTATAATCTCTGTTAAACTGATCAACGAGAGATCTTAGGCGCACGTTGAACATTCCAACATAATCATTCACAAAGGACACACACTTCCCTGGTGAAGAAAGACCAGTTGCCAGCTGATTAGGAATACAGCCAAGTGGTCCAATTCCACCCAAAAAGAACTTCCTCGTTCCAAGGCTCTGCAATACCTACAAAGATTAAATTTGTACTTAGAGATGGTTAATGGCAGAAACCACGAGCAGAATTTTGGGCTTGATGTTCAAGCAAGCAAGAAATTAATGTCTAAACATCTTTTATTTTTTTTAAGGTTAAACTCCAATTTGGACCCATGAACTATAGATGCACTACAACTTTGGCCTTAAACTTTGATTTTGGACACTTTACTTTCTGAAGTATGAAATTTATTCTATTTTAGCCCTTCAACTTCAATTTTGGACATTTCAACTCCTAAAGTATGAAGAATTTCTCATAAAACTTCAAAACTAATGGAATAGTAGACAATTGATGCCCAAATTTTAAGTAATAAAGTGGGATGAATTTTATATTTTAAGGTATAATTATTCAAAATTACTAGAATTTAAGGATTAAAGTATGATGGATTTCATACTTTACGGAGTAAAGTGTCTAATATTGAAATCTAATGACTAAAGTGCGAGGGCGTCTATAGGTTCCATATTGAAATTTATACATGTTTTAGTGTCAGATGATAACCATATATTTCACTGCAAGTTTGAACATAGCACAAGCCAATTGACCATCCCAGCTTTGAATTGCAAACTCTTACAAGTCACTAAGTTTCCCACAGAGGGCAATTATGGTTTAGTTGAACAATCTTTTGTAAAGCCCTATTTTGAATTAATCAAACAATTGAAGTGAATTTCTGACACTCTTACCAATATTTGCCTTCTGTAACGCTGAATGAGAAGATCAGCATAGTCCTCAGGAGTATAAAAATAGCTTGTGGTGTAAAATGAAGGTTGTAGATAGTTGTTTATGTAGTCATTACTACCAAGGATCATTACAACCAAGGAACTGGCCAAATAGTGACTCAACTCCTGCTCATTCATTTGGCCCTTAAGTTGATTCAAGGTGTTGTCGAAGTTCTGGACTTGTTCACTTAACGTGAACCTTTCACCCTGTACAATTTACCACATACAAGAAAAAGTGTAGGGTGAAATACATCAAACCAATATTACATGAACTTTATTAGCTACCCGCTCTGAAATAGGAAATAGGAGTTGCACTTTTATCTTATATCTTTAGTTAAAAGTATTTACTAATAACCATTGCAATTATGAGCAGATTTCATGTGAGAAATGACTAATGTACTTCTTTTTCCAATTGGAGTACCATATTACGACTAAAAGGCATCTAAAAATTATTGAATATTTTTTTTCTGGTTCTATTAAGGGCACAAACACGACCAGAAGACGAATTTTAGGTTTTATTTCAGATGTGTAATCAACAGGTTCCATATTCCTTTCTTTTAAGAGAAGGGAAAAACAATAGCTTACAAGATTTTGTCCCGTCTCCTCAAGAATGCCTGCTGCAGCAGAGGCATAATTCACTCCCCCAACAATGTTTCCACTATTAACAGATGAACTCGTGTACGGTGGAAGTAAAGGAAGTTCCAGCAAGTCTCCTTCGGAAGCAAGGGGAAAATAACCAGGAGTTGAATAAATTAGTAGAGCAATACCACGTTTTAACATACTTCATCAGGAAAAGAGTAAACTACTTTTTTGTGTTCATGAAGCTAAATTTCCAATTGAGAAAAATCTATTGCCTAATCAATAGCATAAAGTATGATTTTTGCAAGAATGGCATAAGATTTTACCTCTTGAACTTTTTTCATGTAATACTTGATTGAATCCTCTACTTTAGTTCTTCCCTTTTTTTTTTTTTTGAGGTGATAGTTTTCATCGTAGCAAATATATTTTCCTTTTCTTCATTTATGTGTTTTGGTTTCTAGATTTGGTCTTTATTCTAGATATAACATTCGAATTGTAATTCTCGTAGGAAAAAATAAATTTTAATCAATTTCTCAATTATAATTGTCCTAGAAAAAGAATCAGCATTTGAGGTGTCTTCGTCTCTCTGTTTTCTTTTTTGTTTGTTCTCCAAAAAAGAAGGTAGCCAAGTTTTGCTGATTAAAAGCTATGAAAGACAATGAGGGAAAAAAATTTTGTATGTTCTTGCCACCCTCCCACCCCTTCTCCCACCCTTCCCACCTTCAATAGTCAGGTCCAAAATCCTAACCCTGAATTTGACATAAAGGACTCTAAGAGCCCTCCCATTACTACTGGGAGGAAAAAGACTTGCAAAAATTTTCATCCAAAAATTTCACAGTGAGCTTTTTCTGCAACGTAGGAAGTATCAACAATCAAACCTTGATGCGAGACAAGTGAAAAGAGCGTTTCATAATTTCCTTCCAGTGAACCAATGGGTATAGAGAGTCTTATTTTGGTATTTCAAACAACTATTTTATCGTTGTATGTGGGTGTGGGTGTGGGTGTAACATTTGCTAATCTACCTCGGTTTTACATAACCTTCTAAAGCTGAAAATTAAAGTCAAAAGTTAATGGTCATAATTACCCAAGTAATCTATGATGGTTTTTCCATTGCAAAATCTGCCAGTCGGTACTCCTCCATTGAAATCCACACCATAAGGAACATAATTCGCTTTTGCCAAGGAGTTAAGATCATTGTTGTTTCCAGGATCAATTAACGAATCACCAAATACAAACATAGCTGCAAACTGTGGCTTAGCTGCCACAGTTCTAGGTGAAAGAGAAAGAGCGATTAAAGCTAAGGCAACTGATCTAAGAAGAAGTTGAATTCTTGCTAAGGGCACATGCTCATCCATTATCTATAAATGTTTCTAGCTTCTTTCAGACAACAAGTCATCTTAAAATGAGAATTCATCCCATCCGATGGATGTTAATGTACTACAAAAGATGTGTCCATGTTCCTTTTAGCTCACTAGTAAGGTGGGAAAAATGTGCCCATACCAAAAACAATCCATGAATTTGTCCTTTTGGAAGAGCATTTTCCCTTGTATTCTGCCCGACTTTTTGAATACTACTTTTTGTTGGCAATCAGTTACATCAGTTCCAATCTTGTCAGTTTGAGTTCGGCTTTTCTTTTCTTTCTTCTGTAGCTTATAGATAAGAAAAAGAAAATGTCATTTAAAGACTAGTTTGTTAAAAGATGTATAGACCACGAAGTATGTACGAAAGGTAATTTGGTCGCTTATGCTACTATGCATAATGTGTTTACAAGACACTTCATATTGAAGATTCCGCAAATGCAGAAAACGATTAAAGCAGGCTGACCAATTGAAGAATGTTATAGTTCACATCAGATAGTGTGTTAATCATGAAGCATGCAATGAATGGAGACTTAGTAAATTAGGAAAGGAAAGCAAATTTATTTTGACCATAAATAAAATTATTTTTCAACAAGACAACAACAGGTCAAGTTCTTTATTGAAGTCATATTACTGGCTTTAACTTTTTGATAGAAATCTACATTAGCACTATATATGAGCTTTTTAACTCTTATGCGAATTTAATAATAGTTTCACTACCATTTAATAATAGTTTCACTACCATAATATTCTCATATTTACTCTTTTTTATACCCTTATACTAATTTTCAATTTTGTTAGCTATTTCAAACTTAAGAAGAAATTTTTTTTTTCAAACATATGAACTCTATTTTTCCTAGGCCTGAGATAAAGATCATGGAGATCGCCACTTTTTCAAGCCATCCCATTAGGTTAAAATTTAGGAATTCTCCTTGTCTTAGAGATTCAATGCTCAGAACAAATGCAACTAAATCACTAGTAGATCTCACGCACAGTAACATGCTTTTAGCAGAAAAAAATGATCAACTAGAGCACTTAAAAAATTCTCTTGTCAAACTCAAATCACATAATTACCGTGTACATGAAAGGCATTAACTTAAAATTGGGATGGTCAACTGATTAAGTTCCAATTACTGGGGATTGTTCAAGTGTCCAGGGAGTGGCCTTTTAAAGCCTGCCTCATGGCTTGATCTATTAACTAGGTAAATCATACTGGCATTCCATAAGGTACTGATCTATTTTGATAAATAACTCACTTGCATAATTAGATTGACCTTATTCGTTCAGGATGTATGGAGCTCATTTTAAACATAATATGGCTATTTTACCCTTCAGCCTATTGAAAAAGGTTGTTATTGACCATAGTAACATCATTCAAGTTAAGAGAAGGCCCCAGTAAACCACTAATCGATATTACGAAACTCAGTATCAATAAATTACAGTGACAGTGACACATACCATATCTGTCTCAAGACTCCTTTTTCTTCTGTATTCTTGCCTTCTTGCATCCCTGCCTCTACACTCCCAGCTGCTACCAACAGTACAATGTCATTCTTCTTGCTTTTTCCTGTTTCCATCTCTTCCACTTTATAATTCATCTTCTCCAAACTGCAGCAGTTTACAAACACCCAATGGCCAAGCATATAACTGCAACCAGATATCTTCTCTTGAACTAATAACCTGATATATAGTATTCTTTGCAGTGAAAGAATTATGTATTACACTTTTAGCATATGTAAGTAGAAATTATACTCAGGATGCTTCTGCTACCGATACATATTGTTCAACACACACTTTGTACTTTATTAATGGCCTCCTAGAGTAGTCCCCACATATGATAGCAAGCTGTATGCGTGAAATTCAACATAATAATATACTGATACCTGGAAGGAAAGTGAACTTGATATCTTGCGTTTTACTGCACAGATAGCTTTGATCATTTTATCCACCCATTTTGTAGGTCAAACTGTCAAAGTCCATGAAGATTAACTTCATCACACGACAGGAGCTTCCTGGTACTGTAGTCTGTAAATTTGCTAAGAATTTCAACTTAAGAAGAGATACATAACTAGTGAAACACGTATTTTGCTTCTTCACTTGGAACTGAAGCCTAGTTGTTGGAACATTCATAAACAAATCTTACTCACGAGTCAATAAGCCCCATTCTGGCCTCTGTCACAAAAGATCACAAAGCACACTAGTTCTTTTGGAAAAGAGAATTGAATAGAGACAATTCAAATGTATTAAATTAGTCATCTTTCTATCATAAAGATAATGCTACAGAGGGATGATAATCGTTTTTAGACAATGCAAATTATGTTAACAATCTGATTGACAAAACCAATAGTCACAGATCTGCATTCATTGCAAAAATACAACACTTCAAATACGATGCAGCACACAGCACTGGAAAAGAACCAAAAAGTCTCCAGGCTCAGCTTTTCCAATGTAGGAAAACACAATAGTAATAGAAAGATGCAGGACATTGAGCTTTGAAACTAAAGTCATGAAGCTGCAAAACAAACGAAGTTCCAGGAAACTGAATTTTCAAACCAAGCCATTAGCTGCAAGCCAAATGGGTTCCAACTTCAGGATTCCAAGAGCTCAAGTTTTCATACTGGGCAACGAGCCAAAACATAAATATATAAACTGCAAACAGACTTAAATGTGGAAACAACTCAGATTTATCACAAGTTTATCATCTTCCAGATGCCATTGCAAGTCTCAAAGGTAGTCTGCTTCACCGGATCGAGTTCAAACTTTTCTACTCTTTTTTCCTCCCTCTCCACAATATCTGAATTGACTAAATAAAGGGTAAAACAACTGTAATTGGAAAGTGTGCAGACCAAAGCAAAGAAGCCTTCTTGTAATCAATATACAAAGTGAGAAATTACCAAACAGATACCAAAGACAATTGGAAGGATACGGCCAGATATTTTGGACTGATCGTCCAGGTTTGGAACAATGCTAGTGACAGAAGCATACATGGATAATTTCATCCTACAAGATGAAAAGAAGTGAATATCAGCAATTTTAAAATCTCAACAAACATTTGAAATAAGTAGAACGTTTAACAGCACATGAGACAAGCAAACAAAAGAAACATAATTTTCTACATAACAAAATCCAAGAAAAAAAATTTAACAATGCGTTTGTTCTTCTTAAAGTGCTTACAAAGGAACACAGTAGCGTAATACATTATTAGAACATAAAAGACAATATACTACATATGCTTGCAAAGACTAAAAATTAACAAACAACTAAATCAACTGCTTATGTTGCATGAATTATGCAGAATGGAAAATGACCAAACAGGCTTGAAATAACAATAGTCAAAGTTCGGTAAATTCTTCCTTCAAATATCTAAGACTAATCAGAGGAACCTGCAGATATCCACATCTTAGGGGGGGATAAATCAACAGAACTGAAAGATTGAGATGACAAAAAGAAAAACTATAACAACTATTTTTTTGAACTCTGATCTAACACTAGAAGGGAATTATAAATATCTACAGCAAGTACAGTTGAGCTAATATACTGCTGCACATTATGTCACCAAAAAAATTAATCTACCACACAAAATACATCCAAGAGTAAATAAAACTCAAAAAACCTTGCAAAGCAAGATTAACACATAAATGTAAATCCAAATTTCTCCATCAACTTACTCTCTCCTCAGGTCCTCTTGCTCAAGTTTCTTCAGTGATTTTCTTCGTTCTTCAATAGATTCGCTCTGTTGCTCAAGATTATTAATTTCATCTATAATCACTGTGTTGATATTCGAATCTGAAATCAATACCACCGACACAGAGCAAAAAATGGAGGATTTCACTGAAATGAAGAGATACTTATCTAAGCTCATCCCTCAGCTGATGTTCTCTTTCTTCCAGCTCCTTGGCTAGCAAATCTGATTCTTCATCTGCAACTACAGTGGAATTTGCTTCTGTAGTTTTGCTTCTGCATATTTCTAGCTTTGTTTGACATTCTGTTTCAAGTAAACTCATCTAAGTAGCAATACCTGAGAAGCTGTCATCTACCACACTGACGCTGACCAACAAATATAGAGAGAAACAAAAAGAATCTAAAGTAACAGATAGTCAAAAGGACACTTCAACCGAAGAGTGAAAATGCAATCAAATTAAACATGTGAAATGTTGTCAATGCACATATACAGCGAGTTCAATTTTGGAAAAGCAATTCAATCGATTGTGTTTCAGTGATTAGTACTCCAGACCACTAGCGAAATGCAACTTAACCAAGTCCAAGCAGCAAATTAGCTAAAAATTCAGTCTCACAAAATCAGCCAAAAAATTGCATGACAAATTATACATTAACAAACCAATCATCAACCGTCAAATGCAAGCAAAATTCGAACTTTATCAGTATAACAGGAAAAATCGTGCCCTAAATTACATTTACTGAAAATGCCCTAATCCACATCAACCATCACCTAAAACTCCAGAGGCAAACTAGCAGGAGGTAAAATTCAAACCTTATTGCTGTTAATTGGCAAAACATGCCCCAATTCACTTTTAGTAAAAATGGGAAAACCATACTTGGTTCGTCAACAAATAATCAAAATTGCAAGCGTAACATCCTATCTTATTCTTTCGAGGAAGAAATTGGACCTTGTATGGAACGTTGCAGGCCGTTGAAATCGGCGTGGGCACGGGAGTGGAGAGATTGGGCTTGCTGGAAATATTGCTTGAGAGTGATGTTGTCCCCGTCCTCCCTCAGGAAGTCGACAAGTTCGTGGCTATATGCGATGAGCTTCTCCACTTCGAACCTTGTCGAATCCGCCATATCTGTTCGACTTTTTGCTGCAATGAAATTTGGGCTTTTAATACTGAACTCAAATGGCAAACAGATTTTAGGCTGAAATTCAAATGACGAATCGTAAGAGGGAAAACATGGAGAGATAACAGTTGAAACATTAATTGCAACATGCGCCCTTGGACTATAACCAAATTTTACTTTGCTCCTACACTGTACACTGACACACTGAATTTTAGTATTGTGATCGAAAATTCTAATTAATTGCAATATGCACCCTCACATTATTACCAAAATTTACTTTGCTTCCCCACTGTGAATTTTAGCATTGTACTAGGAAAATTCCGAAGTGTCTTCCTATTTCATAAAGAGATATGAAAATTTAAAACAAATGGTTAGAAGTCATCGACTATTTGACCAACAAAAGTAAGCAAATATAAGTTATAACGTAATGTCTAAGTCACTCGTATCCCAAAGAGTACCTATAGGTTGACAAAATTATGGTTCCATTATAAGGTTAAGTGCTAGGGTGGTAAGACAAAACAAGGATGTAATAGGCAATTTTCATAATTAAAAATAAAAGAGAGACTCATCCACTAAAAAATGAACTTAGGTAAATTCAAAAAATATATATTGCTTAATCTCGTGAGGCTCTGAAGTGACTCAAGTAAAGCGTCCCACTTGAAAACAATGCTTTTCAATCTTTGAAAAAAAAAAAAAGCATTTCCAAGCTTTAAATAATGAGTTAGAGAAGGTACCGAGAAATATTATTGGTGGCAAGTAAAGGCAAAGCATCATTGGTGATTTTGAGTTAGTGCAAAAGGAAATAGAGAGTGAATGGAAAGGCAACCAGAAAATATCATGATGTGAACTCGAATCTCCAAATTCTCGTTCTTGAAGAAACGATTCAATCAGGCAACGGAATGATCTATCTTGATCAGGTTATGAAACAATTTAGATGGATTCTAAACAATCAAGGATAACTCGAGATTGACTAGAAAGGTAGAACGGCGCCACAACCAACTATAATTGTTGATTTGATAAGTTAAACTCGAACAAAGAAAACACTCACTTTGTATCAAGGACGTTCCCAAGGAACAAGAAAGAGAAACCTCTCAATTTTTTATTCATCTTCAACTTAACTTAAGAAAACGTTGCAAGCTAGGCTTATATATAGCCTTACAAGATCATAAAACCCTAAACCTGTTTGGAAAAGCCTAAGTTTCCTAATAAGACATAAGTCCCTAACCCTAAGAATACTAATATTTATGTCTAGATATGTTAACTATGCCTTCTTAGGCTTATACTAATATTTGCGTCTAGATATGCTAAATATGCCTTCATAGGCTTACAAGAACCAATCGGATGCGATGAAATAGAAAATAACTTAAAAACTATGAAAATTGCTAAAAATTGAAAATTTTGACTCGACAAAAATCGGCCCGGAACATGGGACCAGACATGGCACTAGACATTGCTAGAACATGAGACGAGAAGTAAGAAAAAGACATAAAGAAGTGATCTGCGAACCGATCCATGGACCTGTTCCTCGTAGATTAATCCGCGAATCCGCTTCTACTTCTTTTTTCTGTTTTTTCCTTCGACCTCGATCCTCATGCATATCTTCTAAGTTCCACATGCACAATCCCTAGTTCGTGCCAACATCAAATTGAACCAAATCGAACCAAATTGATGCTTTAAAACACCAAATTTTGAATTTTGAACGACTTGATCCTACCCCTATTTATTGGACCCCAATGAACCATTGTCGGACCTTGAAAGAGTGCCCAATCAACTCTTAGGACTCATATCATTCCCCTTCTCTTGAAAAGATTTGTCCTTAAATCGTTGCCTTGCTTATAGTGAAGCACATCGGGGAACGTTTGCATAAAAGCGATCCAATAAGCATGTCGCCAACTCAACTTGATCATAAACACGAACCAATGCACATGTTCCATTCGCCAAAGATTAGTTCTAATATCTCTACCATTCCTTCTCCCATGAAAATGATTTGGCCTCAAATCAATGCCTGGGTCAAAGACAAAAAACGAGGTATAAGTAGGAATGAAAGAATTATAAGCACTAAACTCACCTGATTGATAATAAGTAGGAAATTAATGAACACCATGCTACATTTGCATGCCCTTAACACAACCCCAAAACATACTAGAACCACTAAACAAACATGCATCACAACCACTAATACAATAATCACATGACTTAAATAATATGGTTAGACTAGCATATACTATATCGCTTCTATTTAAGAAGTAGTAGAACTCATCTACTATAGTGTGTGACATACCTAAATTAATATATTACTACTTGATAGAGTGATCAAATTCACTAGATTGATCTGCATAGAGATATCTTTTAAGTGCCAAAGGATTAATCTCTAAATAACATTTGTGTAAGTGATCCCTAGATTTAAAGTTATTATGGTATCTTGAGTACGGACGTATATTTGTTATATAATTGTTTTCATAATAGGGAATCCTCACATCATTAGCTTATTGGTATATACTTGAAGTATGGAAAAGATAGTGAATAATATATAAGGATTTACCACCTCTTATGAAAGAGAAATTATCTCATGTCTGGCTATTTGTAGAAGTATAACTCGAAATTCTTAGTATTAAGTGGAAGTGTGAGGACTTGAAAATTCACCTATATTTTCCTTATAATCCTTTTTTATTTTGAATAAGTTAATTTATAAATTCTTTACCACTAATTTGCTCCCTCAATAGTTGTAATAAATAATAGAATCGAAAATTTTACTTTTACTTTTATCATTAGTGTAAGCTAGGATTTTGGCGTATTCGTGTAGTGTGATCGATTGGTGAGGTGTGTGTACTAAATTTAGTGGATAAGAATGGGTATTAGGCAAGAGAAAGTATGTGATTAAAAAGTGCTAAGAGTAAGTTAGTGAACCATAAGTTAAAACAAAAGTACAAGAGAGTTAAGAAAGTAAGCTTGAACCGACTTGCGCCGTTTGTACCGGTCAAAGACACCACTTGACTAATACTTTCTTACCCTAATCTTCTTATTTTTCCTATCATTTATCCTTCCCTAATTTAACCCTAAGGCTAGCCGAAATTTTTGACCAAAAAACAAGAGGAAAAAAAACAAAAACAAGAGGAAAATTGGTAGCTTGCCAAGTGTTGGCCATCTATGTAACCTTTGACCAAGAAGCTTTCTTCCATTCTTATCTTTCCTAGCACAAAATTTCCTTCATTTCTTCATCTTCTTGACCGAGAGTGAGGAGAGGAAAAGAGAGAAGAAAAAACCACCAACTTCATCTTGATTCTTACCTTGTTTGAGTTGGAATCACAAAACTAAACTGAACAAAGTTGCTTCAAGGAAGTAAGGAAGCTTGTAATAGAGAGTTTTTGGAGAGGAAGCTTTGGTTCTTCACTTTCTCAAGGGGTTTTGAAGGTACTAAGTTGGACAACTTCCTTTCTCTTTTTTATTTTGCAATTTATGGTGAAGATGGCTTGAAACTTGAAATTTTATGGATGATAGCCTAGATTTGATGAAAATTGGTGAAATTTCAGCCTAGGGTTTATGATTTTCAACTTTGATTTATGTTGTTCATCCATGATATGTTGGTATTGAGCTTGGTTATGGACTTGTGTGGTGATTGGTAGTTTATTGTGACTTTTTAGCTTCTAAATAGAAAATTTCAGCTTTAGTTCTATAATTTCAGCTTTACTGGGGAATTTTTCAGCTTTGATATTGTGATGTATATAGGCTAGAAATGAGCTTCAGTTGGATGATTTTATAGCTAGTATGAGAACCGAATTCATCTTATTACTTGTGGTATTGATTTGGGCTGATTTGATATGAAAATGTTGCCTTGAAAATGGCTAGAAAATTGGGAAAAGACAAAGGAAACGCTGTCTGTTTTTTTTTCTTGAAGTCCAAGCGAGCGGAAACGGAACTTAAGAGGTGATTCTTGGTTGATTTGAACTTAGATTGCTTAGGGTATTTGAGTTCCCCTTAGTAGGGATATATAAGCTAAAATTTTGCCAAAACCTAAATATTTATAAGGAGAAAGTGTGACGACTCCATCTCTCCCCAGGGCGTACCCTAGGGTTTAGCGGACCGCCTGCCCAACTCTTGTCGGGACTCACTCACTCACTTCAAAAAAATAAGTTACAACTTCAAAAGTAAAGGAAACAATAGTTCCCAAGTTTAGAAAGTACATTTATACTCATTTCTATCTCAAACGTTCATACATTTCCAAATATAACAAAAGATCCAAGTTCCAGCTAACTTCCAACCCTAATCAAGCACTAGTGCGAGTACAATCACAAAAATTCAAAATACTAGACAACGCTAGCCTGTACCAGCCTCACGCCCGTGTTCGTATTCCCCTGTAAGGAAAACAAAACTAATAGGGTGAGGCAAAGCTCAGTGAGGTTCCAAAACTTCATGCAGACCCAAGTAGCAAGTTGGTCATTATGTAAAACTTGAGATCTCAAAATGAGCGAGCGTACAAGTTCATAAAAAGAAACAATAACACTACAAGTAACAAATTGACTAAATATACAACATTTCCAAGTATAAGGATATAGATGGCTCTCAAGAGCCAAATTCCCGTTGCATTACTTGATTCGAACCCGTTGAAACTCCGTCAACGTTTAAAGAAGCAAAACCATGACCGTAGATCTCCACTTTACACCAAATTTCATCTACTAATCAACGCCCTACCAGGCCCGAACTCCAAATTAAGAGTGATGGTAATACTCAAGTATATTGAATCCAGTGGACCATATCCAAAGGATTACACAATAAACAATAAACAATAAACAGTAACTATGGTTCGCCAGTCTCCTCGACCAAGCCGTTATTGACTCGATTCGACTGACTAACCAATAGGATGAGAATCCCAGGTAGTATTCAAGTTGTATACATGTATATCAAGTCAATAATAACAAGTAAACAGTAAGAAATTACATTAGAAAAAGTGCGATAAAGTACTGTGACAGCCCCACTTTCCCCTAAGGCGAACCAAAGGGGTTAGCGGACTGCCTGCCCAGCTCTCGCCAGGACTACGGTACAGTTTACGTCAATCTATAACGTTCCGGAACATCCCATTGCACGTAAACAAGTCAAAAGAGTCAAATAAAAAAAAAACGAAAAATTTGCCGAAGATGAATAGTGCAGGCTGCGTCAGAATCCGGCCGGAATCTGGCCGGATTTCCGGCCGGATTCTCGGCCGGATACTAGGCCGAGAGCAATCCAAAATGTTCTCCAAAACCCTCCACAATCCGGCCGTCAATCCGGCCAGTTTCTGGCCGGATTCCTGGCCGGATTCAGTCCAGTGACTTTTCGTTCAAAATTTTCCTTTTGCCGTTTGAAATCCAAATCGATTCAAAGTTCAGCCAAACATCAACCAAGCATATATACATTGAAATCCAACATTCCAAGCCAAATCGGCATACCAAAATATCCAACTAATCCATACATGTACAATAACCAATTACAAACCAAACATTGGAGGAAACAAAACACTTAGGGTTTCACCCTCAAGGAGCTATTCAAAATACATGTACATGAGCTCAACTTGTCATTCAACTATTACAATCTTTTCCAAAAGTGTTCATTTTCCTGTAAGGAAAACAAATGGAACGGTGTGAGCTAAAGCTCAGTGAGCAACTATCACAATAGCAGTTAAGATCACATAAGCATAACCATTCAAGTCAAGTATACAATTTCGAAGTAAAGCAATTCAGTGAAAGGATACAGTCGGCTCTCAAGAGCCCATTTCCACGCTTACATTCTTGATCCACACTCATTGACCCTCCGTCAATGTTAAAAGTACCAAACCGTAGACCTCACTTCACTTCCATTCCTTCCACCCAACATACCCCAACCGGGCCCGCACTCCATTCAGTCATTTTGGTAATACTCGAGTTTACCGGAACCAAGGGTCTCATTACCACAAGGTTCCCCAGTACAGTCCCCGTGGCATGATAATTTTCACGACCAAGCCCTCGCCGGCTCGATCCAATTAACTACCATACGGGGTTGAGCTCATAAATGCAGTAAAGCCATTGGATACTCGTCCAACGACACCAAATCAGTTTCCATGAATGGAATGCAGTATCTCATATATCCAGTGCAGTCTTTCAGTAAAACAATTAATAGTCATGAATAAAATCACAAGGGGTGAGGGCGATCAAGTACACCCTCACCTCAATCATTCCCAATAACCAAGTAAGCCTTCAAGGCATCAAATACACATAGCACAAAGCCACATTATAACAAGTAGGTGAGTAGTATACTCACAAAGTGAGAAAATGATGTTTCATGCACCGTCGTTAAACGAACGTCGTGCACCACCGTTTCCTCCTAGAACAAGTGAACAATTACCATAAGACTCGATAACGAGTCACAAAGCCAAGCCAATTATAACCCAATAGGGTTTCATGCATGGAAATTCAAGTGTTAAATACGTAACCTTTACTCAAGTTGAGAATATAGTTTTCTAAATTTCGAGTAAAAATGCGGGCAGCATGCCCTTTGTGTTTACCAAATTCTCCAGCCATAAGGCTTCATTATTTTTCTTCAATCACAACCCAACAACACACATATAAGCATTTCATGTCAAGAGCCGTTCCATAGCTCACAATATCATAAAACAAGAAACCATACCGAGCCATAAACAACACCAATTCACAACCCCAATAGGGTTTTATAAACATATACTAGCATGAAAGCAAACCAGAAATTAAGAAAGGCTTTAATGTTGGCCTTGATAAGAAAACCGGTTTTGACGTCATAATGCGGTAATGGCACAACTCTCACTACAATTATCGGTTGGGGGTGTAAGACCCACCATTTCGAAGCTATGAAACAGGGCTACAACAATGTAGAAGGCCTCTCAGTCCAAATCCTAGCACAACTAGGTCAAAGGTGCCAAATACCAAACCAGAACCGAAATTGCAGGTTCCCAAATCACACAAAACTGTAATACGTGAATCTCAGCCTACATAGGTCCAAATGCCGAAATTCCAAAGGCATAAGTTAGCTAAGATATCCAGCTACATTTCATCAGAAGACACCAACTTAAAAATCCAAACCAAATCCAGTCAAAACAGGCAATTACTATCGCAGTTCCGCACATTCTGTTCACCAAAAACAGCAACAGTAAAAACGGCATAACTCTCTCTATACTACTCCAAATGCCCTGAAATTTTGTAGGCACTTCATACTCACCAATACCTACAACTTTCATGTTTTGAGTAAAGTCCAATTCGGCCTCTAGCTATGACCTAAAATTTCGGACAGAATTGGGAATAATATGAACCCTAACTTTCCATTTTCCATCCAAATCCAAAATTGATTACATTTTCCTATCCAATACACCTCATAGAGTCATTATCAGCCATTACCATTCATCATACAAGGCCACAACATCCCATTCATATTAAACCAGAAAAATTCCCAATAAAATAAAAACTTCACCAAAACTCTTCAAATCAAGATAAAAACCAGAAATTTCAGCACTCTTATCACTAATAAGCACAACATAAGCATCATTAGGTGTAGTAGGGTGTTTCAAGCTTCACTTACCAAGAACCAAGAGAGAGGAAGATGTTGTGCACCTTAGTCCTTCAAACAAAGTTCACCAAACAACTTACTATCACTAGAAGGAAGAATTTTATGGAGTAGAATCTATTCTAGGTGATTAGTTGTGGAAGATTGAGTGAAATGGAAGCTAAAAGTTGAAGAATTTCCTTCCTTCTTTGAGCTTGAGAGGTTCGGCCATCAAGAGTGAAAAATGGTGCATTTTTGTGATTTTTGAAGATATATAACCAAGTTGGGTCAAAGGTCAAAAATGTGAATAGTATTTCTTAAGGTCAAACCAATACTTATGTGACACTTGTCACCTCATTAAATGCATTCTTATCATTCTTTTCTCTCTCACATCAATCACTTCACACATACTACTTATCTCTTAACACCCGATAAATTTTCCACAGTATCCGAAACTTAACCGTATTGGCCGAATTTTCCCGAACTTTTCGCACTAGTGGGTCCCACGTCCAATACCTAGTCTTAATTTTCTAAAAACTCTCCAATACTAGAAAAATCATCTAAAAAACTATAACTGCTCATGAAATCCACCAAGAAAATATTCCTAGGCCAGAAAATGCAGAAAACATGAAATTTAAGGGGGGAAAAACCCTAGGAAAATATTAGGGCAAAACGGGTTCTCACAAGTACACCCTTGCCCGTCTAAACAAGTCAAGTATTTCTTTCAAATATCAAGTTCAATCATGCACTAGGAAACACTCACCAATGAGTTATTACTTTTCAAAACCACGCTCAAGTTCAATTCCCTAGCTAGAGTCCAAATTTGCGATAAAATACCATTTAACAGTTTGAAATCAATTAGGGTTCAAAATATAGGAGTTTCGCTTAAAGAAAATCAAGTAAATAAAACTCATTTAAGTAGTACTCATTTTACTTATCAAATTCTAGAAAATTCATGCTCGCTCTTTTAGTTTCGATAAAGAAGCTATTAAAACGTTTAAGTTCGCAACTTTGGGAAAAAACTAGAAAATCGTGTTTAAAGTGGCCATTACTTTGTTTTTGAGAAATATACACTTTTGAGCAAAACTTTTAGCTTATAAGTCACCCACAAGGTTATTTAAGCATCTCTACATAACTAAGTCCCAAGTCGAGCACAAGTCACACACTTATTTTCGCTTTCACTCACTTATCCCACGAGAGAAAAATTGAGCAGCGTTTCCTTTGTATTTAACAATTTTTTCAGCCATTCAAGGCTTCATTTTCTTTTCAAATCAGCCCCAAATCAACACTCCAAGTAAGAATATAAAGATAGCTCTTAATCTATGCCATAAACCATCCAATTGTAACTCATTTCTAGCAAATAATCAACCAATACCAAGCTGAAAATTTCTTAGCAAAGCTGGAATTTCATCTTTTAAAGCTAAAATGTCACAATCATGCTACTAATCACTTCACAAATTCCATATCCAAACTCCACACCAATATAATATAGTTTAACAACATAAAGCAAGGCTAAAATGGCAAAACCCTAGCTGAAATTTCACTAATCTACATCAAAACTAGAAGATCATCCATAATATTCCAAGATTCAAGGCATCTAATCCATATGTTGCTAAAATAAGAAAGAAAAAGGAAGTTTTAGCCTTATACCTTCCAAAATACTTGAAGAAAGTGAAGAACCAAGCTATTTCTCCCAAGAAATTCACCACTCCAAACTTCTTAAGCACCAAGGGACTAGTTTAATCAGTTTAGATTTTGAGATCTCAACTCACACAAGGCAAAATCAAGATAAAGTTGGAAGTTCTCCTCTCTTGTTTTTCTCTCCCAAGTTTCGGCCACCATGAAGGAAAAATGGAAGAAATGTAGCCAAAATGAAAGATAAGAAGGAAAGAATTTGCCTTGGTCAACTCTTCTTTGATTGCCAACACTTGGCACATCAAGATTGCTTTTTTTTTTTTTTTTTTCTTTTCTTCCTTTTATTTGGTCAAGAATTTCGGCTGGTTTAGGGGTTAATTTAGGGCTGATTAGATGAAATAAAAACAAGAAGATTAGGGTAAAAAAGTATTGGTCAAACGGTGTACTCAACCGGTAACAAACAGCGCACGTCGATTCAAACCTATTTTCCTTAACTCTCTTGTACTTGTGTTTTAACTTATGATTCACTAACTTATTATTAGCACTTCTAATCATACACTTTCTCTTACTTAATACTCGCTCTTATCCATCAAATTTAATACACACACCTCACCAAGTGATCACACTACCAAAATGTGCAAAAATCCTAATTTGCTCTAACTATAAAAGTAAAAGTAAAACTCTCAATTCTATTATATATTACAACTGTTGAGGGAATAAAATTAGTAATAAAAGAAATTATAAATTAACTTATTCAAAATAAGAGGGAATTATAAGAAAATATAAGCAAATTTTCAAGTCGCCACAGGAAGTAGCGACCACTTTAAACACGATTTATTAGTTTCTTTCACCAAGTTGAGAACTTAAAATGTTTAAATCGTTTCTTTATCGAAAACAAAAGAGCGAGCACGAATTTTCTAGGGTTTAATAAGTATTATGAGTATTACTTAAATGAGTTCTATTTACTTGATTTTCTTTAAGCAAAACTCCTATATTTTGAAACCCTAATTGATTGCAAGTTGTTATACGATATTTTATTGTAGATTTTGACTCTATCCAGGGAGTTGAACCTGAGCTTGATTTTGGAAAGCAGTAATTATTGGTGAGTGTTTCGAAGTGCATGTTTGAACTTATTACTTGAATGAATTGCTTTGTTATTGTGATTGGACAGTATTTGACTTGTTTGATTGGGCAAGGGTGTACTAATGTGACTTATTACTATGCACTGGTTACAATTGGCTTGATATATATGTGTGTATGGCTTGCATACTGTCTGGAATTTCAAAAATCCTGTGGCTAGTTAATCGAGTTGAACCGGCAAGTGTTTGGTCGGTAAGATAACGAACCCTGGGTCTACTGCTTTGTCGAGTGGAATGTTATCTTCTCGACTAATTGGTATGTTCGAGTATGACCACCATTGTTTATAGTGGAGTTCGGGCCCAGTAGGGGGTTTAAATGGTGGACGGAGATTGGAGTTAAGTGGCGCGCTACTGGACTGGTTACACTGCTTGAAAGTTGCCGGAGTCTAAACTGCTACTTGGTGAATCTATGGCGGAGTTAGCTCGCAAGAGCTACTGTATCCTTTTATTTGGAAATGTTGGATATCTAATGATTTGCTATTTGAAGTGTTATTGCTCACTTTTATGAACTTTTGCTCGCTATTTTGATATTTCAAGTTTTATATTATGTTCAACATGCTACTTGGGTTCACATGATGCTTTGGAACCTCACTGAATTTTGGCTGACCCTATTAGTCTTTGTTTTCCTTACAGGGGATGCGAGCATAGGCGAGAGGCTTGTACAGGCTAGTTTCATCTAGTTTTTTTTTTTTTTTTTTACTTTTGTAATTATACTCGCACTAGTGCTCGATTAAGGTTGGAAGCTATTTAGATCTTGAATCTTTTATTATATTTGGGAATGTATGAACGTTTGAGATAGACATAAGTATAAATGTACATTTCAAGTTTGGGAACTGTTGTTTTATTTTTTTAAAGCTATAATTTGTTTTCTTGAGAGAAGAGAGTGAGTGAATCCTGACGAGAGTTGGGCAGGCGATCCACTAAACTTTGGGGTACGCCCTAGGGAGAGGTGGAGTCGTCACAGGTGGTATCAGAGCTTAGGTTTGAATTGGTCTGGATAGATTGAGTGACTTGTATATAATATGGCTTGTGTATAAATGTCTAAGTGTGGAACCCTAGAGAGTAGGCGACTAACTTAGTGTTACTTGTTTAGATTGTTTATTCTTTTGATGTTACTTGTAATGTAGACAATGGAAGGAAATGGCGAGAATGGGAGTGCCGAACAACCTCGACGAGTGCTTAGGTATTAGGAGCGCCCAGGAGGGCCGGTATTTTGATGAGCTCCAGGGTGTAGGATCTGACACTGTGACTGTTGGCGTACTTATTCATACCCCGATACAGTAGTCCTTGCCATAGCGAACGAGAGGGAGAGATTGGCTAGTGCCAATCATCGAGGCCAGATGGAGATTGATCGTCTGCAGGCTGTACTAAAAATGCAAGGGGATAGGATCCGTGTAGACACCAAATTTTTAATTTTTTAACTTTATTGGTTTAATTAATTTAATTTATAGCTTTATTTGTTTTAATTTTAGGTTTTTTATTTTTTTTATGTTTATTTTATTTTATTTTTATTATTTTGTCCTCGGGTCTCTTATTTTTGTTTGATTTAAGGTTAAAAGCATTTTTTCTACATACTAGATTTCAGGTAAAAGAAAAAAAGAAAAAAAAAGAAAAGAAGAGAAAATCAACAAGCAGAAAAATCTTTTGGCATTTTATCTTTTATTCCCGATTTTGCTCATTTTATTTGATGTTATTTTCATTTTTATTAAGTTATTATAAAAAAAAAGAGCAAGCTCACACGGGTGTGAGCCACACAGGATCCGAACCCTTGCCTTCATTTTTGCAAGCACAAGGTACAAAGCTGCGAAGAAAATTCCAGTTTCATTTATTCACTCCATTTTTCTCCTCCGTCTGATTCGTTCCAACAAAAGTCCCTAGCTTGATCCAAGGTTTGTCATAAATCATGAAGATCTAAGGTTGTAAAAATGTGCAAAAAAATGGAGTTTATTTGTGTGCCTTAGATTTTAGGTATCGGGAGTAAGTTGCTGGTATAAAAGCTGTGGGAAAACAGCCGTAGCCAAGGAGGGAGGGGGAGGAGTGACGGCTGAGGGTGAGAGAATAAAACATATGACGGCTGAGGTTGGAGGGAGAGAGAGAGAGAAAAATGAAGAGAGCATCGAGGGGCGGCTATGGAAAAAGGAAAGACAGAGAGCGACCGAGAGAGAGCTAAGAGGGGGCTTGCGGCTGAAAGAAAAAAGGAAAACAGAAGAAAACTGGAGGGGAAGTTACGGGAAAAGGGAGAAAGCTACGCAAGAGGAAAAACAGCTTTGAGAGCTACGGGAAAAAAGGCGGCGAGGGTTAGACAGAGGGCTAGAGTGAGGTAGGGGAGAGTAAGAGAAAAACCCATGGGCTTTGGAGGGGAAAAACTAGAAAAGGAAATGAAGGGAACGGCGGGTTAAGAAAAAAGAGCTTCAGCTAAAAGAAAAACAGCGGAGAAAGAAACCCGAGGAAGTGTGGTGTTGCGGCTGAAGTCAAACAGAGAGAAAAGTTGATGGACGGCTGAGGGAAGGTGGTGGAGAAGAAAAGAGAGATTGAGAACTTGGGAGAGAGGGAACAATCTGAAAAATCTAAGGGAAAAGGGCTGGGTTTCAGAACAACGGAAGAAAGTTTTCTGAGCAAGGAAGAAAGGAGGTCTGGTGTCACTTCCCCACGGAGCAAAAGGGCTGTTGGAACCATTAACCTTCACTACTGCCACCACTTCAGCCCTCCATCAACGCCGGCAGACCTTTATCGAGGGACTTTGATTGACGGCTGAAAATTGAAGCAAAAAAGAATAGCGGCTGAGAAAACAAAAGGGCTGAGGGAGCAAGAGCAAGGAGTGACGGCTAGAAAGACTGAGGGAGAAGGAAAGAAAAGCCAAGCAAAAGTGGCGGCGGTAAAGAAAGCCAGAACTAGAAATGATTTTCTGCAAAAATTTCGGCAGAACAGGCTGGTTTTCGGCACCACTTGCGGCATGATTATCTCCTTTACAGTTGTTTAATTCGATTGGATTTTGGTTTCTGCATCAACTAAGAAGCCAGGGGAAGAACTCTTGTTCAGAAATGGTTCACAGAAAGCACCTGGAAAGCCCTTGAATCTGGCTCCCAAATCATCAGCTTGGCTTCGCGGGTG
This sequence comes from Coffea arabica, assembly GCF_036785885.1. NCBI lineage: Eukaryota > Viridiplantae > Streptophyta > Magnoliopsida > Gentianales > Rubiaceae > Coffea > Coffea arabica. The sequence goes on along the minus strand of NC_092318.1, from coordinate 7,798,609 downwards.
CGGGTTCGAAATCGCCATGAAGTCAATCCAGCAGCTTTTCACGGAAATTCCTGACCTGATTTTGATCCAAAAGGCTTCATCAGGTACTCTTCTGAACTAGTCTTATAGTCCCTCTCTTTGTCATTTGTTGGTTTAGTCATTTGCAGTTTTCTTTCTTTCCATTTTGCTGCATTTTATGTCCAAGAGCCTCGTTGAATTTTTCCTCTTCCCCTTGTCCCGGATTCTTGCAGTGGTTGTTGAATGAGTTGAGATTTGTTTAAGTTAGGTTGCATCAATGTATTTCGGCTGAAGGAGGAAAGTTGCAGCCCTTTTGTCTTTTCCAGATTTGCACATTTCTCTTGAATCTGTATGACGTTTGACTCTAGTTGTGCGGTTGAGTGAGTTAGGATTCATTTGAATCACTGAGCATGTTTCAGCCAAATAAAAAGAAACGAAATTGCAGCGGCTTCGCCGAATGTGATGCTCGGTCGCATGAGTTTTGATTTGTTTGATTGTTTTTTTTTTTTTTTTGTGTTTGCTGGCTGCAATGCATTCGGCAGGTCCGTTTTCTGCTGTTTCCCCAGTTGCTACCCCCTCCCTCTTTTTGTTAATGCTGTTTTTTAGCGGTAATAAGTATAAGTTGTGCATTTTCGATGGCTTGGGACTGATCTGCATCATGTGCAAGTTTGATAATGAATTTCGGAAGAGAGAAATGAAGACATAAATTGTAAAAAAAAAAACAGATTTGCACGCTCTTCTGTTCTGATTTTTTCTTCTCCTCTGTTTAAACCCGAGAGTTCTTGTTGTTTGATTCAAATTTGGTTTGATTGAAGTAGTAGTTGTGCGCTTCAAATTGTGTCTAAGAGCTGCATGTGAAAACTCAGAAATGAAAAAGCTTGCGGATGTGAAGGTTGTAGGACAATAGCTCCTGTTTGTAGAATTGTTTCTACGTAGCATGCATGGAAATAATTCTAAAAAGTTACACTTTAAACCCCAATTTTTCAAACTAATTATTCTAAGGCCCAGAAACTTTGGAAAATCAATCGATTTGGGACCTTTTAAATGTGAATTTCCTTTGATATGCTCTAATAAGATTTTTGGACAGGTTGTTTAGGAATATTGGGATGGAATTTGAATGTTTAATGTGTTTTTGATATATTTTAGTTGTGATTTGGATCCTAAGTGGAATTTTGGGTATTTCGTGATTTGAATGTAGCAAATTGACTTTCATTTATTCTTGTGGACTTTATGATTGATTTTACTATTTAATTGGTGCCTTAACCTTTTTATTGTTTTGAAGCTCTTTTTCCTTCATTTGATTACCATTGCAAGAGAGGTACACCCTATCCCTTATTTACCTTTCTTTGACCCTCTGTGTTTATGTGATTTATGTGCTCAATTGCATGCCCTTTGAATGTTTTTTTTCCATTTTTTTATTTATTTATCCATTTTATTTGTTTTTAGTTATTTTCAATTTTGATCATTTGGGAAAGCACTTGAATGCCACAATTGTAATAGTTAGATTCATTTTAACTATTTATTTCATTCCATTTCCCCCTTTTAGATTGTAGTAGGCCTTTCCCCCTAAAAATGTAATAGTTAGGGCCTTAATTGCCTTATGTGTTTTGCATGTCTATGTGCTATGTGTTTAATCGCTTTCTTAGGTTTTGGCATCTAGATATGCATGCTTATGTGTTATGTGAATTACGTGCTCACATGTCTACTTGCTTTAATTATGCACGTTGCTTATATGTGTGTATGATGGATGCAAATGCACGTAACCGTGGCTAGTCCAACGCTAGTCATGGATGTCCCCTCGAGCTCTTACAAGTCCAATGCTTGTGAGAGAGCGTAGACGTGGGCTAGTCCAACGCTAGACCCAATAGGGCCCCTTCTCGCTAGTACATACTCGCATGCCTTCACTACATCTCCATTCATTCTTTCATTTTAGTTTTTTTCATTTTTGCATGACCCTTCACTCCCTTTCCCTTACACATTTAGGATTACATTTTCATTTAGATTAGCTCATTTGCTTGTTTAGGTTAGGAAGTCACCCCTTGGATATGGGATATGGACGAGTTTGGCTTTCTAGCCTTAGCACGCTCGTATTCCCTCTATTAAAAGGGAAAATTGAGTCACGACCATTAGTCCCCCGTACCCGTCTTGCTTGCATTCCTCTAGGATTCATGCATTTCATTTATCCACTATCACATGCACTTTTACTTCATATTCTATCCATTTTTCCACATTTTCACTTCACACAACTTTTATTTTGCACGTTTTCACTTTGCCACTTACACTTTATAGACTATCACGTGCACACACGCACTTCATACTATCACTTTACTCACCTTACTTTGCACATCCATTTGCACACTTCCACTTACACACTATTATTTTTTATATTACTTTTCCACTTCACACAAACTCATATTTTCACATTGCATACATTCATTCCACTCATTTTACGTCATTAGCATTATTCGTGAACTCTCCAAAGAGTCATTATTGGGCATCACAATTAATGTGATTGGCACCATTCAAACTTTGAAGAGAAATTTTACCCCCCAATGCCCCCTAGGTCTAGGTTTTGCATTCATATAGTACATCCGAATGTGATAAATCTTTTGGTTAAAAAATAAGAAAATCTTTGACTAAATCGCGCAACTAGCCTTGGCTAGGTTGAGAGGGTGCCTTGGAACTCGTCCTTGCCTTCCCTCTCATCAAATGTGACTCCCGAACACTTTCTCTGATTTTTGTAGATTTAGGAGTCGTTTAAAAGGGTTTTTCTATAATTTTGCTCAAAAAATTTATTTTTTAGGTGACTTGGTACACCTTAACTCAATACCAAGTGGCGACTCCAATTTTCATTCAAAACCCTTTTAAACTATTATTTTGGGTCGAATCGTCGCACTTTCAAGTCCCATTTAGACCCATGTTTTTCATTCATTTTTCAAATCAAAAATTTGCTTTTTAATTTATTTATTTTTCTTGTAAAAAATGGGGCGCGACAGCTGGTGACTCCACTGAGGACTTAGAGAGTCCGAGCATTTGATTTAGTCGATTCTTTTATTCTTTTAACCTTCTTATATATTACATTTGGATGCTTAGGATTGCATTTTTTCCTTTTTTAGGATTTTCGCATTTCGCGCGTATCAACTCACTTCCTCACACATTCGCCTACGATTGTTTTGATGGATGGATGGTTTATTTATGTGATTTCGCGCTTTGCATTGCATTTGGGTGGGGGATATTACCCTAGAGTCTCGCATTGGTTCTTGATCCCTCCCCTCCAAACGAGCACTAGCATACGTGCATACGCTTTAATTTTTCACCCCTCATTTATTTTTCTTTTAGTGGCTTGTCACGCCACTCCACCCTATTAGGATTTTAGGCGACTCACTTGGACTTGTGATCGCGACACGATGTGTGCGTAGCATGATCCGAGGGGTCACTCAATCTTCCATTTTAAGCTTTGGGTTCATAGCCTTTAGCTTTTAGTTGAAAGTTGAGGATTTTTTATAGATTCACTCATGACATGTAGCCGTGACACGATGTGTGCGTAGCAATGTCTGGGGAATCGCTCGAGCCACCGACAAAGAACCTTGGGATTGATGACTCTCGGTTTCCAAGTCTGAAGGCTCGGGGACCTAAAACCTATCGAGTCTAGATGCATTAGTGAGCCCCAGCCTCATGCATCCATGATAGTTTTGCCTAGGATAGAGTCTGCTTTGCCCTATTAGGGACACTACTCACGAGGGGAGGGATTCAACCCCTTTTCCCTTTTATTGCTTTATTTCTTTGTATTGATTTTATTGCTTTATCTCGTTGCTATAATGTGTTATGTGTATTTATCTGACTGAACTAACTTTTCTTGGTTTTGTCCACATTGCATTCACAAACCCTAGCAAATAAGAGGTCTGGCATGACCTTCTTTTAGAACCTACCATTGAAAATGACCTATTGCACGTTTAAGAAATTTTGATATATTTTGTTCATAAATTAATAATGCCATACCATTTTAGGCCTACCCTGGCAAATAAATGGTTCCTTAGGTCACGTTTCATTTCGAATTGCACATTTTGCTGCTTTAATAAACTAGCATCACGTATAAACCATAGAAAGGGAACGCCATTTAGGGGATCCCGTGTTAGGAATAAACCGCCTTGTGTCTCGGATATTTAATCCAAGGAGACTTGCACATTTACATTTTGTACCATCCAAAGGGGTAGTGCACAATGTAAGGTAGGATCCGATCATTTTCATAGAGCGATCTTTGGAATATGAACGTCTAATAATCACTTTTTGGCCACTTTATCAAAATTGGTAAAAATTCCTTGCAAAAAGGACATTAATTTGAAGAAATTCACAAATAATTCCTCACTATTGAGACGATAAATAAATTGAGGCCAAAATTTGATTTTAGAAGGATCATAGACTAATGCATCGCAATAAGTTTTTTGAAATTACCAGTGGATAGATTGATTTTTAAATAAGCTGTCAATTCTATTCAATCAACTGGACTATTTTATTCACCAATTGCATCCAGTCCATTTTATCAATTTGTTCATTTTTAGGGCAAGCTAGTCGATTTTGAATTAATTTGACAAGTTTACCCATTTTAGGCAATCTAGTCGATTTTGAATAGACCACCAATTTCATTTAATTCATTTGATTAGTCTACCCATTCTTAAGTCAATTCAATCAATTTTGAATAAATCATCAGTTTCGTTCAATTTCATTTGACCAGTTTACCATTTTTAGGGTGATCTAGTCAATTTTGAATAAATCATCTGATCCATTTGACCAGTTTACCCACTTTTAGGGCAATTCGGTCGATTTTGAATAAATCATCATTTCACTTAATCAATTGATTTCATTCACTTCATTTGATTTGTTTAATTCATTTTTAGGGTTATCCATTCAATTTTTTTGAATAAATAATCAAATTTCATGCAATGCATTTGACCCTTTTACCCTTTTAAGGTAATCTAGTCAATTTGAATAAATTATCAATTTCATCCTATCCTCTTGATCCGCATATTCCTTTTTTAGGGTTTAAATCTAAAATTCACTGAATAAATTAGTCGAGGCATTGTGATCCTTTCAAGAGTAAGCTCTCTTTCACATATCATGTGTTGATCAAAGTAAGCAATCCATTCGGATTTTGTTCTCATTTTTTAGGACGAATGTTTCTTCTCACTCCAAATTGGCCAAATTTTTCAAATCATTTTTCACTCAATCAGTTGATCGGATTCATCAGGTATTGTATAGTGCCTACCCTAGAGGATTGCATTTTCATGCTAGGCCTACCCTTGGCATAAAAGGGTTCCCCCATAGGACATGCATACCGATTTTATAGTCTTGATTACTAAATTTGGGTATTTTTCTTTTATTTTTCCCCCTTCCCCCTGCATTCATAAAAATATTTCAATAAGGTGAAAATATCTTTCTATATCTGATAACAATTTTAATCTGATAAAGTTTGAAAATTACAAGTATTATTTGATTCTTAGGCAGACCCTACAATATGAAATCAAAAATTCATCTGAAAGCGCTCGTGCAAAACATTTAAGAGATTTCATTGCTTAAAGGAAAAGGGGGCTATTAAGAGAGAAAAGTGTGTATACACGTGCAAAGGAGTTCTTTAGAATTTTTCTTATATGTATTGCTTTAAAATTTTCTCAAACATTGGCAATAATGAAACTTTTATTTAGACAATTATTTGTTTTGTATATACTTGTCTACATTTCATTCTTTATTGAGCTCATTAAGAGATTTCATGATGAATTTTAAGAAATAAGCTCAAACTGAGATTTTTCAACCTCTGCCTGAAAATTCACAAGTGTATGCTTTCTAAAATCCTTACAATAAGAGTGCTCAAAATTGAAAAGTGGTCACTCAAAAGACCCCATGAGATACCTTTTCTCCTTCACTTAATCACAAAATAAAATCAGTCACATTGATTGATAAATTACAAATTGGGGCGATCTTTGCTTGAGAAATGCCCACTGGATTAACCAAATTCAATTCACATCTAAGTGAAAGCAAAACGTGCGTTATTCTTGTTTGTTTTGGAAATTTGGAATGATATTTTGAGCATTCGTTTCTCTACTTACACAGATTTTATCATTTGCTCTCCCATTTGAGCTTTTAAAAGAATAATTTCGTTTCAAATAAGTGCATTGATGATCACTACCCTACATTGGAAAATTTTCAAATATCAAAAGGGGAATGGATTTTCAATGACCATTTCGTTACTTTGATTGTCATGAGGTGTAAGAATGATACTTTGGCCATCGTTTCTACAACCTAAACACCATTTATCCCTTGCATCCTCATTTGAGCTAAAATTGATGGTTCTTTTCAAAAGCACTTACGATCGCACCCCACATTGAGGAGGGAGATTGGAGAATTTTTCAAAAAGGAGAAAAGCAAAAATGCTAAATTAAAAGAAAAGAGAGAATCACAAATTGGAGAAATTTGTTTCTGCAGGGGTTTCAAAGAAGAAAAGAAAAGAAAAGAAAGAGTTTTGTCCGCGCGGATCGCCTATGTTTCACAGATATGGATGAACAAGGGTCTTCCTCAGTCAGTTAATTCAGATACATGCAAGAAATTTCGCATTAAAGAAAGTTTCCTTTCAGGGTTAATGTAAGGAACGGAATAAAAGTCAGGCCTTCTTCTTTTCCAATCAAACGTTCTATCCCTAGTTATCCCTTTTGAACTTTCAGAATAAAATACTTCATTTGGCAACCCCTGAGAATCGCAAACCCCACACTGGGACAAGTTTGAGTTGAAAAGGAAAAGTTTCAAGAAGGAGAAAGTGATAAAGCAACAAAATCAAAAGACAAAAGAAGAAAAGAGAACCTCAGTTCAAAAATAAATTGGGGCAAATTTTGTGAAAAGTTCAAAAGAATGACAGAAGGCCGAAAAATCAAAAGAAGAAAGAAAATGAAAGAGAAAAAGCCTCAACCGAGAATAAATTGGGGCCAGTTCTGATTTAACCCTAAAAGGGGGTTGATACAACAATGCGATCTCGGATTCTTCAAACCGTTTTTGAAATTCGCTTTCAAGCCTTAACTTTTCTAAGCACCCCACCAAATCCCATTATGAAAGCCGAAAGTCCTGACTTCTGTTCTTTGCAATATCTCCGTCAAGGAATTTTCTAATTGGCAAGTGATGTTCATATACTGATGCCAAGGAATTTTTTTGAATGTATTTTTGAATTGATTAGGTGTGAGGTTGACACTGCTCTTCATGTGAAACCCCGCGAGGGCACTCTTGAAAAAAGGAAAAGAAAAAAGGAAAAAACGAGCAAAATGAATGCAAAAGAAAAATGCAAAAAGATTTGATGCTAAAAGACTCTGTTGAGTGATGATAAAAAGTCAAACGAAATTCAAGATCTCGGAGTCCAAAATGAGGGCAATTTTGAGAAAAATGCGATCTTCGGTGCAATGTCCTTGAAAGTCTTATTCTTTAACTATCGTTTTCAAGCCACATTACAAGCTCATAAAGTCCATCGCTGACTTATCCCTCATGACGATCCAAAGTGAGATTATACTCGTAAGAAATCCATCAATTATTTGTGATCATAAGGGTATAACCAATTTTCACAAGTTTAGCTATCATTTCTACTCATGTGTTGCAAGCTTATAAAACTTATATGTGGACTACGTTTTCTTAAGAAATGAGGGTGACAAACTATTTGCTTTCACTAAGATGTGATTTTGAATGGGCACAAAAATAAAACAAAATCTTGACCTCCCATTTCCTTTAGCCACTTCCAAATCAGAAATAACGCCCACTTGATTGGTCTTGAAAGATGAGCCAACAAGAGGTGGTGACCCGTTACCCTAAGCACTGATGCTAAAAGTGAGGAAGAAATCTTTTTCAGCATTATTTTGAGAAATTCATCGTGAAATTTTCTATATGAGTTAAGCAAAACGTTCAATTTTCTTCACATTATATAGGAAACACAGTTTCTTACTTTGTTCAAATAAATGGAGAGGCATCCAAACCAATTTTTGCAATCAAATGGGCCCACGCTGGGGCAAAATTTTTATTTGTAAGATTTCGTAAAATAAGCCCACATTGGGGCAAATTTTTATAGTCCATTTGAGGATTTCGTCAAACAGTCAAGCAAGACTTTCAAATCAATCACACTGCTTCTTACATTAGTAATAGTTGCAATATTTTGAAATGAAGTGCATGTTGTACTTTGGCAAGCCCCCTGTGCATGTATCCATGGCTGAAATCGACGAAGAAGCGTAAGTCAGAATCTTACGAATCAAGGCCTCAAGGAGGAACAACCATGCCGTAATGCAAAATCAATTGATCAGTTGCACAATAATTGGTGGAAACTGGGGCAAAATTATTTTTTGAAAAGATTCTCAAGAAATCAAACTTGAATTTAATTTCTTGTTCCTTGACAAATTTCAATTTGATCTCAGCGCCCGCCGCGCACCCTTCCATTCCCCATTCTTTACAACCACATTGAATTCACTGACTTCAACCACCGTTAGCATCGAGTCTATCTCACTAACGTGCTCGGGTGCTATCCTACTGACCGACCAATTTGTCAAAGGCAGGCTCGGGTGTAATCCCACTGACCGATCATCAAGGCAGGCTCGGGTTCAATCCCATTGACCGATCACCATGGCAGGCTCGGGTTTAATCCCACTGACCAATTCATCACACTGGGGCAAATCTTTGGATAATTTTTCGAACAAGTCTTATACAGTCTCTTCATACATACCAGCATTTCTTTTATTCTGCCACTAGCCGTTGGGTTAATCCTACTAGTGCGCATTTATTTTGTATCGTCATTAGCCGTGGGTCAGTCCCACTAGTGAGCATTTTATTTTGCATCGCCACTAGCCGTGGGTCAGTCCCACTAGTGCGCATTTCTTTTATTCTGCCACTAGCCGTTGGGTCAGTCCCACTAGTGAGCATTTCATTTTCACTGCCACTAGTCGTTGGGTTAGTCCCACTAGTGCGCATTTCTTTTGCATCGCCACTAGCTGTTGGGTCAGTTCCACTAGTGAGCGCTTCATTTTTACTGCCACTAGCCGTTGGGTCAGTCCCACTAGTGCGCACTTCTTTTATTCTGCCACTAGCCGTTGGGTCAGTCCCAATAGTGAGCACTTTATTTTATACTGCCACTAGCCGTTGGGTCAGTCCCACTAGTGAGCATTTCATTTTCACTGCCACTAGCCGTTGGATTAGTCCCACTAGTGAGCATTTCTTTTGCATCGCCACTTGCCGTTGGATCAATCCCACTAGTGAGCGCTTCATTTACACTGCCACTAGCCGTTGGGTCAGTCCCACTAGTGAGCACTTTATTTTATACTGCCACTAGCCGTTGGGTCAGTCTCACTAGTGCGCACTTCTTTTGCATCGCCACTAGCCGTTGGGTCAGTCCCACTAGTGCGCATTTCTTCTATTCTGCCAGTAGCCGTTGGGTCAGTTCCACTAGTGAGCACTTTATTTTATACTGCCACTAGCCGTTGGGTCAGACCCACTAGTGAGCATTTCATTTTGCATCGCCACTAGCCGTTGGGTCAGTCCCACTAGTGCGCATTTTTTTTATTCCGCCACTAGCCGTTGGGTCAGTCCCACTAATGTGCATTTCATGTTTCATTGCCACTGAACATGGGTCAGTCCCACCAGTGAGTATTTTATTTTTCATTGCCGCTAAACAGGGGTCAGTCCCACTAGCGTGCATGTTAGTTTTTTTGCCACTAGCCGTTGGGTTAGTCCTACTAGTGTACATACCATGATTTAAATTTTCTTGTTGGGGTCAGTCCCCTTTTAAATTTCTTGTTCGGGTCCGTCCCATGATTTTAAATTTTATTCGGGTCAGTCCCATGCTTTTAAATTTTATTCGGGCCAGTCCCATGGTTTTAAATTTTATTCGGGTCAGTCCCATGATTTTAAATTTTATTCGGGTCAGTCCCATGGTTTTAAATTTTATTCGGGCCAGTCCCATGATTTTAAATTTTGTTCGGGTCAGTCCCAAGATTTTAAATTTTTTTCGGGTCAGTCCCATGATTTTAAATTTTATTCGGGCCAGTCCCATGATTTTAAATTTTATTCGGGTCAGTCCCATGATTTTAAATTTAATTTTTTGTTCGGGTCAGTCCCATGATTTAATTTTATTCGGGCCAGTCCCATGATTTTAATGTTTGTTTGGGTCAGTCCCATGATTTAAATTTTCTTGTTGGAGTCAGTCCCCTTTTAAATTTCTTGTTCAGGTCAGTCTCGTTTTAAATTTCTCATCTAGGTCAGTCCCATTCTTTTTAAAATTTTTGTTAAAGGGGTCAATCCCTATTTCAGAAAGCGTCAGTCGTTCGAAGCGTTCGCAGCCGAATAACACAGGTAAGTATTTGGTGTCTATTTCTTTGTCTCAAGTTTTTCCAAAACTCAGACAAAGAGGGGCAAACTGTAGACACCGAATTTTTGATTTTTTAACTTTATTGGTTTAATTAATTTAATTTATAGCTTTATTTGTTTTAATTTTAGGTTTTTTATTTTTTTTATGTTTATGTTTATGTTTATTTTTATTATTTTGTCCTCGGGTCTCTTATTTTTGTTTGATTTAAGGTTAAAAGCATTTTTTCTACATACTAGATTTCAGGTAAAAGAAAAAAAGAAAAAAAAGAAAAGAAGAGAAAATCAACAAGTAGAAAATCTTTTGGCATTTTATCTTTTATTCCCAATTTTGCTCATTTTATTTGATGTTATTTTCATTTTTATTAAGTTATTATAAAAAAAAAGAGCAAGCTCACACGGGTGTGAGCCACACAGGATCCGAACCCTTGCCTTCATTTTTGCAAGCACAAGGTACAAAGCTGCGAAGAAAATTCCAGTTTCATTTATTCACTCCATTTTTCTCCTCCGTCTGATTCGTTCCAACAAAAGTCCCTAGTTTGATCCAAGGTTTGTCATAAATCATGAAGATCTAAGGTTGTAAAAATGTGCAAAAAAAATGGAGTTTATTTGTGTGCCTTAGATTATAGGTTTCGGGAGTAAGTTGCTGGTATAAAAGCTGTGGGAAAACAGCCGCAGCCAAGGAGGGAGGGGGAGGAGTGACGGCTGAGGGTGAGAGAATAAAACATATGACGGCTGAGGTTGGAGGGAGAGAGAGAGAGAAAAATGAAGAGAGCATCGAGGGGCGGCTATGGAAAAAGGAAAGGCAGGGAGTGACCGAGAGAGAGCTAAGAGGGGGCTTGCGGCTGAAAGTGTGAGAACCCTGAAAATATACATATAAATATCAGTGCATATTTTATTTGCATTTTAATTCTTTAATAAATTTTAGCACTAAGTCCCATTGTTTTTAAATAAGTACATAGAAATAAACGTTATGTGCAAAATAAAAGAATTGTGCTAGACTACCAAACTTCTTAGTTTTGTTACATTAACTTCATATTTCGATGGTAAACTATTTCATTGATCTAAGAATTAAATTTCTTTTTTGAATTCTAGTATTGTAATTAATTGTTTTGAAATAAAAGTGTAAAGATAATTTCTATGTAAAAAAAAAAAATAATATAATTGTGCCCAATATTGAATTATTCGGTTTTGTTACACTAAATTAATATTTCTCGAGTTAGAGTAATTTTATTGCTTAAAAACAAACTCTTTGAATTCCGATAGCTAATTTAATCGTTAATAATGTTAAGAGTTAATAGGAACCTTAGTATTAAGTTGCATTTGATAATTTTAGACAAAACCATTACAAGTACACTTAGTATACTTAGGACGTTAAAATCTCGATAATCAAATCTTTGCGAGATTAGTATATTATTAAGTATTCAAATTACATTTGGGATAAATTTTGGAATTAGATTAAGTTAGAAATAGGGACTTAAGTGGATATTAGGAGTGGATATTAGGAGAGCAAGTGAAAAGATCAAAATTACCCTCACAACCTCACGAAATAACCGTCTGTCACCACCTCACATTCGGCCAATACATTTCTTTCCCACTCCAACACACAACCGCACAAGCACTCTACCTCCATTGCCAAAACCGCGGCTCCACCTCCACTTTTCTTCACAATCCAACTTCTCACCTCAGCTCCACAACACCATTTCCCTTTCGGATCAGCAGCTGGAGCAAGGTAGGAGAGCTGAAATCCGCAAGCTACACCCAGTTTTCCAGCCGCAACAACCACCACAGCTCCACCATCTGCTCAGCCAAGACAACCCCAAACCAGTCGCGAGCCTAGGGAAATAATTCTGCCCAGATTTGTTCGTGCGTGAACGGAGCATTAGCAGAGGTACTTCTTGATCTAGTTTGAGTTGATTAGAGGGTTCTGGAGCTAACTTAAAATCTTGCATGTTGATTATTAGACTTCGGATGGTAGTTACAAAAACAGCAAAAATTTTCTGATGTGCGATAGTGCTTCATCCGAGACTGATTGGAATGATGCTACCTTAGATGATCAAACTCTGTTATTCTGAGCTTGTTGTGATGTTTAATTAACTAATCACTAACTAATTAAATTGTTCAAAGCTTTGCATGGGAACTTGGAACTTTCGGATGATGAACCAAGGAACATAAGAAATTCTGTTTTGATGTAGTAATGTTGCCGTGAGCTTGAGCAGAAAATGTAAGTTTAACTTGCCTAAATGTGACCCTCTGAATTGATCCCTGTGCTTAATTAGTCAATAACTAATCAGTTAAGCTGTGCATGTAGCAATGAGATGGCCTAAACCAGAAAAATAAAAAGGAAAATTTGAAAGTGGTTCATGCATGATCACCGAGGCTCATGGGAGAATTTCTGGATTTTTGGGAAATTTGTAGTTGCTAATTGAATTCAATTTTTGAGTTAAAAATGTCAACTAGTTAGCTAAGTGTTTAAACGCTGAATTGAGTACCTAATACCATACTTAAACCAAGGAAAAATTCGAACTAAAGTAGATTGGTTGCTGGAAATTTTGGGTGATAGCCGAAGGGGTATGATCCAGAATTTCAATATCGTTGGGAAAATTGTAATTTGTTTCTGGAAATTTATTTTATTTCCTTGGATTATGGTGGCTCAGAATTTCATAAGAGATGCAAATTTCAAGATATACAATTTGTTTAGCAACGAACCAATTAGTACATATAAAGTTGGAACCAAAAACGCTAGTATACAATTGCTGGAAATTCTCTTGTGATTGCCGAATATTGAGTTGAATTATCAACTTGGATTCTGGAAATTTTCTTGAAAATATAATGGTTAAAATGCCTGGAATATGTTGTTTGGGAATCTATAAGGAATGCATGGACGGCTTGAAATAAAAACATGTTGGTGTTAAAAGAAAAAAAAAAAAAGGAGTTTTTCATTAGTGGAAAATGAAACTCCAGATTTTCGGATGTCCCTGACCAGTCTCGATAAAATGTTTATATCTTGGTGTAGGAAAATCCGTTTAAGGCGCCGTCAGTGGTATTTGAAACTAGAATCATAGGCCTTTGACCTATAGAGATTTCGTATTTTTCCTCCATGTGTATCGCTGTCTGTGAATGTTTAAAGTAGACTGTTTTGCATGAATATCCTGTTTCTTTGAGAAACTAAACTTGAATTTGGATTGAGATTTTATCTTACTTGTGGTTCAAATTCTTGATTCAATTGTAGTTGGAAGTAACTAATGTCGTCAAGGGCCAATGATTGATGAAGCCCTTGGCCATTTGAATGACTTTATAAGTACCACGGTGTGATGAAAGTGAATTGCTGGAATGTCTTGGAAGCTTTACTTTTACTTTTACTTGCTTATGTTGGGTTTGCTGAGACCAAGTGCTAATGATTGATGAAGCCTTGGTTGATCATGTTAGTTTATTCGGAAATGCACTTGTTGAAATTTAAGGCTAATGATTGACGAAGTCCTAGTAATTTGTTATGTGATTTTTACCACATTTTGATTCATATTATGATTTCGAAACGGAATCGGAGCTGTGGAAGTTGTATCGACTTAGCGAACTCGAGTAACTGTGGTCAAATTAATCAAAAATATTTTTCCAGCTAGTATTATATTATAAAACTCCATATCTAGTGCTTTGCCTAAAAATTTTCCAACTCGATAATTTCCTTTAGCTCAAACTAGCCTTGATAGCTATAGTAAATAAGTTCTATAGCTTTTGAAAATTTTAAGTCTTATTTTAACTCCTTTTCTTTCCTTAAGCTTTGCACTTGGATAGTTAACTATAGGAAAAGTTCCAAAATACGAGTTTTACTAATTTTAGTGAAAAGCTTGAGAAACTTACTCGGCAAGAAACCTTATTTTTAGGTAAAATAGTTTAGTAATAATTTTGCAAAAACCATAGCTTTAAAGAAATGTTCAAAGTAACTTCCTAACGTGGATATTAAGAGATTTGTCGATTTATTTCAAGAAAGTAATACAAGTTATTTTTTTCAGGAAAAGTATCTTAATGAAAACTATAGGAAACAATCCTTCTACTTTGTCACGTATTAACCCAAGGGACTCTTGATTTCCTAAGGGAAAGTGAATTAGTAGTATGTAATTATACCTCAATGTCTATAAGCTTAAAAACGGAGTAAAAACTTATAGTTTCAATATTTGTTATTTTAGGGTATCGTGAGGAAGTGGAACTCGAATCCCAATTTGACATCTGAACTTCACTCTTGGTGAGTGTCCCTGTTTGTTCTATTCTTACATGATTAAGTGCTTCCTTGAATTTAAGTGTGATAATCGCAAAAATTGGTTTTGATCCATCGAAGTGAGCGGTGTGTACTTTACCACACTAGTCGTTCGAGTGGTGACTTGTGTAAAGCATTTTTTTTGTGAATCCAAGTGCTAGACGTAAAGTCGTTGGGTGAATCCCTCGACGAGTCAATAATAATAAATCAAGTGCTAGACGTAAAGTCGTTGGGTGAATCCCTCGACGAGTCAATAAGAGTAAATCAAGTGCTAGACGTAAAGTCGTTGGGTGAATCCCTCGACGAGTCAATAATAATAAATCAAGTGCTAGACGTAAAGTCGTTGGGTGAATCCCTCGACGAGTCAATAATAGTAAATCAAGTGCTAGACGTAAAGTCGTTGGGTGAATCCCTCGACGAGTCAATAAGAGTAAATCAAGTGCTAGACGTAAAGTCGTTGGGTGAATCCCTCGACGAGTCAATAATAATAATGTAAGTTCAGGACGTAACGTCGTTGGGTGAATCCCTCGACCAGTCTAAGGTACACTTGGGTATTATCGCCTTCCTATTTGTTTACTTCAGTCGAATCAATACGTGCTAATTGTTTTAATTGATTGCATGTTTTTGGGGCACCACTGAGCTTTAGCTCACCCCACGTTTAATTGTTTTCCTTGACAGGTCTTGAAGTTTGAGAAATCTGAGCAGTGCTGATTTCTTTTAATTTGTACTTGAATCTTAAGACTGCAGTTTACCGTTGTATTGTATTGTGAATTGAAAAACGTATTGGTTATTTTGGATTGCCACTTGAAGCTGGAAAATGTTTAAACCCTAATTATTATGTTTGGCTTGTATGGTTGTAATCGTGGTGTGTGACAGTATATATCCGGATTGGTACGACCTTATACCTTAGAGGTAACGCGTGAGATGTATAAGAGCCGTCGACTGGCTATCTTCTTTACTGCTATCTCTGAAGTTAATGTAGATTTAAGGATGATCCTATCTGGGAAAAGTTGTTTTGTAACAGATTAGGTTATTCTTCGGAAGGATCCGGGTTAGTGTGCGTGCGTGAGTCCTGGCGAGAGCTGGGCAGACGGCCCGCCAACCCTCTGGTTCGCCTTAGGGGGAAGTGGGGTCGTCACAGGTGGTATCAGAGCTCTTATCGAGCTCGTGCCGGGAAAGGATTCTCGGACTGTGGGGATTGGCTTGTTAAGTGTGAAACAAAAGTCGATAGTTGAGGATATTAGATATGTATGTTGGGTAGGAATCTCAAATGTAGGTAAGTTACTCTTGGGACTGGCCAGCCTGAGATGTAAATTATCCTATTGTCGGATTCTTGTACCCGAATACCAGATATTTCATTCAATGATGTATTTGCAAATTTGGAAGAATTTAGTATATTGCATTATGATGTGATTAGAGATCAAATCCAGAAAAGTAGAACCGAAAGTATCAAGTTTAGCTTTTGAAAGATAAAAGTGAAGAGCCAATAGTGAGATCTTGAAGATTAGTGCCAATTCTGTACTTAAGATGAATAATTTTACTAGTCATTCAATGGTAAATGGAATATATGCCATCTCTTACCCAAAATAATGGTTTAGACATAGAATTGAGTGAAATAGTAGTTTAGACAGGAACTATGCAGTTGTGAACAGCTTTAAACCTTGAGGAGAGTCTTTAAAACTGAGGTGAGATAAGTTGACGAATTTGCCATGTGAGGTGAGTTATCGATGACATTGTGGTTCCTTAAGTTTTACTGGAGGACTATTCGGGACTAACGTCCAAAAGGATAAAGATAACTAGTTGTTAGGTTATTAGAAAAGCCAATGTATGAAATGTTTGAGATCATTTAGAATACTTAAGAGTCATTGATGTACTTAAGTAATGATCATGTTATTCGATTTAATATTAGACGTGGTAGATCTACAATCCACTAAGGTTAAGTTGAATCTAAACTAAGGGGTTGAGCTATTAGTTATGTGGTTATAATAATTTGCGTATTATTGAATTGTTTTCTTTCGTGTTTATAAAGATTGAAGTTTGAGTTATGTATGAAAATATTGAATGTATTCGTGAATTGTTTGGCTCTTGAAGTTGTATGAAATTGGTGTGCAATGTGACTCATATTGTGTGTATGAAACTTGATGACTACACGTCTACTTTGTTATAATGTTGAAAAAAAAATAAATAAATAAATTCTCGAACCAACTCAATTCCAAACACCAATGGGTGATAAGAATATAATCAGTAGCTTAACTCATAATAATTGCGAATTCTGGATCGGAGGGCATAAAATACTAGTGGATCTAATCAGAGTGGATATAAAAGGTTATGATGTTATTATAGGAATGAATTTTTTAACTCATCATCATGCTAAGCTTGATTTCAGAGCAAAAGTGTTAGAATTTTGGATTTCCGGAGAAGCAACTTGGGAGTAAGAAGAAGAAATACAGAAAAAGTATTCCGATTTGTTTCTCAAGAAAGTGTGAATTTTGAGGACAAAATTCATTGTAAGGAGGGGAGGATGTGAGAACCCTGAAAATATACATATAAATATCAGTGCATATTTTATTTGCATTTTAATTCTTTAATAAATTTTAGCACTAAGTCCCATTGTTTTTAAATAAGTACATAGAAATAAACGTTATGTGCAAAATAAAAGAATTGTGCTAGACTACCAAACTTCTTAGTTTTGTTACATTAACTTCATATTTCGATGGTAAACTATTTCATTGATCTAAGAATTAAATTTCTTTTTTGAATTCTAGTATTGTAATTAATTGTTTTGAAATAAAAGTGTAAAGATAATTTCTATGTAAAAAAAAAAAATAATATAATTGTGCCCAATATTGAATTATTCGGTTTTGTTACACTAAATTAATATTTCTCGAGTTAGAGTAATTTTATTGCTTAAAAACAAACTCTTTGAATTCCGATAGCTAATTTAATCGTTAATAATGTTAAGAGTTAATAGGAACCTTAGTATTAAGTTGCATTTGATAATTTTAGACAAAACCATTACAAGTACACTTAGTATACTTAGGACGTTAAAATCTCGATAATCAAATCTTTGCGAGATTAGTATATTATTAAGTATTCAAATTACATTTGGGATAAATTTTGGAATTAGATTAAGTTAGAAATAGGGACTTAAGTGGATATTAGGAGTGGATATTAGGAGAGCAAGTGAAAAGATCAAAATTACCCTCACAACCTCACGAAATAACCGTCTGTCACCACCTCACATTCGGCCAATACATTTCTTTCCCACTCCAACACACAACCGCACAAGCACTCTACCTCCATTGCCAAAACCGCGGCTCCACCTCCACTTTTCTTCACAATCCAACTTCTCACCTCAGCTCCACAACACCATTTCCCTTTCGGATCAGCAGCTGGAGCAAGGTAGGAGAGCTGAAATCCGCAAGCTACACCCAGTTTTCCAGCCGCAACAACCACCACAGCTCCACCATCTGCTCAGCCAAGACAACCCCAAACCAGTCGCGAGCCTAGGGAAATAATTCTGCCCAGATTTGTTCGTGCGTGAACGGAGCATTAGCAGAGGTACTTCTTGATCTAGTTTGAGTTGATTAGAGGGTTCTGGAGCTAACTTAAAATCTTGCATGTTGATTATTAGACTTCGGATGGTAGTTACAAAAACAGCAAAAATTTTCTGATGTGCGATAGTGCTTCATCCGAGACTGATTGGAATGATGCTACCTTAGATGATCAAACTCTGTTATTCTGAGCTTGTTGTGATGTTTAATTAACTAATCACTAACTAATTAAATTGTTCAAAGCTTTGCATGGGAACTTGGAACTTTCGGATGATGAACCAAGGAACATAAGAAATTCTGTTTTGATGTAGTAATGTTGCCGTGAGCTTGAGCAGAAAATGTAAGTTTAACTTGCCTAAATGTGACCCTCTGAATTGATCCCTGTGCTTAATTAGTCAATAACTAATCAGTTAAGCTGTGCATGTAGCAATGAGATGGCCTAAACCAGAAAAATAAAAAGGAAAATTTGAAAGTGGTTCATGCATGATCACCGAGGCTCATGGGAGAATTTCTGGATTTTTGGGAAATTTGTAGTTGCTAATTGAATTCAATTTTTGAGTTAAAAATGTCAACTAGTTAGCTAAGTGTTTAAACGCTGAATTGAGTACCTAATACCATACTTAAACCAAGGAAAAATTCGAACTAAAGTAGATTGGTTGCTGGAAATTTTGGGTGATAGCCGAAGGGGTATGATCCAGAATTTCAATATCGTTGGGAAAATTGTAATTTGTTTCTGGAAATTTATTTTATTTCCTTGGATTATGGTGGCTCAGAATTTCATAAGAGATGCAAATTTCAAGATATACAATTTGTTTAGCAACGAACCAATTAGTACATATAAAGTTGGAACCAAAAACGCTAGTATACAATTGCTGGAAATTCTCTTGTGATTGCCGAATATTGAGTTGAATTATCAACTTGGATTCTGGAAATTTTCTTGAAAATATAATGGTTAAAATGCCTGGAATATGTTGTTTGGGAATCTATAAGGAATGCATGGACGGCTTGAAATAAAAACATGTTGGTGTTAAAAGAAAAAAAAAAAGGAGTTTTTCATTAGTGGAAAATGAAACTCCAGATTTTCGGATGTCCCTGACCAGTCTCGATAAAATGTTTATATCTTGGTGTAGGAAAATCCGTTTAAGGCGCCGTCAGTGGTATTTGAAACTAGAATCATAGGCCTTTGACCTATAGAGATTTCGTATTTTTCCTCCATGTGTATCGCTGTCTGTGAATGTTTAAAGTAGACTGTTTTGCATGAATATCCTGTTTCTTTGAGAAACTAAACTTGAATTTGGATTGAGATTTTATCTTACTTGTGGTTCAAATTCTTGATTCAATTGTAGTTGGAAGTAACTAATGTCGTCAAGGGCCAATGATTGATGAAGCCCTTGGCCATTTGAATGACTTTATAAGTACCACGGTGTGATGAAAGTGAATTGCTGGAATGTCTTGGAAGCTTTACTTTTACTTTTACTTGCTTATGTTGGGTTTGCTGAGACCAAGTGCTAATGATTGATGAAGCCTTGGTTGATCATGTTAGTTTATTCGGAAATGCACTTGTTGAAATTTAAGGCTAATGATTGACGAAGTCCTAGTAATTTGTTATGTGATTTTTACCACATTTTGATTCATATTATGATTTCGAAACGGAATCGGAGCTGTGGAAGTTGTATCGACTTAGCGAACTCGAGTAACTGTGGTCAAATTAATCAAAAATATTTTTCCAGCTAGTATTATATTATAAAACTCCATATCTAGTGCTTTGCCTAAAAATTTTCCAACTCGATAATTTCCTTTAGCTCAAACTAGCCTTGATAGCTATAGTAAATAAGTTCTATAGCTTTTGAAAACTTTAAGTCTTATTTTAACTCCTTTTCTTTCCTTAAGCTTTGCACTTGGATAGTTAACTATAGGAAAAGTTCCAAAATACGAGTTTTACTAATTTTAGTGAAAAGCTTGAGAAACTTACTCGGCAAGAAACCTTATTTTTAGGTAAAATAGTTTAGTAATAATTTTGCAAAAACCATAGCTTTAAAGAAATGTTCAAAGTAACTTCCTAACGTGGATATTAAGAGATTTGTCGATTTATTTCAAGAAAGTAATACAAGTTATTTTTTTCAGGAAAAGTATCTTAATGAAAACTATAGGAAACAATCCTTCTACTTTGTCACGTATTAACCCAAGGGACTCTTGATTTCCTAAGGGAAAGTGAATTAGTAGTATGTAATTATACCTCAATGTCTATAAGCTTAAAAACGGAGTAAAAACTTATAGTTTCAATATTTGTTATTTTAGGGTATCGTGAGGAAGTGGAACTCGAATCCCAATTTGACATCTGAACTTCACTCTTGGTGAGTGTCCCTGTTTGTTCTATTCTTACATGATTAAGTGCTTCCTTGAATTCAAGTGTGATAATCGCAAAAATTGGTTTTGATCCATCGAAGTGAGCGGTGTGTACTTTACCACACTAGTCGTTCGAGTGGTGACTTGTGTAAAGCATTTTTTTTGTGAATCCAAGTGCTAGACGTAAAGTCGTTGGGTGAATCCCTCGACGAGTCAATAATAATAAATCAAGTGCTAGACGTAAAGTCGTTGGGTGAATCCCTCGACGAGTCAATAAGAGTAAATCAAGTGCTAGACGTAAAGTCGTTGGGTGAATCCCTCGACGAGTCAATAATAATAAATCAAGTGCTAGACGTAAAGTCGTTGGGTGAATCCCTCGACGAGTCAATAATAGTAAATCAAGTGCTAGACGTAAAGTCGTTGGGTGAATCCCTCGACGAGTCAATAAGAGTAAATCAAGTGCTAGACGTAAAGTCGTTGGGTGAATCCCTCGACGAGTCAATAATAATAATGTAAGTTCAGGACGTAACGTCGTTGGGTGAATCCCTCGACCAGTCTAAGGTACACTTGGGTATTATCGCCTTCCTATTTGTTTACTTCAGTCGAATCAATACGTGCTAATTGTTTTAATTGATTGCATGTTTTTGGGGCACCACTGAGCTTTAGCTCACCCCACGTTTAATTGTTTTCCTTGACAGGTCTTGAAGTTTGAGAAATCTGAGCAGTGCTGATTTCTTTTAATTTGTACTTGAATCTTAAGACTGCAGTTTACCGTTGTATTGTATTGTGAATTGAAAAACGTATTGGTTATTTTGGATTGCCACTTGAAGCTGGAAAATGTTTAAACCCTAATTATTATGTTTGGCTTGTATGGTTGTAATCGTGGTGTGTGACAGTATATATCCGGATTGGTACGACCTTATACCTTAGAGGTAACGCGTGAGATGTATAAGAGCCGTCGACTGGCTATCTTCTTTACTGCTATCTCTGAAGTTAATGTAGATTTAAGGATGATCCTATCTGGGAAAAGTTGTTTTGTAACAGATTAGGTTATTCTTCGGAAGGATCCGGGTTAGTGTGCGTGCGTGAGTCCTGGCGAGAGCTGGGCAGACGGCCCGCCAACCCTCTGGTTCGCCTTAGGGGGAAGTGGGGTCGTCACAGAAAGAAAAATGGAAAATAGAAGAAAACTGGAGGGGAAGTTACGGGAAAAGGGAGAAAGCTACGCAGGAGGAAAAACAGCTTTGAGAGCTACGGGAAAAAAGGCGGCGAGGGTTAGACAGAGGCCTAGAGTGGGAGGATAGAGTGAGGTAGGGGAGAGTAAGAGAAAAACCCATGGGCTTTGGAGGGGAAAAACCAGAAAAGGAAATGAAGGGGACGGCGGGTTAAGAAAAAAGAGCTTCAGCTAAAAGAAAAACAGCGGAGAAAGAAACCCGAGGAAGTGTGGTGTTGCGGCTGAAGTCAAACAGAGAGAAAAGTTGAGGGACGGCTGAGGGAAGGTGGTGGAGAAGAAAAGAGAGATTGAGAACTTGGGAGAGAGGGAACAATCTGAAAAATCTAAGGGAAAAGGGCTGGGTTTCAGAGCAACGGAAGAAAGTTTTCTGAGCAAGGAAGAGAGGAGGTCTGGTGTCACTTCCCCACGGAGCAAAAGGGCCGTTGGAACCATTAACCTTCACTACTGCCACCACTTCAGCCCTCCATCAACGCCGGCAGACCTTCATCGAGGGACTTTGATTGACGGCTGAAAACTGAAGCAAAAAAGAATAGCGGCTGAGAAAACAAAAGGGCTGAGGGAGCAAGAGCAAGGAGTGACGGCTAGAAAGACTGAGGGAGAAGGAAAGAAAAGCCAAGCAAAAGTGGCGGCGGTAAAGAAAGCCAGAACCAGAAATGATTTTCTGCAAAAATTTCGGCAGAACAGGCTGGTTTTCGGCACCCTTTGCGGCATGATTATCTCCTTTACAGTTGTTTAATTCGATTGGATTTTGGTTTCTGCATCAACTACGAAGCCAGGGGAAGAATTCTTGTTCAGAAATGGTTCACAGAAAGCACCTGGAAAGCCGTTGAATCTGGCTCCCAAATCATCAGCTTGGCTTCGCGGGTGCGGGTTCGAAATCGCCATGAAGCCAATCCAGCAGCTTTTCATGGAAATTCCTGACCTGATTTTGATCCAAAAGGCTTCATCAGGTACTCTTCTGAACTAGTCTTATAGTGCCTCTCTTTGTCATTTGTTGGTTTAGTCATTTGCAGTTTTCTTTCTTTCCATTTTGCTGCATTTTATGTCCAAGAGCCTCGTTGAATTTTTCCTCTTCCCCTTGTCCCGGATTCTTGCAGTGGTTGTTGAATGAGTTGAGATTTGTTTAAGTTAGGTTGCATCAATGTATTTCGGCTGAAGGAGGAAAGTTGCAGCCCTTTTGTTTTTTACAGATTTGCACATTTCTCTTGAATCTGTATGACGTTTGACTCTAGTTGTGCGGTTGAGTGAGTTAGGATTCATTTGAATCACTGAGCATGTTTCAGCCAAATAAAAAGAAACGAAATTGCAGCGGCTTCGCCGAATGTGATGCTCGGTCGCATGAGTTTTGATTTGTTTGATTGTTTTTTTTTTTTTTTGTGTTTGCTGGCTGCAATGCATTCGGCAGGTCCGTTTTCTGCTGTTTCCCCAGTTGCTACCCCCTCCCTCTTTTTGTTAATGCTGTTTTTTAGCGGTAATAAGTATAAGTTGTGCATTTTCGATGGCTTGGGACTGATCTGCATCATGTGCAAGTTTGATAATGAATTTCGGAAGAGAGAAATGAAGACATAAATTGTAAAAAAAAAAACAGATTTGCACGCTCTTCTGTTCTGATTTTTTCTTCTCCTCTGTTTAAACCCGAGAGTTCTTGTTGTTTGATTCAAATTTGGTTTGATTGAAGTAGTAGTTGTGCGCTTCAAATTGTGTCTAAGAGCTGCATGTGAAAACTCAGAAATGAAAAAGCTTGCGGATGTGAAGGTTGTAGGAGAATAGCTCCTGTTTGTAGAATTGTTTCTACGTAGCATGCATGGAAATAATTCTAAAAAGTTACACTTTAAACCCCAATTTTTTAAACTAATTATTCTAAGGCCCAGAAACTTTGGAAAATCAATCGATTTGGGACCTTTTAAATGTGAATTTCCTTTGATATGCTCTAATAAGATTTTTGGACAGGTTGTTTAGGAATATTGGGATGGAATTTGAATGTTTAATGTGTTTTTGATATATTTTAGTTGTGATATGGATGGAATTTGAATGTTTAATGTGTTTTTGATATATTTTAGTTGTGATTTGGATCCTAAGTGGAATTTTGGGTATTTCGTGATTTGAATGTAGCAAATTGACTTTCATTTATTCTTGTGGACTTTATGATTGATTTTACTATTTAATTGGTGCCTTAACCTTTTTATTATTTTGAAGCTCTTTTTCCTTCATTTGATTACCATTGCAAGAGAGGTACGCCCTATCCCTTATTTACCTTTCTTTGACCCTCTGTGTTTATGTGATTTATGTGCTCAATTGCATGCCCTTTGAATGTTTTTTTTCCATTTATTTATTTATTTATTTATTTATTTATTTATCCATTTTATTTGTTTTTAGTTATTTTCAATTTTGATCATTTGGGAAGGCACTTGAATGCCACAATTGTAATAGTTAGATTCATTTTAACTATTTATTTCATTCCATTTCCCCCTTTTAGATTGTAGTAGGCCTTTTCCCCTAAAAATGTAATAGTTAGGGCCTTAATTGCCTTATGTGTTTTGCATGTCTATGTGCTATGTGTTTAATCGCTTTCTTAGGTTTTGGCATCTAGATATGCATGCTTATGTGTTATGTGAATTACGTGCTCACATGTCTACTTGCTTTAATTATGCACGTTGCTTATATGTGTGTATGATGGATGCAAATGCACGTAACCGTGGCTAGTTCAACGCTAGTCATGGTTGTCCCCTCGAGCTCTTACAAGTCCAATGCTTGTGAGAGAGCGTAGACGTGGGCTAGTCCAACGCTAGACCCAATAGGGCCCCTTCTCGCTAGTACATACTCGCATGCCTTCACTACATCTCCATTCATTCTTTCCTTTTAGTTTTTTTCATTTTTGCATGACCCTTCACTCCCTTTCCCTTACACATTTAGGATTACATTTTCATTTAGATTAGCTCATTTGCTTGTATAGGTTAGGGAGTCACCCCTTGGATATGGGATATGGACGAGTTTGACTTTCTAACCTTAGCACGCTCGTATTCCCTCTATTAAAAGGGAGAATTGAGTCACGACCATTAGTCCCCCGTACCCGTCTTACTTGCATTCCTCTAGGATTCATGCATTTCATTTATCCACTATCACATTCACTTTTACTTCATATTCTATCCATTTTTTCACATTTTCACTTCACACAACTTTTATTTTGCACGTTTTCACTTTGCCACTTACACTTTATATACTATCACGTGCACACACGCACTTCATACTATCACTTTACTCACATTACTTTGCACATCCATTTGCACACTTCCACTTACACACTATTGTTTTTTATATTACTTTTCCACTTCACACAAACTCATATTTTCACATTGCATACATTCATTCCACTCATTTTACGTCATTAGCATTATTCGTGATCTCTCCAAAGAGTCATTATTGGGCATCACAATTAATGTGATTGGCACCATTCAAATTTTGAAGAGAAATTTTGCCCCCCAATGCCCCCTAGGTCTAGGTTTTGCATTCATATAGTACATCCGAATGTGATAAATCTTTTGGTTAAAAAATAAGAAAATCTTTGACTAAATCGCGCAACTAGCCTTGGCTAGGTTAAGAGGGTGCCTTGGATCTCGTCCTTGCCTTCCCTCTCATCAAATGTGACTCCCGAACACTTTCTCTGATTTTTGTAGACTTAGGAGTCGTTTAAAAGGGTTTTTCTATAATTTTGATCAAAATAAATTTATTTTTTAGGTGAATTGGTACACCTTAACTCAATACCAAGTGGCGACTCCAATTTTCATTAAAATCCTTTTAAACTATTATTTTGGGTCGAATCGTTGCACTTTCAAGTCCCATTTAGACCCATATTTTTCATTCATTTTTCAAATCAAAAATTCGCTTTTTAATTTATTTATTTTTCTTGTAAAAAATGGGGCGCGACAATCCGGGAGCTTGAGATTTCTATTCTTGAGGAGTAGGAATGAACCAATGCCTTTCGAGAACAAGTTCAGGAGGCTAATGGTCGCCTTGTTCGAATAGTGAGGGAAGTAAGAGACCGAACCGATAATATTTTAACCGAGTGTGGGGCACTTGTGGAGGGAGTAGTACAGGTGAACTTGGCTGAGAGAGGTCAAGGGAATGTAGCTTCTTGTGAGTCCGAAGAGGATCCTGAGGAGGAGCCAGCCGTACTTGAGGAGATGGTGGAGTCGGTTGAATCAGTGACAAACTAAACTAGAGATATAGGATTTGGGGGTTGTGCAAGGTAGCTAGGACATAGTATAGGATAGTTAAGATGACACGTCACGTTTCTTGTTTTGATTTTGATATTGACGTGTTATGGTTGATGTATATAGCATACTCTTTTGTTTTATGTCCTTTGGTTGCTATAAGTACTTGACTTTGTTAGGTTGATATGTACAGTACTTCATGACTTGATATGTGAATTGCTATGATATGTAT
Source organism: Coffea arabica (assembly GCF_036785885.1). Taxonomy (NCBI): domain Eukaryota; kingdom Viridiplantae; phylum Streptophyta; class Magnoliopsida; order Gentianales; family Rubiaceae; genus Coffea; species Coffea arabica. The sequence continues at coordinate 7,772,415 of NC_092318.1, read as the reverse complement.
ATAAAGAAAATATGCTATTTTAAATGTGCTTTATTATTATCATTTTATGATTTGAAAATGCCTTTATTAAGTTTTACAGCTATTTTATTTTGCTTATATCTATATAGTCTATTTTTTAAAAGAGGTATGGAAGGTAGGCGAAGTCAGGGACGCGATTCTAACCGTGGACATAGGGTTAGACAAGTACAAGAATCGAGAGAAGAGAGAGATGTGATGACTGAGCAATAACCTGAATCTCGGGTCGAAGGAGGGGGTCAGGTAGCAACGACAATCCAGCAGATGACTAACATTTTAGCTCGATTAGTAGAGCAGCAGGATCAACCCCTGTTAACCAGCCTAGGGGCCCTGAAGTAGAGGAAGATAGGGCCCTAGAACGATTTCAAAAGTTTTCTCCTCCTAAATTTTATGGAAGACCCGATCCGAAAGTAGCAGAGAGATGGCTGAAAATAATAATCAATATTTTTGCAGTCTTGAATTATACGGAGAAAAGGCAGGTGAACTTTGCTGTATTCCAATTTGAAGGACTAGCTAGAGCCTGGTGGAATGTAATAAGGGTTAAGTGGAAGAGAGAACGGACAGTATGGACCTAGTTAAACTTTGTGCGGGAATTTAATGAGAAATATCTCCCACCCCTAAGCCAAGAAAAAAGGGAGAACGATTTTATTAAGGTACGTCAGGGAGTTTGAAGTGTATCAGAGTATGAGACTCAATTCACCAAATTATCCAACTTTGCTCCTGAGACGGTTTGTACAGGAGTTAAATGTAGAAATACAAGAAGTCTTTGCGGCGGCACAAATTAATACTTTCAACGGAGATTCTTGAGAAAACCCAAAGAATAGAAATTGTAAGGGCGCAAGTGAAGGCTTTTCATGCAAGAAAGAGGGGTGTGCCTAGTGGAAGTCCAGGGCAGAGACAAAGTGATTGAGGTATGTCACCCCCTAAAGTGGGACAAGGAGTGAGTGGTGGAAGAGTTTTGGAGACATTTAGGGGAGTTACTCCAAGAGGAGCCCCAGGTGAAAGAGGACAGATGAGAGGTGCCTCACAAGAAGGTTAAACATCAACCCCTCGATTTTTTTGTGGGTATTGCGCGAAGTCTAATCACACTGAGACCAATTGTTGGCAGAAGGCACGAAAGTGTGTATGGTGTGGTAGTACTGATCACCAAATCGCAACCTGCCCACTTACCAGTGATACCCAACAGGTCGATAGATCAAACCCTAAACTGACCATTGTAGGAGGGACTAGACCAAGAGTGCCAGCCAGAGTATATCTCTTGGACCAACAACAAGTACCGGAGCCGTCGGAGATAGTGGAAGGTACAATCCCTATTTTTCATCGTTTGGCCAAGATGTTGATAGACTCTGGTACCGCGCATTCTTTTATCAACCCTACTTTTATGTGTGAAATTGATGTGAAGATCGAGAGGCTACCGTATGATTTAGAAGTAAAAATACTTACGGGTAACCAGTCTTTACTTGCTAATGAGGTGTATAAAAACTATGACGTTTGGATTGGTGAGTGAAAACTGGTAGTCGATCTTATAAGTTTGGCCATTAAGAGGTATGACATTATTATAAGAATAGATTGACTAACTCGTTATCATGTTTGGGTAGATTGCCGAACAAAAGTGATCGAGTTTTGTATATCCGGTAAGGCAACCCTAAAACTAGATGTAAGGGGTATTTTAGTTTCATCTGCTCTTATTTTGAGAATTAGGGCTAGAAAATTGTTAAATAATGGGGCACGAAAATATCTAGCCTTTCTAGTTAACATCCCAAGAGAAAAGGTTAAATTAGAGGATATGCATGTGATAAGTGAATATCCGGATGTATTCCAAGCTGAACTGGTATCATTCCTTCCAGAGAGAGAGATTGAGTTTAAAATTAATTTGACACCTGGTACTAACCCCATCTCAAAAATTTCTTATCGGATGGCCCCCGCTGAACTTAAGAAATTGAAATTGAAATTAAAATTGCAAGACTTACCAGAACGGGGGTTTATCTATGAGAGTGAGTCACCTTGGGACACTCCAGTATTTTTTGTTAAGAAGAAGGACGGGAGTTTGAGGTTTTGTATTAATTACCGAGGGTTGAATGCGATGACCGTTAAGAATAATTATCCTTTACCCCACATTGATGAGTTATTTGACCAGTTACAATGGACTGTGGTGTTTTCTAAGTTAGATCTTAGACAATGATATTATCAACTAAGAATTAAGAAGGAGGACGTGCCAAAAACTGCTTTTAACACTCGATATGGGTATTTTGAGTTTGCGGTGATGTCATTTGGATTAACTAATACCCTAGTAGCATTCATGGGTTTAATGCATCTGATGTTTAAATCCTATTTGGACCAATTTGTGTGGTGTTTATTAATGACATTTTGGTATATCTTAAGACCAAGGAGGAACATGAGCGGCACTTGAGTATGGTACTGCAAACCTTGAGAGAGCACCGGTTGTTTGCCAAGTTTAACAAGCACGAATTCTGACTAGAGAAAGTATCATTTTTAGACCATATAATCTCAAAAGACGGACTCATTGTGGATTCAGTTAAAATAGAAGCTGTTACTAAGTGAAAACGGCCAGAGAATCTTACTGAGGTTTGTAGTTTCTTGGGTCTAGCAAGGTATTACCGTCGGTTTATAAAGGATTTCTCAAGAATTGCAGGACTCCTAACGAATTTGACAAAGAAGCAATGAAAATATAATTGGGATGCTAAGTGTGAAACTAGTTTCCAAGAGTCTAAGAAGCAATTAACTATGACACCAGTGTTGGCTTTGTCAAATGGGAAGGATAGCTATACGGTATACACAAATGTTTCGAGAGAATGATTAGGGTATGTTTTTAATGCAAAATAGGAATGTAATTACTTATGCTTCTTGGAAGTTAAAATCTCATGAGCAGAATTATCCAACCCATGATTTAGAACTCGCAGCCATTGTGTTTGCTTTGAAGAAATGGCGGCATTACTTATATGGTGTGACTTTTAAGGTGTATACGGACCATAAAAGTCTTAAGTATTTATTCTTCTAGAAGGAGCTAAATTTGAGACAACGTCGGTAGATGGAATTCTTAGAAGATTATAACTGTACCATTAATTGCCATTCGAAAAAAGCCAATGTTGTGACAGATGTTTGAAGTCGAAAGGTTCAACTAGCAGGTTTGATGATAAGAGAGCGGAACTTGTTAGAAGATGTTAGTGAATGGAACCCTCATCTTGAGCCATAAAAGGTTATCTTTGGCAATATTATGGTGAAATCAATATTGTTGGGCCAATTTAAGGATGGTCAAAAGAAAGAACAATAGTACAAAAGTGGATGGAAAGAGTGAAGAATAGAGAATTACCCGACTTTAACCTATGTCCCAATTAAACTTTAAGGTTTCGAAATCGCATTGTTATACCAAAAGATGAGGAATTGAAAAAAAATATTTTGGAAGAAACTCATCACTCTAGGTATACGGCGCATCTTGGTAGTGGCAAGATAAACCAGAACCTCAAGGGTTTATATTGGTGGGACAATATGAAATCGGAGATTACTCAATTTGTTCAAAAATGTCTTACGTGTCAACAAGTGAAGGCCAAGTATCAAAAAATCGTCGAATTTGTTACAATCTTTAGAGATACCTGAATGAAAGTGGGAACAAATAACGATGAATTTTGTGTATGGATTACCACGAAGTCAAAAGGGTCATGATGTGATTTTGGTGATAGTGGACCGATTGACTAAGACTGCATATTTCTTGCCCGTTAACATGAAATATTCTTTGAAAAAACTTGTCAAACTTTATATGGATGAAGTTGTAAGATTACACGGGGTACCAGTGAGCATAGTATTCGATAGAGATTCTAGATTTGTATTTTGATTTTGGCAGTAGTTGCAAGAGACTCTAGGAACTAAGCTGAACTATAGTACGGTCTATCATCTTCAAATAGATGGACAGTCAGAGAGAACTATTCAAACTTTTGAAGATATGATAAAAGCCTGTATTGTGGAGTTTAGAGGGAGTTGGAGCCAGTACATGACGCCAGTCGAGTTTGCCTACAACAATAGTTATCACTCTTTTATTCAAATGGCTCCATATGAAGTACTTTATGGACAAAAATACAAATCACCGATCCATTGGGATGAAGTAGGAGAGAGAAAGATTATAGATCCGGCAACAATACCATGGGTTGAGGAGGCTTACGAAAAGGTAAAAATGATATGTTAGACGTTTCAAATGGCTCAAAATCGACAAAAGAGCTATGCCGACCATCGGAGAAAGGATTTAGAGTTTGAGGTAGGAGATAAGGTGTTTCTTAAGGTTACTTCACTGAAAGGAAATATCAAGGCGGGAAAAGGAAAGAAGTTTCAACCAAGATACATAGGACCTTTTAATATACTCCAACGGGTAGGAAAAGTGGCTTATTGATTAGAGTTGCCAGCCAGCTTATCTCGAATCCACGATATTTTTCATGTTTTCTTACTTAAGAAATATCATCCAGACCCGACTCATATTTTGCCGTCAAAAGATATTGAGTTTGATTAGTTTTTAACCTATGAAAAACGACCAATTCAAGTACTAGACCCAAAGGTAAAGGACTTGAGAAATAAACAAATTTCACTGGTTAAGGTTCTGTGGAAACATCATGAGGTAGAGGAAGCAATCTGGGAGTTAGAGATGGACATGCAAGAGAAATACCCTGAACTATTTGCGAAAAAATGCATGAATTTCGAGATCGAAAATTTTTTAAGGGGGAGAGACTGTGAGGACTTGAAAATTCACATATATTTTCCTTATAATCCTTTTTTATTTTGAATAAGTTAATTTATAAATTCTTTACCACTAATTTGCTCCCTTAATAGTTGTAATAAATAATAGAATCGAGAATTTTACTTTTACTTTTATCATTAGTGTAAGCTTGGGTTTTGGCGTATTCGTGTAGTGTGATCAATTGATGAGGTGTGTGTACTAAATTTGATGGATAAGAACGGGTATTAGGCAACAGGAAGTATGTGATTAAAAAGTGCTAAGAATAAGTTAGTCAACCATAAGTTAAAAGTACAAGAGAATTAAGAAAGTAGGTTTGAACCGACTCGCGCCGTTTGTACCGGTCGAAGACACCACTTGACTAATACTTTCTTACCCTAATTTTCTTATTTTCCTATCATTTATCCTTCCCTAATTTAACCCTTAGGCTAGCCAAAATTTTTAACCAAAAATAAGAGGAAAATAAACAAAAACAAAAGGAAAATTGGTGGCTTGCCAAGTGTTGGCCATCCATGCAACCTTTGACCAAGAAGCTTTCTTCCATTCTTATCTTTCGTAGCACAAAATTTCCTTCATTTCTTCATCTTCTTGGCCAAGAGTGAGGAGAGGAAAAGAGAGAAGAAAAAATCACCAACTTCATCTTGATTCTTACTTTGTTTGAGTTGGAATCACAAAACTAAACCGAATAAAGTTGCTCCAAGGAAGCAAGGAAGCTTGTAGTGGAGAGTTTTTGGAAAGGAAAGCTTTGGTTCTTCACTTTCTCAAGGGGTTTTGAAGGTACTAAGTTGGACAACTTCCTTTCTCTTTTTTATTTTACAATTTATGGTGAAAATGGCTTGAAACTTGGAATTTTATGGATGATAACCTAGATTTGGTGAAGCTTGGTGAAATTTCAGCCTAGGGTTTATGATTTTCAGCTTTGATTTATGTTGCTCATCCATGATATGTTGATATTAAGCTTAGTTATGGACTTGTGTGATGATTGGTAGTTTATTGTGACTTTTTAGCCTCTAAATAGAAAATTTCAGTTTTAGTTCTATAATTTCAGTTTTGATGAGGAATTTTTCAGCTTTGATATTGTGATGTATATAGGCTAGAAATGAGCTTTAGTTGGATGGTTTTATGGCTAGTATGAGAACCAAATTCATTTTATTACTTGTGGTATTGATTTAGGCTGATTTGAGATGAAAATATAGCCTTGAAAATGGCTGAAAATTTGGGGAAAGACAAAGGAAATGCTGTCCGTTCTTTTTTCTTGAAGTCCAAGCGAGCGGAAACGGAACTTGAGCGGTGATTCTTGGTTGATTTGAACTTTGATTGCTTAGGGTATTTAAGTTCCCTTTAGGAGGGATATATAAGCTGAAATTTTGCTAAAACCTAAATATTTTATGAGGAAGGATCCACCAATTTAAACATGATTTCCTAGTTTCTTGCACCAAGTTGCGAACTTAAAATGTTTAAATCGTTTCTTTATCCAAAACAAAAGAGCGAGCACGAATTTTCTAGGATTTCATAAGTATTATGAGTATTACTTAAATAAGTTCTATTTACTTGATTTTTTTAAAGCGAAATTCCTATATTTTGAAACCCTAATTGATTGCAAGTTGTTATACGATATTTTATCACAGATATTGACTCTAACCAGAGAGTTGAACCTGAGTTTGGTTTTGGAAAGCAGTAAATTATTGGTAAGTGTTTCCAAGTACATGTTTGAACTTATTACTTGAATGAATTGCTTTGTTAATGTGATTGGACAGTACTTGACTTGTTTGATAGGGTAAGGGTGTACTTAATCGCACTTGCCCTAATGTAACTTATTACTTTATCGAGCTGGTAAGGGTCTGGTTGGTAAGATAACGAATCCTGGATCTACTGCTTTATCGAGTGGAATGTTATCTCCTCGACTAATTGGTATGCTCAAATATTACCACCACTGTTTATAGTGGAGTTCGGGCCCGGTAGGTGGTTTAAATGGTTGACGGAGATTGGAGTTAAGTGATGCGCTACTGGACTGGTTACACTACTTGAAAGTTGATGGAGTGTCAACTACTACTTGGTGAAGCTATGGTGGAGTTAGTTCGCAAGAGCAACTGTATCTTTTTACCTAGAAATGTTGGATATCTAATGATTTGCTATTTGAAGTGTTATTATTAACTTTTATGAACTTTTGCTCGCTATTTTGATATTTCAAGTTTTATATTATGTTCAACACGCTACTTGGGTTCACATGATGCTTTGGAATCTCACTGAATTTTGACTCACCCTATTAATCTTTATTTTCCTTACAGGGGGTACGAGCATAGGCGAGAGGCTAGTATAGGCTGGTTTCGTCTAGTTTTTTTTTACTTTTGTGATTATACTAGCACTAGTGCTCGATTAGGGTTGGAAGTTATTTAGAACTTGAATCTTTTGTTATATTTGAGAATGTATGAATGTTTGAGAGATAGACATGAATATAAATGTACATTCCAAGTTTGGAAACTGTTGTTTCATTTTTTTTTAAAACTATGATTTGTTTTCTTGAGAGAAGAGAGTGAGTGAGTTCTGTCAAGAGTTGGACAGGCGGTCCACTAAATCCTGGAGTACGCCCTAGGGAGTAATGAGGTCATCACAAGAAGAGTCTTAGAAAGTGTTTCTAAGTGATTCTTCATTCGAATTATATTTTATTGCAAGAAATGAACATTAACCAGATAACAGAATAGGTATAACTTATTCCAGGATTAATGTGAGATAAGTGTAGTAAAAGGTTAATAATTACATGGTGAACATTCACTGAAAGGTGGAGTCATCCACCCACTTGACTTTTCTTATTACTTGGGTGGTCATGATGCATTGTTAGATGCCAGTCCTGATCTATGAGTATGAGTTGATTGATTAGTTGAATCAATGATAAATTAAAAAGAGTTTTAATTTACCTAATTCTTATTTATTAAGAATTATAACTCATTCTTATTGCCAACGTATATGAGAACCTAATGAGTCACATACAGTAAGAACGTCTTTAGTTAGATTAAACGATATTCAACTAGAGATTTGAAAGATAAGTTTTCTAGCTTATAATTTAATTTGTGAGACAAATCAAACTTAAGGGACTTATAGTACAAATAAGTTTAAATCTTCTAAATACAAGTGTTTTATTAGAATAAGAAAGGTGAATCCTATTGAAAACTGGTTTCAGGTTTCCATAAGGATATGAAAAAACTTATTTGTCTATGAATACTCACTAAACTTTTGCTAGTAAGAGTAATTGATACACAAATTGCCTTGTAAAATTTTTGAGAAAATATTTAGAGAGAAATACCCAAAATTCATCCAAGAAAATAAGAAAATATCAAGTCTCTTATTTTTTTTATTGGAGCATGTTTTTCATGGTAAAAAACTAGGTTTTTCTCAACCAATTTGTGGGAGGTGTCTTGGCAATAGTTAGTACTAATCTAGTTTAAACTAATTCAACCTAGGAGGTTCTAGCCAAGGAGATTCATGTGGATCACCATTAGAGACTAGGCACTTGTACGGTTACATGGATCACATAGCCCCTTTGTGTCAGATCTCCACTAATTTAAGAAGAGTTTCATGGATTGAGGTAATCTTCTTGAACAACTCTATGTCACATGGATTTAATCAAAGGTCAATCTACTAAAGAAATAAAATTTTGGGTAAATTCCACTTTACCCCCTTGTGGTTTAGCGTTTTTTCACATAACCCCCCAGTGATTTCAAAAGCTATAGATAACCTCCTTATGGTTTGGATTAAAGTGTCAAAGTGACGGAAATGATCATTCGTAACGGCGTCATGTAAAATGTCAAAATTACCCTTATGTAAAGTTGAAAATTATTTATTAACCAAAGGGGGTTATGTGTATATTTTGAAAATCATAAGGGGGTTATATGGTAAAGTACTAAACCATAAGGGGGTTATATGGTAAAATATAAAAAGCATACGGGGTTAATGTGTCATGTATTTATAAAGGTAATTTCGACATTTTTAGAAGCTCCGTTACGAGTGACTATTTCCGTCACTTTGACACTTTAATCCAAACCATGAGGGGGTTATGTATAGCTTTTGAAACCATAGGGGGGTTATGTAAAAAAAGGATAAACCACAGGGGGGTAAAATGTAATTTGCCCTAAAATTTTTTAAAATTTTCACTCTACATGTCCCTATGAATCCTTATAGTGGGATCAGAATCAACTTTGATTAACTCATCTGATAAATTTATTTAATTGCCATGGATGGTGATAGGATCACAATTATATACTGTTCTTGAAGTTAGTATATATCTTTAATGAACAAAGTTGATTGAAAACTTTTCCTTGAATTGTTCTTGAAAGTTTTTCAATGTTTATAATCTCATATTTTCAATAAAAAAAACTGAAGTTTCGTGGCTAGTTTTGTGATGAGAACACAAAAGGGAAAATGGAATACGATGAAAACATGTTACCAAAAATGTTCTAGATAAATTTGGACTAATCATATTCTAGTCACCCGGTGCTGACTTGTATGTCACAATTTGCTTATTGTTTTCTTCGTAGTATTGATTTAGAATCAATCTAAGGATTCCAATTGCAATGTTGTGACTAGTTAGCACATGTACAGTGGCAAGGGTTGCATGTAAGTAGCGATAATAATAATCACCATTGCTACATTTTTGTTTTGCTACTACCTGTGCATCGACTCTCACTAATATTTCTATATGTGGTGACTTTGGTGAAAGAACTTTGATGATTTTTTATTGTCGATGAACCAATTAAGAAATTCAGGGAAAACAGCAACAATTCACTGCTGGAAATTGCATGAAAAATGCTGCTTGCAGTGATTTTTTAATGTAATTTTGCAGCAGATGATTTGCTGTAATTTTTGTTTTACTTCACTTTGATTGCCAGTTATGAGATGGTTGTGATAATGAAGTTTGATTGGTTGTTTCATGTTGAAAATTTCTAAAGAAAAGGAATTTAGAAACACGTTAGTTTCTAATGGTAAATAGGATTTGGTCATTGATTTCCTTTTTGTGTTTGGATTTCTAAACTAACATGAAAATTTCCTATAATTCTAATATGATTAGAATTAAGGTATTTGCAAGAAATTTTCTAGAAAAAAGAAAGCTAGGCAACTAGTTAATTTTCTATGACAAAAATGTTTAGTCGTTGGTTACCTTTTTTGTGTTTAGTTTTCTAAACTAAAATGGAGACTTCCTATATTTCTAATATGATTAGAATTAGGGAAAATCACGAAAACTCCCTATAAGGTTTATAGTGATTTTCACTTTACCTCCTAATGTTAATTTTTTGGCACTTTATCCTGACAATCCAAATCATCAAAAGATCCGTTGAAATACTTCAGTTGACGAAAATGACCCAAGATAAAACGTTAAAATTTTGTGATGAAAATGCCCCCATCCATTGTATATAAAGAGAAGTCTCAGTTGAAGACCAAAATTTTTTTGTTCTAATTTCATGAGTTTTCAAACTTTCCAATCCTATATTTGCAGCCTAAAAAAGAAGAAAAAATATTCCAAACTTCTTCAAATTCATTTCGTTGTTCTTTGTCTAGATGTTGTTCATCACAACATGTACAAGAACCAAGCCAAGAAACATGTGCATGCGGTAAACTAGCACCATTAAGAAGGTCATGGACACTGAAAAATCTTGAAAGGAGATTTCTTGGATGCTCAAATTATAAAGTATGAATTGTACGATAAATAATATTTTTTTGTTAACTTTTAGAGAAAATAATTGTAGAAAAAAAAATTTTTGTTTTGTTTTAGAGTGGGCAAGTATGTGATTATTTTAAATGGGTTGACCCCGAGTTTTGCAAGAATGGAAGAGAATTTTGTGCTATATTACAATCAAGAGTTGTGGAAAAAAACAAAGAAACTAAAGTATTTACAAAGGGAGCATGAAGAATTGGAAGTGAAACATACTAGATTGAAGCAAAAATATGGAGTTGTACAAATTGAAAATGCTATCTTCCAAGTTGAGAAATAAAATCTGTAACAAAGGTTAACCAATATGCAAGCCAGACACTCTTCTCGAAAATCAACATGGAGAAGCGTACTACTTCTTATGCTTTTGGTAGTTTTCACTAGCTACATTTGCTGTAGTTGGCTAGAAAAGATGATGAAGAAGAATAAATGGTATCTGCCATAGCATATTGTAAGGAAATGAAAGCTAATGTAATCTGAAATGTTCTTGACCATTCTTGCATTAATGAATTATAGAACAAAGTTAACATATCATTGTTATCATCCATACAAAAAGCTGGCAAAATCTCCAACAGCCAGTCCACAGAACAAAATGCTGGCAAAACCTATCCAAGAAATTCTATTAAGAGAAAACCATTTACAATTCCCACAAAATGCTACTGGATAACACAATCTGGTGTATGCAAAACTTGCGAGGGACCAGTCCTAGATCCTTGAGTAGAGAAAATAGCATCTCCAAATCTGTGCTTCATCGCCTGAACTTGTGTTGTGATTAAGTATCATTAGAAATAAACTGCATTCATTCACATAATGCCTATTAGGAAAATCCACTAGTTGATTAATCACTCCGGTATTAGACGAGGTTGGATTGCTCTTCCTAGTTGTAGTAGTAGCAGCACTTGAGGTTGCAGTGTGTCTTTTAGATCTAGGAGTAGGATTATTCCCAACAACTCTATCACCAACAGTACTCTTCATATTTGTATATTATACATTATTGAGAACAATAGATTAGCAACTGATAATTAATATTAATGCTAAGAAAATATTTCTTACCATTATAGTTGCTGGTGGTGTATTGGTAGGTGCAGTACGTGTAATTTTATATGCTTCATTGGGAATGAATGTTTTTGCGTTTGAGTATTCCAATCCATTTCGAAGACCTATCCCAGAAAGAGGGCCATTGTTAGCAGCCCTCTTCTTGTCTTGACCTCTTCCTCTACCCCTACAATTCATGTTGCTTCTTCTTCTGCCCCTACCATCTCTTCTCTCTTATGAGGACTAGCAGTTCCCTTGCAAAACGAAAAGAGCTGTTGTTAGTTCAAAATTAAAGCCAAATAGTGGCCAAAAAAGAAGTTGAAGTTAAAATTCATACCTGTACAGTAGCTAATTTCCTCTGCTTTATGAATACAAACCTCGATTTTGCATCTTCTTAAATTGTGATTTGTATGACCACAATGACTATAATAAATTGGTATACCCCTTTTAGACAATTTTCCTGAAGTAAGTTCCTCATCTGGACCTCTCTTCTTAACCTGTTTGAGTTTACCAGGAGCAATTTTTATGCAAGGTAATTCCATAAAGTCAGAATTGTTGATCTTAGTCCCAAACTTTTGATGTTTACAAAACAAATGGATGATACTAATATCTCTTCAAGATATACTTTTAATTATGAAACAAATCAGATTCAAAGATCAAGTGCAATTGAAAGAAACAAAAATTGTTGAATGCTGTCGGACGCTTGTGAAGACAGGATCGGACGTCCGATAATCATTACGCAATTTCGAACGCATGAAGAACTCCATCACCGGACGTCCGAAGGAAATAAGACATTCCCCCTAACTTACTGATTTCGATCGAATGCAAGTATCGGACGTCCGATAGAATCCTTCAAATTCTTTGTCTGCTATCGGACGGAAGTACCGGACATCTGATAGGATCCTTCAAACTCGATGAAAACTGTTGGACGCTCACAAGGACAATACCGGACGTCTGATAGAATTGAAGAAAATTTCTCCAACTTATTGCCTGCTGTCGGAAGCAAAAAACAGAAGTACCAGACGTCCGATACTCCAACGGTTAGTTGACTGTTCAGCTACTTTTTATTCGTTGGAAGCATTAATGAAGCACTTTCTTGGTATCCTATAAATAGAGCATGGTCAGAATCTTCAAATAACTTTTGCACCCTGAAGATACAAAAGATCTAAAGTAGTTTTAGTGAGAAAATACTCTCCAAGGAAGATTTGTAGTCTTAGTGGTGTGAGGTTCATTGTAAACTTTTCATTTGTGAGTGAATACTTCATGAGTGTAACTCTGAGAGGGTTGTCTTGAGGGATAGTAAAACTTCCTAACTTGGCCGAGTGGAGTTTGGGGCAAGGAGAAGGTGAACCTTCCTTTGTACACAAGAGTAATTGTAATTCATCAACTTGAAGAAGTTTGTTTGAATTAATCTACAAGTTCAAGAGGAGTTGGGTAGTTAATTGGTTTACAATTCTTTCCTTTTTATTTACTTATTGTTACGTTTGTGATCTTTACATTGCTTATCTCTTCTACTTCTCTCAAGTGATTTTGTTCATTCATTAATTGATTCATTGTGTGATCATTTAGAAAAGAAGGTAAATTTAATATTGAGCAAAAAGTGCCGATAACTTAATTAGGTTTTTAATCATCCTAATTCACCCCCTCTTAGGTTGTCTTCGATCCTTACAATTGGTATCAAATCTTGGTCTCCTTGAGATTAAACTCAATACTTAGGAGTAAAGATGACAACCAATAATGCCATGTTTTTGGAAGGAAAATCTGTGATTAGACCACCTATGTTTAATAGGTCGAATTATGTGAGTTGAAAAGAAAGAATGATTATCTTTTTGTAATCGATTGATATTAAATTGTGGTTTATTATTAGTGAAGGTCCATATGATGCCTCTCTTATAGATGAAAATACTCATAGATCTATACCAAAAACTAGAAATGAATTGACTGCTGTGGATAGAGTTCATCTCACCTTAAATGCGAAAGCCATGAATGTGTTATATTGTGCTTTAAATTCAAATGAATCCATTAGGATCAAAGGGTGTAAGTCTGCTAAAGAAATCTGGGACAAACTTAGAGAAGTCTATGAAGGAAGTGAGAATGTGAGAGAACAAAAGAAGTATATTCTGGTTATCAAGTATGAATCGTTCAAGATGGAATCTCATGAAAATATTAATAAGATGTATTGTAGATTCAATGACCTCATTAAGGATTTAGAGGTGCTGGAAAAGGAATACTTTCTAGGCGAGAAAAATAGAAAAATTTTGAATGCTTTATCAAAGGATTGGGAGAGTAAAGTGATTGCCATTGAAGAAGGTAAAGATCTAAATTCCTTACTTATTGAATCTCTTATTAATTCTCTAATCTCTTATGAATTGAAACTTAAGTCCAAAATGCAAGTGGAAGAGGATGCGAAAGTAAGAAGGAGCATTGCTTAAAAGGCATCTCAAGATGAAGATAATTCTGCCTACCTAGATGAAGAAGATGCGGAAGCTGATGATAGTGATCTAACTCTCATCACAAAAAATTTCAAGAGAATCCTTAACAAACGAAAGTTCAGAAAAGGAGAAAACAGCAACTCATTCCCAAATCAGTTCAGCAATACAAGAAACAAAGGGAAACAAGAGTTTAATAAAAAGTAAATTGATAATTGCTTTGAATGCGGCCAACCTGGGCACTACGTGAGTGAGTGTCCAATGAAGAAGAGAAAAGCTGAAAGAAAATCAAGATTCAACAACTTTCAATTCACATGGAATGAGTGCAACTTCGATTGTGAAATTGAAAAAGAAGAAGAATCTGCTTAATTGGCTTTCATGGCCATTGGAGATGATGAGGTAACAACTTGTAACTCTCAATTTGATAGTGATGATGTAATGGATGATGATCTTGAATCTTCCATTAAAAAATTGCATGATAGTTTGAAAGAATCTTATGTTAAAAACAAGGAATTGAAACACTAAATTAATTTTCTTCTTCAAGACAATACAGCATTTTTCAAGAAAACAAGAAGCTGAAAATTGAAAATGATTTCTTGAAAAAGAATGAGATTGATTTACAAAATAAGTTTGATAGAAAAATAAGGTCTTGTGAAATGTTCAAAGAGAAACAAGATGATCTGAAAAAAGAATGCATAATTTAAATGAATTACTCCAATATAAGAAACAAATCTGCTTTCAAGAAAATGGAACAAAACCTCATTTTGGCACTTATGAGAAGAAGATAAATTCTGCTGCAAATGATTTTGCTGTTTATAAGAGAAAACAAGTAAGATTTATTAAACCTGTTCATATAAATAGCTTTTTGATTATGTGTAATTTTTGTTTTCAAAAAGGTCACATGAAAAGTGATTGCTATATGAGAAAGAACATAAGAAAATACATGAAATGCATGTGGATAATTAGACATGATACTAACTCTCAAGAACCCAAAAATTTTTTGGTACCATATATTAGTTCTTGAACTCTTGAGTAGGTGAATTTGATGAACATTATTAAGGAATCAAAATGGTTCATAGACAGTGAATGTTTAAGACACATGACTGATGATCTATTACAATGCATCAAAACTCAAGTCAAAATCTTGTGGCAAGTGATATTTGGAGATGACATGAAAACTAAAACAATTGGAATAGGAGATATTGGTAAGATTGGTGAGATTATTGTTCATAATGTTCTTTTGTAATTTTCTTTTGATATCTCTGATACTTTGAACTGAGTTTTCCTTGATATTTTTGGATATTACAGAATTTTTACGATGACAAAAAGGGGAAGAAAAGAATAATGCTGATCTAATGATGCTGATCTAATGATGATTTGCTTTGAAAATTATTTTGATTGTTATTTCTCTGTTTGGTATCAATTTTCTATTTTTTGGCTGATGATTGCTGAATGTTAGTATATTGATAATTGCTGAATTCTGGTGCCATTTTTCTGTTTTTGTTTGGAATATTGGATTCTCTGTTATTGTTGCCGGATTATGGTTGCTATTTTTTATTCTCATCTTATGATGACAAAAAAAAGGGAGAAATGGATGCAATGAGTAAGGGGGAGCTTATGCTCAATCTTTTTTCTTTCTTCCATCTATTATTTTGTCATCATCAAAAAATGGGAGAATATTGATCTTAGTCCCTAACTTTTGATATTTACAAAATAAATGGATGATACTAATATCTCTTCAAGATATGCTTTCAGTTATGAAGCAAATCAGATTCAAAGATCAAGTGCAATTGAAAGAAACAAAAGTTGTTGAAAGCTATCGGATGCTTGTGAAGACAGGATCGGACGTCCGATAATCATTGCGCAATTTCGGACGCATGAAAAACTCCATCACCGGACGTCCGAAGGAAATAATAATTCCCCTAAGTCACTGAGTTCGATCGAACGCAAGCATCGGACGTCCGATAGAATTCTTCAAACTCTTTGTCTGCTATCGGACGGAAGTATCGGACGTCCAATAGGATCCTTCAAATTCGATGAAAGCTGTCGGACGCTCACAAGGACAATACCGGACGTCCGATAGAATTAAAAAAAATTTCTCAAACTCACTACCTGCTGTCAGACGCAAAAAACAGGAGTACCGGACGTCCGATACTCCAACGGCTAGTTGACTGTTCAGCTACTTTCTATCTGTTGGAAGCATTAATGAAGCACTTTCTTGGTCTCCTATAAATAGAGTATGGTCAGAATTTTCAAATAATTTTTGCACATTGAAGATACAAAAGATCTAAAATAGTTTTAGTGAGAAAACACTCTCTACGGAAGATTTGTAATTTTAGTGGTGTGAGGTTCATTGTAAACTTTTCATTTGTGAGTGAATACTTCATGAGTGTAGCTCTGTGAGGGTTGTCTTAAGGGATAGTAAAACTTCCTAATTTGATCGAGTGGAGTTCGGGGCAAGGAGGAGGTGAACCTTCCTTTGTACACAAGAGTGATTGTAATTCATCAATTTGAAGAAACTTGTTTGAATTAATCTACACGCTCAAGAGGAGTTGGGTAGTTAATTGGTTTGCAATTCTTTCCTTTTTATTTACTTATTGTTACGTTTGTGATTTTTACATTGCTTATCTCTTCTACTTCTCTCAAGTGATTTTGTTCATTCATTAATTGATTCATTCTGTGAGCACTTAGAAAAGAAGATAAATTTAATATTAAGCAAAAAGTGTCCATAACTTAATTAGTTTTTTAATCAACCTAATTCACCCCCTCTTAGGTTGTCTTCGATCCTTACAAGAATTGCTGCTAACCTAAACATTCTTATCGGTATAGGCATAATAACTCCCTGATATGCCCTTTTGTAACTCTCCAATAAGTAATAGTCATCAACAAACTAGTATGAGTTCTTACGATTTTGAATGAGACTAGCACATACATGAACACATGGTATTCTAGCCATTTCCCATTTATGGCAGGTGCAAATCCGTTCATTTGCATTAACAACAAATGTTCCACTGATATTGCTCACCTTATACGCTAGCTTATTAGTAACTATTGTATCAAACTCAACCACTTTCTTTTTCCTCTCTTCAAGTTTCTGAGCAATTCTTGGACAAATATGAGATTTTACCTTAGATATCCACTCTTTCTTTTCTTGAAATATACACATTATTTGTCTCCTAATGGTTTCAAACATGGTTAGCACAGGTTCATGCCTAGCATCCTTAATGTACTAGTAAAACTCCCACATATATTGTTGCTCAAAAAATCACACTTAGACCTCTGATAAGTGTATATTTTGTGTGTTTTATTATTTAGTTTTGGTGTGTTTTATTTAATTTTATAGCTAATTAACTACGTTTCGAGTGAAGTTATGCATTTTGTGATTTAAGTGTCAAAAATTACATTTCTATGAATTTTAATGGTGAAACTTCAAGTTTTTATAGGTTTAATACTTCAATCATCAAATGAAGTGCATTGAAAAGATATTTGGATAATTGTTGATGATTTGAAGTGATTTAAAGAAAACATGAAATGCAAAATGTTCAAAAGATAAAATGCAAGTTAAGACAGCTTTGATACCTTTTGGTATTTTGGGTATATTTTAAACTATACGCATTGGATTGAAGTGATTCTTAAATGATCTTAAAGTTATGAGATAGATCTACATTTCTTGTGAGACCTCAAAGTCCGATTTAGTTGTTTTCATTTTCAAAATGTCGAAATACAAAAGTGCGATTTTGTTGTCAAAAGTTGAAATAGGGGATTGACCAATCGAGGTATTTTGGTCATTTCTCGACCTATAGAGCTCCAAATTGGATGATTCTAGAGGCATTGGAAATCTAACTCAAAGCACTACAACTTTCATGTTTTACAAAAGAGTTAGTTCAACCTCCATCATTGAGAAAAATCAGTGGAAGTTGGTACAAAAAATAGAGCAAGAATGAAGATTGACCAGAAATGAGCAAACCTAGAAAAAAAGGCAAAACGTGGGTCAATACGCGATCTCAGGTCGCATTTTCGAGGTCATGTATTCTTCAATTGTGGCTGCAATTTGTTCTCTATTCACACAAGTTTTTTGACCAATTTTTCTGCAAGAAATCCGGTTGGATATAAGCAAGCAAGTATAGAATCTTGTAAAAACAACTTTTATGAGTTTCAAGAGACAAAAATGCCAACTAGAAACAACTCATTTGGACCTTGAATTCTCTATAAATAGAGACCTTTGGAGAGCATTTTTAATAACTTTGGAAGGCTAGAGAAACTCCACAAAAACATAATTTTCACTAGAATTTTCTTAGTTCATTAATTTAGGTAGATTAACATAGTATAATTAGAGTAGTTTATCCTTTTTGTACTTGTAGCTAAACTTGGATGAAAATTAAGGAGCAAGATGTAGAGTTTGATCTCATGTGACAGGGGTGATATTTCTTTTACTACTTTCTCTCTTGTATTTGAATTCATGTTTAGTTATAATATAAGTTTGGATCTTGTTTTCATCTTTGTCATGTTTTGCTAAAGTTTATGCCTAGAGTTATGGATGAACTTTCTATATATTGTTAGTGATATTTACTTGATTACTTAATGATGTTATTTTGAGCAAATTATTTATCACTTTTACTTTTCTAATCATGATTAACCGGCATTTAGTTGTGATAATCTTAAGGTGTTAAGATTGCAATAAAAAGTTGAAATTTAACACTAGTTTAAGGAAGTGATAAACCTAAGGAGTACACTCACGAGAGTAGAAGTGCACCTATGTGGCTTTAGTGACTTGATTCATGTAATTTCATAGAAGAAATGAATTTGTAGTTTGTAGACAAAGAAAATTTATTTAATTTATTTAGTCAAGATTAAATGAATTGAATTGATCTTGATTAAATTAAATTAAATTTGATAGAAGTCCATTATGTTTTGGATTGGCAAATTGGGCCAATATTATATGGGCTATTAAATCAAATTAAATCCATAATGTCCGCTTAAGTTGGAGTGAATTAATTGATTTATTAATTCACAATGGACTATTTGGGTTGGCCCATTATTTAAGCCCAAGTTAAATGGATTTCTTGGGTAACAAGTGATCCAAAAAGCAGGAAGATTCTGAGAGTTTTCTTGAAGACCTAGCCTACATATTTTGGCTATAAATAGAGGTCTTCCCCCAAGGCAAAGAGAGAGAAAAATTCCTAACATTCGGAGAAACTCTGTCAAATGCCCTCAAGAGCTTTCTTCCTCAAATCCAAGTTCAAATCAAGTCAAACAAACCCTCCTGCTATCGGTGTTGAAGACTCGAAGTTCCAAGTGTTTGACGCCATCATCAAATCAATCGTTTTCTACGCCGAAATTGTAGGAAACACCCTTTCGATTGGAGAACAAGTCTTTTTGGCCCTTCAATTGAAGCTATTCAAAGAAAAGAATCAGGGGATTAATTTCTTTGATTCAAGAATTTTCAGAGATTGTAACCCGCTTATTATTTGATTTAATAAATTTGATATTTGTGCAAGTTTTCTTGTCTTTTATTTCAGGCAACAAAATTTGTGCTTACAAATCTCTGGCACGCCCAGTGGGACAATCTCTGCCTCTCATCTCTTTTCTTCCAACAACTTACCAGTTTCAAAATTCGATGGAGTTCAAGAAGGTGAACTTTTCTCTTGAAGGCTTAGTTGCTGATGTCTCAACCACTCAAGGGACGCAGTATACTGCACCTCTGACAAGGAGTAAGGCCAAGAAGTTAGCAGAGAAGGCTAAGGCGAACGTTGTGACTGAAGAAGCAAATCTCGAGATGCTTCCTAACAAGAAAGGAGCCCATGATGAATCCATTGGTAGCCCAAGTGATTCTGCTAGCTCTGTGGTGATGCCCGTCATGATGACCAATACCACAACTGTGGAAGACCAGATCTCGAATCTAGCCAAAATTGTCGAAGGGCTAGTAGTGCATGCGCAAAGTCAAGATGCCAAGATAGTCAAATTAATGGATATGCTGGAAAATATAGGCGAAAATAGCCTTAGTATGTCCAAACAGAAATTCAAAGTGCAAGATGAAGGGGACTCGTCATCAAGGGAGAAGGAGAAAGAGGATGCGAAGTCACAAGCCGCGAAGGAATTTTCAATCTCCCCTGATGGCACCATTCATGTTGATAATCTGAAGGAATTTATCGAAGGTACAATCAAGGACAAGATTGGTGGAGGTGTCAAGTCATATAGTGGTTACACCAAACCTTACACCGCTAGAGTGGAAAGTTTGAAAATGCCTGTGGGGTATCAACCTCCAAAATTTCAACAATTTGATGGTAAGGGCAATCCTAAGCAACATATAGCACACTTCGTGGAAACTTGTAACAATGCGGGCACTGATGGTGACTTGCTCGTTAAGCAGTTTGTTCGCTCGCTGAAGGGTAATGCCTTTGATTGGTACACGGATCTGGAGTCTGGAACCATTGACAGTTGGGAGCAGCTAGAGCATGAATTCCTTAGTCGCTTCTATTGCACAAAGAGAACTGTCAGCATGACTGAACTCTCTAATACACGTCAATGGAAGAGTGAACCTGTCATTGATTTTATCGACCGTTGGAGGAATCTAAGCTTAAATTGCAAAGATCGAATTTCTGAATCTTCCGCGATCGAGATGTGCATTCAAGGTATGCACTAGGGACTCAGATACATCTTACAAGGTGTACAACCAGAAACATTTGATGAATTGTCCACAAAAACCCATAAGTTGGAGATTAATCTTGATGGACAAGAACCGCCAGTTCCTGACCCTTACAAGGCCAAAGAGAGACAAGAAGCGAGGAAAGGGGGCAAGCCACCATTTAAAAATGAAAAGAAGGAGGCTATGGCTACAAGTGTAACGCCCTTTAAGGTTGTTCCCAAAACTGTTAGGAGAGAAGACAGCAAGATCAATGCACATCAAGAACAAGGAAAGAGGAAACCAACTCTCAAGGAGATGCAAGACAAAGAATACCCTTTTCTTGATTCTGACGTCCCTGGTATGTTTGACGATCTGTTAAATATAAACTTGATCACGCTTCCTGAGATGAAGCGACCTGATGAGGCCAGGAACACTGACGATCCAAACTACTGCAAGTATCACCGATTGGTTGGGCATCCCATTCAAAAATGCTTTGTCTTCAAAGACAAAGTAATGGAGTTGGCAAGACAGGGAAAAATTCTCCTTGAGGAAGACAAGGCGAGTGTGAATCAAACGTCCATTGGTTCCTGCAGTCCATGGAGGATAAAAGGGTCATGGTACCTGTATTGCCGACAACTCAATTTGGATCACTTGACCCTATAGAAATCAAACAAGAAAGTGCTCTTTCAACTCTTCAGGAACATGTATATGAAGATGAAAAGGCGCTACAGCCTGATGTGGATGATGAAGGGTGGACTCCAGTCACGTGAAGAAGGAGGCGAAAGTCTTGTCCATCTAGTAGGGCGAGCAAGGTCTTAACAAGAAGTATGGTGATTTGCAAGGGAAAAGAGAAAAACGTAAAGAAAACTAATGATTGTCATAATCTTCAAGGAGGCCGAATCTTCAAGCAAAAGTCGCGAACTCCTATTACTTTAAAAGAATTTTTGCCAAAGGAATTCTTTGATGTTGATGTGGTCGCAAGTCACACAACGCGAGTGGATCATATCGAGGAACAAAAAGATAATACTTGCGAATCTCTCTGTGAGATGGCCCGTGCATCCACCGGCAATGAAGAAGGTCGTGTGCCTACCAGCAATGAAGAGGTGAACGTCACAAGTATCACTTTTACTAATGAAGACTTGTTGCTTGGGTCAACACCGCATAACCGTCCTTTGTTTGTGACTGGTTATGCAAAAGAGCAAAAAGTGAATAGAATGTTGATAGATGGAGGTTCCGCAGTCAATATTCTCCCTTTAAAAACTCTGAAGGAGCTTGGTATCCCGGTTGATGAACTCTCCAATAGCCGACTGATGATTCAAGGCTTCAATCAAGGAGGGCAAAGAGCTCTTGGGTCACTAAATTTGGAGATAGTCATTGATGACATGACGTCCAGAGCACTATTGTATATGATAGATGCTAAAACAACATACAATGTATGTTGGGAAGGCCCTGGATTCATGAAAATGGAGTTGTACGTTCAACTCTTCATCAATGCTTCAAGTACTGTCA
This sequence comes from Coffea arabica, assembly GCF_036785885.1. Classification (NCBI taxonomy): domain Eukaryota; kingdom Viridiplantae; phylum Streptophyta; class Magnoliopsida; order Gentianales; family Rubiaceae; genus Coffea; species Coffea arabica. The sequence goes on along the minus strand of NC_092318.1, from coordinate 7,750,363 downwards.
AAACGGGGTGGCAAGAAGTGTGAAAGCTGATGATAATCCTTTCACTGAGGCGGAAGCATATATCGCCGATGCCAAATTTTACATCAAAAGGCACATTGCGAAGGATAAAACTGAACAATCTCTATCTGGGGATAAAATCCAGAACCCCGGATCTCCAAATGCAAAAGGGGAGAAAGTGATGACTTCGAAATCAAAAGAGGAAGTTCATGAAGAAACTGATGTTTCATTGCCAAACAATGAATCAGTTGTCTTTCGCTGCCCTCCCAAATCAAGAATGGAACAGGGACAGTCACCTGCAATTCAGCATGAAACTCTAAAGGATTTGACTCTTCCGGTAGCTCATCTTGATACAAAAAAGGCGTCATCTTCTCAACTTAAAAGGTCTAACTTTTTAAGCAAAGAATCTGAAGTTGAACAAGACACCATAGCAAAGTCAAGAACTAAAGAAGGTTTTGATCCTATCGCTTATAAGCTTCTCGCTAAGGATGGATACGATCTCAAAGAATCTGCGGTGTTAAATGTTCTATCTCGTCAATCTACTAGTGACATGATTCATGGGTTGAATTCTACCCAAAAGATGTTGAAGGAAAAGGGATACGCCGTTGAAAATCCCAAATTTGGCCTTGGCTACTCCTCTCCTACACCAATCCGCATCAAGATCAATAGAGTTAGTAGCCAATATATTGCTATAGAGGATGAGTCTTCTCAAATAGTTGGTAAATCTCAAACTTTTCACGAAAAGAAAAATAAAATTCCACGGGTATCTGTTTTTAAGAGATTAGGACCACAAAAAAGACAAAAATCTCAAAACTCTCATAAGAGTAAAGGAAAAATGGCAAAGTCATTGCAAAGTCTTGAAGAACCTTCTGATTGTCCTCATAAATTTGGTAACATCATTCCTTCGAGAATGAGAAGATGCACAGATCTTGTAATAAAGTGTGGGACTGAATTGAGGGTCAGGGAGCATACCGTGGTGTACACAAGACCAAAAGAGGATGATGAAGAGAGTATTGCTTCATGCAACCATATAACCATAATTGACGGTGACTCGCCTGAAGAAGAAGAAGATGCTGAAGACGCTCCACCTGAATTGGAGGAAGGTGTTAAGGCTACTGTGGATGATCTAAAGGAGATCAATCTTGGTACTTCAGAGGACCCACATCCAATATACATAAGTGCTTCACTGAGTCCTGACGAAGAGAAGGCATATGTTGAACTCTTGCGGGAGTATCAAGATGTTTTTGCATGGACTTATAAAGAAATGCCGGGTTTAAATCCAAAAGTGGCCGTCCACCATTTGGCTGTTAAAAAGGGAGTTCGGCCTGTGAAACAAGCACAACGGCGATTTAGACCTGATTTGATTCCGTTAATCGAAATGGAAGTCAATAAACTAATTGAAACCGGGTTTATTCGTGAAGTTAAATATCCCGCATGGATTTCGAGTATCGTGCCTGTGCGAAAGAAGAATGGACAAATCCGCATCTGTGTCGATTTCAGGGATGTTAACAATGCTTGTCCCAAAGATGACTTCCCTTTACCAATCACTGAACTTATGATTGATACAACTACTGGGCATGAAGTTCTGTCGTTTATGAATGGCTCTTCTGGATATAATCAAATTCGATTGGCACCTGAGGATGAGGAGCTCACTGCATTTCGTACTCCTAAGGGTATTTATTGTTATAAAGTAATGCCCTTTGGTCTCAAAAATGCTGGAGCCACATATCAAAGAGCAATGCAAAGTATCTTTGACGACATGCTTCATAAAAATATCGAGTGTTATGTGGATGATTTAGTTGTTAAATCAAAGAAAAGAAGTAATCACTTGGAGGACTTGAGACAAGTATTTGATCGATTGAGAAGGTATCAACTCAAAATGAACCCTCTCAAGTGTGCATTTGGAGTCACGTCGGGGAAATTTCTTGGTTTTGTGGTTCGCCATCGAGGTATTGAAATTGATCAGGCCAAAATTGATGCTATATTGAGGATGCCTGAACCTCGTGACATTCATGAATTGAAAAGTCTTCAAGGGCGATTAGCTTATCTGCGGAGATTTATCTCAAATTTAGCAGGAAGGTGTCAGCCATTTAGTCGCTTGATGAAGAAAGATATGTCATTTCAATGAGATGAGGCATGTAGTAATGCATTCAATAGCATTAAGTCTTATCTTATGAAAGCACCTGTGTTGGCTGCACCTATTCATGGAAAGCCCTTACTCCTTTATGTTGCTGCCCAAGAACGATCGATGGGGGCATTGCTCGCTCAAGAAAATAATGAAGGAAAGGAGGTTGCCCTTTATTATTTAAGCAGAATGATGACCCCCAACGAACTAAATTACTCGCCAATTGAAAAGTTGTGCTTAGCCCTTATTTTTGCAATACAGAAGTTAAAGCATTACTTTCAAGCGCATAGTGTGAGGCTCATTTCCAGGGCGAATCCCATAAAATATGTGATGAGTAGACCAGTGCTGTCCGACCGTCTAGCTAGATGGTATCTTCAACTACAACAGTTTGAAATTATTTATGTGTCTCAAAAAGCTGTGAAGGGACAAGTTCTGGCAGATTTTCTTGCTGATCACCCGATACCTGCTGAATGGGAACTAAGTGATGACTTACCGGATGAGAATGTACTCCTTATCGAGATTCGTCCACCATGGAAGATGTATTTTGATGGTGCGGCTCATCGTCATGGAGCTGGAGCAGGGATTGTATTCGTGACTCCTGATGGAGGGATATTGCTATACTCCTTTACTCTAAGTCATCATTGTTCAAACAATGTCGCTGAGTACCAAGTTCTCATACTCGGACTTGAAATAGCTGTTGATATGGAACAGTTGGACATTCAAATCTATTGTGACTCTCAATTAGTGGTTAACCAACTCTTGGGAAGTTATGAAGTCAAAAAGTCCGAGTTAATTCCGTATCACAAATATGCAACGCAACTAATGAGGCGGCTTGGAGGTGCAAGTATTAAGCATGTTCCTAGAAGGGAAAATAAGCAAACTGATGCATTAGCTGCGCTAGCCTCTTCACTTACCATGCCGGATCATGAGATACAAGTCCGTGTGTGCCGAAAGTGGGTAGTTCCATCACTGATTGATGATGAAAATATTGAAGGAGGCGACGCTCATGTGGTCTCAACCTATGAAATTGACAAAGAAGATTGGAGACAACCCCTCGTTGATTATCTCAAGTATCAAAAATTACCCGAGGAGCAACGTAGAAGAACTGACATTCGTCGTCGAGCCCCTCGTTTTATCTTGTACAAGGACACGCTGTACCGAAGATCGTTTGAAGGTGTATTGTTGCGCTGTCTGAGCGAAGACGAGGCATATCGGGCGATGCACGAGGCACATTCTGGAATATGTGGAACACATCAATCCGGTCCCAAGTTACATTTTCGGATTAAAAGGATGGGCTACTATTGGCCTACTATGGTCAAAGATTGCATAGAATATGCTCAAAAATGTCAAGCTTGCCAGTTTCATGCAAATTACATTCATCAACCACCCGAGCCGTTACACCCAACCGTTGCTTTTTGGCCTTTTGATGCTTGGGGCCTTGATGTTGTGGGGCCATTACCAAAATCGTTCGGTCAACACTTATATATACTGGCTGCGACCGACTACTTTTCTAAGTGGGCTGAAGCCATACCGCTAAAACAAGTTAGAAAGGAAGATGTGGTGAATTTTATTCGTATGAATATTATTTACCGTTATGGAGTTTCCCGGTACATTATCACTGATAATGGAAAATCCTTCTCCAATGGCTTGATGGATAAGTTATGTGAGAAATTTAATCTCAAGCAATGCAAGTCCTCCATGTATAATGCCCCCGCCAATGGTCTCGCAGAGGCATTCAACAAAACTTTATGTAACTTGTTGAAGAAAGTGGTGGCAAAGTCAAAGAAGGATTGGCACGAAAGGATAGGCGAAACTCTTTGGGCCTATCGCACCACATACCGAACTCCGACGCAAGCCACACCATATACCTTGGTCTATGGTGTAGAAGCTGTTCTGCCCCTTGAGCAACAAATTTCTTCTTTGAGAATTGCTATCCAAGAAGGGCTCACGGAGGAAGAAAATATTCGCCTGCGCCTTGAAGAATTGGAAGCTTTGGATGAAAAGAGATTGGAGGCCCAACAAAATCTGGAGTGCTATCAAGCCCGTCTCTCTAGAGCTTTTAATAAGAAAGTTCGACGTCGCTCCTTTCAAGTCGGGGACATGGTAGTTGCCGTTCGAAGGCCAATAGTTATGACTCATCGCACTAAAGACAAATTCGTCTCTAAATGGGATGGGCCGTACATTGTTCGAGAAGTCTACACGAATGGTGCGTACAAATTGGTGGACAAAGATGGCGTGAAAGTTGGTCCTATAAATGAAAAATTCATGAAGCTATACATGCCATAAAAAAAAAAAAAGTGAAGTACTCCATGACGCATGAGTCTAAACTGCATGTTGCTCCAAACCCGCATGAGCTAAAACTGTGGACAACAACCACCAATAGTGTAGCATGTGGTTAAACTGCTGAAATACTCCACCAAATCTAAGGTGGTAAACAAAAGGATACTCCATGACGCATGAGTCTAAACTGCATGTTGCTCCAAACCCGCATGAGCTAAAACTGTGGACAACAACCACCAATAGTGTAGCATGTGGTTAAACTGCTGAAACACTCCACCAAATCTAAGGTGATAAACAAAAGGATACTCCTAACCCGCAAGAGTTTAAACTGTGAATGGTAGGAACTACGTGTGACTTGATTCTCTGTTGGGATACGTAGGCAACTTAGAGGGCAACTTCTAAGTTCAGTTACAATCTTATAAAACTAAATCCTTTGTCCGGATGATTATTTTGTTAAAAAAAAAAAAAACGGTTCTCTTTAAGCCAGTTCGAATTATTTTGTGACATATACTTGAAAGTGTATTATTCAGATTACTAAATTATTTGGATAATTACCTTTTCAAGTGTGATCAAAATTATGCAAAGATGGAATTGTTTGTATTGCAGTTAATAGCTTAAAATGGTGGCTATTGAAAAAAATAAGGAAAAACGGGGACGTCTGTAAGGATGTGGAAAACAAGAGAGCAAGTTTCATTATGAAATGTTTATGCTCATAGCTACACGTTTTGAGCAGGTAACAAAAGATGAAATTTGAAACAAAGAAACAGATTGCAACTATTCCTAGAATTCAAATGACGATAGCTCCTTTCGGTTGCTTTCAAGTAATGCTTGCATCTTGTCAAAAGTTTGACTCTCCTCAGCAAGTAGGGGCGGGGAATTCTCAATCTTTCGAACTTCATTTTGTAAGTCGACCATCACGCCTTGCACTCGGGTAAGCTCATCTTGCTCTTCTCGTAGCCGTGAAAGTGTCTCCTTCCTGTGAGTATCCAAGAACTCAAGCCGCTTCCTCAACTCGACTTCCTCGCGATCAATCTCCTTAATTTTCAGCATGTGCGTTGAGATCTTTTCCGCTTGTTGTTTCTCCTTACTCTGAGCATCTCTAAGATGTTGGGTGGCAGTAGAAAGCAACTCATTATATGATTCAACTGGAATTTTATTTGAGAGGGAAGATTTCACTGCGACGTAACGAGCTGCATTTGCAAAGAAAGCCTTTAAAAGGCCTTGCAAATTTGAGATATCCGTGGCATTGAAACTTTGTATTTCCTCCATGATTTCGCTTGCTTTCATTTCAAGAGCAGGCATGCGCTCCAAGGCTGTTTGAGATATCATCACCCTCAAGTTATTCCACAACATTTGGATATAGTTTCGACGGCATGTTGAGATCACACTTTGGGGGCAAAATTCAGACACTTGAGGTGCCCTTGGCCACGATGGTGGATCGAAAATTTTAAGTTTCTTTTGGGCCAATGGAGTCATATGTTCCACCTTCTGTGGCGTGATTTGCTGAATCACATTTCCATCCTCTACTGCCTTTTTGGAATTCTCACTAGCACCCATTTGTTGGGTAGAACTGACCACTTGGTTGGCCAAAAGTTCAAATGCAGTGGGTCCTTCAATTGATGCTTGGCTTGGTTCTCCATCATCAATGAAGATCAAGTCTTGATCATCCAACTGTTGGGAAAATGTTATGAGCCAAATCATAGATATGAAATTGACAAGTAAATTTCAAATGCTAAATTAAAGAAGGCAAGGGGGGTCCTTACAATATTGGCATGGCTTATACCAGGCATAGATATATCCGGAATGTCTTTAAAGAGTTCTTTAGGATCTAAACCAATATCATCCAAAGGGAAAGTCATTACCTTGGACTTCTTGCGCTTCCAATGCTGGTCCGTGCTGGTGGATTGTTCATCCTCCTCATCAAAAGGCTCGCTCCTCTTCTTCTCATGTGAATTACAAGAATCATGATCAATGGCTTTCACAATTTTTGAAGGAAGACGAAATGAAGTACCCTTCGAAAATTGTTCATTAGGGGTAAGGTTCTCAAGGGTAGTAACCTTGTTGTTTGAACTCTTCAAAATTTCCTTCTCGTTTCTCACAGTCTTTTGCTTCATCTCAAGACTGTTATCAACTTTGGAAAGATTGTTCAGGTTTGCAAGTTCCTTCCCTTTTGACCTCTTCTGCTCCCCATTTGATTGGATACTCTTAATCAAAGTATCACGCCCTTTGAGGAGGTAATCATCATGTACCGTAGACCACCATGTTTGAAAGCCTGAAGATGTGTGCTTGCTAGCATTCAAGGGATAGCTAGGAAAAAGTATCTTTGACTCTGTTTTACTACGAATGGCAGTGCGCCAGAGTATTCGACTCAAGTCATAATTTGTGGAACGCACATCTGCCCCGAGTTCCTGTGGAGGAACTTGATAAAACCCGAATTGTCGCGCGAATCTATATGGACTATATGGCTCAACAAGGAAATCCCCTTCAGCATGCAAAACTAAGTAATTTGAGCAGGCGCTTACAAAATAACTTAGTTCGAGATTTGCTAGTTTGCCATCGTCAATAAAGAGTTCATTGCGATTCTTCACAAGAGAAGTGATTCCCCAAGTTACTTTATCTCCCTGATGAATGAGGTCGCGAGCACTATTTTCATCAAAGTATCGTGCGCCACCCTCTCCAGAATAGTTGGTCATGGTAGGTCCAGGCATGGTATTTGGAGTCGAATAATGGGTAGAGAAATAACTCGCTAACCAAGCATATACGTAGTGCACCGGAAAAGCCGCACGTGCACATCCTGGGGTAGCTGAGTTTGAAATTTTATCAAGCCCACGGTATATGCTTAGCAGGACAGGAACAGCAAGGCAAGTCTTACGACCGGCAGCCATCATACTAGCCATTTTGAAAGTAGATGGTCTAATATAGTGGGGGTCCTCATCTGGTAAAACAAAGACACAGAGCCAGCAAGATATAAATGCTGCAAGATAACTCTCTTCCCGCAAGTGAAGTTTAACTCCGATGGTATTAAATACACCATTGTCTTGACTTGAAAATTTGCGCGGTTGTCCAATTTCGCCATCCGGATTTTGGGTTGCTTGAGCACGAGATGCCCTCTTTATCCTTCTCTGCTTTGGCTTTGAGTACCTGGTTTTGCCTTTAAACCAGAAATTAATCCACTGGTCAGCAGAAACTCCAGCTTTGTTGGATTCCCCACGTTGGAGATGATGTAAGGCTGCGAACAGATACTCACAACTTTGTGGAATATGCCTTAATTTCTTTTCATTAACCCCAGTTAGCTCCTCCGCGCATGGGATTACCTCTTCATAGATACCCCCGATGATTGGAAGTCCCCCTAACTTGTGCAAGTCCCAAAGTGAAAGAGACAGTTCTCCAACAGATGTATGCAAAGCATTAGTGTCCGGACACCACGCCTCGCAGAATGCTCTAAGTACATGGAGGTTCCTATCATATGTGAAAAGCGAAGCATATAAGGCATCAAACAAGCAATTTTCACGGAGTTCTTGTTTGTTCCTGCTGAGAATATCCTCCAACCACTCCCAATAATTCTCGATGTAACTGAATGCACCACTGAGTCTCAAGGAAGGACCCCAATGTGCATCTCCATCTATGATCCGCCTGCCAAGGGTCTGAAAAGGAGTTGTCCTTGGCTCCTTATCATGAATAAGGGATTTCAAGGAGTGAACCTTCGTGCCATCATCTTGAGGAAGTTCGAGTGACCAATCCTTTAACTCTGGGTACTGGTGAGAAGGCCACTTACCTGAGTAACTTCCTTGTATAGGGGGATGCACTAATAATTTCGTTCCTTTGTCACCGGAGTCACCATCGCTGTCAGTGATAAGGAGATACTTTTCGTTTGAAAAAGCGACTTCCTTGAACACCACCATTGCATCAAAACTAACCTGCAGCAAAAGGAAGAAAAAAGAAAGTTTGGTTAAAATAGCAGGGTTGAAAGTAGTAAAAGACTTCTTGAATTTTGGGTGAGTTTTATTGAAGTGGGTAATTGCATCTCCTTGGTACTCCTCAAGCCATAATATGGCTCTCGTGGGAGTTTGCGGTTGCGCCATCTTCAAATTTCTTGGTTGCACCTTCTTCATATACTCCTCAAGCCATAGCAGGCTCTCGTGGGAGTTTGCGGTTGCGCCTTCTTCAAATTTTGGCTGCGCCATCTCCTTCATGTACTCCTCAGGCCATAATAGGCTCTCGTGGGAGTTTGCGGTTGCGCCTTCTTCAAATTTTGGCTATGCCATCTCCTTCATGTACTCCTCAAGCCATAATCAGGATGTGTCGGGGATCCTTCTTCCATATCACCAAAAAAAAAAAAAAAAAAAAGGAAAAAAAAATCGGCATTGGCAAGTAGTGAAAATCATGAGGCATGTGAGCTACCTTAGCGTTTTGAACTCCAAGAGCTATGGCCCTAAAATTATGGACACAATTGGAACTTCAATTTGCTTCAAACAAGCTATGCCAACGTCAGCTGCAAAAAAAAAAAAAAAAAAAAATCAGCCATAATTTTGTTTAAAAAAAAAAAAAAAAAAAGAAGTGACGTGTGGCATGCAATGGCGGGACAAGTTCTTATGGTGGGCCATGCTTATCTTTAATATCAAGTACGGCATTATTTAGTCACCGGGTGATGTTTCCTTCTTATCACACGAAGTAAAAAAAAAAAAAGTCCATCAAGGGCAAAATTTTGCCTTGCTTCCTAAGAAGGGACATTCAAGAGAAAGACACAGCATGTGGCATGTGTGGTGCCCTAACCAATTAGCATCAGTGGGAAATTGCATGAAAATAACTTCAATTACAATTTAAATGAAGAAACACTGTGGAGTTTACTGCGTGGATCGAGAGGGCTATGGTGTGCAACAATGGAAAGAAAATGGGTATACTTTGCAAAGTAACAAACGAAGTTTGAAGTGGTCGTGGCACTAGGTTCAATAATTAATCGGTGCTCACTAGGTTTTGTTGGAGTTATTTGGCAGATAGTTGGAATACTTGAAGAATGCATGCGATTTTCCAGCAGTAACAACTACACAAAAAAATCAGATTTGCAGCGACAATAAGAACAATAGGAGTTGACAAAAGATTGCGACGCACAATATGTCTATCGAGTTAAAAAAGAAAATCTTAGATCCCTTGATACCATGTGGTGAAAAACACAGCCCATTTAGCAAGCATCACGCGAGTGTTAATTAAAAAAAAAAACTTGAAATCAAGACTCAAAGAAGACTCGACGGTTACCTCGGTGGTGTAAGGAATTGTTCTGGTTTGCTCTCTCCCCACAATGCTGCGGTTTGTTTAGCTGCGCCTGAAGCCGTAAGGGATCTTATTGGTTTCTTTTATAGAGCTCAAACCGTGCAATAAAAAAAAGGAAATCAAAGTCCACTCGGAAGTTGCAGGAATTGAGTACTACGACATTGGTTTCCAAAAGTCATTTAGTTGATAGTTTCCAATTGTCTACAAGTTGATTTTAGCAGTTGTCGGTTTGCTTCCATGGTGCTTGATTGGATGTTCATTCTAGGCGGTGGACTTATTTTGATTGGTACATGGTCTTAGAAATAAGTAAAAGCCAGAAGAAAAGAAGTCACCTACCTTCTAATTCAATTTGGTACCTGCCGAATTGATGCATCATGATGAAAGAATGGAAATGATTGAAAGTAGTATGTTTCTAATTTCGATGGAATCAACCGCAAGTCAAATGGAAAGTGGTCTCATGACTTCTTTAAAAAAAAAAAAAAAAAAAATGAAGCCACAGGCATTATGGTTCTATGTCCAAATCAACTTGGTTGAGTTGCGGAGGCCGACTATAGCAGCGTCCTGAACCCGAATTTGGAGGCTATTAACTTCAAACGACTATTGTGAGGAGAATTGAGAAGTTCCCGATTCAATTTGGGGAGCTTGCTGTATCCGGTATTAAGTGTCAATGTTTGATGTGGTTCCTAATCTTTGCACCTTGTTTTGGTTGTCTAAGGTGTAAGCTCCATAATAATTATTGAATGGGAAGTTTCCACCGAATGATTTGGTGGCCATGTCTAATTGTTGTAGATGTTCAAGCGGTGCCGTGGTCTTAGAGAATTTTCCAAGTGCAAGCTTGAAACCAAGTTGCAATGGAAGTGGTGATACCCAATTGGATGTTTCCATTTCTTGCTTCAACATACTGCCGGTTACCATAAGCATTTGAGTGATTCTGGAAAGTGGAGCATTAGTTATTGTTTTTGGTATCATTTCCGTGAGTCGTTCAACAACTTTTGATTTCCAATGTCTGTGGCTAGTGCTTTGGGACATTTGGAATCCCAAAGATCAATGAGGTAGCCATTGGGATAATGGAATAGGTTTTGGCAATTGCCAAGCCACTGAGGGCCGAGACTAATTGCAATTGAAGCAACAAATTCATTGTGATGGTATAGGGAATGATCCTATGCATTGCACCTCGCCATAGACCTCATATGACACATGGTCCGTGAGACTCTTGATCATAAATATGATCTTGAATTGCATTTATTAATCCAAGCTCAAATTGGCAAATGAATTGGCTTTCTTTTATATTAAAAAAAAAAAGTCATCATCAAATACTTCAAGTCTCAATTTCAATCTTTGACAAGCAAGCTTTCAATTGAGTCTTGAAGTGGGGGCATTTGTAGACAAAGAAAATTTATTTAATTTATTTAGTCAAGATTAAATGAATTGAATTGATCTTGATTAAATTAAATTAAATTTGATAGAAGTCCATTATGTTTTGGATTGGCAAATTGGGCCAATATTATATGGGCTATTAAATCAAATTAAATCCATAATGTCCGCTTAAGTTGGAGTGAATTAATTGATTTATTAATTCACAATGGACTATTTGGGTTGACCCATTATTTAAGCCCAAGTTAAATGGATTTCTTGGGTAACAAGTGATCCAAAAAGCAGGAAGATTCTGAGGGTTTTCTTGAAGACCTAGCCTACATATTTTGGCTATAAATAGAGGTCTTCCCCCAAGGCAAAGAGAGAGAAAAATTCCTAACATTCGGAGAAACTCTGTCAAATGCCCTCAAGAGCTTTCTTCCTCAAATCCAAGTTCAAATCAAGTCAAACAAACCCTCCTGCTATCGGTGTTGAAGACTCGAAGTTCCAAGTGTTTGATGCCATCATCAAATCAATCGTTTTCTACGCCGAAATTGTAGGAAACACCCTTTCGATTGGAGAACAAGTCTTTTCGGCCCTTCAATTGAAGCTATTCGAAGAAAAGAATCAGGGGATTAATTTCTTTGATTCAAGAATTTTCAGAGATTGTAACCCGCTTATTATTTGATTTAATAAATTTGATATTTGTGCAAGTTTTCTTGTCTTTTATTTCAGGCAACAAAATTTGTGCTTACATAGTTAATTTCATAACCACGAGAATAGGTATGGCTTAGTAACAAGTATAGTTGATTCACTATAAGAATAGATTTCACATACATTAAAAAATTACACGCCATAATTAGCCAAGATAATAACATACAAGTAACCGGTAATTTTATTTGTAAGAGTAGTAAGAAAAAAATTTCATATCTCTAATAGATTTCTACTATTATTTGTATTAATTTTATCTCATGTTTATAGTATAAATTTAATTTCTTGCACTTATAATAGTTTAAATAATAAAGAAATTTGAAAACCACCGGTATTTGACAATCTTCCTTGTGGTTCGATTTTTAATACCCTATACTCACTCTTGACTCGTATACTTGTGAAAAATCGCATATGGGATATTTAAAAATTTATAAATGTAAACTTGACTGTGGATGAGTTAATTGTTATATGTATATCCCGCATTCGTCAATCTCAATGAAAATTGTGCCTGGCCCACAGGTTTGCTGGAATGGCTGTCATCCATGCATGTGTCTTAGATGACGCTATTTGCAACTCTCTCATTTTTGTTTCAAATTGGTTTGGCATATAAGCTCTTACAGCTACCCAAATGATGTCCCTCAACTACTTTTCTTTGAATTTCAGTTGGAAATTGGCATATAAATGCCTAACACAAAACCTGTGTTCCACTCCAAGGTACTTATTCTCAATGCAATCAACTAGTCCTTGACAAAGTTCACGTAAACCAATGAATAAGTACATTACCAGTTAGTAAATAAATACAAAATGCAGAAAATAAATTAAAGTAATACTGACATTTTGTCTGTCCGAGAGGATTATCCAACATTTTTCAAATGGAGTGCCAATAGCATCAGTTAAAATATCCAAAAATCAACTGCAGCTGTCTTTGCATTCAGATTCTATAAGAGCCATTGCAATTGAAAAAATTTGGTTTTACTATCTCTAATTTTGACTTCGGCTTGTAATCAAATTATGAAAAACTTTTGTTCATGATTTTAAAATATTAGAAATTGTTCTAATGTGATTAGATAGTTTTTCTATAATTAGAAAAAAAAAACTTCAAGAATTGAAACTTTAAATAGTTTAATATTTGAGCATATAATGATTCATGATTAGAATTAGTCAATACTTTATTATGTTTTCATTTAATATTGGTTATGGATTAAGAACAATGTAATTATGAATGGTTGAATACATATGTGGTTTGGTTTTGGTATTTTTTGAAATAGAACCTGTGTGCCCTGCCTTCTCTAAATACTCCTAATGTAAATGCTCTTCTCATCTTATTCTCCTTGAATGTAACTCAAAATTTCTCTCAATATCATGTAATGTACTATATTAGGGACAGGGAAGGGTAAAGATTTGAAATGTTTAGATTAGATTTGTACTTGTAACGTACAAAGGAGTTGGAGATGACACCAATGCCACCATGGCGGATATACAAAAGACGTACAGGGCATGAAGATGTCATTTTTCCCTTAGTTTGACCATCTAGTTTCCTTTTGGTTCAAGGAAACTAGTCTAGAAATAAAATTCATAATTATCCATGTATAATTGTAGTATGTTTATTTATTTATATTGATGAATGGATATGCATGTTATATACTTGATGAGACCAATTTGGATATATTATGTCTAAAATTCATCTACTCAAATATTAAGTTTGGACACAAGTTGCCTTCCACTGTTATAGTAAAACGTGAGTTTTTGTTCAATGTTACCTTGTTTGCCTTAGTGAAGAGTACTCTATCAAGGATGTATTTTAATATGAGATGAGATCTCGAAACAATAGGTCAGACTTAACTACAACGTATAACTTGTTCGGCTAAGTGAAAGTTGTATGTTGTAGAGGCATAGGTCGGAAAACCCGTAAGATGTCATTGTCAAGAGTTGACAATTCAACTATCTAGAACTTACAATTATTGTAATTGGTAATAAGTACCTACTTCTTGTAGTTATTTTGGCATGTTCGTCTCAGTGAAACTTAAAATAACTAAAATGAGGTTCTAGCTCATTATAAATTTTTGAATTCTTAGTTCCATATTTGAAGGTTATGGAATTGTATTAAAATAGTGGGTACAAAATCAAACTTATTTTTATGTCATTTTTACTTGATTTTATTTTTACATAAATAGCAATTCTCTTTTATCTTTACTACATGTCATAGAAATTATGAGTAATTACATATTATTATCGATATACTTAATATTTCCAATTTCTTGGATTGGCAAAGCAACTGAGAAAAGTTCTCAAATAAATTTGGTTATATTTTTTAAAACCTGAATCATGTAAGATGGGATGCAATTAATAGTAAATGCTTATAGTAAGCATAAAGGAGATAATGATAGTGTATTATAGATGCTCCCTAAATCTTCGATGCTACAAAGAATTCATTTTCTTTCACCATGATTAGACATTTCAAGAGTTGAATGATGGATAATCAAGATTTAAAATATATAAAATCTTTTAACAATAATTCCATCACTAGATGACAAATTCTCTCTAAATAAATATTGATTTATTAGAGAATAATTGGCTATATTGAAAAGGTAGATTAATTAAATTTTGTCATGAACTATAAGTGTTGGCTAAAAGGATATCACTTATCAAAAATTGACAAGGTGAATCAATTATCAAGAGTTAATAAGTTAAAAAATTTTAAAGAATAAGCCTTATAGTGCAAACTTTCATTGCATGGTCTTAACTTGAATAAAATGTAACTTTTTGAAAGTTTCATTTTAAGTTAAGTTTATAACTAAGATTAACTAATATATTTACTTCCAAATTAAGATCCTTGGTAGGAAATACCGCATATTCAATATATTAGGATTTAAAAGAAGTAAATTGAAAAGAAGGATAATAAGTATCTACTTTTATGAAGTAAAAGTTACTTCATTTAATTGTAATGATAAATTATCTTTCTTAATTTTATAGACTTATTTTAGAACTTAATAAGTGCTATTAATTTATAAAACAAAAGAAAGGTCCATTTCTCAATATAATGTTGGACGACTTGGAATCATCTTATCTTTGACATTTATGAATTTAGTCTTATGAATAAAAACACATTTTCAAATTACATGATGATTTAAGTCAATTGATTATGAATCATTTGAGAAATGTGAATCTTATTCACTGATAAAAGACTAAGTTGGTCTTTTATATCTAAAGGTTTAGAAAATTGTTAAAATTCATACATTATGATGTATATGGTAGATTAACGGGTCCGTGTGGATTAGCTATTTTTTGGGTTGTTTTTCAAAAACAGCACTGTAGCATTTTGTTTTTCAAATACAAGTCCGTTTGGATTAGTTGTTTTTGGGATTGTTTTTCAAAAACTATATGAAAAACTTTTACTGTAAATGTTTTATGGATTATTTTTAGATGTATTTTAAAACATATTCGATTATTTTTATAATTTATAATTTTTATATTTTTATAACAATATACATTTATAATACATTTATAAATATTTATATAAAAATATATAAATGTATTATATTATATATAATACATGATATAAATATATTTATAAATGTATAAATGTATATTATTATAAATGTATAAATTATAAATGAATATTATATAAATGTATAAATTATAAATTATAAATTTTATATTTTATATTTTATATTTATATACATTTATGCATTTATAATACATTTATAAATAAATATATTTATATAAATGTATTATATTATATATAATACATAATATAAATATATTTATAAATGTATAAATGTATATTATTATAAATGTATAAATTATAAATGAATATTATATAAATGTATATTATAATTTATAATTTATAATTTTCATATTTATATACATTTATGCATTTATAATACATTTATAAATATTTATAAGTAAATATATTTACATAGTTATAAATAAATATATAAATGTATTATAAATGTATTATATTATATATAATACATAATACAAATATATTTATAAATTTATAAATATATATTCTTATAAATGTGTATAAATTATAAATGAATATTATATAAATGTATAAATTAATATATTATAAATATATATTAATATTATGTATAAATGTATTAATATAATAAATATAAATGTATAAATATATAATTAATATTATGTATATTAATATAAATGTATAAATGTATTATATTATATATAATACATAATATATATGTATATTATAAATATACATAAATATATATATTATGTATAAATGTACATTTATATAAATGTATAATATATATAATATATATTATGTATATATTAAATATATAATATATAATATTTATATAAATGTATAATTACATATTTATATTATATATAATTTATATAATATATAATATTTATATAAATATATTATAAATATGTAAAAATATATGTTATATAAAATAAAATATTTATAATATGTATAAATAAATATATTTAATTTAATATAATGTATATATCCTATACATAATTGAGATATACAAATTGAAATAAACATATTAAATATGTATTTGGAGTTGTTTTTGATATATTGTTTGGATATGGTGTTTTTGGAGTTGTTTTTGAAATACACATTTACTGTACATTTGGAATGTGAAAAACAGTTTTTCAAAAACAGACTCAAAAACAAGGAATCCAAACGGACCCAACAATTCATGCTAGAGGTAATTTTTTCTTATACTTTACTACTTTTACTAATAACTACTCAAAATGGATATATATATCTTTTGAAGTACAAATCCAAAACTTTGAGAAGTTAGAAAGTTTAAATATAAAGTAGAGAAATAAATTAGTGAAAGTATTAGAACACTTGATTTGATCCAGCAGGTAAAGTATACTTGGTCCAAAGGTTTCAAAATTGTCTAAAAAAGAATGAGATTCTTAAGTAAACTAATTCTTCATTATTGAGTAATCTAGATAAAGAATTATATCTTATGAGATAAGATGCACCATGCAAGTTTACCAAAATAGTTTTGAGATTTGTCCTAGACAAAATTACCTCCTATATGCTAAATCTTGTTCCATGTTCAAAGTATACCATATGAGATATGGAGTGTTAAAATTTCAAAATTTTATGAAAGATTGGGTTATCCTACTTAAGAAGTAAGTATGACCGGACAAGTTGGAATTAAGATTTGATCAAAACCTTTTTGTAAAGTGTTCTTAAGAAATAAAGAAAAAAGGAAAATCGGCCAAAAAGAAGAAGAGCAAATCAGTTCTCTCTGCTTCATTGGTTTGATTTCTTCTAAACTATAAGTTAGAGTTTCTCATTTTCTCAAAAAATGCTACTTCTATTATTTTCAAGAGTAAAAGTGTTTTATCTCTAAAACCACAATTTTCTAGATAAACGGTTTATTCTAGATAAAGTAGTAGGAGTAAGATAGAATTTAAAACTTGAAAAAGTTTCAAGTGTCACAAAAGGAAGTTGAACAAAAACATGGAATTGGAACTTGCATTTTATGTTGATGAGATGTAGCAGAAGCTCCTAGAACAAGGGTTTTTCATAAGTTTTAAAAATGGGCAAAAAGTCCCAATGGCCCTCAAACTATTAGCCGGGTGAACTTTTGGCCCCCAAATAATTAAAAGTAAAATTTTGGCCCCCGATCTATCCAAAGTACAAAATGTTAGACCTTCTGTCAAAATCAGCAGTTAATACTGACGGAATCTACGACCACGTGAGGCGCACGCTGAAATATGAAGGGCATTTTTGTCCACAATGAGCTGTATTCCACTCGGTAAAATTGCAATCACGCCTAGAAAAATAAAAACCTGAAGGCTAAGTGGTTGTCTGACAAGTACATGGAGAGGATTAGGTCGAACTCTCGAATCCCAGTTAGGGAGATCCAGCAAACTGTGAATGAGGAGTACCAAGCTCAAATTTTCAGATGGAGAGCAGCCAAAGTAAGATAATGCCGTCTTGTGAAAACAGAATATCATAGTAAATGCAGAAAGATGATTACTAACAAATGCCTTTATACCTGATTAGAGAAGATATCCTCTTTCCAGGATGATGTTTATTGGATTGCACCGAAGAGTTGCAAGAGAAATGTACTGGACCACATGCAAAGTCTTCAATAGTCATGCTCTCCAAGAAGAACTCTTGTTGGTGCTTGTTAGCCACTGTGATCGCCCCTGGCACCCCAAAATTGGAGTCTACAATAAATTTAGTTGTGTAATTTACTCTCTCTGTCTTAAGATTTGATTTCTTAGACCAGTCCTTTAACATCGCTTGCTTGCTTTTCTTTGGAGCTTTTGTATCTTCATCAATGCCAGACCCACAAAAAGAGAAAGAGAGAGAGAGAGAGATGGGGGAATAAATTAGAAGGCCAAATCAAAACATATTTTCCAGATCAATGTTGACTCTTAAGTAGTAAACTTTGGAGCAAAAAGTTTTATTTGGGTTCAAGAAAAGAAGGAAATAATGGTTTACTAGGATCAATTTCTGTACTAACAAGCTCTAGCACAATATTTCTTCCAAGTTTGTCGGTCAGAGCATCCAATTGCTTAACAATTGACTCCTTCAAGTCTTCTTTGTGCTTGTTCCTAACAGTAACAGCAGCTCTCACCTTGAATTGTACTGCCTTTTCTGGTACAACTTTCACCAAATTCTTCTCACTTATAGCCGCTACCGGACTACTAACAGTATTGGTCCTCCTTGCTTTCCTTACTTGCAGGCTTCTTCTTTCAGCAGGTTTAACCTGATTTGGATGCGAAGAAGAAAACTGGCCGGATTTCTGATCAACCAAGACCACCTTAAATGAATTGATAAATTGAGATTTCTCCGATAGAGATGTACCCAAAAATTGTTTAGCCAGTGCCATCTTAGTTCCTTTTTTTTTTTTCAATATCTCTGTTCAAATTGCAGCTCTTTGGGTCAAAATCATTTTTCGCTCCATTTTACCGAGTGGAACACAGCTCATTGTTGGCAAAAATGCCCTTCGTATTTCGGCGTGCGTCTCACGTGATCGTAAATTCCATCGGTATTAACTGCTGAATTTGACAGAAGGTCTAACATTTTGTACTTTGGATAGATCAGGGGCCAAAAATTTACTTTTAATTGGTCGGGGGCCAAAAGTTCATCCGGCTAATAGTTTGAGAGCCACTGGGCTTCTTTGCCCTTTAAAAATATAGATTTCTTATGGAGAATCATGATGTTTGGTCATGAAGTTCCAAATGACTTATGAAAAGTTTTATAACTTATAGAGATGGTTAAAAAAATCATAAATCTAAAATAGATTCCATATTTGACAAAAGATATTAACCTTAGTCAATTCACCTAAAGGTATAAAAAGTTTATTAGGTGCAAGAGAGTCTTTGCTGTAAAGATGAATATGGAATGTAAAGGGTTGCCTATAAAGTTTGGTTAATAGAAAGGTTACCATTAAAGATAAATAATTACTTTTGAAAAATCTTCTCTCTAGTTAATAAGTTTAAATTCATTTAGATTTACTTGCTTTAGTTATGAGTTATGGCATGCCAAATTAATGTTAAAACCACTTTCCTTAAATAGAAACGATAAATGGTTGTGTATGTGACATAATTCAAAGGTTTCTCCATTTATATACCAATAAAACAAGTCTCTAAGAGTTATATCATCCGTTTTGATGAGATAATCAAAGAGTTTGGTTTTATCAAAAGTGGGGATGAGCCTTGTGTTAATATATGATTTAATGGGAGCTGTTATAGTTTCCATGTTATATATGTGATTGATATATTATACTTGAAAAAGGTATACCTATGCTCCAAAATTATAGGTATAACTATCCAAGATTTTCTCCATAGTGTTAAGGAGAAGTAATCTTCTTTTTAGAAGTAAAGATCTATAGGGATAGATCATGATTGCTTGGCCTTTCATAGTACATAGATGAGATGTTAGAGTCGTTTAGCATGAAGTGATCTAAAAAGGGATTTTATCTATATTCCATAGAATAATCCTTTCAATGTACTAGACTTATTGTCTCCTTCTATCCGTGAAGGACTAAAATGGGAAATTTGAAAATATTCTTGTAAATAATCTTACAAAAATGATTTGCAAGTAATTATTCATTTACTTATAATATTGATGTTATGTGTTGAAAGGGTTTCAAGCAAAAAAATAACTAAAATTTCTACAATTAAATCTTAACAAATTGCTACTTGAGAAGTGGCAAAAGGAAGCATTTGGATTTGTAAATTCAAATCGGAATTTGGATTGGTTCTTTCCATTTTAACTCCTTTATCCTATATTGTGACTATAATGAAAATTTGCCTTAATAAAGGAACTAAGGTCTCATCACAAATCTATAACTTGTTAAGATGCTGCCATATGATTTGGTAAAATCATTAATAGGAATAAAAGTGAAGATAGAAAGAGTACCCGCAGATGATGCATGGTTGATCCATTTACTAAAACTTATCTTAAAGGAAACATAATGGTCATGTAGGCTCATTTGGTCTTTGACTTATGAGTGATTGGCTTTAGTGTAAGTGGGAAATTGAAAGTGTGCGTACAGTGTGCGTGCCTCAAAGTCAATCAACTTCTATTGTATAATATGCACTTGAACTATTTATGTTATAATAAATTATATCTTTATCATAATGATTGCTTAAATTTATATAAGTATGATAAAACTCTTAGAGTAAATTTAATCGATGAAATCATAAGAGTTATAATGGTGAGGTTCATTCGATCATAAACAAGATTTATTCTTAAATATTTCTAGTCAAAGTATTAATAAGACAGGGCATTGTTAATATGATTAGACTAGGATATACTATACCGATTTTATTTAAGAAGTAGTAGAATTCATCTATTATGGTGTGTGAGACACCTATGTTAGTGTATGGATGCTTGATAGAATGATGAAGTTCACTAGATTGATCGACATAGAAATATCCTTTAAGTGCCAAAGGATTAATCTCTAAGTGACGTGTCTGTAAGTGATCCTTAAATTTAAGGTTATCATAATATCTTGAGTACGGACGGTTATACTTTATTTGCTATATGATTGCTCTCGTATTAGGGAATCCTTACATCATTAGCTTATGGGTATATACCTGAAGTATAGAAAGATAGTGAATAATCTATAAGGATTTACCACCTCTTATTGAAAGAGGAATTATCTCATGTCTGACTACTTGTAGAAGTATAATTCGGAATTCTTAGTACTAAATGGAAGAGTCTTAGAAAGTGTTTTTAAGTACTTCTTCATTCGAGTTTTATTTTGGTACAAGAAATGAACATTAACCAGATAATGGAATAGGCATAACTTATTCCAAAATTAATGTGACATAAGTGTGATAAAAGGTTATTAATTACACGGTAAAGGTTTATTGAAAGGTAAAGTCATTCGCTTGACTTTTCTCATTACTTGGGTGGTCATGATGTATTGTTAGATGCCAATCCTGATCTATAAGTATGAGTTTATTTATTAGTTGAATAAATGATAAATTGAAAAGAGTTTTAATTTACCTAATTCTTCTTTATCAAGAATTGTAACTCATACTTATTGCCAACATATATGAGAATCTAATGGGTCACACACATTAAGAACTTCTTTAGTTGGATTAAATGAATTTCAAATGGAGACTTGAAAGATAAGTTTTATAACTTATAGTTTAATTTGTGAGACAAATTAAACTTGAGGAACTTATAATGCAAATAAGTTTAATTCTTCCAAATACAAGGGTTGTATTAGAATAAGGAAGGTGAATCCTATTGAAAAATGGTTTCAGGTTTCCATAATGATAGGAAATACTTATTTGTCTATAAATACTCACTAAGCTTTTTGCTAGCAAGACTAATTGATACACAAATTACCTTGTGAGATTTTTGAGAAAAATCTTGAGAGAAAAATATCCAAAATTCATCTAAGAAAATAAGGGAAAAATCACATTTCTTATTTCTCTCATTGGAACATGTTTTTTATGATGAAAAATTAGGATTTTTCTCAACCAATTTGTAAGAGGTATCTTAGTAATAGTTAGCACTAATCTAACTTAAGTTAATTCAACCTATGAGGTTCTAGTCAAGAAGGTTCGTGTGGATTACGTTAGAGACCGGATATTTGTGCGGCTACATGGATCACTTTGCTTCTTTGCGTCAGATCTCTACCAGTTTAAGAAGAGTTTTATGGATTGAGGTAATCTTCTTGAACAACTTTAAGTCACATGAATTTAATTAAAAATCGATCTAGTAAAAGAATCAAAATTTTAAAATTTTCCGCTATGCATATCTCTATGATTCATTATAGTTAGTAAGCGAGTAGTGAGTGAAGTATGTATATTTTTCTACTTCAAGGAGATGACCAATAGTAGGATTGTTTCAATTGATAATATGAATTCATTTTTTTTAATTCAATTGTCAATTCTTCATATTCGTTGAATATCATGTCTATTGAGCTGCCCTATTCTTGAAGAAATGTTTTATATTTATGTTCATTTTCTAGTTTGTTTGAAAAATTAAGCTATAGTTTAAAGGAGAATCAGCGGGAACTACATTGCATTACATAGATAGCTGCAGGATTTTAACTAGTCAACATTGTTCTTACACAGTTTGGCATTAGTTGAGTTTAGTCACAATTATAACAAAATGGAAATGGGAAAAAAAATGCTTCAGGACATTGAGAATATAAAGTTTTGCCTATTTCTAATCAAACTCAGATGTATTGGGGGGAAAAAAAGAAAGAAAACCCACATCTAGATCAATCATTGTGAGAACTCAAAAATTATATATATATATATATATATATATGTTTATTTATTCAAGTGCTTCAATCATTTAATTATTTCTTTAACTATTTATTCACATGTTTAGTTTCCTATCTTTTCTTAACTTATTTGTTTTAAATCATTTTTTTTCTATTAGTAATTGCTTGGTAATTTAATCACTAGTTGGAATAATAAAAAAAAAACTTTTACGCGCACGTTTTAGCGTAGCTACGTTAAATTTTATTGAGACGTACTAGTACAACCAACTAGCAAAACATGATCATAACCATGAAAGTGTAGTAGGATTTGAATCTTAAAGGAGATTGACAAGACTTGAGAGTTGAACCCTATTCTCTCACTATTCCTAGTTGACTTTGGTTGCTTGTAAAACCCAACAAACTCTCACTTTTTCCCATCACTTTTTCTCTTCCTTTTCCACTCCTCTTGGCCGAGCTTCTCCTCCCAAAAACAAGAAGAAAAGTTCAACTTTCTTCGTCCATTTCTTGCTTCAATCTTCCCCAACTTTGGTTGATTCTTGGAACCTTGCTTGAACTTGGAAGGAAGTCTTGCTTGGAGGCAATTTTTGGAGGAAACTTGGACTTGTTGCTTGGTTGAAATTGTTAGGAGAGGTATTGGCTTGAAACCCTCTTTTTCCTTCAAGTTTCTAGTAGATTTGTAGCTAGAGAGATTGAATCTTTGATGGGCTGTTGATGAGTTTCTTTGAAACCTTGATTTAGGTAGATGACTTGAGGAAAATTCCTTGTGTTTTAATGGCAAGTTAGGTAGATGACTTGAGATTCATTCTTGTGCTTTTATGATGAATGTTTGTGGTAGATTTTGGTGCTTTAATGCTTGATGTTATGGCTTGTGTGTATATTTCTTGGAAAGCTTGAATCTTACTTGGATTTTGTTGCAAGTTTTGGTGGAAAAATTCTGTTTTCAAAGCTTCTTGCTGGCCAAAGTTTTTGAGTGCTGTTAGCCCTTATTTTTCAAGAAATTTTGGGGGAATCTTGCTCCACGAACCTTGTTAGACATTAAACTTTGATTGTGAGTTGGGTTTGAACCAAAAATCATGAGTTTAAGTGAGAAGATTGAGTCAAGTATTGCTGAAAATTTTTCCCGCAGGAGACTCTGAGCAGTCTTGGAATATCTGTCGTATCTTGGTATAGAAAAATCCAAATTGAGTTTTGCTTATTGCATTTGAAACTAGATTCAGAATACTCTACCGTGAAAATTTCAGAGTTTTTATCAATTCCTATGAATATCTGTAATTTTCCAAAATTGACTGAATTTTCACACATGTTCAGTTTTTCTACCTGATGAAGCAGCAACTTGAGACTGAACTTTGCCTGAATTGTGGACAGAATCTCACAAATATGTCTTCTGGAAAATTGTAGTCCTTTGAGTCTCTTTTCCAATGGTATAAAATTTATAAATTTTGGACTTACAAAACTTGAGATTTGATTTTTCAAACAGCGTCATGCAAAGCTAGAGAAAATTCTATTTTTCTAAAGTTGTACTTACTTTCCTTTCCAACTTCAAGTTGGAGTTGTTAAATCATTTTAAGCTTGATTTTATGATTAGAATTGAGGTTTTCTTGCAATTTTATGCCTTTGAATTGAATAGTAAGTGTTGATTGTTCGAAACTGAGTTTTTCTACTAGCCCTTAGTCATTATTCGAATAGCGCGTGGCATGAAATCCTTATTCGATGGTGCTAAAGGTTTAGTATAGGATAGTAGGACTTATGAAGAAGAATTCTAACTATAACTTGGTACTTGGATAGTGAATTTGTAGCTTTTAGATTACTATGCCTTGTTAACCCCTAGATCACTACTTATGTGTGGATTTTCACTTAAAATTAGGATATTTTAAAGAACGAGTGGTTTTTCTTCTCGAGTCGCTTGTTGAACATTATTATATCATCTTACTATAACCTTGTCTCATTTGAAACCTTATTTTTCTCCATTTAAATTTGTATTTTGACTTTAGCATCAAAAGTTCTCCCTTATGATTAGAGCAAGAATAAGTGATATTTTTTGTCTAAAAGCTAGCACTTTGGGGTTCGACTACTTTATTCTAATGTTTTAAATGGTGAACTTTTTAGTTCACTTACCATATGTATTTGATCACAGGTTTTGAAAGTGAACCCGCGGACTCTTTCACTGAGGAAAGTTAACTTTTCTCAATGCAGTGAGTGTTCTAAATGCATGTTGCACTTCATACTTGCTTGACACGTGTGTGCCCTGTGAAATTTCCTGTTATCGAACTGTTTGATATTTAACTTGGGTGAGCATGTACTTTATCTTGCTCAAACCCTTTCTTGCTTGTACTTGTCCTGTTAGTTGTTTGAGCCGTTGTCCCTCCAAGTCTTTATTGTTAACTGTTATTGTATGATTATTTTGATTAGTTGGTTGGGCCGTTATCCCACCAACACAACTGCATGTTGGAAATTCCAAAACCCTGTTGGCTAGTTATTCCAGTCGAACTGGCAAGAGCCTGGTCGATTAGATAACGAACCATGGGTCTACTGTTTTGTTGAGTGGAGTGTTATCTACTCGACTATTGGTATGCTCGAGTATTACCACAATTGTTTATTGTGGTGTACGGGTCCGGTATAGGGGGTGAAACGGTGAACGGGAGTTGGAGTAAAGTGGTGTTCTACGGTTATTGGTTTGACTTGCGAGATGTTCGAGCTACGTGGATCTGGCTTTTGAAAGCCTTTGTATCATTGAATTTGATTGTTACTTCTTAACTTACGCTTTAAGTATTTGTCTTATTCTGTCTTGAATTAGTATTGAATTAAATTTTCTTGTTGGTTTTACTGCATGATTTTCTTAGAACCTCATTGGGCGAAAGCTCATTGTATGCTTGTTTTCCTGAACAGGGAAAAAAGTGTTAGCACCCTGAGAGTCGTCAGTGTGCCAGCACTTGGTATATTTTGTATTTAGTACTTTTGGACTGTAAGCTGAACCTTGAATTATGTATTAAGACATTTTGGAGATGCATGATTCAGCTTGTAATAGTTAGTATTTATTGCTGTTATTGAATGATTTACTCGTACTTCTTGTCTTGAGATATTAGTGAGTTCTGGCGAGAGTTGGGCAGGCGGCCCGCCAACCCCTCTGATTCGCCTTAGGAAAAAGTGTAATCGTCACAGTTGGTATCAGAGTCAGATTCGAAATGTCCTAGGGTTATATATGGGTTAATAGATATGAAAGATTAAGAGTGGCAGAATAGTATATTAAGTGAATGAATTCTTTAAGTGTTGATTTTCTAAGTATTATAATTTAAGAATTGATAAGTAAGTCTAATTCCCTTCCCTTGGATATCATGTAGGTCATGGACAGCGAGAGTAATAGAAATGGAGTTCCTGCTAGACATCTGCGTGTCCTTAGGTACCAGGAGAGGCCGGGAGGCCCTGTTCGTCGATGGGCGCCTGAGCGACGCATTAGGACTTGCGACTGTTGGAGGTCTTACTCCTACCCAGACCGAGTGATCTTAACGGTTGCAGACGAGAGAAGGAGGTTGGCTAGTGCCAACCATAGGGCTCAAATTGACCACCAGAGATTGACAGGCATCAAGAATGGGCAGGCTACTAGAATCCGAGAGTTAGAGGAAAATATTTTAATAGAGCAAGAGAGGACCAATGCCTTCCATGAGCGGTTACAGAAAGTGAACGCTCGACTTACTCGGGTTGTAGTAGAGGTTCGAGATCGTACCCCGAGGGTATTCTAGCAGAGTGTGGGGCCTTGGTCGAGGGAGTGATTAATGCTAATGGCCCTGAGAGGGATCCAAGCAGTGGGGGCTCTACGAGTGGTGATGGATCTGGCTCTATTCGGGAGATAGGGGTTGTGGTTATACCCTAGTTTAGACTTGCACTTTAGAGGTTGTAATCTTTTGTATAAGGGATGACGTTCTTTTGTTGTTTTGTACACCTGCGATTTGGCACGTTTTGCTATGATCTTATTTGTTCCCCTTTTTTTGAAATGATTTGATGAACTTATCCTAACCGGGAGTAATTATTATGATCTTTTATGATATATGAACGTTTACTTTGCTTTTAATTGATTTTATGGCTTATACGTATATTTAATTTATTGTTCTACATCTTTAGATCTGTGATAAGACATGGACGGTAGAGCACGTGGTCGAGGACATAGACAATCCCAAGGTCTTGGGGGTGACCAAGGATCGGCAGTGGACCAAAATCAGGAACCTAGGTTGAAACTTGGGATCAGGTGGCTACGGCCATTAATCGTATAACAGATATCTTGGAACGTTTGACAAATAGACAGGATCCTGAGCTAGTAAACCAACCTGGAGGACTAGAAGGACGGTGGATAGAGTCCTAGAGAGGTTTTAAAAGTTTTCTCAACCCAAATTTACAGGAAAACCTAACCCTGAAATAGCTGAAAGTTGGTTGGAAAGAATGGTGGATATATTTGCCGCTTTAAACTATACAGAGGACAGTTAAGTCACTTTTGCCGTTTTCCAATTCGAGGGAGCGGTTCTAGCATGGTGGAAAGTAGTGAGAGCTAAGTGGGAAAGAGACCAAACCTAGTGGATTTAGGCAAACTTTGTGAGGAAATTCAATGACAAATTCCTTCCCCTTTGATTCAAGAGAAATAGGAGGATGATTTTATTAAGCTGCGACAAGGCACCATGAGCGTAGCTGAATATGAGACCCAGTTTACTAAACTATCTAAATTTGCCTCTGAGTTGGTGATGACTAAGAGAAAGAAGGTAAGGTAATTTGTTTAGGGGTTGAACGTGAAGATCCAAGAGACATTAGCAGCGGATCAAATTGACACTTTTACCGATGCTTTAGAGAAAACTTAGAGGGTTGGAAGTGCTAGGCTTCAAATGAAAGCCATCCAGGCAAAAAAAAGAAGTGCCCTGAGTGGCACCTCCGGACAGATTAATAAAGTTACACTGTCACCAAAGATATGAAGAGAAGTCAGCGGAATTAAGATACCGGGACCGCAAAAAAGAGCCCCATCAAAGGGAGTACAAAGTGGACAATAGGGACTGCCTCACAAGGAGACCAAATGTGAACTTCTCGTGAACTTGTGGATATTGTGAGAAACCAGGGCATGAGATAGATAACTGTTGGAAAAATGCGGGAAAGTGTTTACGCTGCAGAAGTGTTGAACATCAGGTGGCCAGTTGCCCCGAGAGGACTCGTCCAGAAAGTGAGATTCAAAGGTCGGATAAACCAGTTTCTAGGCAGACAAATGCAGGAGAAAATCAACCTAAAGTACCAACTATTGTATTTGCTCTAGATCAGCAACAAGTCCCTGACCCTTCTGAAGTGATAGAATGTACGATCCTGATTTACCATCGCTTAACTAAGGTTTTAATCGATCCGAGGGCAACTCATTCTTTTGTAAACCCTGATTTTATGTGTGATTTGGATGTGAAACCTGTTAAGTTTGTTGGAATGTATGCCCTAAAACAATGTATTTGTTTTTTTATTTTATACATTCCTTATTATATGTTTTGTATTTTAATAACTTCTTATTTATCTGTTAAATATTAGATACAACCGATAAAGTCCTTATAATATTACTAATGTGATGATAGTCACAAGAGTTGGTGACTATGAGATATCAATCACATTTATAGTAATATTATTAAAATTCCCTAGTTTTTGTACTAATGAAATAGGACATCTTTAGTACGGTAAAACTAGTACACAGTTAGCCTCTAATTAATGTAATTAGTGGTTGTTCTCATCAACTATGGTATGAAGATACTTAGGCTAATGTGTAGATGATTTGAAAAGTACAAATGCATTGGAGTGATCCGTTTAGAGATCCCGTTAGGATATCTATTTAGTGCCAATGGTGTATCTCTAGTGAAAAATTGTGTAAGTGATCCTACGACTTGAGATCACCATAGTATCTTGAGTGTGAATTGCTACATTTTGACTCTATTTACTTGTTACTCTTCGTGAGTACCTTAAAGTGTAGAAGTTGGATGTAGTGTGAAGCACGTAAAGAAAATGGGTGATCAAGATAGGATTTACCACTCTGATAGAAGGAGTTGATATCCGGATGGCCACTAGTGAGAAATTAACCCTAAAGTCGACTATTAGGCAAATTGAAGAATGTCTTCAATTTAACCTAATTAAGGGTAAATTTCGGGAACTAGAAAATTTAATTAGTCATCAAGGAATTGGCACTTATTCCTTATTCCTGACTAATTGGATATCTTTGGTGAAAGGATAATAATTACACGGTAATTTTTCACGGAAAGGTTAGGTCAAATTCCCTTGACTAATTCCGAATAATTGGGCAATCACGATGTGTTGCTAGACACCGCTCGTGATTTATAATTATGGATTAATTATTTATTATAAGTTATGATAAAATAAAGTCGTTTATTTTATCTAATTATTAAACCATAATTATTACCAATGTATTCGGGACCTATTGGGTCACACGCAATAGAGATTTAATCCTGGATTGAAACTATGTGTATTATAGGGGTTTAATTTTAAAAGAAAATTAATCCCAGGCCTATTTGAGCATATAAGAGTAAATGGTTATCTCTTATCTATCAGATAATGATAGATAGAGTCTTGTGTTAAGAGAAGTCTTTTTGTTTTGATTTTGAATCAGATAAGAAGACTCATCATTCTATATCATCAGATATCCCTCTCTCTCTCCAATGGTTTTTTTTTGGGGTGAGATACAGATGCGAGAGGGTGAAGGTAACAAAAGGCAAAAAAAGGGAGAATCTGTGAGCGTCACATATTTTTCGAATAAGATCAAGAAGGGCTAGCAACTTTTTCTTGCTCTTCAATACATAGTTCGTGAGACGACCCAGGGTTGCTCTAGCGTGGATATCAGTAGAGGCAGGACGACTGGACTGCTTAGGGGCTGACCATCCTCAAACAACGCTGCAGGGAGACGCCGCTTGGATTAAGGTAATCCTAAAACCCTACCTTTAGTACATCATACGTAAAATCTAGGGTGATTCCTGGATGGTTTTAGGGAAAAAATTTTTATTTTTCCGCTGCGTAGTGTCCCTAAAACCCAACAGTGGTATCAGAGCCATCCCTAAGAATTTTACGTATGATTTTAAGCAATTTTGGATTCATGGATTAATATTGCTGGTTGGATTTAATTGATATGCGGAATTATGGAAGAATTGTTTTTGGGTTTTTCAAAACAAGAAAAGAAAAAAAAAAAAAGGGTTTGCATGAAAGCTTTTGAAAACCTGATTTTTAAAAGCTTTTGAAAGCCGTGGCCGCAGTCGCAGGTTTTCACAAGCACCTGGTTTTTTTCCTTTTTCCCCTTCTTTCGTGGATTTGGGTCACCCATGGTCATAGTTGATCATCTGCAAAAGTTGCAGGATGATCATTGGACCAAAAAAAATAATAATAAATTGTTACTTTGAAAAGAAGAAAGGAGGCATACTACAACGAAGGGGTTCGTCGCGGTATTAAAGGTTTTAGTCTCATGCTAATTTTCCTAATGGCCGGGGAAATTAGTCTAGGAATATCCACAACCATCCACGATTTAAATTCATGTTTATAAGTTTGATATGGTTATATGCATGTTTATTGATGAGACCAAATGAGCAATTTTTCCAAATTATAATGATAAAATATTTTTGGAAAAAAGGAGACAAATCCCTCAACAATAATATTAAATCAATAAAATGCCTTCCATCATTATAGTCTAAAACTAGAGTAGTTATTAAGTGCTAGCTTGTTGGGATTCACCCAAGGCTGCCTTACTTACTACGTGTTTTTGCTATGGGAAATGTTCTCAAGAATGATGGGTTTGATTTAACTAAAATTATGATTTGTTGGGATTCACTCAAAATCATTAATTTTAGAGGCAAGTGTTGGGTTGATTCATAGAGATTTAAAGTCAAGAGTTGACACCCAACTGATCTAGGAATTACAATAAGTTGTAATTGGTAAAAGTACCTACCTTTCATAATTATTTTC
Organism: Coffea arabica; assembly: GCF_036785885.1. Classification (NCBI taxonomy): domain Eukaryota; kingdom Viridiplantae; phylum Streptophyta; class Magnoliopsida; order Gentianales; family Rubiaceae; genus Coffea; species Coffea arabica. The sequence goes on along the minus strand of NC_092318.1, from coordinate 7,719,961 downwards.
GATTTGTTGGGACACACTCAAGGTCGAAATAAATTAAGATAGGATTCTAGCCACTATGAAATTTTAGAAATTCCCGAATCAATTTTGGAGGGTAATTGATTTGAAAAAAAATAGTGGAAATAAAATCATAATTTTGAAGTTTTTATGATTTTATTAAACAAAACATTTTTCTAACAAATTCTATCTTTCATTTTGTTGTAGAATGAGTAACAATTTGAGCCTTCGTACTATTCTTACTGATTGCAAACTCAACGACACAAACTTTCTTGATTGGCATCGTAATGTTCTTATCGTTCTCACTCATGAGAAAATTGAGTTTGTACTTGATGGTCCTATGCCTCAAGAGCCTGAACCTACTGCACCTGCTGCTGTTAGAAATGCTTATAAGAAACATAAGGATGACAATAGGGAAGCTTCATGTATCATGATAGCTTCCATGACTCCTCAGCTTCAACAGCAGCACATGAACATGGGAGCGTATGATATTGTACAACACCTGAGAGAGTTGTTTGAACAACAATCGAGGACGGTTAGATATGATACCTCTAAAGAATTGTTCAGGTGCAAGATGGCAGAGGGAGCACCTGTTGCTCCGCATGTCTTAAAAATAATTGGGCTAATTGAAAAACTGGCCGAATTAGGTTTTAAAATGGATCAGGAGCTGAATATTGATTTAGTGCTCCAATCTCTGCCAGATTCTTTCTCACAGTTTGTTATGAACTATCAGATGAATAATCTGCAGCACACTTTGCCTCAATTGTTGAATGTGCTGAAAACTGCTGAGAAAGAAATCAAAAAGGGAAAAGACTCTACTGGTGTGCTTGTTGTTACTTCCTCTAAGAAGAGGAAGAGGCAAGAAAAGGGATTTAAGAAATCCAAAAACAAGCCCACCCAAAAACCCAAAAAGGCAAAGGCGGATCAGTCCAAAGCAACCTGCTTCCATTGTAATCAAACTGGACATTGGAAAAGGAACTGCAAGTCATACTTGGAGAGCCTGAAGCAAAAGAAGCTTGCTGAAGTTTCATCATCAGGTACATATATGATTGAGATTAATGTGTCTACTTCCAAATCAGACTCTTGGGTATTAGATACCGGATGTGGTTCTCACATTTGCACATCTATGCAGGGTCTAAGGGACAGTAGAAAGCTGGGAAAAGGAGAAGTCATCCTACGTGTGGGCAATGGAGCAAAAGTTGTTGCTTTAGCTGTAGGGACTTATTATATCACTTTACCCAATGGATTGATTTTAGAATTATCGAATTGTTATTGTGTTCCAGCACTTACTACAAACATCATTTCTATTTCCTGTTTGGATTTAAATGGGTTTCGGATAACCCAGGAGAATAAATGTTGTTCTTTTTCTAAAAATGGTGTGTTTTATGGTTCTGGAAGTTGGAATAACGGTTTATATATTCTAGATCTTGATCATCAAATTCTCAATGTGAGTGGAAAAAGAATGAAAACAGATAAACTAAATAAAACCTACCTCTGGCACTGTAGGTTTGGTCATGTAAATGAAAAATGCATCTCCAAGTTATACCAACACGGATACTTGGATTCATTTGATTATGAATCATATGATACATGCGAAACTTGTTTATTTGGCAAAATGACCAAAATGCCCTTTACTGGAAAAGGGGAACGAGCCAGTGATTTACTTGGGCTAGTACATACTGATGTATGCGGCCCGATGTCGATCACTGCTAGGGGAGGTTTTTCATACTTCATCACCTTCACAGATGACCATTCGAGATATGGTTACGTGTATTTAATGAAATACAAATCTGAATCCTTTGAAAAGTTTAAGGAATTCAAGAATGAAATAGAAAAACAAACCAATAAAAGTATTAAGATACTACGATCTGATCGTGGTGGAGAATACTTAAATGACGAGTTTGGAGTTTATTTAAAGGATAATGGAATAGTTCCACAATGGACTCCTCCAGGTACACCACAGTTAAATGGTGTATCTGAAAGGAGAAACCGAACCTTATTGGATATGGTTCGTTCTATGATGAACCACTCAAGTGCCCCAAAATCGTTTTGGGGATTTGCATTAGATGCAGCCTCTTACACTCTTAATAGAGTACCCACTAAAGTTGTCGACTCCACACCATATGAGATATGGAAAGGAAAGAAACCAAATCTGTCTTATATGAAGGTTTGGCGCTGCCCAGCTTATGTGAAGAGGGCAGAGTCAGACAAGCTTGAACCTAGATCTGATAAATGTTTGTTTGTAGGGTATCCAAGAGAGTCTATAGGATACTATTTCTACAATCCAATTGAGCAAAAAGTGTTTGTCTCAAAACATGCTATTTTTCTAGAGAAAGAATACATTCTAGAAAGAAGCAGTGGGAGTAGAATAGATCTTGAAGAAATTCAGGATCATCCAACAAACATTGAATGATCTCATGAAGAACAGCTTCAACCACATAATGATGGGGTAGATACTGAAACTGTTAATACACAAGGGCTTCGTAGGTCAGTAAGAACACGCTCAACTCCCAAGAGATACCAATTTCTTGTGAGCCATAGCAATGATGTTCTAGTCATTCAAGATGACGAACCTACTACCTACCAAGAGGCAATGAGTAATCCAGACTCCTCTAAATGGTTAGAAGCCATGAATTCCGAAATAAATTCCATGTATGACAATAAGGTGTGGACCTTAGTTGATCCACCTGAAGGGATAAAACCTGTAGGGTGTAAATGGATCTTCAAGAAGAAGACTGACATGGATGGTAATGTGGTTACCTATAAAGCTAGACTGGTAGCCAAAGGCTACAAGCAGAAAGAGGGAATCGATTACGATGAAACTTTCTCACCAGTAGCTATGCTTAAACCATTCGGATATTGCTTGCCATAGCAGCATATCATGACTATGAGATTTGGCAGATGGATGTAAAGACCGCGTTCCTTAACGGGACATTGCATGAGGATGTGTATATGACACAACCTGAAGGCTTTACATCTCCAAATCCGAGTCAAATATGTAAGCTACAAAAGTCTATTTATGGACTCAAGCAAGCATCTAGGAGTTGGAATATCCGATTCGATGAGACGATCAAAGAGTTTGGATTTCTCAAGAATCCGGATGAACCTTGTGTGTATAAGAAAGTTAGTGGGAGTTCAATTGTTTTCCTTATTTTATATGTAGATGACATATTAATAATGGGAAACAATATACCGATGTTACAATCGGTAAAGGGTTGGTTGTCGAAGAACTTTTCCATGAAAGATTTAGGAGAAGCGGCCTATATATTAGGCATTAAGATCTATAGAGATAGATCTAAAAAGCTACTGGATCTTTCACAATCTACATACATAGAGAAAGTGCTAAAAAGGTTTAGCATGGATCAGTCTAAGAGGGGTAATTTACCTATGACTCATGGTATAAGCCTTTCTAAAAACATGTGTCCAAAGACACAAGTTGAGACTGATAAGATGCACAATGTTCCATATGCTTCAGCAATTGGATCAATTATGTATGCTATGTTATGTACAAGACCTGATGTCTCCTATGCTCTGAGTGTCACAAGCAGATTTCAAGCTAATCCAGGTGAGGGTCATTGGATAGCCGTTAAGAACATTCTTAAGTACTTAAGAAGGACCAAAGATTTGTTCTTAATATATGGAAAGGGTGAGTTAGAGCTCAAAGGCTATACTGATGCGAGTTTTCAATCAGATAAGGATGATTGTAAATCACAGTCAGGCTTCATTTTTACTCTTAATGGAGGTGCTGTCTGTTGGAAGAGTTCCAAACAAGACACCACAGCAGATTCTACAACAGAGGCCGAGTACATTGCGGCAGTGGAAGCAGCTAAGGAAGCAGTTTGGATCAAGAAGTTCGTAACTGAACTTGGTGTGGTTCCAACCATTGTTGATCCGGTCACTTTGTACTGTGATAACAATGGAGCTATAGCTCAAGCCAAGGAACCTAGGTTTCATCAGCGATCCAAACATGTGCTTAGGAGATTTCACTTGATTAGAGAAATTGTTGCTAGGAATGATGTAAAGATAGAGAGAGTCTCCACAGAGGATAACATAGCTGATCCTCTTACTAAAGTTCTTCCTCAAAAGAAGCATGATAGTCATGTATTATCTTATGGGATGAAAAACATGGATAATGTGTTTTAGTGCAAGTGGGAGATTGTTGGAATGTATGCCCTAAAACAATGTATTTGTTTTTTTTATTTTATACATTCCTTATTATATGTTTTGTATTTTAATAACTTCTTATTTATCTGTTAAATATTAGATACAACCGATAAAGTCCTTATAATATTACTAATGTGATGATAGTCACAAGAGTTGGTGACTATGAGATATCAATCACATTTATAGTAATATTATTAAAATTCCCTAGTTTTTGTACTAATGAAATAGGACATCTTTAGTACGGTAAAACTAGTACACAGTTAGCCTCTAATTAATGTAATTAGTGGTTGTTCTCATCAACTATGGTATGAAGATACTTAGGCTAATGTGTAGATGATTTGAAAAGTACAAATGCATTGGAGTGATCCGTTTAGAGATCCCGTTAGGATATCTATTTAGTGCCAATGGTGTATCTCTAGTGAAAAATTGTGTAAGTGATCCTACGACTTGAGATCACCATAGTATCTTGAGTGTGAATTGCTACATTTTGACTCTATTTACTTGTTACTCTTCGTGAGTACCTTAAAGTGTAGAAGTTGGATGTAGTGTGAAGCACGTAAAGAAAATGGGTGATCAAGATAGGATTTACCACTCTGATAGAAGGAGTTGATATCCGGATGGCCACTAGTGAGAAATTAACCCTAAAGTCGACTATTAGGCAAATTGAAGAATGTCTTCAATTTAACCTAATTAAGGGTAAATTTCGGGAACTAGAAAATTTAATTAGTCATCAAGGAATTGGCACTTATTCCTTATTCCTGACTAATTGGATATCTTTGGTGAAAGGATAATAATTACACGGTAATTTTTCACGGAAAGGTTAGGTCAAATTCCCTTGACTAATTCCGAATAATTGGGCAATCACGATGTGTTGCTAGACACCGCTCGTGATTTATAATTATGGATTAATTATTTATTATAAGTTATGATAAAATAAAGTCGTTTATTTTATCTAATTATTAAACCATAATTATTACCAATGTATTCGGGACCTATTGGGTCACACGCAATAGAGATTTAATCCTGGATTGAAACTATGTGTATTATAGGGGTTTAATTTTAAAAGAAAATTAATCCCAGGCCTATTTGAGCATATAAGAGTAAATGGTTATCTCTTATCTATCAGATAATGATAGATAGAGTCTTGTGTTAAGAGAAGTCTTTTTGTTTTGATTTTGAATCAGATAAGAAGACTCATCATTCTATATCATCAGATATCCCTCTCTCTCTCCAATGGTTTTTTTTTGGGGTGAGATACAGATGCGAGAGGGTGAAGGTAACAAAAGGCAAAAAAAGGGAGAATCTGTGAGCGTCACATATTTTTCGAATAAGATCAAGAAGGGCTAGCAACTTTTTCTTGCTCTTCAATACATAGTTCGTGAGACGACCCAGGGTTGCTCTAGCGTGGATATCAGTAGAGGCAGGACGACTGGACTGCTTAGGGGCTGACCATCCTCAAACAACGCTGCAGGGAGACGCCGCTTGGATTAAGGTAATCCTAAAACCCTACCTTTAGTACATCATACGTAAAATCTAGGGTGATTCCTGGATGGTTTTAGGGAAAAAATTTTTATTTTTCCGCTGCGTAGTGTCCCTAAAACCCAACAAAGTTGCCATATGATCTAAAGGTCGGGACACCTACTGGGGACCAATGTTTGATTGCCAACTTGATGTATAAAAATTGTGAGATGGATTTGAGAGGGTAAACTGTTGGCAGATTTGATGAATTTAACCATTAAGCAGTATGACGTTATCTTGGGAATGGATTGGTTAGCTGGATACCATACTCAATTAGATTGTAAGATGAAAGTAGTGGAGCTTCGTATTCCTGGAGAAGCAACCCTAAAATTGGATGTGAGGGGTAGGCTAGTTTCGTCTGCTTTTATTTCGGAAATTCGGATTAGAAAATTATTAAGTAAAGGAGCACAAGGGTACCTAACATTTTTAATCAATACTCCAAAAGATCAATTGAAGTTAGAGGATGTACTGGTAGTGAAGGAATTTCTTGACGTCTTTCCTAATGAGCTTGCATCCTTGTCACAAGAAAGGAAAGTAGAGTTTAAGATTGATCTAGTTCCTGAGGCAGAACCTATATCTAAAACTCCGTATCGGATGGCTCCTATTGTATTGAAAGAATTGAAATTGCAACTACAGGATCTGTTAGAGCGAGAATTTATAAGAGAAAGTGATTCTCCGTGGGAAGCACCGATATTATTTGTTAAAAAGAAAAATGAAAGTTTGAGATTGTGCATTGACTACTAAGACTTGAACAATATCACCATTGAGAATAAATACGATTTACCTCACATTGATAAATTATTTGATCAGTTAAAAAGAGTTATGGTGTTTTCTAAATTGGATCTTAGACAAAGGTATTACCAGTTGAGAATTAAGAAAGAAAACATACCAAAAACTACTTTTAATTTTAGGTATGGACATTTTGAATTTGTGGTAATGTCTTTTGGGTTAACTAATACCCCTACAGTTTTTATGAACTTAATGCATTGTGTTTTTAAACCCTACGTGGATTAATTTGTGGTGATTTTTATCGATGATATTTTAGTTTATTCAAAAACGCGAGAAGATCATAAACACCATTTAAGGGTAGTGCTACAAATCCTGAGGGAGCACCAATTGTACGCTAAATTCAGCAAATATGACTTTTGGTTGGAGAAAATATTTTTTCTAAGTCATATAATCTCTAAGGACGGAATCACGGTGGATCCATCTAAGGTAGAAGCTGTTATCAAGTGGAAACAACTGAAAAATCCTACTGACATTCGTAATTTCTTGGGTTTAACAGGGTATTATCATTGGTTCATCAAAAATTTCTCCAAAATTGCTGGGCCGATGACTGGGTTGATTAAGAAATATAATAAGTTCATTTGGAATGCTAAGTGTGAAAATAGCTTCCAAGAGTTAAAAAGGCAGTTGACTAGAGCACCCGTATTAACCTTACCTAATGGGAAGGACGGCTTCACAGTTTATACAGATGCATCAAAAGAAGGTTTGGGATGTGTGTTGATGCAAAATGAAAATGTAATTATTTATGTTTCTACAAAATTGAAATCTCATCAGCAAAATTATCTGACCCATGACCTAGAACTAGCGGCAGTGATTTTTGCTTTGAAAAAGTAGAACACTACTTGTATGGAGTAACATTTGATGTGTATACGGACCACAAGAGTCTTAAGTACTTGTTTTCCCAAAAAAAGTCGAATCTAATGCAGCGCCGGCGGATGGAGTTCTTAGAAAATTATAATTGTACAATCAACTATCATCCGAGAAAGGCTAATATAGTAGTTGATACCTTAAATCGTAAAGTTCAAATAGCAGGGTTGATGGTTAAGGAATGGCACATGATAGAAGAAGTAAGCAAATGGAATCCACATATAGAATGACAAAAGGCAATTTGTGGAAATATCCAAATGAAATCTACTTTGTTAGACCGTCTCAAAGAGGTACAAAAGAATGACCCTATGGTATAGAATTGGGTAGAAAATGTGCAAAAGGATGAAATATTGGACTTTAATTTAGGACCTGAAGGGATCTTGAGGTTTTGAAACCAGATAGTTATGCCAAAAGATGAAGGTTTGAAAAAAGAGATTTTGGAAGAAATCCACTGTTCCAGATACACGATGCATCCGAGAAGTAATAAGATGTACTAAGATTTGAAATTGCTCTATTGGTGGAATAATATGAAAAGAGAGATTGCCCAATTTATACAGACATGCTTGATTTGTCAGCAAGTTAAAGTTGAACACCAAAAATCATCAGGATTATTACAACCCTTAGAGGTACCCGAGTGGAAATGAGAATACATTACAATGGATTTTGTGTTGGGGTTACCAAGAATTCAAAAGGGACATGATGCTATTTGGGTAACAGTTAACCGATTAACTAAGTCAGCTCACTTCTTGCCTATTAACATGAAGTATTTTTTGGAGAAACTAGTTAAGCTATACATGGATAAGATTATAAGGTTACATGGAGTGCCAGTGAGTATAGTGTCTGATAGAGATCTTCGGCTTGTATCGCGACTTTAGAAAAAGGTGCAAGAAAGCTTGGGAACTAAGTTGAATCATAACACTACATATCATCCTTAGACCGATGGACAGTCAGAGAGAACGATCCAAACTCTTGAAGACATGTTGAGGACGTGTGTTTTGGATTTCCGAGAAAGCTGGGAACAATACTTGACTTTAGTGAAGTTTGCTTATAATAATAGTTACCACTCATCCATTCAAATGGCACCATATGAGACACTATATGGAAGGAAGTGTAGGTCCCCAATTCATTGGGATGAACTAGGAGAACGAAGAGTTTTGGACCCTACAACGGTGCCTTGGATTGAAGAAACGTATGGGAAAGTGAAGCTAATACGCCAAAGAATTTAAGTAACTCAAAACCGGCAAAAGAGTTATGCAGATAATCGAAAAAAAGACTTGAAATTCGAGATTGGAGATAAGGTGTTTCTTAGAGTCACGTCACTTAAGGCAAGTATCATGTCGGGGAAAGGAAAGAAACTTAACCCAAGATACGTAGAACCTTTTGAGATTCTCCAACGCGTGGGAAGTGTAGCGTATCGTCTGGAACCAGCGAGTTTGTCTATGATACATAATGTATTCTATGTTTTTATGCTCAAAAAGTATCATCCCAACCCTACTCACGTGCTTCAGTTAGGGGACATCGAGATAGATGAATCACTGACTTATAAGGAGCAACTTGTACAGCTTTTGGGCAAAAAAGTAAAAGAGCTGATGCATAAGCAAATTTTCTTAGTAAAAGTGCTTTGGAGAAACCATGAAATTGAAGAAATTACGTGGGAATTACAAGAGGAAATGCGAAAGAAGTACCCCAAGTGATTTACTAATCCAGGCGAGAATTTCAAAGGCGAAATTCTTTTAATGGAGAGAGGATGTGAAAACTCAAAAATTTTGTTTATATATATATATTTATTTAGTCAAGTGTTTCAATCATTTAATTATTTCTTTAACTATTTATTCACATGTTTAGTTTCCTATCTTTTCTCAACTTATTCGTTTTAAATCATTTTTTTCTATTAGTAATTGCTTAGTAATTTAATCACTAGTTGGAATAGTAAAAAAAAAAAAAAAATCTTTTACGCGCACATTTTAGCATAACTACGTTAAATTTTATTGAGACGTACTAGTACAACCAACTAGCAAAATATGATCATAATCATGAAAGTGTAGTAAGATTTGAATCTCATAGGAGATTGACAAAACTTGAGAGTTGAACCCTATTCTCTCACTATTCCTAGTTGATTTTGGTTGCTTGTAAAACCCAATAAACTCTCACTTTTTCCCATCACTTTTTCTCTTCTTTTTCCACTCCTCTTGGCCGAGCTTCTCCTCCCAAAAACAAGAAGAAAAGTTCAACTTTCTTCGTCCATTTCTTGCTTCAATCTTCCCCAACTTTGGTTGATTCTTGGAACCTTGCTTGAACTTGGAAGGAAGTCTTGCTTGGAGGCAATTTTTGGAGGAAACTTGGACTTGTTGTTTGGTTGAAATTTTTAGGAGAGGTATTGGCTTGAAACCCTCTTTTTCCTTCAAGTTTCTAGTAAATTTGTTGGTAGAGAGATTGAATCTTTGATGGGTTATTGATGGGTTTCTTTAAAACCTTGATTTAGGTAGATGACTTGAGAAAAATTCCTTGTGTTTTCATGGCAAGTTAGGTAGATGACTTGAGGTTCATTCTTGTGCTTTTATGATGAATGTTTGTAGTAGATTTTGGTGCTTTAAAGTTTGATGTTGTGGCTTGTGTGTTTATTGCTTGGAAAGCTTGAATCTTAGTTGGATTTTGTTGCAAATTTTGGTGAAAAAATTCTGTTTTCAAAGCTTCTTGCTGGTCAAAACTTTTGAGTACTATTAGCCTTTATTTCCAAGAAATTTTGGGGGAATCTTACTCCACAAATCTTGTTAGACATTAAACTTTGATTGTAAGTTGGGTTTGAACCAAAAATCATGAACTTAAGTGAGAAGGTTGAGTCAAGTGTTGCAAAAAAAATTTTTCGCAGGAGACTCTGAACAGTCTTGGAAAATCTGTCGTATCATAGTGTAGAAAAATTCAAATTGAGTTTTGCTTTTGCATTTGAAACTAGATTCAGAATACTGTCTATCGTGAAAATTTCAGAGTTTTTCTCAGTTCCTATGAATATCTGTGATTTTTCAAATTTGATTGAATTTTCACACCTGTTCAATTTTTCTACCTGATGAAGTAGCAACTTGAGACTGAACTTTGCCTGAGTTGTGAATAAAATCTCATAAATGTGTCTTCTGGGAAATTGTAGTCCTTTGAATCTATTTTTCAATGGTATAAAATTTATAAATTTTGGACTTACAAATCTTGAGATGTGATTTTTCAAACAGCATCGTGCAAAACTAGAGAAAATTTTGTTTTTCTAAAGTTGTACTTGCTTTCCTTTCCAACTTCAAGTTCGAGTTGTTGAATCATTTTGAGTTTGGTTTTATGATTGAAATTAAGATTTTCTCGCAATTTTATGCCTTTGAATTGAATAGTGAGTGTTGATTGTTCGAGACCGAGTTTCTCTACTAGTCCTTAGTCATTATTCGAATAGCGCGTGGCATGAAATCCTTATTCGATGGTACTAAAGGTTCAGTATAGGATGGTAGGACTTATGAAGAAGAATTCTAACTGTAATTTGGTGTTTGGATGGTGAATTTGTGCCTTTTAGATTACTATGCCTTGTTAACCCCTAAATCACTACGTGAATTTTCACTTAAAACTAGGGTGTTTTAAAGAGCGAGTGGCTTTTCTTTCCAATTCGCTTGTTGAACGTTATTATATCATCTACTATATCCTTGCCTCATTTGAAACTTTATTTTTTTTCGTTTAAATTTGCATTTTGACTTTAGCATCAAAAGTTCTCCCTTATGATTGGAGCAAGAATAAATGATACTTTTTGTCTAAAAGCTAGCACTTTAAGGTTCGATTACTTTATTCAAATGTTTTAAACGTGAACTTTTTAGTTCACTTATCCTATGTATTTGATCACAGATTTTGAAAGTGAACCCGCGGACCCTTTTACTGAGGAAAGTTAACTTTTTTTAACACGGTGAGTGTTCTAAGTGCATGTTGCACTTCATACTTGCTTGACACGTATGTGCCCTGTGAAATTTCCTGTTATCGAACTGTTTGATATTTAACTTGGGTGAACATGGACTTTATTTTGTTCAAACCCATTCTTGCTTGTACTTGTCCTATTAATTGTTTGGACTATTGTCCCACCAACTCTTTATTGTTAACTGTTATTGTATGATTATTTTGATTAGTTGGTTGGGCCGTTATCCCACCAACACAACTGCATGTTGGCTAGTTATTCGAGTCGAGCCGGTAAGGGTTTGATCGATTAGATAACGAACCTTGGGTCTACTGTTTTGTTGAGTAGAGTGTTATCTCGTCGACTACTAGATATGTTCGAATATTACCAGTGTAGACACCAAATTTTTAAATAATTTTCATTCTATTTTTATTTTTGTTTTTAGTGATAATTTTTATCTATTTTTATTTGTTAACTTCATGATTTTGGTTTAGATTTTTTTTAGCATTTGTATAGCGTTTCAGATTATTATTATTATCTATTATTTTATTTTTAGTTTTTATTTTTATTTTGTATTCATTTTTGCCTTTTAAGCTGTTTATTTTTATTGTTAAGATTTTTAGCATAAAATTTGTCAAAGGAGAAAATCATTCAAAAAAATATATATATGTTATTTTAGATTCAAGTTCATTGTTATTTAATTAAAAAAAAAAAGAAAAAGAAGGAGACAAGCCCATGCACCCGAGCTACACAGGATCCGAGCCCATTCCTTCATATTATATTTCCAGGCGAAAAACAAAACAGCGGAGAGTGCTGCAATTTCTTTCGGCTTTGTAATATTTTGATTAAGCTCCTTGTTTTCATTTTTTCTCCTCTGTCTGATGATCTCAATAGAAAACACCTGGCTTCATCCAAGGTCTATCAACAACCGTGAAGATCTAAGGTTGTAAAAGGTGCCAAAAAAATGGAGTTTATTTCTGCCCCTTAGATACTAGGTTTCGGTGATAAGTTCTTGATATAAAAAGCTGATGAAAAGCTAGAAGCAGGGGGAACCTGGGTTCGGTGACTGCTAGGTTTTAGAAACGCAGCAAAGGAAAAGAAAAACTGGGAGAGGGAAGGAGAGAGAGCTAGAAAGTACGTCAACGGGATAGCTGAGAGAAGTAGAGAGAATAGGGGCTGGCGGCGGAGCTTGTGAGAAGGAAAGCAGGAAAGGGGGGTTCGGTGACGGCTAATAAAAGAAAACCAGGGAACCTGTTGGCGGCTGAGTGAAAGAAAGGCTGAGAAAGAGAGTGCGAAATAGAGAGCCGAGAGTGAGCGAGAGCCTGAGGACTGAGAGAGCGAGAGAGAGAGAGAGAGAGAGCTGGGGGTGACGGGCCGGAGAAGGAAAAAACTGGGAAAAGTGTTTTCTGGGCAAAGAAACCAAGCAAGAAAAGACGGCGGAGGAGAAAGGGCTGGAACCAGTAGCAAGGAACAGAGGAGAAGCTGGAAACAGCCGTCACTTGCAGAAATCATCCACCACCACTGCCATCAGAACTTCTAAAAGCATCGTAAGATTTCGTCCCTTCCTTTCCTACGCTTTATTTCTGCTAATAAATATGTGGGATTATGAGAAGTATGTGACTTGTTTGTTTCTCTTCCTGTTTGGGTCAAGAACTTTACTGTTTTTATGAGGTTGCTTGCTGTGTCGATTCTGATGGTGATTTTTGTCACTGTATGATGAGTTTGTTGGGTTGCTGCGATTTTGGGTTTGTTATTGCACAAGTTAATGGAGTAGGTTCAATCTTACTAATGCATCTAACCTGTGAGTGTAGCCGAAAGTTAGGAGAGTTATTTTCTTGCATCTTACTTGCATGTTTTGCAGCCCAAAACTGTTGCTTTTTGCTGATTACTTGCATTTTTTAGGTATGGCAGTGTTTGTTGTTTTTTTTATCATTTCGTTCCTAAAATCTATTTTCCTCCCTAAGAATGAAGAACCCGTCTGATGTTTTTGGTGTTTTTTTTTTTGCTGTGAGAATAAGAATAATGTTTACATGGGTTTGTTTCAAACAATGTTTTGGTTCCTCTCTATCCCATGGTATGGCGATGGCAATTCATACAGGAATTCTGTTTTGATGACCTGTCGTGTTTAAGGAAAAACCAGCGAATAAGAGGAAGTTATCGACTAGGTTGCGTGGTCTCTTGTTGGGTTGAGTTTTGTGGGATTAGTTGGCGGATCTGCATGTTTCATTAGAGTTCATGACTGCTTTTTGGTTGTCTTTGTGCGTGATCTGGGTTGGAGAATCCTGGGGAATGCATAGTATATGGGTGAGTTTTGATGATAAGATGCATAAAATGTTGTTTTGGTTTGAAAGTTTGTTGTTTGTTCGGATTTTTGTTAGCTGCGTATGAACTGAATGTCATTGTTGCAAAAAATTGCAGAAGGAAGCTTGCTTCGAAGCATGCATGAAATACTTTTGAAAATTGCACAGCTTTGTTATTTGATGCTTGCATGATCTTTTGAATGAATTTCTGTTTTTTTAAACACAAAGATTTCATGGTGAGGAGTGAGATGAATGCTTAGTGTTGTGTTAGTTGCTTGAGATATCAAAATGTTGGTTGCTTGAGGTAATGAAACGGAAAGGAAGCTACGGTAAAAATTGCAGTAGAAAGAAACCAGCAAAGTTGCAGAAGGTTTCTTCGTAAGCTTTATGGAAATGTTCTCAAAATTGCATTTCAGCCCCCCAAGTTCCCTGAAACTCTGTTATGGCCTAGAAACCTTGGGAAATCAATCAAATTGGTCCCTTTTAAATGTCATTTTCCATTGGTATGTTTTAATGGGTTTATTGGACAGGATATGCCTGAGTTTTTGGGATGAAATTTGGTGATTCAATAAGTTTTTGATAGATTTAGTTTTGATTGGGTTTTTAGTAAAACAATTAGGAATTGTTTTTTGGGTATTTTGCTTGTTTAATCGTAACAAATCGGTTTTCATTTATTTTTGTGAATTTTATCCTTTGATTGGTAGGGTTTACCTTAAGCCCTTAATCTTAATTTACTTGCTTTTGGACCCTTAATGTTTGCAATAATAAATTGATTCCTCAAACTTCTTTGATTGTTTCGATTGGGTCCTGATTTGTTTCAATTTGATGAATATGGTTTGTTTGGTTTATTTGAATGTTTCGAGCGATTCAATTTCATGTTTATTTTCATTTCATATGATTATTTTGTTAATTAAAGTGATGCCTTGACATTTTCTTTGTTTTTGGAGGGTAAATAAGTAATTTCACCCCATTAGGGCATCAACTCAAGGGAGGTACACTCTATCCCTTATTCTTACCTTATTTGACTCTACGTGCCCTATGTGATTTTACATGTTTGATTGCATGCCTCTTGAATATTTTTTATTCATTTCATTTATTTATTTATGGGCTTTGCATATTTATTTTAGTTCAATTTGATTATTTAAAAGGCATTTAAATGCCAAGTTGTAATAGTTAGGTTTATTTTATTTATTTTCATTCCCCCTCTTAGAATTGTAGTAGGCTTCCCTCCGAATGTAATAGTTAGGGCTTTATTTGTTTTACTTGCTTTATGTGTGCTTTGCATGCTTACGTGCTATGTGTTACCGCTTTCTTAGGGCCTTGCATCTAGATACCATGCTTATGTGTTATGTGCTATATGTGATTCATGTGTTTATTTGTTTTATTATGCTTTATATGATTTATTTGATTATAATAAATGCATGTCGTCACCACACTAGTCCAACGCTAGTTGTGGTCGCCTTTCTCGAATCCACACTAGTCCAATGCTAGTTGTGGCTCTTTGTTTCGATTCTCCGCTAGTCCAATGCTAACGAGAATTTATAGACATGGGCTAGTCCAACGCTAGACCCTTAGGAGCCCTTCGCGCGTTAGATCATGATTGCATGATTGTGTGATCACTTCATCTCACGCATATCTTTGCTTTTTAGGGTCTCTTTCACCATATTGCATGACTCTTTTCTTATATACGTATACCCCTTCCCCCATATTCTCCCTTATATGTATATTATTTGTCCCTTTTGTATGATACATAACATTAGACTTGCATTTCATTTTAGAATTCGGATTAGGGTAGTACATTTGCTTGATTAGATTAGGGAAAGCACCCTTGGATATGGGATATGGACGAGTTTGACTTTTCTAGCCTTAGCACGCTCGTATTCCCTCTATTAAAAGGGAAAATTGAGTCACGAACATTAGTCCCCCGCACCCGACATGATGCATTCCTTTAAGACATGTATATTTCTGTAATTATTTTATCATTTTCCTCTTCTTAGAGTCTCATATTTTTGCATTATTCGCGACCTCTCCAAAGAGTCATTATTGGGCGTCACAACTAATGTGATTGGCACCATTCAAGCTTTGAAGAGAAATCTTGCCCCCCGATACCCTCCTAGATCTAGGGTTTTCATTCATATAACACATCCAAATGTGATAAATCTTTTGGTTAAAATAAGAAAATCCTTGACTAAATCGCGCAACTAGCCTTGGCTAGGTTGAGAGGGTGCCTTGGACTTCGTCCTTGCCTTCCCTCTCTTCAAATATGACTTCCGAACCTTTTTCTTTGATTTACGTAGACTTGGAGTCGTTTAAAAAGGGTTTTTCCATTTTTTCTTTAAAAATTCATTTTTAGGTGACTTGGTACACCTTAATTCTATACCAAGTGGCGACTCCATTTTTCATTCAATAAACCCTTTTTAAACTATATTTTGGGTCGAATCGTCGCATTTTCAAGTCCCATTTAGACCCATATTTTTCTTCATTTTCTTTGTAAATCAAAATTCATTTTTTAAATCAAAAATTCACTTTTTTTAACCATTTATTTTTCTCGTAAAAAATGGGGCGCAACAACCAGCATTGTTTATTGTGGCGTGCAGACCTGGTATAAGGGGTGAAACGGTGAACGAAAATTGGAGTAAAATGATGTTCTACGGTTGTTGGTTTGATAAATATTAACGGAGCGTCAACCACTTGCGAGATGTTCGAACTATGTGGATATGGCTTTTGGAAGTCCTTGTATCCTTGAATTGGATTATTACTTCTTAACTTGCGTTTTAAGTATTTGTCTTATTCTTTTTTGAATTAGTCTTGAATTAAATGTTCTTGTTGGTTTGACTGCATGATTTTCTTAGAACCTCATTGGGTAAAAGTTCACTGTATGCTCGTTTTCCTTAACAGGGGGAAAAGTGTTAGTACCGTGAGAGTCGTGAGTGTGCCAGCACTTGGTATATTTTATATTTCGTACTTTTGGGTTGTAAGCTAAATCTTGAATTATGTATTAAGATATTTTGGAGATGAACGCTCCGGCTTGTAATAGTTAGTATTTATTGGTGTTATTGAATGATTTACTCATACTTCTTGTTTTGATGTTAGGTTTTCTCTCCAATTTAAATGGATTTTATGTTGAATTATGGCTGGAATTCGTGCTCTATGTCTTGTATAAAGTTATAGGGTGATGCATGTGAGTTTCTATGGTGAAAAGCTTGACTTTCGTGGCTAGAATCCTTGTTTAGAGGACTGCATGGTGCTGGAAATTTCCAGCTTAGCCGATGTGAGTTTTTTATTTTAAGTGGGTAATTTGGTGAAATGTAACTAGAAAATCATATTATATACTTAGTATAATCCTTACTTAGTGTTTCATGCTAGTTTTTCTTGGAGAAAACTCGATTAATGGGGCTGAAAAGGCTATAAAAGGACTGCAAAACTGTGAGACAGTTGTTAGCTTGTCCAATGGATGTCTAGTTGAAATTATTGTTTTAAAATTGAAATTTCTTGGAAAGTTTTGTTGGATTTCGAAACTGCATGTCCTCATTTTAGTTTATGAGATTGCATGTTGATTTAGGATGGATTGAATGAAATTATTGGGAAAAATCCCTCACTTGGACCGAATGTTTGTTGGATTTCTTTCCAACTTTGCTTATGTTGAAACGTGGATGGAAGATAGCTTTTAAATGTTGATTTTAGTGAATTTCTTGATGAAAATCCTACTAGGGATCTTATATCATGCTCACTAATGAATGCATGTCAAATTTGATTATTGTTTGATGCATTAAATGAAATTTCAACTTTGAACCTGAGTGTTGCTATGTTTTTCCAACCTTAGATTTCATCTTGTAACCTGAAATTTATGCATGTATTCATCAAAAACAACACTAATCCTCTGTTTTACTCCGTATATTTGTGGTTGTCCTGATTTGGAAGGAAATAACTGAATCTTAGAGGAAGAAATGGGAGCTGGTGTAGTGAAACCAAATCTAAACTACAAACTTAGAATTCGGTTTAGTTTAAAAGGAACGAATGAAGTGTTCCTAGGCTATAATCATTAACTATTGAATTGAGAAAGATATAATCTTGGTTTAAACATACAAGACTTTGAACTTGGAATACATGTATATTTCCCTAATTTGAATTGATTACAAACTTAGAATTCGATTTAGTTTAAAAGGAACGAATGAAGTGTTCCAAGGCTATAATCATTAAATATTGAATTGAGAAAGATATAATCTTGGTTTAAACATACAAGACTTTGAACTTGGAATACATGTATATTTCCCTAATTTGAATTGATAAAAATAGACAAGTTTTGAAGTAAAATATAGAGAGGTTGTTGAAATTGTTATATCTTGTTCTTTTAAAGCCAAAACTTGACTTTAATCGTTTAACTCATAAGGTAATAAATGATAAGTGATCATATATGAATTGTATACTCACCTTAAGATCCGAAACTTGTCTCAGGAGACAACGGTGTGCAAGAAAGCAATTCTAAGATCGAAGTGTAACTTTTGATTAGGGTGAGTGTTTCCGAATTTATGTGTTTAATTGTTTATGTGTACTTAAGTGAAATTATGTGACAAATGTACTTATTATGAAATATTGTTAAGTGATTCATTGCAAAGTGTATCTCAATTGTCCCTCGCCTTTTAAGTCGAGGGTGTACTTTATCGCACTCGCCTTAGTTGAGTTTGAAGGTTGATAATTGATCAAGTGATATTGTAAGTGTGCATGACTGTAAGCCGTGTGTGTACTTTATCACATTGGCTGAATTGGGCCCCAAAATCCTCTGTTCAATGGACTATTCGAGCCAGCAAAGGGCTTGGTCAGGTAGGACGGTAGCTTTGGGTAAATGTTTCGGTATACTCGAGTATTACCATGAGGTTGGGAGATTATTGAACTGATTATTGAATGTAGGGGATTGTTTATTGTTTTGGAGGACATAAGAAGGTGAATTGGCGAAATGTGCAATGATATTGAAATGAATGTCCAATGACAGTGAAATGAGTGTCTCTTGACACTAAAATGAATGCTCAATGACATTGAAGTGGCTATAATGCAAGCACCGTATCCTTTTAAAAGTGATTGTTTAGTGAAGTGTTTCCTCAATTGTTTAATAAAAGTGATTGTACAGTGAAATGTGCATTACTTGCTTAATTATACTGATTTAAGTGTTTATTAAATGTTACTTGCTCGGCAAATCTCACTGAACTTTAGGTCAGCCCTTTAGTTTTGTTTTCCTTATAGGAGTTGATGGTCGGGGAACGAACGAGGGATCTTAGGGAGTTAACGTGAAGACATTTGTGATTGTAAATCCTTTACTTTCGTATTATGGTTGAAACTTTTGTATTGAACTTGGTATTGTAAAAGATTTGAGCATTTGGTTTTGGTTTATCAAAATGTTATCTCTGAAGTTAATGTAAGTGAGTGAGCCTTGACGAGAGTCAGGCAGGTGATCCGCTAACTTTTAGGGTATGCCCTAGGAGAAGGTGGGGTCGTCACAATAATGTTGTCACAAGAACATTACATAGAAAGACTTCTTAGGAAATTTGAAAATTATAATGCAACATTTGTAAGTACTCCTTATGATGCTAACACTTAATTAAAGAAAAATAATTGTGACCCAATTGCTCAGTCTAAATATGCTCAGATTATTGGGAGTCTGATGCATTTGATGAATTTCACAAGACCTAATATAGTTTATACTGTGTGTAGATTGAGTAGATATACTCATAATCTTAATACTAAGCATTGGTTTGTATTAGTCAGACTAATGAAATATTTGAAAGGTACCATGAATTATGGTATCTTATATTGTGGATTTTCCACTGTATTAGAATGGTATAGTGATGCCAATTGGATCTCGCATTCAAATGAGACAAAATCTACTAGTGGTTATGTATTCACCCTTGGTGGTGGTGCAGTAGCATGAGTCGTTTCAGTACAAACTGACGGATTTGCACAAACTAACGGATTTGCAGCCCCCATGCGCGTGGGTTAAACACGACCCAAGATAGTTTTACAGCAAGCAAGAAGTAAAATTTATTTTTCTTTTGTGTTTTGCAAATTTGTCTTTTACGTTTTACAAATTAGGATAAAAGTTTGACTCTTTTCATCGAGAAGATTAAGTTCTTATCTCATTGGTTACAAAAGTCAAGCACGTTCACAATGTTCTTTTATTAACGTTATTTTCTGTTACTCTTGTTTATAACAAGAAGAATGGTTGTTTAATCCCAAGGAAACATTTCAATCGTCTGAAATAGTTTTTTAGGACAGTGCTATTAAGCACGACTCAAGCTTCATTATAGTAGCTTTAGTTAGCATTGTTTTTGCCTATAAGCAAGCCCACAATGGCTTTTTTCACCTTCTCTATCTCTAGTTGCCAATTTTCATATTTGTCTTTCAGACTCTACATGCAATTCTTCCATTTGTAGATAATTATGGATAGATAAAAAAAAATGGTATTCTTGTCCCCATATTTTAGCCATAGGATCTTTGATTTTTGATGCTGTAGGATCTCTTCTTGATCCAAGCATCGAGAGAAAATTTGACACAAGTTATTTTAGACTCCTTTAAGCCATGCTTGACATTTTCTTTTTTTCTTTGGAAAATGTTGCCAAAAACCCCTATCTTTCAACTTGGATATGAATTGAGAAGTTTTGAATATCACCGTAACAATACTCTATCAGGACTCTAGTTTTGTTTCGTTTCTTTAAAGAAGTTTGGACACGTAATTTGAAAATTTATTGATTATAACAACTCATTGCCTAATTGATCATCTAGGCACTTGAATTTACAAATGTAGATCTCAGATTTATGAATAGGGATATCCCTGAAACTCACATACCAGGCGGCTTCCATCCTGAAAAAATCTTGTGTCTAGTAAGAGTAATGTTTTTAGAACACTCCAAGAGGAAAGAGTGATGATATGAGTGGGAGCTAAATAGGTGTGTGATTTGGGCATCTGGAAAACTCCAATTTCCAAGAATCATTCACAAATAGTGCGATTTAGTTTCTTAATTTTTAACATTGCTCCCTTTCTCCCCAGCCACCCACTTCTCTGTAATTACTCCAAGTCAAAAAGGGTCATGAAATTCCAAATTAATTAAATAGTAATACCTAATGCATTCAATCGGGTTTTGGAATATTAGCCGATAAATTGGCTTCTTTTTTTTTTTTTTTCTGTGCCATCTATAACTTCATCGTAATCATCTATCCACAATTATGGAAAATTAATTTGAGTCCCAATTTCTATAAGATAGTCCAATAGTAGCTTCCTAAAGTGATAAATTCTTCTCTAATCCTAAAATCTGCTTTTTGTCTGGGCTTTACGATGAATAACTCACATTTAGTTAACATTTAGAGACTAAATGATAGTGAATTTGGGGATTGAATTGGAACACATCCTCTTTTTAGGATACCGAAGTGATACTTTTAACCATTTTTTGAGGACTGAATGTAAATTAATCAATACTTCTCCCCGCTACAGCGCGCCAACCCAAAAAGAGACCCAGGCCACACCGTCCCAATAAAATACCGGACGGCACAAAGGCCCGTTATCCTCGACACGCTGGGCTTTCCGTTTCCGTCTTCCTTCAACATTTTCGTAATTCAATGATCAAGAAAGCCGGGCACGTGCTCAAAACCCTTTGCAAAACCTCCTCACTCCCTCTCCACCGCCAAAGCCAAGGCCAAGTGAGTACTGCACGACTACCCTTTCCTCTTTCTCTCTCACACACTCACGCACTAATTACAGAGGTTGTACCAAAACAGTAACGCCTGTGACTCTGTTCTTCTGCAGATGGATTTGTCAGAGCGTTATTGCTACAAGCCGAGCTTGAAATGGAACCCTAAGGTGGAAGAATACTTCATCAACGCTTACGGGCCGGAGCATTTCTCCCGAATTTCCGAAGCCCTGACGTAATTATTTTTTTCCTTTTTTTGAATTTTTGTGATCAAGTTTTTGTTCACCGTTCTAATTTGCAGTTTCCTGTGCTTCCTTATCGGAATTTTTTTATTGTGCATAATACTTTCACGCAATTTTTTGTTTGTATGTTTTGTGGCTTTAATATATTTGATAATAGCGGGTTTTCAAAAGTGTTAGATAGAAGAATGTAGTTTTTTTTTAAGCTAGAAGAATGTAGTTATTGCGGTGAAGAATTTTAGTGTAGCTTAATTTGGAGTAGGTATTGTTTGTCCATAGCTCAATACTTAAACTTGAGTGAGAAAATAATGAATTATTGAATTTTGGACTGCAAGACGGTTCAATAATTCCATGCACACATCTGTTTGAACTCAATAATTAATGAGAACATTTAAAGTCCAATGGATTGTGATAGATGTCTAAATGCTAATATCAGGCTTCTAGATGTTCTCACAATGTGGCTTATTATTGCAATCCAATTGGGTGGGATTTTGGCAAATTTTGGTTTCCCTATATGTAGATGACTTTGAAATTCCCTTAAGGCTAAATATGCCGGAGAAATTAGTGCTTGGTTTTTCTTTTTTGGCCTTAGAAATTGGACACTTGTGAGGCGAGGAAATCACCGTCCTTTTCCCATTTTTCTTCAGCGATTGTGTAGATTGATAAAGGTGGCCTTTCATGGACAATATTACTTGAATAAATGTTTCTTTTTCTCCTATTATATTTTTTCAGCAGTATGTTGGAAGTACACTAGCTGCACATTTATGCTTATTGTGCTACACCTGGCCTTTTTTTCTTCTTTATGTGTGTTTGTTCTTGTTTTTGATGGGTATTGACATGTTGCGACTATTAATCTGATTAACTTCCAGAACTTGTGATTATTGACCTCTATGAAATGTGAAAGAGTGTAATTTTGCTTGCATTTTGGCCTCATCTGAAAATTTATACTTTAACATTCTGTTAGGCGTCCATCATGTTACTCTTGTATTCGTGTAAACACACTCAAGTCAACAAGTGATGCTGTCATCAAGAAACTTTCTGCCATTCTACAGGAAAGAGGGTTGCTTAATGGTATGATTAGAATATCAAATGATCGTAAACATATGGAGGATTTCTGTTCAAAACCCATAGAGATTGGTGAAAGTGCTGACACACGACGAACATATGCTCAGAACAATCTTGTTTCAAAGTGTATGATACCTGGGCTAGACCATGTAATTTTTGTCAGAGGGTCAGGACCGCATGCTATTGACTATGGATTAAGTGGAGGGAAATCTCCAAAGGAGGTTATAGTTAGTAGGAAATGTGCAGAGGCTGTACTTCGTGGGGCTCAGGTAATCATGTTACTCTAGCTTCTGCAAGATGACTTCTGCCATATGGTTACAACTTTTATTAAGTACTAAAGTCTTTCCTCTGATATGACTGCCTGAGCTATTTGACCCATGTATGAAATTATGTGGATTAATTTTTCTTATGAGGGTGTCTACTTAATGCCACTGTTTAGCATCAATTCTTGCTTCTTTGTCGCTTTTTCTACTTTCTGGTGGAGTCAGTTGTTATTATTGACGAGAATGTTGAAAAAAAAGGGGAAAAAAACAAAGAAGCAAAAAACTGGTGTTATTAATATAAATTTGCAGTCTTTTAGAAACTAGCGTAGTCTGGTGCATGTTGCATGTACTTAGTTTCTCATCTGATGAGAAGAAACTGTGTCTGTGAATCAAAATTGTTTCTGGACGGCTATTGACACTGTTCTTTTGTTAAATATATAGCTGTATTAAGGCAAATTCTGTCTGCAAACATGATAAAGTTTACGTGATACCTCCTCCTTTTTTCTCTCCCCTCATACTGTTTTCTCATTCTAGGTGTATGTGCCTGGTGTTCTAGCCTGCAGCGCCCATGTTGAGAAAGGCGATGTAGTTGCAGTTTCTGTTGCTGTGGAGCAGCCTGGTGCTGATGGTGGATGGGGTGCTAATATTACACGCGGGACCATTTTGCAGGGATCACCAGCAGGCAAGAACTTTATGGTCTTGAGCACCTTGTACCATGTGATTTAAGTATTCTTTTACATGAAGAATTCAACTATTATTATTGTTTTGCTCCAAGTATTTGGAAGCCAAAGAATCTGTACTAGAATACTCTACTAATATAGAAAAATCAACTTGTATCCTTCTATTTGCATGCCTTCACAAATGATGTCTTCTTGAACATCTGAGGAGTCCTCTGAGCATCGACTTCATTATTGCCATTAAATTTCAATGTTAGTCCGTAAATATTTGCAAGCCATTTGGTTGGGGAGGGGGGATAGGGGGTCCTTAATGGGAATGCTCATTAATGATAGTCATTGTCAGTGTTTGGTACACTACTTTGACAATCAATCTATGATAATGGAAGTCCTAAAAGTGTGTATTCCCCATTCCTGACCAAATTGGACACTTCTGCTCCACTATCACCAAAAAAATACTCCAAAGTATTTTCTCTTCTTTTTATTCTCTCTTGTCTCCCCATTCTTCCATCTCTCTTCTCTCTCACCTCTCATCAGTTGTCTCTCTTATTCCTCCATCTTTCTTGCAAAAGCTTCAAACCCAGTCTCATAGCCCAAAGCTCCTCCTGTCAAATTCTCCAAGAGACTAGTTTACTCCTTATATTCAAAATTCAATAGCCAGGAACATGTTGAGCAAATTTAATCAAAGAAGAGTAGGACCCCTTTTCAAAATCAGCTTCAGAAGCCTCAAACCTCAACGGGATATGTTCTGGAAGAACAATCAGGTCAAGTTTACTTTACCAGCCCTTTGTTTAAGATGTAACAATCATGCAAAGAAGAATAGATGAGTTGATTGTGAATGTTTGTTTGATCATCAGTGGTTCAATTGCATTCAAGATTTGAAAAACTTTCAAGGTTAATGATTAGACATTTTTTATTGGAGGTTGGGTTTTCTAATATGTGTTGAATTTTAAATTGGGGCTGTTGGGTGTGTTGGGTTCTTCATAGATTATTTGCAGATGGGATGCTGAGAAATTGAGGAAGTAGGAAATGTTGTGAAAGAAAAAAAGAAAAGAAATATTTAGAGATTAAAAAAAGTGGAAAAAAGAAGAAAAACCAAAATAGATTCTCATTGAAGAGACAAACCTAACAAGTGAAAAGGAATACCAAAAACTCATTGTCATTGAGGGGGCTTTTGATAGTGATTATCATTATCATTCCCAAGTAACAACCAAACAGGTGGTTGATTTGTATGCATGTATGCTTAGAAGTTGTGAGAGTCCAAAGTCTATCAGCTTACCTCAACTCCAACTGTCACTCAATGTATTTCCTATCCTATATTTTCTGATTCTTTAAGGGTAGACAACCTGAGCATGATTCAGCAAGGATAATTTTTTTTTGGTTGCTAAAACAAAATAAGCACGATAAAATGGTTAACATCTTTGTTTTCATACCTTTTGCTCTTCCTATTTCCCCAACTTTTATAACAAGTTGTCGATAGGGTGCTATGGATATGGCTTTGGATACTTTTAAGTCGGAATAGATCTAAAACTATGTGCATAAGAGACTAGAGAAGTGGAGGTGTATGTTACAAAAGGTTTAGTACCATATTATGCATCAAATTTTTACGAGAACTAAGAAAGATTCAATGTCGATACTTTGGTAGTGGGTTGTGCAAATTCAGTTCTGCTTTAACAGATATACTCAATTGCTTGTGGGTAGTATTTCCTGAACCGTGGTTCATTATGTGCTATTACATGTAACATTAGCTTGAACTGTTGAATTGATAATCGGGACCTAAGATCCTTGGGCAAGAGTTGTTAGGTAGACCAATTATTCATAGCATCTGAAGATTTATTGGGTGGAAAAGAAAAAGAATCAACAAGGTGAAGGAGAAACATAGTCTACTGGATACTGTTCATCTTGTCACATGAAATGATTAATTTCGTTTCAATTTTGTGGCCGAAGATTGAGGTTGATGAAGCTGCATATTTTATGAATGAAGCTAGAAAAAGGACACAAATGTTTGGAATTTGAAACTTATTCTGTACTATGAATGATCATCTTTTTGAGCATCACCATGACCGCGTCACCTGACACCTAAGAATTTACCATGATGTTAACATCTCAACTTAATTTTTGGTGTCATTTCATTAATGAAGTAGAAATCACATGACGATGAAATGGAAATGAACATATTTAAATTTTCAGTTACCATAGGACTGTTTAAATAACCCATCATTTGGTGAAAGATTATGATGTTGTACATTAGTCGTGGAGACCCACTGTGCCTGTTGAACATCGTGGTTTGATTGGATAATGTACTAAGAAAGAGTTTGATAAATATAGTGTGAAGGGTCACCATAATAGATAATCAAAGCCTAACAGTTTCTGAGCCATTATTTTTTAAGGTTTTACATTATGCTGCAGGAAGTAAAGAATTATATACTTCATGGAGTATTTTTTTTTTGGCATATTGAAGAGGGAAATAAGATATTCAGTTTGGGATGGAGACTATAAGTTTACAACTCTTTTGTGTGTCACTTGTGTGTTCAAGATTCCATAGGACATTAACATCATTTATGTGTCCGTGTTGCTTTCGGATGCAGCCGTGTTGGTTTCTGTTCATGCAAACAAGTGAGGGCTAAGCTACTAGCACAAGAATGGGATATCTCATTGGTAACACTAGTAGCGATTTACCAAGTTCTTATGATAGGTAGTGAGATGTCTGACCTGACTCATACTTATTCATGTTTGGCCATGGTGGTTGGGCTGTTGAGGGATGTGTATAAGTCAGAATTTCAGATCTTGTTTGTTTGACCAAGTTATCAAGCATTTGGCTTTAAAAAAAAAATGTATGCCATGTCTAGTTTATGGAAGATTTTAAGGTGTTAATGTTTTTTGTTGCTGCCTTATCAAAGCCTTGTCTGTCTGCATGTTGAGAACATGCACTGGCCTGTGAGGATGCAATTTGCGAGGCACTATAATATTAAAAAAATTCTTCATGTATTTTAGTCTTACATGGGTTACCTTTACCTTGGCTCTTTGTGATAAAGTATGAGTTTACTTATGTCACTAAGGAGTATCATGTATACTTTGTGAAGCTTTACTTTATCAAGTAGCTTTAAGATCTCCAAAGAATGTGGTACACAAGTTTATAGTGATTGATTATTTTATATACAGTGAGATGAATAGATATATTTGTTGGTTCCTGAATAACTTTTATGTTCTGAAAGCTGGTTAGGTTTAGCCCTATTCTCTCTTTCACCTTTGTAGCATTTAACTACACACATGTTTCGCCACTTCTTACTTTAATTTTTTATCATTCTTTAGTGACTTGATACTTTCTTTTCAAATAAATGGTAGGATTCATTCCCTTTCAGGTGATTTATTAAGTATCAGGTGTCAGATTGCAAGTGTATATAACTGATAGAGGATATACTTGTACAAAAGAAAGAAGAAACATCTTTGGGTTGTTTGGTACTCTGATCTCCTGTATGCATTTGACTAGCAGTAACTGAAAACTTATCCAATGAGATAACAGTTAAAGATTATACCTCTGCAATATATATTTCATGAACTAATTGGTACTACTTTTGTCAAACTATAATGCTTGCACAGCGAGAAAGTGCTTTAGCTCTATTTAATAGGGTCAGTTTATGTTTGGTATATAATTTTAACTGCTCTTAGGTGAGAAACTTCAGATAACTTCTTCCTTTTTCAGATCATTTTAGATCTTTATGATTGAAGTCAAAGATTGATGAATCTATTTTTTGTGAAAATCCATTCTTTTAGCAGATTGGCTTCTTATAAATTAATTGAAGTTTTGTATTCCTTGTTTAACATTCTACTTTATTTTGGTCTTAGAAAAATATATTGAAGATACCATCGAGTCCTGTGGAGAGCTAATATTAACTCTTTTACAGATCCTTATTACTTTGAAAGAAATGGTCTCTATATCGGCCAAGGAATTACTATGTTGTCAAGAGCTGGTATGTTTCGTGTACCAGTAGGAGTTGCAGTCGATATGAATTGTAGAGTATTTGATCTCCCATCTTTTCATGGTATGAACATACATTTTTGGTTAAAGCGTAACTGTGGCATTAAGAGTACACTTTCTTTACAACCTTGATTCCCTGTAATTGTGGTTTTGATAAAGTGGTTCTTGTCTTTTAGCTAATAAGGTAATTTTTCATTGGAAGATTTGCTTGAGGGAGAGATTTTTCTTCAGAACCTGCCAAGCATCATTGCAGCACGTGCCTTAGGTAAATCTTAACGAATTTATTTAGTTGCAATTGATTAGTTATTTAGACTAATTCATGTGATGCATTTATCTCGCTGTTTTCCTCTTTTCTCTCTTTTGACATATGTTCATACAATTGATTTAGTTGATCTTTTAGTTGAAGTAGCTCTCTGAGCAACGTCTGAGTAGTGATATCTACATTCTGGTCATGTTGTTTGTAAGGAATTGTACTTGGGGATGAACAGGGATGGTCTTTTATGGTTTGTCATGTGGATTAAGGAGGGATAGAGTTTTTTTGCTTGTTGCAATGCTGCATACCATCTTGAGAGCTTTGGGATATGAGAAATCAGGTTTTTTGGTCCTTGAAGCATAACCAATGCCCATCTCTTTTTGAATCATGGTCCTGTCACGCCTTCAATGTTCATTTGGTAATGTTAAGGCTCAATTGGTTGCACTTCATTAGATTGTATTGAAGTCTGTCCTTTTAGTGGTTCTGTTTCCTGTGTGTTCGCATTCATGAGCTTGGATTTTTTTAAATTTAACCGGCTAAGATCTGTTATTTCAGTACTGAATATTTGGATCAAGAAAATTTCTAGCACACAGATGACAATGAGCCTGGCTTAGATCCATCGTTTATAAAGCTATGATATTAAAAGATTGTGGGATGAACTTGATAAATGGTCTTATTTGGAGATTGGCAGCGCATTTAAATTATGTTAGTGTAGCTGAATATTGAAAAACAAGGAGTCGTCTTGAAACAAGATTGTTTGAACTGACGTACTTGAGTTTTGAAGATTTTTTTTTTGGGCATTTTAAGGCTCATCTGAACAAATGCATATGCAACATCTTATGTTTTCTCATAGTTACCGTTCAGAAAGGTCCGCCCCCCTCCAAAACCCAAAAAAAAAAAATCAAGAAGCTAATATAACCCTTTGTTTTTGTAATTCATCAGAAATCAGGTTTATGCTACACCTTATTGAGATATAATATTCACTCCTTGCTTAATAGCTAATGTATACTTGGTGTCTTTTTGGCATGTCCATATTTGTGTTTTGTTGATTTTCTTTTGCAAGTGACATGAAATTTGTTTGGCATTTTACCTGAGGCAACTTTGAAATATCGAGAATGGACTGCTTTTGAATCCTTGGCAATCTTTTTGACATGTAGGCAAAACATCATAGGCTAGCATCCCAGTTAGGCATGCGAAATGACTCTCCCGAACCAGAGGCATAATGTAAGCCTTTCCAGTTCTTTGAAAGTGAATGCATTTTTCAAATTTTTGGCCATTACTGTTGCCAAAACCATAAATTTTAGTCTCTGATATCTGTTACAATAGTTGGCTAAACCCACATCTCATCTGCATTTTTATTGTTTTAGGGGCATGTAGCTCTTTGTATTATTTTATTCAAAAGAAATAGGGGACAGTTCTGGGTAGGAAAGGAGATACAAGGGTTCTGAAGTGAGAACGGTTAACATGCAGATCCATTACCTTAAAAAAAGAAAGCAGATCCATTCCATGTCAAATCTTTGATTTGGATCACTGACCCTTTTTTTTTTTTTTTTGGGATGATTAGTTAGTGCAATTGAGTTCTAATTACATTTTAGTTAAAATTATATTAATAATCTTATCGACTTTACAGTATTTTGGTTAAGGGAGACTCCAAACCTTATAGGGAGAGGGGAAAAAGAAGGTTTGAGAGTGGAACCCAGGACCTCATCTTCTTCTGGCAAATGGACCTATTGGTGAGCTGGAGATTGGGACATACTATGGTTCGACTTGGCTTTTTTATATCTCGGAAATGTTTCTCTTGTTTTCTGTTAGGATAAGTCTGACCTTATTTTTATGACATCAAAAACAACATTCCGACCTATTTATCCATGGTTTAACTCAAGGTTATCTGCATATTTTAGTTTGGGAAAAAAGATGTTATACATGCAAATTTATTTGGGAAAAAAGATGGTTTGAATCACTCATACTGGGCTAGTTAATTGTTTACATATCAGC
Organism: Coffea arabica; assembly: GCF_036785885.1. NCBI lineage: Eukaryota > Viridiplantae > Streptophyta > Magnoliopsida > Gentianales > Rubiaceae > Coffea > Coffea arabica. The sequence goes on along the minus strand of NC_092318.1, from coordinate 7,690,275 downwards.
CATTTCTGGAAAAGATGTTAAAAAAACAATTTACTTGAGAGATTGTCAGTATAAAATTGTTGATCAATGAAAATTTACTTTTCTTTTTTTACAACTTTTGTTTATTTTTATAAACAAGGTCATCAGTTGAGCAACTTCAATATTATTAGTAAATGAATCTTTCTCTTTATTTACTTTTTCCATTTCCATTTCTTTTACAATCTGTAATTCAAACAAAAATATTATTTTCTTAGGAATTTTGCCCATCTTTCTTCCTACTTTTCTTGGTTTACCAAACAAGAGAAAGAATTAAAATTTTGAATGAAGTCATTTTCCATTTCCCATCTTTCTTACTACTTTCCTTGGCTAGTTTTTGGTGCTTGTAGGTAGGTATTAATCCAAGGAAATTGAATCTCAGTCAAGGATCAGAATGAAGTTATTGGGACGTTTTGTGAATGTAGTGAAAAACATTACAAAGGAAGCAGAAAAAAGTTATGGATTGCAATCTTCCTAAAAATTCAAGGCCATTTTTGCCTCTGAAGGAAAAGTTGAAGTAGATGAGTGACTTTACAAAACAACTTCCGAGGGCTCATGTCTGATATGGGCACAGCCTCTGATGTGGTACTAATAAAACACATTGAGAGTCATGCTCAATAGGAAATTGTTTAGAATTAAGTTGCAATACACAAGATGCAAGGGGCTTAAGGCCTTATCAGAATCACATCTAGGTCTACACACCATCTCCTTAACTAAGCACTTTCTAGAGTAGGCAGTCTTTACAAACCATTAGTACTGACCCTTTTACGAACAACTGTATTTCCATTCATGTCCTGTTACTGAGGAGATCTTCATGTTGAACCTCAAAAGTAATAAAGATTATAGCAACTTGTCACTCTAAAATATATTTGTTCAGCATTTTCTTACTCACCCCCTCCCTCCCTCTCTGTGTGAGTGCGTGACATATTCCCATTTTGCACTGTAGATCCACAACGGGGTGAAAGAATATTAGACATGTGTGCAGCTCCTGGAGGAAAAACCACTGCAATAGCGATCCTAATGCAGGATGAAGGAGAGGTCATTGCAGTTGACAGATCTCACAATAAGGTGCATCATCTGTACCTAACAGGTGATTTTAGCATAAAAAGAGTTATGTAATTTGGCTTCCTTACAGAATCTTGTAAATTTAACGGGTATTTTTTTTAACTTGAGATTACTCAACACTGTAAAAGGACACCTATTTATTCTGTTTCAAAATTTTTTAGATGTTGACCATGTGATTATTAAGAGTCATTTTTTATAATTATTAAAATTGAGTATTTCCATGTGTTGCAAAACCGGTACATATTATTGATCAATTGCATAATTCATATGAACCAGATAGGCACTGATGCTGCCATACGAATTCACAACTTAATCTTCAAGCAGAACATATGGATAGTGTTAGATCTTAAAATGATATCTGATTGTTTTAAAATAAGCATTGGCTTCTATCCTTATATGCTTCTTAACGCAATGCTTAGTAATACTTAATTCGAGCAGTGGACACCATGATGAACATATGAGGTAGATTGCAGCTTAAAGTTTGAGAATGTATGCCATATCTTTTATATCTTTAAATGTACTGAAAATTTGCTCAATTTTCCTGGATTGCATTCTGTATTGTCATTAAACACTAAGAATCTCCCATCATCTCAATGATCCTTTTCTTCCATCATTTGGAGCCAATAAGATTGTTTTGTATAATTTTTTGCAAGTCATTTGATGCTCTTAGGTGAGATTTGCTTTTTCCAGTTGAACTTGAAGATTTGATCTCCAATGATGCCGACACATTTCTCTGAATCCTTGTCTTGCATCAGTTGGCTTCATATAAGAAGTTTATATACATTTAGCAAGTTATCTGATACTCTTGGGAGAATTTATATTTCTTCATTGACCTTAAGCTTTTTTTGCAATAGATTACATTGCTTCCTATGGGATTTTATTGTTTCTGGTTAACATTTATTCCTTACCTAGCTTTGACCTTGAAAAAACCCTAGGTACTTGATATTAAAAAGTTGGCAGCTGAGATGGGCCTGACTTGCATCACCCCATACAAGCTTGATGCGCTCAAAGCTGTCTGTAGAAGTGAATCTGATGATTTGGCTGCATCACACTTTCCTCAAGATGTTGTTGGCATTGAGGAAAGGATAGAGAAAACATCAATGGCTGCTTCTGATGATTTGGATGCTGAGTTGGTTCCCCAAAGTTGCGGTTAGTTTTTTATTCCACAGTCTTCTTGGATTTGAAGAGCGCTACATGGTATATGAGGATAACTCTGTATGGTTTAAACTTCCCCAAGTAAAAATTCTGAGACCTAGTAGGATCTAGCTTCAAGTTCCGGCTATGACAACCTCAATGCTTCATTCAGAAGACAGCTTACGCTTGCTGATTATTTTGGGGGTTTAATTCAAAGATTGATTAACAACAGTTAATTTCTTTCTTCGTTTATCACCTTCTCCCAATTATGCCAGCATATTCATCTTGCTGGTTATATTTATGCTCCCTTAGTCCCTCTCTGCTTTTAGTTCTCTCTGCCTGGTAAAAATATGAAGGTTGATTGTCAGAATAACGGTTCTTGGTTCCTTAAACTTGTCATGTGTGTAGTAGCTAAATCTGACCTGATTCATTGACCACTTTTATAGAATCCAGTGATAAAATGAACTCAAAATGATGCCAATAGATTTCTAGTTCATTTCTGTGTCCATTCTATCAAATTTCTTCTTCTCAGGAACCAATTTGTATTTAAGTGCCTTGTACGGTTTGAAGATATAATTTTAGCACAAATTAATCTTATGTGGGGATAATGCTAACGATTGAGTTATGAATCAAGCGAAGGAATAAGAAAAACTGATTACTCTTACTGAGGAAACAGAAAAGGGCAAGGTAATAATGGTTTAAAGAAGAAAGGCAGAAATATGAAATTATAACTCAACGAGCAGAATTAACTTTTATGGCTTCGTATAAATAGGAAAAAGGTTGGAACTCTGATGGTAGTCTTGATTTCTTTTGGATGTCTCCAAAATATGAATGGATAAGGTTGGATTTTACCTGCTTAAATTAGAATCAGCTAATTTCTTACACGTGTTCATATCCTCCAATCAACTATCCTGTTTTTCATCAACCAAATACCCAAAAGGTGTTTTTGTAGCCATTGCATATTCTTTTACCATGCTACTTAGTTTAATTTTGCATATAATACACCATCTCTTTATTTTTTAATCTCCAGATTAACTGTTTATTTATTTTGAGTTGCCTGTGACCCTGCAATTCTTTCCCCCCGGCCCCGCCCCGCCTTAAAAGAAGAAAATTTGAACTATGGGCTTTTGAATTTAGTTTTCTCAACTTTACCATGCAGTACTTACTCTTTTTTTTCCCCTTTACTTCTATTCCTTTAGATACCACCCATTAGTTTCCCTTTCGTGTTTTGTCTAGGATTGTTGCTTGCTCTATATGGTTACCTAAAATTATTTCACTTTACACTCTTCAGTCAGTTGGTCTTATTCAACCTTTTTTCAGATGTAAATTCCAAAAATGGAACTTATTCTAGCAAAGCTGTGGAGAGAAAGATTATGCGGAAAATGAGAAATGGGCCTGGAAGAAATCACTGTTCGGGTGGTAGAGTTGAAAAGTCCAAAGGTTTTCTTCCAAATTCTTTTGACCGGGTTCTTTTAGATGCTCCTTGTTCTGCTCTTGGTCTTCGACCTCGACTGTTTGCTGGAGAGGTAAGGCATTTCTGAAAGGCATTACATATTATGCTTAGCCATCATTCTGCCCCTCCCCTTTCATGTATTGCCATCATAGTGTACAACTTGATTGCAAGGCATTGTATTTTTACAACTTTTTTGTAAGAGATTTGAAATTGCTGAACTTTGGTAAATGTAGTACATCTAAAATTTAGATTGCTGGTTTTCGATGACAGTATCATCCTCGTGTTTCTTTTGTCTTTTCACAATTTGAATTGGTATACTAAAGTATTGCAATTAGGTGGAGATATTCTCAAACTTAGTATGTGACTTGTATTCCTTAATTTGTTTGTCATGCTATCTTCATTTGTTTCACTAACTTCTTCTTTGTCCTAACATTGTCATTTTTTTTTAATTTTTTGTTTGCACCTTGCACATCCAGCTCATCTGAAGCATTTTGTTAATGCCTGGACAATATTGTTTAGGGATAATTTCAGAAACCTTGAGGAACCTCCCTCGAGGTTTCTAACAATTTTACCTAGTAGCCTTGAGGTTTTCAGTATTATACTTCCTTCCTTGGCCCTATAAAATGACCATAGTAACCTTAATATTTAATATTTTCATGCAATTAAACAATCCGCTCCTGATCTTGTGCACATGAATGCATCACACAATTAGACATTTAATGGAAACAAAAACCAGATTCACTCGTGGGATAACTAGTTATGTCCTAAACACAATTTTAACATATTAAAAATTAGTTTTAGCTTTGCTCAGAGGATCTGGAGATGAATAGAAGATGTAAGCTAAATGTTGAAAAAGGATGGGGCTGGTGTTGGTACTCCAACATTTGAGGGATAGGATGTTATATTAATGCAGTTAGTGAATTTTTTTGAGTTTAATAGTGCTATTTTTTTTTTTGAAACTTAGATTGTGGTTTTAGAATTTAGGAACTGATGGTGGTGGTGGTCATGGTGATAATGGTACTAATATGATATGTGGGAATATGAAAGGTTTAAAATAGTACAAATGAGGGTTGAAAATAGGTTTGAGATTTTGTGCATGTTCCATATTTTTTTTAAAGAATTTTATAAGAAGGTAAAATGAACTTCACAATTTCATGAGGGCATTTTGGGTTATTCATTCAAAATTTTAACCATTGATTAATTTTTGTTGCCAAAACGGTAAACTCAAGGGCTGTATATGTAATTTTTGAAACCTCAAGGGAACTAGGTGAAATTGTCAAAAACCTCGAGGGAGGTTTCTGAAATTATCCCTATTGTTTACACCATTCTCCCCTTGTGGAAAAGGTTCCATGAAGATTAAAATTTGTTTCTTGATATTATTTTTTCTTTCCTTATTCCTTTTCTGTTTTCTTAACCTTGTCCTTTTCTTGTCTCGGGGGGCTTGTGGGCATGGATAAGTTTCATAGATTTAGAAGCATACATATTGTTTTTGTTCTTTTGATTCAAACGGTACGGTTGATAACTGCATCCATGTCATTCCATTTTCTGTGCATTGGAAAATTTTCCGACAAATGTTTGGATGGAATACGTTGAATGTGTCTGATGCTTGAGGTCGAGGCTTCAAGACTTACAGATCTTGGGTTTGAATCCCCCTTCCCCCACCCTCTTCTTAAATCCCACCCATCCCCTACTAAAAATAAAATTAAAAAAAGATGGAAGAACATTGAATGTGTCTGATATCTTATGTAGGAAACTGTAGAATCATTGAGGAATCATGCCAAATACCAGAAAAGAATGTTTGATCAAGCTGTTCAACTAGTTCGTCCGGGTGGGGTTATTGTGTATTCCACGTAAGTATGGATATTTGTAAATTTTACCAACTTATTGTTGCTCTACATTTTTTTATGGTGTATATGTGGATAATCCTCATTAAGTTTTAATTGTGTCATTCTATGATCTCAAGAGATGTATTTATCTGATTCTCTTGCTTGTTTTCTGATTTTACTCTTATCGTCTTTCTTAAACATTTATCTATACTGTTCTCTATGTTTGCTTAACTTAGGGCCTGTAAGATGACATTTATCTGTCTAGTTTCTTTTTCTTGTTATAATTTTTATAGTCCGTGTTTATGTAGTAACAAGAAATGGTTTTCAGTAAACAGTTTTTTTCCCCCTGATAAAAATGCTTATAAATGCATTGGCTTTCTGAAAATTGAACATTTGCCTCTTCAAGTTGTTTGCTTTGACGAACATTAGGATTTGTGAGTAGTACCATTTGTGAGTAGTACCAGCAATGAAATTGTGACTTCTTTCCCATGCAAAGTTTTTTCCTTGTTTCTTCTCATTATCTCTCTCTCCCCTTCTTCACTATCTTCTGTTTCTGCTACCTTTAACTCATTCCATTTCTTTCCCCTTTCTCCTCCCTCTCTAATCCCATCCCCTGGCCAACCTACTTTCTCAAACTCTCCCTGCCCTCCCAGCCTTTCTGTCCTCCACTTCCATTCCCCTTAATCTTTTACCCCACTTCTTTTACTCTCCACCAGTTTCCTTCTATATCCCGCTTACAATCGGTTACTTTCAGCAGGATGTTGCCTGGGACTGAGAAGACTGCTCTTTCTAACCTATGAGAAGTTTAGATCGAATTTGGCAAGAGGGTTGTGCATGTCACAGGCTTTTGGTGGAATATTTTTTGTCCTTTGACCAATTTTCATGGAAATATAATCTCCCTTTGGTGGGTTTAATTTGTCTTCTGGTTTTGTATTTACCGAGAATGAGATTCCTTACTTTGGGTCATTAAGAGGATCAACTGAGGGTGGGTATTGGTTTATAGAGGCTGTGCTTGGGGGAGTGATGCAGCCTAAAGTTGTTGGTAGGCCCCAATTGTCTATAGCACAGTTTACAGGGCTTAGAATTGGTAGGAACTAAAAAATGCAGGCATAAAGATCAGAAAAGAAACAGGAAAGAAAAGTATAGAGAACTGCAGTTGAAGAAGGCATAAGAAGAAGAAGGGAATTATGAAACTCTAGCAATCACTCTGAGGAACCCCAACCAGCCTCCTCCCTCCCTGCCCCTGCCACCCCCTCCCCCGTCCTTCCTACCCACCTCTTACCCGGTACCTCGCCTTTGACCCCTGATACTGTTAGAGTTGGTGGAAGAGGAGAAATGGGGAGGGTGGCAGAGGGGAGGGGAGGGGAGGGGAGGGGAGGGGAGGGGAAGGTGCAAGGGGGTTTACCACCATCTCTAAAAACGTTTAAGAAAAACTCCTAAAAAACATCAAATGTTTTTGTAAAACACATCTATAGTTGAATTCTTATGAAAACCCCCAAAAAACAACCTGACAAACGGACCACTAGTATTATCAAAGCAGAGACATTTCTTATTCACTCTAAGATTGTAAAAACTGAAATGCTAATTGCCAAAACAGTAAAATTACCAAAACAGAGAGTTACTGCAACTCCTATTGTGACGACCCCACTTCTCCCAAGGGCGAACCCAAGGATATCGGCGGGCCGCCTGCCTAGCTCGCGCCAGGACTCAAAACTTAAAACAATAAAAGCCAGAAAATTCAAAAGAGTACTATACATACTATATACAATTCCAAAAGAGTTATAATTACATTCTCCAAAAGTACCTGCTCACACTATTACATCATTATCATTACAACCAAAACCAAAATGTAGACCCTAAGGAGGGTCCTTATACAAACCACCACAACAAAAACAAACATCCTAATTGTTCAACTATTACAAGCAAAGCTAACTATACTAGTGTATGCCAAAAGTCCTCGCGTCGGCCCCTGCTAAGAAAAACAAAAGGAAAGGGGTAAGCTATATGCTTAGTAAGTAAACAGGGGCAAAAGCGTAAATTTCACGTAACAACAGCTACACAGTAAGAGTAAAGCAAAAGCAGAAAAGTAACATCACATAATAAGAATACAGGTGGCTCCAAAGCCAATTCATGTGCCATGTATGATCTCCTGCCGACACTCCGTCGACCACAATTAATGGTCCGTAGAACTCCACTTGTTCTCCCCACCGTACACTTTATCACCTTCTCTGGCCAGACACCTCACAAACTTGCTCGAGCGAACGAAATTGAGCTTGGCTCACAAGCTCGGGTCACAAACTTGGTCCACATACTCGGTGAACCGGATTCACAAACTTGGTGACCTCAACTAGGTTGGACTGATTTCGACCAAGCCCTAATCGGCTCGAATAGCCCATCTAGGTCATGAGATCGGGCCCCAAACTCACAAACTTCACAAAATTTATTCAAAAGTCACCCCGAGCCACAAGCTCAAGGGGTTTAGTTCCAAAATGATTCATATACATATGTCATGTACAAATATGTATGCAAATTAGGGTTTAGGTCGAGTGCGATAAAATACACCCTCGCCTAGGTACCCTTTTCATACATATCGAAACACATAAGCAACTAACACGTAAGATCGGCCTGAATACTTACTCAACGAACAAAAGAGCAAAAATTTGAAATTTGTGCCGCGAAGAGTAGCTAGTAGGCCCCACCGGCTCCACCTAGCTTACCATCGTCTGAAATAGAAGATTGCATCACATAAGATCATAAACGGCTACTAATATACATAAAACAAGCAAAACGGCAAAATCGGCACATACGAGTGCGGAAACGGCATATGGAAACGGAAATGGCGGCCTAGCCATTTTGCTGTCAAAACTGTTTTGAGCCTAATCGAAACTACGAGTGTCGGATCAAGGTACATGAGGTACCGTTGCGAAGCTAAGAGAAAAGTGTATAACTTTCATGAAGACACCTAACTCCGGATCTAAACGGAAATAGGTCGAAAGTATTGAAAACTGTTCCAGAAATTCGCACTTTAGAGTGACAGACAGGGTATGTTTGCTGAACCATAACTCCCAACTCACAAAACCAAATCAGGAAATTCCAAAGGCATTAGAAAGCTGAGACATAAGGCTAAAACTTTGATGTTTTGGCCAAGACCTGAATCCACTCAGAACAGAACGAAATTTGAGTGTCAAAGTACCCGTCAGAACTGTCCAGATCAAAGGCAGTTCTGACGATCAATCTTATTTTGGTCATAACGGAAGCTACGGATCTCGGATTTCGACGCACTTTATACCGTTTCGAAGCTGAGACCAAGATCTACATTTCTTATGAAGGAGTTGACACCCAGATCGTACGGGATCAAAATCGAAAAAGTCATGATCAGAAGCTAAACAAAAAACGCACAGAATCTGATGTTCAAAACAGACTTGAGTATTTCATCTATAACTCCGGATACGCTAATCCGATTGACCTGAAATTTACAGGCATATTCAGGACTTATAAGGCTACAACTTTCATGTTTTGAGGAACTTCTGAATCCGTACGCAACATTGAGAAAAACAAAGCCAAAGTTCGGATCCTGAACTGTCCTAGTTTCCCAGATTTGCCGGTTTTGCGCGCCACAATCGTACGGTCCGTTCTTATGATTCTTATGTAAATTTTCTAACCAATTTGATCCCCAACAACCATACTTATATCAGTTTAGGAGTGGTCCGAAATTCCTTCACAAGTTAGCCCAAAATCACCAAATACTAACCATAATCCTTAATCTAGTTTTACTTGCACCATAGAACTTGTTCTAACATCCAACTACACAAACCCTAACTCAATAGCCATAGGCTAAACTAAGCTAACCTAATGGAGTCTAGGGTTTCTTAACCCAAATCAGATTTTTGCTAGAAACCAACCAATCAAGTGAGGCAAATTATCAAACACAATCACTACAAATCAATTTCTCAATCAAAGCAACTAGGGAAAGCATTAAAGCAAGAAACCCCTAATTTTTCTCTTCTTGATCGAATTTCCAGCAGCAAAACAACACTAAAATTAACCATGAAACTTCAATATAAATATCAAATCCACCATATAAATCCATAATCATAACATACTACATCATTTCCATAGCTTAGAAATTAAAACCCCAACATTTATCTTTTAAAGAAGATAGCATACCTTCAAGTGAGTTAGGTAGATGATCAATTCTTGACAATCAACCTCTTAAGTTGTTCACACAAGATCCAAAGGCAAGATGAAAGCTAAAATTTAAAGATTTTTGAAGAATTCTCTCTAAATCTCGGCTCCTCTCTCTCGCTCTTGCTCTCCAAGTTTGTCTTGTTTGTCTTGTGATTACTTCATATTCCTAAGGTGTTAAATAGTCAAAGACAAGAAATGATATTTGTTAAGCTTAACCAATCACATAAAAGTTCCTCAATTGCACTTTTAACCCTTGCACTCCAACTTTCTCTTTCTTATACATTTTCCCTCAAACATTTGATAATCTTTCAATTTACTCCATAGGTTTTAGCTTAATTTAGTTTAAAACACATAATCACACTTAATTATTTCACTAATCACTTTCCCATCTTAATCACTTATATTTAAACATACTTTCTCCATAAATAAAACAATTAAACATCAACTTTTATAATATTGGCAAAATTAGGGTTTTTAAACCCAACTTAAGTTTTCTAATAATTTATAACACTAAAGGTTTACTAATCTAAGGTTTGCTAACCATATCAATCTTGCTAAACCTTTGTAAACTAAAACGAATCATATTTTTACTTGGGCCAAAACACACACTAGAATACCAAACATGAACTATAACTTGAACCTACAAATAACACATAAACTAGGGTTTAATCATAAGCAAAGTTAGGGTTTTCAATTTTAGCCGAGATTAGGGTTTCTCCTTAGCCCTACAACCTTAATTTAACCGCACAAAATAGAAAATCCAAAAGAGTACTATACATACTATATACAATCCAAAAAGAGTTATAATTACATTCTCCAAAAGTACCTGCTCACACTATTACATCCTTATCATTACAACCAAAACCAAAATGTAGACCCTAAGGAGGGTTCTTATACAAACCACCACAACAAAAACAAACATCCTAATTGTTCAACTATTACAAGCAAAGCTAACTATACTAGTGTATGTGCCAAAAGTCCCCGCGTCGGCCCCTGCTAAGGAAAACAAAAGAAAAGGGGTAAGTTATATGCTTAGTAAGTAAACAGGGGCAAAAACGTAAATTTCACGTAACAGTTACACAGTAAGAGTAAAGCAAAAGCAGAAAAGTAACATCACATAATAAGGATACAGGTGGCTCCAAAGCCAATTCATGTGCCATGTATGATCTCCTGCCGACACTCCGTCGACCACAATTAATGGTCCGTAGAACTCCACTTGTTCTTCCCACCGTACACTTTATCACCCTCTCTGGCCAGACACCTCACAAACTTGCTCGAGCGAACGAAATTGAGCTTGGCTCACAAGCTCGGGTCACAAACTTGGTCCACATACTCGGTGAACCGGATTCACAAACTTGGTGACCTCAACTAGGTTGGACTGATTTCGACCAAGTCCGAACCGGCTCGAATAGCCCATCTAGGTCATGAGATCGGGCCCCAAACTCACAAATATATGATTCGTTTTAGTTTACAAAGGTTTAGCACGTTTGAAATGGTTAGCAAACTTTAGATTAGCAAACCTTTAGTGTTATAATTTATTAAAAAGCTTAAGTTGGGTTTAAAAATTCTAATTTTGCTAATATTATATAAGTTGTTGTTTAATTGTTTTATTTATGGAGAAAGTATGTTTAAGTATAAGTGATTAAGATGGGAAAGTGATTAGTGAAATAATTAAGTGTGATTATGTGTTTTAAACTAGATTAAGCTAGAACCTATGGAGTAAATTGAAAGATTATCAAATGTTTGAGGGAAAATGTATAAGAAAGAGAAAGTTGGAGTGCAAGGGTTAAAAGTGCAATTGAGGAACTTTTATGTGATTGGTTAAGCTTAACAAATATCTTTTCTTGTCTTTGACTATTTAACACCTTAGGAATATGAAGTAATCACAAGACAAACAAGACAAACTTGGAGAGCAAGAGAGAGAGAGAGGAGCCGAGATTTAGAGAGTGAAAGAGAAGAGAAAATTCTTCAAAAATCTTTAAATTTTAGCTTTCATCTTGCCTTTGGATCTTGTGGGAACAACTTAAGAGTTTGATTGTCAAGAATTGATCATCTACCTAACTCACTTGAAGGTATGCTATCTTCTTTAAAAGATAAATGTTGGGGTTTTAATTTCTAAGCTATGGAAATGATGTGGTATGTTATGATTATGGATTTATATGGTGGATTTGATGTTTATATTGAAGTTTCATGGTTAATTTTAGTGCTGTTTTGCTGCTGGAAATTCGATCAAGAAGAGAAAAATTAGGGGTTTCTTGCTTTAATGCTTTCCTTAGTTGCTTTGATTGAGAAATTGATTTGTAGTGGTTGTGTTTGATAATTTGCCTCACTTGATTGGTTGGTTTCTAGCAAAAATCTGATTTGGGTTAAGAAACCATAGACTCCATTAGGTTAGTTTAGTTTAACCTATGGCTATTGAGTTAGGGTTTGTGTAGTTGGATGTTAGAACAAGTTCTATGGTGCAAGTAAAACTAGATTAAGGATTATGGTTAGTATTTGGTGATTTTGGGCTAACTTGTGAAGGAATTTCGAACCACTCCTAGACTGATATAAGTATGGTTGTTGGGGATCAAATTGGTTAGAAAATTTGCATAAGAATCATAAGAACGGACCGTACGGTTGTGGCGCGCAAAACCGGCAAATCTGGGAAATTAGGACAGTTCAAGATCCGAACTTTGGTTTTGTTTTTCTCGATGTTGCGTACGGATTCAGAAGTTCCTCAAAACATGAAAGTTGTAGACTTATAAGTCCTGAATATGCCTGTAAATTTTCAGGTCAATCGGATTAGCGTATCCGGAGTTATAGATGAAATACTCAAGTCTGTTTTGAAAATCAGATTCTGTGCGTTTTTGGTTTAGCTTCTGACCATGACTTTTTCGGTTTTGATCCCGTACGATTTGGGTGTCAACTCCTTCATAAGAAATGTAGATCTTGGTCTCAGTTTCGAAACGGTATAAAGTGCGTCGAAATCCGAGTTCCGTAGCTTCCGTTATGACCAAAACAAGATCGATCGTTAGAACTGCCTTTGATCTGGACAGTTCTGACGGGTACTTTGACACTCAAATTTCGTTCTGTTCTGAGTGGATTCAGGTCTTGGCCAAAACATCAAAGTTTTAGCCTTATGTCTCAGCTTTCTAATGCCTTTGAAATTTCCTGATTTGGATTTGTGAGTTGGGAGTTATAGTCCAGCAAACATACCTTGTCCGTTACTCTAGAGTGCGAATTCCTGGAACGGTTTTCTGCACTTTCGACCCATCTCTGTTCCGATCCGGAGTTAGGTGTCTTCATGAAAGTTATAGACTTTTCTCTTAGCTTCGCAACGGTACCTCATGTACCTTGATCCGACACTCGTAGCTTCGATTAGGCTCAAAACAGTTTTGACGGCAAAATGGCTAGGTCGCCATTTCCGTTTCCGTATGCCGTTTCCGCACTCGTATGTGCCGATTTTGCCGTTTTGCTTGTTTTAGGTATATTAGTAGCCGTTTATGATATTATGTGATGCAATCTTCTATTTCAGACGGTGGTAAGTTAGGTGGAGCCGGTGGGGCCTACTAGCTACTCTTCGCGGCACAAATTTCGAATTTTTGCTCTTTTGTTCGTTGAGTAAGTATTCAGGCCGATCTTACGTGTTAGTTGCTTATGTGTTTCGATATGTATGAAAAGGGTACCTAGGCGAGGGTGTACTTTATCGCACTCGACCTAAACCCTAATTTGCGTACATATTTGTACATGACATATGTATATGAATCATTTTGGAACTAAACCCCTTGAGCTTGTGGCTCGGGGTGACTTTTGGCACATACACTAGTATAGCTTACCCCTGTTTAGTGTTTGATAAAATTTGTGACCCGAAAGTGCTGAACTTATCTTTTGACTCCCTCGAAAGTGTATAGAATTTCGACGCACTTTATACCGTTTCGAAACTGAGACCAAGATCTACATTTCTTATGAAGGAGTTAACACCCAGATCATACGGGATCAAAATCGAAAAAGTCATGGTCAGAAGCTAAACCAAAAACGCACAGAATCTGATGTTCAAAACAGACTTGAGTATTTCATCTATAACTCCGGAAACTCTAATCCGATTCACCTGAAAATTTACAGGCATATTCAGGACTTATAAGGCTACAACTTTCTAAAGTTAGGGTTTTCAATCTTAGCCGAGATTAGGGTTTCTCCTTAGCCCTACAACCATAATTTGACCGTACAAAATAATGAATAACCCTAATATCGTCTTACGAACGGACTGGGGCCTCACAATCTCCCCCACTTAGGACAATTTCCTCCTCGAAATTAATTCTTTGGTCAAAGCATACCTTCGAAACCCGCCGAAGGGTCAGTCACTTCGTGTTGATCCATTGCATACACTCTTGCTGGCCCTTTGGGTCGATTTTCCCCTGCGTTTGATGGCTTCGTTGTGGTCCCTTCTGTTGGTGGTTTGAGTCCTTCCTTCTGCATCTTAGGGCACCGGACAATCAAATGTTCAGTGCTACCACATTTGAAGCATTTCCGTACCGAACTATTTTTCCAACAATTTTCATCGGTGTGATTGCCCCCACAGAAATCACAGGTTGGCTTAGTGGCCGTACCTGACCCTCCACGCTGGGCACTCCTCTGGGGCTCTTGCACTATCTGACCTCGCCCAAAGCTATTCTGGGTTCCTGTAGGTCGTGGACCATCTGTGCCTTTACTCGTTTTAGCAGGTGGCTCGTTTCGCGAGCTCTGTCCAACCGGGGAATCGTTCGAGCTGGGTTGCCTCCTTTTCCGGTCATGAAAGGCTTTAACCTGTCCCCTGGCAGTCTCAATCCGCTGTGCTTTTTCTAGTGCCTGGCTAAAGGTGTCCAGCTGTGCAGCCGCTAGTGCTTCCTGAATCTCTACATTCAAGCCTTGGGTAAAACGGCGAATCCGCTTTTGCTCTGTTAGTACTAGCTCTGGGGCAAAGCGAGAGAGTTTAGTGAACTGAGTCTCATACTCCGCCAGACTAGATGCCTCTTGACGCAGGCGGATAAAATCATCTTCCCGTTTTTCTTGCACAATGGGTGGTAGATATTTTTCATTAAATTCTCGTGTAAAGTTGATCCAGGTCCAGGGGGTTTGTTCGCGCTCCCACTTGGTTTTAATCATGTTCCACCAGGTTCGAGCGGTCCCTTCAAACTGAAAAACAGCAAAAGATATCTGCCGCTCCTCCGAATACCTAAGCGCGGCAAATATGTCTAACATACGGTCCATCCAGGCCTCTGCTAGGTCAGGATTGGGTCCACCTATAAACTTAGGAGGTGCAAATTTTTGGAACCGTTCTAAAGCACGGTCCTCTTCCGGATTATGTCCCGGATTATGTCCAGGATTCCCAGTACTGCTCCCCTGGCCTTGTTGATTTGACATTCGCTCTAATAGATCGGCCATCCACTGGATGGCTGTAGCGACTTGATCTGGCTCTTGTCCTTGTTCCCTTTCAGGGCTTCGTGCTCGCCCTCTACCTCCACCTCGAGTACCGGAGGCCATTTAAATGCAAAAGTCTATAGATCGGAACATTACATATACTTATTCTCCAGACTATGAACAAAAGTACAGACGTAAAGCGTATGCACAGAAGACACAAAAGATAAGTTCAAAATACTATTCAAATATATACATATATTTACAAAGTCACACCAAAAGATTTACAGATTACCGACCTCCGGTCGGTACAAAACCCAATGTACACATGAGCATCGGCTCTAAAATCTAATCAGTCAACCAGATAACAAAAGAAAGTAGTCATGCTAGTTCTAACAAAAGTCATCCACTAGCTAAACAAAAGTACAAAAGCAACCCTAATCGCCTCCCCTAAGGCCCAGGTTCCCAACGGAACCTAACGTGTCCACCTCGTCCATCCTCTCTGGACCGGTGGCTCGTGGCGGTGCCTCTGCGGCTAGATCTAGTAGGAGCTCGCAGTCGACAGACATACTCCGGGCCCTATCCCTCAGCTGCCTCTTCATAGCGAAGAGGTGCTGGTGTGTGTCCTGAAGCTGACGGCGTAAAGCGTCCGCCCTCTCCATCTCATCTCGGAGGCCCAGCTCCAAGGCCCTAATACGCAACTCCTGCCCATGGCCAACCTCTCTGGCCTCCTCTAGCTGACTAATCAGACTGCGTCGCTCATCGTCCACTGCCAGGACGACCTCGTCAGGATAACTATACGTATACCAACACCTATAAGGTCGGTGTGACACCTGACCAAAAGGGGAGTACAAAGTGTAAGGCTCTCCAGGTCTCTGTCGATAACGGAAGCCCGCTTACGCAGTGCTCGATCCTCTGGACCCCTCGCACTCGGAGGTTTCGGTCTCATGCCACTGGGTCCTGCACCACTCGAACTGCCCGGATACATACTTACAAAACATTAATTCATCAGTTTACCGGCATTTCAGCTTAAAGTATATCATTCAACTTAAAAGAATCAAATATGCCTAGTGCCTATCACGTATGTCCCATTTGCCCAAGTCCCCTAACCTGGCTCTGATACCAACTGTGACGACCCCACTTCTCCCAAGGGCGAACCCAAGGGTATCGGCGGGCCGCCTGCCTAGCTCGCGCCAGGACTCAAAACTTAAAACAATAAAAGCCAGAAAATCCAAAAGAGTACTATACATACTATATACAATCCCAAAAGAGTTATAATTACATTCTCCAAAAGTACCTGCTCACACTATTACATCCTTATCATTACAACCAAAACCAAAATGTAGACCCTAAGGAGGGTCCTTATATAAACCACCACAACAAAAACAAACATCCTAATTGTTCAACTATTACAAGCAAAGCTAACTATACTAGTGTATGCCAAAAGTCCCCGCGTCGGCCCCTTCTAAGGAAAACAAAAGGAAAGGGGTAAGTTATATGCTTAGTAAGTAAACAGGGGCAAAAGCGTAAATTTCACGTAACAACAGTTACACAGTAAGAGTAAAGCAAAAGCAGAAAAGTAACATCACATAATAAGGATACAGGTGGCTCCAAAGCCAATTCATGTGCCATGTATGATCTCCTGCCGAAACTCCGTCGACCACAATTAATGGTCCGTAGAACTCCACTTGTTCTCCCCACCGTACACTTTATCACCCTCTCTGGCTAGACACCTCACAAACTTGCTCGAGCGAACGAAATTGAGTTTGGCTCACAAGCTCGGGTCACAAACTTGGTCCACATACTCGATGAACCGGATTCACAAACTTGGTGACCTCAACTAGGTTGGACTGATTTCGACCAAGCCCTAATCGGCTCGAATAGCCCATCTAGGTCATGAGATCGGGCCCCAAACTCACAAAGTTCACAAAATTTATTCAAAAGTCACCCCGAGCCACAAGCTCAAGGGGTTTAGTTCCAAAATGATTCATATACATATGTCATGTACAAATATGTACGCAAATTAGGGTTTAGGTCGAGTGCGATAAAATACACCCTCGCCTAGGTACCCTTTTCATACATATCGAAACACATAAGCAACTAACACGTAAGATCGGCCTGAATACTTACTCAACGAACAAAAGAGCAAAAATTTGAAATTTGTGCCGCGAAAAGTAGCTAGTAGGCCCCACCGGCTCCACCTAGCTTACCATCGTCTGAAATAGAAGATTGCATCACATAAGATCATAAACGGCTACTAATATATCTAAAACAAGCAAAACGGCAAAATCGGCACATACGAGTGCGGAAACGGCATACGGAAACGGAAATGGTGGCCTAGCCATTTTGCCGTCAAAACTGTTTTTAGCCTAATCGAAGCTACGAGTGTCGGATCAAGGTACATGAGGTACCATTGCGAAGCTAAGAGAAAAGTCTATAACTTTCATGAAGACACCTAACTCCGGATCTAAACGGAAATAGGTCGAAAGTATGGAAAACTGTTCCAGAAATTCGCACTTTAGAGTGACAGACAGGGTATGTTTGCTGGACCATAATTCCCAGTTCACAAAACCAAATCAGGAAATTCCAAAGGCATTAGAAATCTGAGACATAAGGCTAAAACTTTGATGTTTTGGCCAAGACCTGAATCCACTCAGAACAGAACGAAATTTGAGTGTCAAAGTACCCGTCAGAACTGTCCAGATCAAAAGCAGTTCTGACGATCAATCTTATTTTGGTCATAACGGAAGCTACGGAACTCGGATTTCGACGCACTTTATACCGTTTCGAAGCTGAGACCAAAATCTACATTTCTTATGAAGGAGTTGACACCCAGATCGTACGGGATCAAAATCGAAAAAGTCATGGTTAGAAGCTAAACAAAAAACGCACAGAATCTGATGTTCAAAACAGACTTGAGTATTTCATCTATAACTCCGGATACGCTAATCCGATTGACCTGAAAATTTACAGGCATATTCAGGACTTATAAGGCTACAACTTTCATGTTTTGAGGAACTTCTGAATCCGTACGCAACATTGAGAAAAACAAAGCCAAAGTTCGGATCCTGAACTGTCCTAGTTTCCCAGATTTGCCGGTTTTGCGCGCCACAACCGTACGGTCCGTTCTTATGATTCTTATGCAAATTTTCTAACCAATTTGATCCCCAACAACCATACTTATATCAGTTTAGGAGTGGTCCGAAATTCCTTCACAAGTTAGCCCAAAATCACCAAATACTAACCATAATCCTTAATCTAGTTTTACTTGCACCATAGAACTTGTTCTAACATCCAACTACATAAACCCTAACTCAATAGCCATAGGCTAAACTAAGCTAACCTAATGGAGTCTAGGGTTTCTTAACCCAAATCAGATTTTTGCTAGAAACCAACCAATCAAGTGAGGCAAATTATCAAACACAATCACTACAAATCAATTTCTCAATCAAAGCAACTAGGGAAAGCATTAAAGCAAGAAACCCCTAATTTTTCTCTTCTTGATCGAATTTCCAGCAGCAAAACAACACTAAAATTAACCATGAAACTTCAATATAAACATCAAATCCACCATATAAATCCATAATCATAACATACTACATCATTTCCATAGCTTAGAAATTAAAACCCCAACATTTATCTTTTAAAGAAGATAGCATACCTTCAAGTGAGTTAGGTAGATGATCAATTCTTGACAATCAACCTCTTAAGTTGTTCCCACAAGATCCAAAGGCAAGATGAAAGCTAAAATTTAAAGATTTTTGAAGAATTCTCTCTAAATCTCGGCTCCTCTCTCTCGCTCTTGCTCTCCAAGTTTGTCTTGTTTGTCTTGTGATTACTTCATATTCCTAAGGTGTTAAATAGTCAAATACAAGAAAAGATATTTGTTAAGCTTAACCAATCACATAAAAGTTCCTCAATTGCACTTTTAACCCTTGCACTCCAACTTTCTCTTTCTTATACATTTTCCCTCAAACATTTGATAATCTTTCAATTTACTCCATAGGTTCTAGCTTAATTTAGTTTAAAACACATAATCACACTTAATTACTTCACTAATCACTTTCCCATCTTAATCACTTATACTTAAACATACTTTCTCCATAAATAAAACAATTAAACATCAACTTTTATAATATTGGCAAAATTAGGGTTTTTAAACCCAACTTAAGTTTTCTAATAATTTATAACACTAAAGGTTTACTAATCTAAGGTTTGCTAACCATATCAACCTTGCTAAACCTTTGTAAACTAAAACGAATCCTATTTTTACTTGGGCCAAAACACACACTAGAATACCAAACATGAACTATAACTTGAACCTACAAATAACACATAAACTAGGGTTTAATCATAAGTAAAGTTAGGGTTTTCAATCTTAGCCGAGATTAGGGTTTCTCCTTAGCCCTACAACCTTAATTTAACCGCACAAAATAATGAATAACCTTAATATCAACTTACGAACGGACTGGGGCCTCACACCTATATTAGTAGAATATACCTCTTAAGTGTTATACCAAAAAAATTTAGAAATAAACAGAAAGACTTGTTGAGACTCAAACCCAACTACTACCAAATAGGCTGTCTTTGAAGTTGTGCCTAATCCTTAATCTTGGAATTCCTTGGGCCACTTATCGTCTGGACAACATAGTTTTGTTGGAGGATGGTCGGTCAACAGGTTATTTGGAACTTCATTGGCAGTGTTTTTGGTGAACTTAGTATGGGAAAGGAACCTACACAATCAAAGGAGTTGGGGAAACTTTCTTTTGACCTGGAGGGCTCGGAAGACACAGAATGCCTGGCAGATAGCTATTTTTGGTTGTTGGAAGGTCTTGTTGGGCAATACACCATGAAAGCTTGGTTTTGGGAGGGTAAGAAGATGAGAAGAGTGTTCTTTTCTGGATCTGGACAATGGATGGCCATATTGTTCTCCTTTATACTGATTTAGATTTAACTTCTGTTGCTACAAACTGAGGCTCCGTTTGGATTACCTGTTTTTTGGGTTGTTTTTCAAAAACAGCACTGTAGCATTTCGTTTTTGAAATATAAGTCCGTTTGGATTAGTTGTTTTTGAGATTGTTTTTCAAAAACTATATGAAAAACTTTTACTGTAGATGTTTTTTGGATTATTTTTAGAGATATTTTTAAAACATATTTTGGGTATTTTTATAATTTATAATTTATATAATTTTATTTTTATATACATTTATGCATTTATAATACATTTATAAATATTTATAAATAAATATATTTATATATTCGCTAAAAAATATATAAATGTATTATAAATGTATTATATTATATATAATACATAATATAAATATATTTATAAATGTATAAGTGTATATTATTATAAATGTATAAATTATAAATGAATATTGTATAAATGTATAAATTATAAGTTATAATTTTTATATTTTGATATAAATATACATTTATGCATTTATAAATAAATATATTTATATATTTATATAAAAATATATTATAAATTTATTGTATTAAATATAATACATAATACAAATATATTTATAAATGTATAAGTGTATATTATTGTAAATTTATAAATTATAAATGAATATTATATAAATGTATAAATGTATAATTTATAATTTATAATTTTTATATTTTTATATAAATATACATTTATGCATTTATAATACATTTATAAATACTTATAAATAAATATATTTATTTATTTCTATAAAAGTATATAAATGTATTATATTACATATAATACATAATATAAATATATTTATAAATGTATAAGTGTATATTCTTGTAAATTTATAAATTATAAAGGAATATTACATAAATGTATAAATGTATAAATGTATAAATTATAAATTATATATTTTTATATAAATATACATTTATAAATATTTATAAATAAATATATTTATGTATTTATATAAAAATATATAAATGTATTATATTACATATAATACATATTATAAATATATTTATAAATGTAAAATTGCATATTATTATAAATGTATAAATTACAAATGAATATTATATAAATGTATAAATTATAATTTTATTAATATATATTAATATTATGTATAAATGTATTAATATAATTAATATAAATGTACAAATGTATTAATATTATGTATAAATGTAAAATTAATATTATGTATATTAATATAAATGTATTATATTTTGTATAATACATAATATAAATGTATATTATAAATATACATTAATATATATATTATGTATAAATATACATTTATATAAATGTAAAATATATATTATATTATATATAATTTATATAATATATAATATTCATATAAATATATTATAAATATGTAAAAATATTTTTTAAGTAAAATAAAATATTTATAATATGTAAAAATAAATATATAAATATTTAATATATATATAATATACATTAATATTAATTATAAATATTATAATATTATAAATATGGTGTTTATATAATATTTCAATTTTTAATATTTATTTTATATTTCATTATATAAATATTCATATAATATATAATATATAATTTTCAATTTGTATAATATACATAATATTATATATATATATAATATAATATATTATACATAATATACATTGTTACATTATTACATATTATGTATATTATATATTATACCTAACATTATTAGACATTATTATACACAATAATGTACATAATAATATTATACATTAATAATGTATATATTATAATATAATGTACATAATATATTATGTATAAATATTTACACATTTATGTATACAATATTACATATTATGTATATTATATTATGTATATTATAATATTAATGTATATAAATATTTATATAATATATAATATATATAATTTTCAATTTGTATATTTCAATTTATATTAATATAATATATATATATATAATATACATAATTGAAATATACATATGTAGTTGTTTTTGATATAATGTTTGGATATGGTGTTTTTGGAGTTGTTTTAGAAATACACATTTACTGTAGCATTTGGGATGTGAAAAACAGTTTTTCAAAAACAGCTCCAAAAACAAGGATCCAAACACACCCTGAATCTTTCAAGCCTATCTTAGCTATATCTTGAGTGCAAGGTGGAACCCACGCCTGTATAATGCAAGAGGCAGTTATCCAATTTGATTGTTAATATTTGCAATAGTGGAAGGCTTAACCAGTTACTTTCTTGATTTAGTTATTGCTGCCATCATGTAGTACACTAGTATATGCTGTCAATATTCCATTTTTTGCTTCCGCTCCATCCTCTACCTTGTGTTACACCCCTATGAAGTATGTACTGTTTATTTCATGAATCCTGTGAATCATGTACTATTATTGCAAGATAAAGGTGACAGAATGCAAATGTTAGGGCACCTTGAAGAATAATAAAATCAAAAGAAAGTGAAAAAAAATCTGTGGCGCCGATGTCAGTTAATTTTAGTTTAGGGAAAATGTGGAAACATGAGGAGCTAATGTAAAAGATTACTACTATATGATTCCAAGTCTTCATTAAAGGAAAATGAACATAAGTTTGCTACACCAAAATATGGAAAAGCGGACGTCAATTTGAAGTGGGAGAGAGTAACATTCGTTTTAAAGTTATTGCTAACTTAGGAAGAGGATTGACCTCAATTTCAATGCTGGCAGATGTACTATAAATCCTGGAGAGAATGAAGGATTGGTTCGATATGCATTGGATACCTACAAGTTTCTCTCACTGGCTTCACAGGTCTGCACTTCTTTTGATGCTCAGACTGTTAGATAAATGAAGCAATTCTTTACTTATGTGCAAGGACTTTCTATTGAGTTATGCTAGAGGTTCTAAAAATCATCCAAGTAACAATTAAAACCTTATATTTTTCCTTTCCTGCTCTTTCAAATAATTAGCATGTGTTCCAGAAATTACCTAGAGATTGATCGCTTTTCAGCATGGCAGTCGATCTCTATCTATTGTCAGCGGGCATTCCTTATGCTATATTGTGGTCAAAATTGCGATGAAATTGAACTGAACAGTATGTTGAAGAGCAAGATATTTTGATCATCTTGTGCAATCTCATAAAGCATACATAAGTTCTGCTCCAAGAGAGGCGCTTAGGTAACAAAACTTGGAATACCAACAATTCACATATCTACACTGCAAACCTGTGCAATAAATCTGCACAACTTGTATGGTTGTACTCTAGATTGACCATTTGCAAGTGTCAGGTGGTCCTAATTTTTGCTGTTCTTGTAAGATGACTAATAATGATTTTGAGTCGGTCATGTTTTGATGAGCTTCCATTGACTACATAATGCACTTCAGCATCCAAGAGTTGGGGGACCTGGCCTTGTTGGTGGCTGTCAGTTATCTGATGGATATACTGAGTAAGTATTTTTCTCCTGTGTCATCATATCGAGTTTTTCTGTGTAAATATTATGAGTCTGAAATGCTTCAGCTGTTGGAGCTGTTTAGTCTAAATTTTAGAATTTTGCAGTTCATCTGAAGGTACAGGGATGCAATGTCCACCATTTGGTGTTTGGAATTACAGTTAAACTAAGCAGCTTCAAGTTAATTCTTTTGTGCTTCTTTTGGTTCTGCTTACAATTGAAAACATTATTAATATTTTGTTCACCTCGGCTGAAGTTTCCCAAGCGTTCACTTAAGGAAGCTTTATTGTTTACTTGGGAGATTATGATTTTGGTATCATAGACATAAGCAGAATCATGATGAGCATTGGCAGATATTTCATGTGCTATTTTTGGTTGTGTAGGCAAAAGGGACTCTAAAATCTAACTTGAAGCTAAGACGACCAATTTTGCATACTAATGCTTCTTTTATGATGGCTTTGCTTGTTATTTGGAGTTGGTAAATGATAGCTGCCTTATCAGTTTCTCTCTCTCTCTCTCTCTCTGTGCTCTTTAGTGATTAATGTTTACAACTGCTGCTAAGTCTAAACCTGATTCTTAATCACAGGCCTGATAATAAAAGGTTTAACGGTTTCAATGTGCCATTGTTGATTAAAGTTAGATACTGCATGAGAGAACCAACTTATGTAGGACATTTAGCATTTTTGTTCTGAAAATAATAGGAGAAAAAAAAAAGTCTCAAAAGAATATAGGCCATCTAGTATTGTTTGGTTGAAGACTTTTATTTAAATTTATTAATTTCATAGGAAATTTGATAGAGATGTATAATATCACAATTATGTTCAGATCACATGGTTTATTCAAATTAGTTAGCCTTGTGATTTTCCTACATTACACTGATATTTAGAATCAGCTTTTACATTCTAAAGAATTAATTGCAATTTAGAAATCACATTTTAGTGTATACTTTCTGCTGGCAACATGGGTTCATGTTAGGTATGAAATGCCAACATTAACAAATATCTGCCCTTGGCTGTACTATTGAGTGTTCAGCTGTTTTGGCAAATAGTTTAAAAATAATCAATACATTTTGATAGTTGTAAGTTGTTCCATGAGTTGTCTTTAACTTTTTTAATTGGCATAATTGTTCAGGGAATGGTTGAGACCTGGAGAGGAAGATCTTGTTCAGAGGTTCGATCCATCTTCTCCACTGGATACAATAGGCTTTTTCATAGCAAAGTTTAATGTTAGTTCCAAAGATGCTTAAACTGGAATGCTTTGGATTAGTCCCTAGCAGGAGAGTTTCACCATTTATTGGCGTTTCTCATGGAGCACATCTATTTACGCAAGTTACCTCACTAAATTACAAGAACTCAGGTTTTACTGGCCAAAGGTCATGTAAAGGAAGCTTAAGAAACAAATCTCCTTTTGCCAGTACCCTAGCCCTCTTGAAAACCATGTTACATTATTCATGTCATATTTTTTGCAATGAATATTATTTTGCTCAACAGTTATTTACTTGTACTGCTGAGCCAACAAGACGTTCTTGAATTACATCACAAGCAGTTGAAGTTGTATGTCTGTTTCCAGTCCTCTATGCTCTGACCTTTCTATTTCCCCTTTCCTTCTTGGGGGTCAAGTTGGGCCTTTACACTTGGAGCTGCATGTGTTTTTTTCCATTATTCCATACTCTTAGCTTTTATTTCCTTTTTTACTTGAATTCTTGGGGAAGAACGTAGGTGCGTACAGATTCACAAGTAAGGCTTCACATTGAACAATGGCAAAATTAAGTAATCTAATCTCTGCATCAAACAAATTGATACCCTTTCCTTCACCAAGTTAAAAGTTTAAAAGTAAAAGAGGAAAAAAGGGCCAGGAGGTTAACTGAGTAAGTTAAATAATAGTATCAATAAATAAACCACGAGTTTGTTTTTACATGGAAATTTCTATTCTTGTTCGGATCATGGTAAAGTGAATTGAAGTCTTACTCTTTCAGACGGAGAAAACTTTTATTTGGCAGACAATTGTTGTTGTCTATTCTTTGTTAAATTGAACCTTCGCTCAACAGTTATATTTATTTCCATCTTTCTGCATGTCGTAAAATTGTATTAGCTTAAGGCGGTTGTACCACTAATACACGATTCTGTAAATTTAAAAAAAAAATAAAAATTTAAACATGAACACTCCTCCTGAGGCCATATCAAGAGATGGAGGAAATTTGAATTCATTCCTGCGAACAAAATTTTTACACCACGAAAGCATGGAAGATACATTTTCATCGACATTTTGACAACCGAGAAAAGTTGTCTCTAGTGTTTCAAGCATTCATAAGGGCAAACAAACTTCAAGGAGTTAAAGATAACAGAACCTTTTGTGGTTTATTGTTTCATCATCAATGATTGATGATGATAAAAAGTCACAGCCATTCTTCTAATGGGCCAAGCATTTCTATCATCAATTATCATGCCACAACTCAAAGTATGATGATTCATCTATTTGAACTGTGCTATTAGAGTTATCTATAACTTCTTTCACCTGAGCAATTCCGCTAATTATCTCTTCAGTGTGTGCATTATCTACGTACCATAAGTCCATATCATTACTTGGCAAGGCAGAGCCAATTTCCATGGTGTCAATCCAGGCAAAGTTGTCGTAGTGAAACTGAATCTTGTCTGAGTATTCCATGGTCATACTGTCCAAATCTCCATTAACTGTCTCCATGGATTGAATAATGCCAGAACTACTATTATCTTGCACATTTTCTTCTGGTTCTTCGTCTTGAAGCAGCTCCTGGAGCGTAATTGAATCAAATTCTGTTAATTCTAATCCATCAAACTCATAAAGAAAAGGTGAAGGTTCGGAACTATTTGGCAATTCTGAAGCCATTTGAATCTAAGTAAATAAGCAGTGTGGTTTTAAGAAACTAAAACATGTTCACGTTTAAAAAATAAATCTAGGAAGAAAGTTAAAGAGAGGAAACCAAAAAAATAAAATAAAAAAAAGGGGAAAAAGGACTGGCAACTTGAAGAATGCTAAGAGAGCATAAGCGAATGATATCAAAGAGATCTTGTATCCTGGACCTTAAATAAGCATCTCACGCACATAAAATTTGAAATTACACTCAATACCCTTGGAGTTGTATAATATTCCTTCATATTTGTTATAAATATTAGAAAAGCATTATTACATGCATGCTTTTGGGCAAGATATAGCAATTATGTCCCTGGGGCCTTCACTAATTAAGAGTGCAAAACTTTTTGACTATTAATTATAAATGAAATTAGTACTTATTTTTGTGCGAAATATATCATCAAACATATAATGACAATTGTACTTTTTTTATTTTTCACACGAACCATTACAATACTCTTACTAGTAAATAGTCAAAATCTGTACCATCTTTATAATATAAATGTCCTTTCTACAAATATATTGTATGTCAACTATAATAACATATGGTTCACCACAAAATTATACCGAAGTAATTCATGTGGGATTATATTTGTGTTAATATTGTCAAGGGCTGATTCTTTCTTTCTTTCTATTTTCCTCTCTTTGCCATCAGATCAAAGGGCTGATTCTGTCATGTCATGAAACTTTCAAGGAGGTAAGTTCAATTTCAAGAAAAACAGAGATTCTTATGCATATGACAAATCCTAAGGGATCTTCATTGTAATTTTTATATAAGTGCATGTGTTAGTATACATTTGCATATGGATATCACAAGGATAGACACTTTTCCAAGATTTAGGTTGGCGCTGTCATGAACTAAACAAGTTGGTGGAGCTGAAAAGAGAAATACAACACTAGCAAATGCCTAGAAAGTGTGATGAAATTTCCTTTCTTATCAAAAAGAACCATTTGCTGCATAGACAAGTCAGCAAAAGTGATAAACCTTCTAGTTCAAGTGGGGTATGGTTACCTCTTTTTCTAAGATAATGTGCGATGGGAAAATGTTTGGTGTACCTCAATTTCTTTGCGTCTTTTGGTGAAATACTTTGGTACTCGGGGAACTAATTGGATTGTTGCGAGCAGTGCGAATGGGGTGCGGTTTAGAAGAAGCGGTTCATTCGCAATCCTCATCACTTCATTGAGTGCGTAGGTTTGTGAGAAACGCAAAGTGGTAGGCGGATACAGATTATTCAAGAATCCAACACATTAGTAGTGACAGTTGTTTGGTTTGGTTCGTTACAAGTTGGAAATGCATTATGATATGGTCCAAATATCCACAGGCTTAGCAAACTGGATTAGTATAGTATTCAAGGCAAAGACTCCTAAAGAAAAAAGGGGGTATACCAAGGCAAAGAGTTTTACACAACTATGTTTTCCAGTTATTAATGTGTGAAAAATTTTAATAACCTTACATGGTTTTAAAATTTTTTGTATTTTGTACAACCGTCTTGATGGAATTGTTTGTATTGAGTATGAGAAAAAAAAAAATTCCATTCTAAACTTAAAGAATTAAATATTACGAAAAAAGGGATAAAGAATCAAGTATATTACCATTTCCTGTTTGAATATGGAGATAACTTAAGATTGGGAGAAACACAGTGATTAGCTAGCACTTTTATTGTTTGGTTCTTGGACGTTTTATTCTTGTAAGTGGCGTTATGATTAGCCTGAGGGGAATATAATTTTTTGCCTAATTAAATCACTCCTTTTCTGATCTTCTCAAGCCACGTTTACCATAACCACTAGCTGAAACCCTGCCTACCCTAGTGAATGATGCTTAGTTGAATATCATTTCTGCTATGAGACACATAAGACCATGAGTTAGGATAAGAATTGGCACCAAAAGTGCACAAACTCTCGGGGGATTTTACTATTTGAAAATATCCTAATCTTACAATTTCAATTAGAAAGCAATTATGTTGCCGTTTTGAAAAAAAAAAAAATTAGAAAACAATTATGATTACAAATGAAACTAAATAAGGATGATGCTTAGTTTAAGATATTCCTGTATTGACATTCTACTGCACTTTTACAACTTTGAGATAAGACTCTCCACCCCACCATTTTCTTTTCTTTTCTTTTCTTTTTTTTTAAGGTCATTGCCATTTATTGGCCTCCAAAGCAAAAGTGGGATGATAGTGGTGGAAAATAGATCCACCAAACTATAACATCACTTAATTAGAGTGATTTTTACTGTTCAATTGTCACTATGAGTTTTTTTGACTAAAGATGATGGATATAACCGTCAGCACATAAATGCATCAAGTAGAGTTTGGTTGGCTAAAAAGGAATAATGAAAACTTCATCAACCAAGTTTGGCTAGAGTTTGGTTGGCATATAGAATGCATAAATGCATCAACCAGATTCTGGTTGGCAAAAAGAATGGACCACGGGATATTTGTTGAAAAGTTACTTTGAGTTTATATTTCTCTTTTTCTATCGATTTCTTTTTATCTGAATTTACGTCCTGTCAAATTAGGGGTTAATTTGAGCATTTAACTCCTTTGAGGGATGACAGCATATTTTTTAGATAAAAGGTTGAGGTTGTGCCAGAACATTTGTTGAGAAGTTAAGTTTTTGTTTCTCTTTATCGATTTAATGGATTTACATCCTGTAGACTTAGGACTAATTGAGCCATTCAACTTCTCTGAAGAATGATACTTTACCCCGTTTTTTTACGGTGTAAGCGAAGGTTTCAAGTCCTACAAGCAAAAAGGAAAGAAAGGAAAGGGCATGAGCGTTGAACTAGCGACCGAGAATGATATTTACCTTGTGAAATGAACTTTTGAATTTGTGCTGATACACCATTGAATTTAACATTAATGTCAAAATTGCATGATTTCAATTCTTATAACACAAACTTGAAAGGAAATCTAGAAAGAAGTATGGAAAGTTGAGTAACAAAACTCAAAGTATGTGTTTATCAATGAGTACCTAACAACTTCAATTATTTTTAACTGGGATAGGCCAACTAAAAATTGAATGGCTGCTAGTTACAGTCAATAAAAGCCCGAGCTGACATTGACACAGTCAAGCCCGTCTAAGAAAAACCGGAAAAGAAAAAAAAAACCAATTTCTCTTATATTTGGTCTATTTTTTGTAACCTTTTATGTTTTGTTGTATTTTATTCACATTACTTAGTTTTTTTTTATAATTAATACTTTTTTAATATTATCGGTCCTTTATTACCAATCAAATTATTTGAACCCCTTAATCTTGACCCTCAACCTTAATGAGATCTGGTAGAAAAATCTTTGCAACAATATCATTGCTTCAATTTGAGTTTGAAAACTGCAACAGATCTCTTGTCTCACTCCTATGCCATTTTCTGCCCCACTTTTATTATATTATTATTTTTCCTTTATAAATATCATATTTTAGTCCTTTTTGTTTCCTTAAAATCCAAACACTACCAACTGAGTAAAAAATAAATGCAACAGTCTCAAAAAAGTAATATATAGTAGAAAATTAAAAAATACAACATAAAATTCATAAAAAATCTCATTTTTATGCATATTTTGATTTTTTGAGTTTGTCAAAATTTGTGTATTACTCAGTTAATAGTTATTGGATCTTAAGGAAATAAAAGAAATTAAAATATAATATTTATGAAGGAAAAATAGCAATATAATAAAAAATAAGACAGACACTGGCATAGTGAATGGGATAGAAAGATCCATTACGAAAAAAGCTTCCAAAGATTTGATAAAAAACTTCCATAGTGAAAGAACATGCATCTTTCATCAACTTATCAATTAAGTTTAGAATGTTTATCAAATGAGATATGCAAGTAGACGTGATTATCTTCTTTGTTATTTAAGATGCACAAATGAAAGATACATTTTCTCAACAAAAAATGTTTAAAGGCAAAGGGAGTTTTTAATTACAAAAGGGGAAATGAGAATATGTATGTCACGGGGTGAGGAATGAGTTGGATAGTTCGGGGAAGAGATATAAATAAGAGATCTCAAATTTGAACCCTTCCGCTTACACTAAGGGTGCGTTTGATAAAACTGAAGTCTAAAAACTGAAATCTGAAATCATTAAGTTATTGAATTGATAAGTATTAAATCAGATACATTTGAGTGTATGTCATATTTAGTGATTAGTGAATAACTTATCACTTATTTTTGGGAGCAAGTTTTGCTTAGAAATTCAGTGTCACTTAATTAATTCAGATGTTTAATTTTTGGTTATCAAACGCATCTAATTATATTAAGATCTGAATCTTTTAAATTTAAATATTAAATTGGGTTATCAAACAGGGGCTAAAATAATATTAAAAAATTAGAGAGAATACGTATGTCACCGCCGTGGAGGTGTGTTAGTCTAGTGGTTAAAGTTGAAAATTTAGAATTTAGAAGCTTTGGGTCCTAATTTTCATTCTTCCTTTCTACTTATTAAATCCTATCCAGCTAAAAAAAATTTTAAAAATACATATGTCACCATCCACTTCCACTTCCACTTCCACTTCATATAATCTGCCCTTCTTTTTCGTAGCTGTTTAGTCCCTATGAGTCATCATGCACCTGTAATCTACTTTATTTAGCATGCTGGATAGAATAAGAAAACATAAATGGCCCTACAATTGGCAAGGTGGAGTCATTGATGGGATATGCCAACTAAATGCACGCGAAAAATTAGAAACTATCTCACCCTTGAGTGGTTCGTGGTCCGACTAGCTACCGTCTCTGTCTTGCTTCCGTAAGAGATATCAACATAAACATATTTCAAACCTTAGTGATTGTCTTCATTTCCTGGAAATGTAGACTATTATAGGATAGCTGCGCATTCAAATATATCCTCAATATGCTAGGTTTTGATCTCCTCTGCTAAGATCATTTGCCTAAAGACATGGAACATACTAGCTTAATGCAAATGGAAGATGGCCTTCCTTGAGTAGCTTGGAATAGCCTCAATGGATTATTTTGGTTAGTTGGCCCACTCCTACATAACTGATATTGATTCTTCATTTATAAAGCACTATCGTTTGCAGAAAATGGAACCGAAAGAACAATTTACCATGCCAATGGCAAACTTACCAGCAAGTTTGACACATGCCAAATGACCTCCAGCTATACGTTAGACGATGAAATGGATGTAGAAAATTAAACAACTTTAATTCATATTAATTTGTTATCAGTACCTATTAGTTGTCAAATAATATTCGGGCTACGCCTTTATAAATCAGTTGTATTGAAATACATAATATGCATAGTTATATACCATTAAGGAAAGGGTAAAATATAGAAAAGCTCCCTATGGTTAAACTAACTTATAGAAATGCCCCTTATAATTTCAAATCATACATTCCGACTCCTCATGATTTGAATTAATTTGAAACAATGGAAATCATCAAAACTAACGGAAGTAAACGAAATGACACAATAACCCTAATGTATAAGAAAAAAAAACACCTTCTAACAACCATTCTAGTTAAGCAAACCTATAAAAGAAACACCCTATGGTTAAACCAACTTACGGAAAAGTTTCTTATGATTATCTATTGCTGCCACCATTCTCCACCTTCTACTGCTACCCTCATCTCCATCACAACCCCCATCGCTCTTCTTTTTCCTCCTTTCTCTTCCTCTTCCTTTCCCTCCCCTGCACCTCCTTCCTTTCCGTTACGGCCTCCTTTTCACACCTCCTTATCTCCTTCCCGTGACTAGATCTGGCATAGGAGAGAAGGGAAGGGTATAGGGAAAGGGTAATTTGTTCACGACTCCTTCCTTGTATCCCCTCCCTTCTCTCCTGTGACTAGTTATGGTCGCTGGAAAAAGGGAGGATGTAGGGAAGTGGCCGTGAGAGAAGGAGAGAGAGCGGGATGCAAAGGAGAGGTGGGGAGGGGAGCGGAGGTAGGCCTATCAACGGGCTGGGTCGGGCCCGGAATAATGCCATACCGGACCTGGATTCGACCCGTTTATCTGACGGATCTTCTACTCTATGTTCCGGATCCGAATCCGACAGGTCTCGGCTCCGGGTCGGGTCTACCCGAAAAAAAACTATCAAAACTTACAATTTCTAATAAAAATGAGAAAAATATATTTGTAAACTAATTTCTAACTAATACAAAAAAAGCCAAATAAGAAAAGAAATCAAATTGACTTTACTCAAATACATCACTTTAATCAAATTATATTGATAAATATATATTTTAAATTATTAATCCATTTATATCCGGATCCGGGTCTAATACGGGTCGGAATACTATATTCCGTATCCGACCCGTTTTTTTGTTTGACAAAACGGATCCGGATTTGGGTTCGGTTAACGGAATTAAATCCCTACCTGTACCCGCAATAATTTGACAGATCCGGTCTAGATCCGGACCGTTGACAGGCCTAAGCGGAGGAGAGGGAGGGGGAAGGGACAAAAGGAAGAAAGAGAGGTAGGGGGTAGTGACGGAAGAGAGGATGGTGGTGGAAGGTGGAGAGTGATGGTGGCAAGAGGTGGGGATGGTGGTGGAAAAAGAGATTAGGGTGGTATTATTTATTTATTTATTTATTTATTTTGTGTATAGAAATGAGGTAAGTTTATTTAGAAGCTTTTATTTATTTATTTTATATATAGAAATAAGTTGAGTTGTATTTGCGGATTTTGGATTGTTTTTGAGAATTTATAAGCTCTAAGTGGTTCGATAGGTATATTAGCTAAAAATTTGATTAAAAAAAATTATTTTCCAGGTCAAGCATCTCAAATCGTTAATTTACATGAATTTTGTCGATTTTTCACATTAGTTCAAACCACAAGATACTGTATTGTATGATTTAAAATGATAGGGGGACTTTTTCTGCAGGTCTGCTTAGCCACAAGGGGTTTTTTTGCATTATAATTCTAAAGGTATAATAGGTATATCAATTGCAAAATTATTTGTTTCCAACACAAACACTCACAAAAGCGGCGAGTGTATTTCAAATATGTTAATTTAGATGATTTCTTTTTTTTTTAATTAGTTCAAATCACAAAGTACCAGAGTGTATGTTTTGAAACTATAGGAAGCATTTTTTATAAGTTTGCTTAACCGTAACGAGATTTTCTATATTTTACCCTTAAGAAAACTTCACTTTTACAGAACTGTAACGACCCACAGAATCGAACAAGAAAACGTAAGTTGGAAATCCATGCTTGTATTTTCTACCGTGTCATTCTATTGACTATCATCAATTCTAGCAGTTCTAGCAGCAAGCATTGTATCATACATGTTACCACCATGTTTATATGATTTAAAACTGTCTTACTTTAACCATACAATAACATTCTTGTAAATGAATACATGTCTGTAGAGTCAAAAAAGATTAAACAACACCGTAACGAATGCTTACAAATTAAGATAGTACAAGTCCACCATAGGGTATCCCAAAAAATTGTTATAAATAATCCGAACAATGTTAATGAAATAAAGTAGAATGAAATGGACAGAATCTTGAGTCATGCTAAACAATACTATCCTAAAAAACTATTTCAAAGTATTGAAATATTTCCCCAAAATTAAACCAGCCTTCCTCTTGTTAATAAAAGAGAACAAGAACAACAAATGTGTAATAAACCAACATAGAAGTGGAGAAGAGAGTGTGCAGAAAAGGAGGAAGAAAAAATCTGGAAAGAAGTGAAGATAGTTTGTGTGCAACTGGTAAAGCAGGGCATTTATAGGCAAAGATAATATTTTAGTAACCAAAAGAAACGCTGTTTCAGAAAAACCGCCATTGCAATCTTGATCTTTTGCTAATGTTTGTTGTAGATAAGATAAACTAAAAAGAAACTGGGTTGTGCTTAGCCCACGTGCAATGGGCCAAATCCACCAGTTTGCATTAGATTGGCCCAACTCAACTTTCCTATTATGTGCGTGAACCCACAGTAGTTCTTAACTCACCATAAGCCCAATAAGAAGTTAAGCATTATAAAATAATTGGAAGTTTCTTTAGTTTTCCAATATAGAATAAAATCTTTTGAAATACACAACTATTTACAACAATCTCCCTTCTATTTCAAAAGATTTTGGACAAAAGTATGAAAAATCTATTGGATTTGTTTGGGCTCAATGCAATTAGTTTGGTGTCTTTTGGACTATGAACCAAACTTAGATTGACAAAACATGACTGATACGAACCCGAATCTCCAAGCTCCCGTTCTTAAAGAGTCGATTCACATAGGCAGTATAAGGATCTATTTTGATTAGGTTATGAAACAAACTAAATGGAAAACCTTAACCCAACAAATCCTCAAAAATGCAAACCTATTGATACTATTTCAATCCGACACCTTCAAAAGAATGCGAACCTGGGTATAGGTAGAATGGTGCTACAACCTGTGAGAACCCGTAACTTTTCCATTTTCTAGGTTTTATTATCTTTCTAGGTTTTCTTATCTTCAGTGGCTTGTTTTCTGCACTTTCTGTATCCGGAAATTTTTCTAGATAATTTTTATGAGTAAATATAGTTTTTAGATGATTTTTCTAGTATCGAATAGTTTTTGAGAAATTAAGAGCGTATACCGGACGTGGGACCCACTAGTGCGAAAAGTTCGGAAAAATTCGGCCAACTAGGTTAAGTTTCGGATACTGGGTTTAATTTATCGGGTGTTAAGAGATAATTAGAGGAAGCTATTTGGATTGATGTGAGAGGGAACAAAGTGATAGACTTGCATTAAATAAGTGACAAGTGTCACCATTTGATTGGAGGAACTTGTAAGACCACTATTCATTTTCTTACCATTGACCAAATAAATAAAAAATTCACCAAAAATTCCTCATTTTTGTCTTCCTCTTGGCCGAACCTCTTCCTACAAGAAAAGAAAGAAAAGCTTCCAAGTTTCTTGCTCCAATCTTGCCCAATCTCACAAACTAACCGTTTCATCTTGAATTCCTTCCATAAAACCTCTTCAATTAGTGTTAGTGAGTTGATTTGTGGAGTTATTTGGAAAGCTAAGAGGACCTATTGCTCTCTCTCTCTTGTTTCTAAGGTGAGTTGTGAAGAACCACCCTCCTCCCTTAATTGATGCTTAAATCATGATTAGTGGTAGTATGAGATGCAATATTATAGATTATTTCTTGATTTGTGGTTGAAGTGATGAAGTTTTATTATTTTTGGGGATTTTTCTGTTTTAATATAAGCATGGTTGTGTGGCTATCTATGATGATTGGAAATGGTATATAATGATTCTAGAAGGTGGAAAAAGTGGACAATTGCAATCAATTTCTGTTTTGGAAGAAATTTCAGAAAATTAGGTTTTGTGAAGGAACATTCTGCCCAAATTTTTAGCTCCTAGTTAGAGGCCAAATTGGCCTTGGCTTAAAACATGAAAGTTGTAGGAAATGACATTTTAGAGGTGCCTAAAAAATTTCAGGTCAATCGGAGTAGCGTAGAGTGAGAAAGGTCAAAATTACTATTGCTGTTCTGGTTTTACCCGAATGTAAGAATTGCGCCTGTAATTGGTTGTTTTGGCTGGAATTGCTTCTGAATTGGTTGTTGAGGCCTTCTGATGAAATTTATCCCTGTTTCTTAGATTTCAGTTGGTTTTGGAATTTCTGGATTTGGACTTGGAGAACCTGAGTTATGATGTTTCCGCTAGAATGCGTTCTGTGAATCTGTTTTTGTGATTCTGGTATGGTATCTTGCATTTTTGACCTGGTTACACTCGAAACTGGGTTGAGTGACCTTCTGTAATGTTGTAGTCCTATCTCTTAGCTTCGAAACGGTGGATCTTTCACCTTCATCCGATAATGGTAGTGCCTTTGGCACCATTACCGTAAAATGAGGATAAAAACTGTTTTTTTCAGGGCTAAAGCTAAATCATTTCCGGATTTTTCTGGTTTCCTCTATTGTTTGTGTATGCTTAGGGAACCCTGTTTTGGTAGTATGTAGAATTGGTTTATGACTTGTAATCGAGTCTTATTGTGTTTATTTGAATAGTTTAGGGCTTGACTTTCATATCCGGTCATTTCCTAACTAAATTTTGTACTTGAATGCCATTAAGCCTAGTAAACGGCTTTTGGGAATGAGATTATTTTTGTACGAGATGTTGGGACTGATTTGAGGAAATAATGAAGCCATGATGGCTGGAAATTAGGTAAACACAAGGGATATGCTGCCGAAATTTTACTTGAAGGCTAGTTGGATTTACTTGTGATTTGAGCGAAGGACTTTTGGGTTGTTTGAGCCTAGGTCTTCATTTTACCTTTTCGTTTCCAAAAATTCATGTTTTGCACCCTTGCTTTAATCATTATTTGGCGAGGCATACGACTGGTAGTCGAGCCTCACATGTGCATTCTGTATATTCGATTTTGAAAGTGGAACCTTCAATTCTTTTTTTTGGATTATCTTAGGGTTTCTTGGTGATTAAAGCTCTCTTTTGGGAGGTATCTGTACTGACCCCGGTGAGTGTTCCACTACCTGCTACCCGTTATGTGAAATATCTGAATATCTGAATACTTGATTTATGACTGTTGGAGCCAAATACTGTTTTGATAAAAGGGAGGCGAGGGTGTACTTTATCACACTCGTTCTCTGATCTGTTCATATGCCAATTTTGAACGCGTATCTGAATCTGCTATCTATATCTGTATCTGTATCTGTATCTGTTATCTGTATCTGGATCTGTATCTGTTCTGACGTCGTTTGGAAGCTTGTGTCCAACGACCTTTCTGTGACCTCTGAGCTCAACACCTGTGGCCAGTTACTCGAGTCACGCCGGCAAGGGCCTGGTCGATTAGATAACGAACCACGGTAGTCTGTTTTAGGATCTTTGGGTATTGAGACCCTTGATTCCGGGTATACTCGAGTATTACCATTTCTGATCTGATTGGATTTCGGGCCCGGTGGGGTATGTGAGGTGGAAGGAATCGAAGAAAGTGGAGTCTACGGTATTGGTTACTCCTTTAGCGTTGACGGAGTGTCAACTATTATTTCGATCAAGCTTCGATGATGCTAATGGGAATTTGGCTCCTGAGAGCCACCTGTATCCTTCTGATTTGAATCATTGGTTCATTTACTTTACATCTGGCATGTGTACCTGATTTGTTAAATGTGAAATGCCATGATTTTAC
This sequence comes from Coffea arabica, assembly GCF_036785885.1. Classification (NCBI taxonomy): domain Eukaryota; kingdom Viridiplantae; phylum Streptophyta; class Magnoliopsida; order Gentianales; family Rubiaceae; genus Coffea; species Coffea arabica. The sequence goes on along the minus strand of NC_092318.1, from coordinate 7,652,897 downwards.
TGCTATATGTCTGGTACCTCATTGAGCGCAAGCTCACCCCTTTCTGTTCCTTTTTGTTTTTCTTACAGGAAAATAAATACTTTTGGACAGGATTTGACAATTGGCTGCCAAATTGAGCTAGTTGAACATATCTTTTGTATAGCTCATGTATTGAAACCCTAAATGTACTTTTGGGACCGTTTTTCTTTTGATTTGGTAAACCAGACATGTATCCACTTATGAATACTTTTGTATGCCACTTTGGCTTGTAAATGCTAAGTTTCAAGATGTGAATGTTTGCTTGATATTTGGTTGGGTTCTGACGGGTCGATTACTATTCATAGCCGACTTCGGTTTCATTTTTTTTTATTTTAACATTTTGATTTGTTTACCCGCGTTGGTAAGCTCCGGAATGTATTAGCTCGTTCTATACCGAACCGTTAGTCCTGGCGAGAGTTGGGCAGGCAGTTCGCTAACCCCTTTGGTTCTCCTTAGGGGATGGTGGGGCTGTCACACAACCAACCGTGGTCATTGATTGATAAGCCAAAACTTGAAGATGAAGGAGATACACTCACTTTGTATCAAGGGTGTTCACAAAGGAATGAGAAAGAGAAAACTCTCAAATTTTATTCATCGATCTTACAAAAGCATGGAAATGGCTTATTTATAGCCAAAGTATAAATCCAAATGGGCCAAGGCTAAAACTATATAACTAACCAAACTAATAACCCAATCTAAAGCCTAACTTAAGTTTTAGCCTGGCCGATTATTCTACCTATCTAAAAAGGTCCAAACAACTTAATTAAAACCCTAACTATCCAATGGATTCAACAAGGATGGATCGATTGCTTATTCAATCAATAAAAGACTCAACTATGCAAAGACTAAATATAAAAGACAAAGGAAACCTATGTGACCAGAAGACTTGTATTAAGTTAGACATGGGCTTGACTCAACACTTTGATAGATTCCGTGCTCACTTCAATGACCTATAAAATTATTGGTGAAATATGAATTTCTCTGAACCAACAACTCTTGATGTATGACAGAGATTTTATCAATCATATTGCTATATACAATTTACTATTCAATATTATTTTGCACATTTAGGCCTTATGCCTGTTTGGGTATTCATGAGAGTTATAAAGATTCGGCCAAAAATTTTATAGGAGCAACTCCACTCCACTTCTATATAGATGAATTTATGAAGTGTATACTACTTTAAATACACCTTTCTAAAGGAATATGAAGTCACTAAGAGTTATAAACTCAACATCATGATTACTCACAACCAAAGCGCTCATCTCAAAAGGGACTTAAATTTGAAGTACTTTATAGTCAATATTGACTTGTTATTACCTATATATGAACCTACTTCATGGGATCTCTAATCACATAGGTTGGGTTACCATTTCTATTGACAACTTGTTGGCCTAAGTCCCATTTCCCTTGTAGTTTGAAGGGTTTAAGTTTAGTTAGAGGATCGGCCAAGTTCAATTCTGACTTCACATAATCAATGGAATTTATTCCACCTCTAAGCAGCTGCTTTACGATATCATGCCTCAATTTCATATATCAACTTTTACAATTACAGGATTTGTTTTTAGCAATACCAATCACCGCTTAACAATCATAGTGTATGAACACAAGAGGCAATAAACCCTTAGTTGAAGGAATATTGGCCAAGAAATTTCTCAACCAATCGATCTCAGAATCAGCTAACTTTAGAGCTATAAACTCTGATTCCATAGTTGATCTAGTAATGATTGTCTGCTTGGCTAATTTCCATGCTATTGTACCACCACCAAGGGTGAACACATAACTACTAGTGGATTTTGTCTCACTTGAATTAGAGAGCCAATTAGCATCATTGTAACCCTTTAATATAGTGGAAAATTCACAACACGGGATACTATAATTCATGATACTTTTCAAATATTTCATTAGTCTGATTAATGAATACCAATGCTCATGATTGGGAATGTGAGTATACCTACTCAGTCTACATACAACATAAGCTATATCAGGTCTTATGAAATTCATTAAATACATCAAACTCCTAATAATCTGAGCAATTGGCTTATCATTATTTTTCTTTAATTGAGTGTTAACATTCTAAGGAGTGCTCACAGATATCACATCAAAAATTTCAAACTTCCTAAGAAGTCTCTCTGTGTAATGTTCTTGTGACAACATAATACCATTATTTCTCCATATGACTTTAACACCCAATATCATTTTTGCTTCACTTAGATCATTCATATCAAAATTAGAAGACAAAAACATTTAGTACTATTAACAATATTTAAACTTGTACCAATTATAAGTATGTCATCCACATATAAATTAATTGTCATATATTGATCATTTACAACTTTAGTATACACTGTGAGAACTCGAGAAAATTATGTGTAAGCCCTGAATTTATTTCATTTTATTTACTTTGTTCTTAGAAATATTATATATAACAAATAGTTGGTTAAATTAAATGTCTAATTGAATTCTATAAAATTGAAAATAAGGAAATATCCTAGAATGGTGTAAAATTTTTTTTTCTTATAGGGGTATGCAAATTGGAATATACTAAAGTTTGGGGCAATATTTGAAGATAATAAAATAACAACCCCTTAACTAGTAAATAAACCAAAGTTAAAAGACCATTTTAACCCTAAAGCTTGAGCAATTAACCACGCAACCAAGAGGATCACCTTTTGGAATGAAACCGAAAGAAAAATGAGAGTTTCTACCAATACATTTGAGCGGTGACCGAGAGGAGAAACAAGGCTTCATTTCTTTTTCCTTCCAACCAAGACCGAGAGCAAAACTGAGAGTGAGGGAGAGAAATTTGGCTAGTCTTATCACCTGCTAACCATAATCGAAGAAAAAAATATTGCAAGGAGAAGGGGAGTGAGTAGCAGGTGCAATTTTGAGGAACCGAAGCTCAACTTGGAGCCGTCTGCACTTGCTGAATTCTAATGGAAATGAGGTAAAACAATTCTGTAATAAACCTTTACTTATTAAGTATAAGTGAATATATAAGTTGCATGTTAAGTTTAGCAAGGAGAATGAATTCTTGACGAAGGGAAAATTCTGATTTGGGATTGAAAAGCTGTTGGATTGAAACTGGTAGGAACCGAAAGTTCATTGGTTAGAGTTGCAGCTTGTTATCTGAATTTTTTATGGGGAATTATGCTAGGAATGCATGAAATATGTTTATCTCTGATCTTATAGAATATTTATCTGCAAAACTAGTAAAAAACATTGGTAATCTTGGCTAGAAATGTCAAAGAAATCTAATGGAACCTGTTGGGATGGCTGAGAGAGAGAAAGAGAGAATTTTCTAGTTTTCCACTTCAAATCTTGGCTGCAAATTTCACATTGTGGTTCAATATACTCCATAACACAATAATCATCATATGCCTGTTGAGTTGGAGTGAAAATAAAGAATTTTGTTGGGGAAAAAGGTTTGGTTCTTCAAACTACCAACTGCTGGAGTTTTTCCAGCTTGGACCGAGAGAGAGAAATGGTCAAATTTTCCAGTTTTCTCCAGGATTTTGGGGCTGTAAATTGTATATAGTTGTTGTTTACACCTTATAACACATCGATACTGATATACATATAGCATTTGACTTGAATTCGAGTAAGATAAGTGTTAGTATTGAGGAAAGACTTGCTGGAATTTTACTTGCTTGAACCGTAGGGTATGAGCTGAATTTACCAGCTTGTAGCCTCCATTTTGTTGAAGATTTTCAAGGAGATTCATTCGTTATAGTTGCTTTAAAAATATATTACATGATTTATGCCTGAATCATGAAATGAAGTTGAGTTTTTGGGTTAGAAATCCATTTCCACGTAACCTGTTTTGGAGAAACTTCCTGCCTTGAACTATGGCTAAACTACAGCCCATAATTCGAAAAATTGTTGCTATTTTTGCTATACATTCATGTGTTTTGTCTTAATAAAAGTTAATGTCAAGACTATGTGTGCTAAATCTAAAAGTTATAGGAGAAATGGAGTGATAGAGCTGGAATCTCTAGACAGCAAACCAGGAGGAAAGAAGAACGCTGTAACTTTGGTTGTTTTCTTGGAAATTTTGCTAGATCATAATTGAAATCCATGCCTTATGCCTTGTCCAATGTTTCTAGAGTGATGCATGTAAGAATTGAGGTTGGATTGAAGTAAAACCAGGTAGTAGAACTTGTTTTCTTGCTAGAAATTTTCCAGCTTGGACCGATGTAGTGTAAAGGCAGTTTCCTTTCAATTTTCTTGCTTGATCAAGAGTAAATATACTTGAACTCAAGAAATATGTTAGTATATTCATTATTTGGAGTTGCATGTGAAATTCATGGTGAAAAAAATAATTTTTAATGGCTGGAATTTTGAGCAAGAAATTGCATGAATGTTATAACATTTTCTAGCTTAACCAATGGAATTTCAAGGAGTTGATTGAATATTTTGGTATAAAGTTTACTGGAAAATGCTGGTTTTATACTTATTTGTGTGTTATGAGCCTGTAGGTGTGTGATTTGTGGCTGGAAATGAAATTTAAAATGGTTAAAAGTTGAAGGGAAAGGAAAACTGTGATAACCGAGAGAGTGAGGAGCTAGAGCTCTCATGAGATTTTCGAAAATCTTAGGATAATTAGTTGTAATCTTGTATAAAACATCTTATAACATCTTGACCCTGTCATTCACTTTCATTTTAGTGAACTTGAGACCTGAAAAGCTGATGACCTTTGAGAGAAGTTCAACAACAAAGTTGAATAGAAGTTGATTTGGCCGAGAAAGAAGAAATGAAAAGTTTAACTAGCTTTACTCTTTTAAGTTGGATTGCAAATGATTTAATCTTAGTTTAAACATCTCACAAGACTTTAAATTTGGTGTGTGAGTATATCTTCATCGTTTTGAACCAATAAACTTGATAAATTTTAAAGAGAAATGTGAGAGACATTTCTGGAATTTTGTATCTTGTTTAATAAGTTAAGAAACCTGGTTTCTAGTAATCTATACTCCAAATTTGGTGAGTGATTGGTGGCTGGAAATAAAATCTAAATAGTTAAAATGGAAGGGAAAAGTTGCTATACCAACTATAGGAATCAAAGGAGCCTTGTAACTTATATAAGAAGATATCCAACTATTACTTGGTTTAATAGGCTCTATATAAATTGTATACACATCTTAAGGTAATAAACTAGTTATGCATGTGGTCTTGGTTAATAAAAGATGGAAGTATAGGATAAGAAAGTATCTTAAGGTTAGCTACTTCTAAACTTACCTTGTTAAAAGTTAATGTTGAGTTTTAGTACGATAAATCTAACAGTATAAAAGTAGTGAAGTAACATTAATGGAATTGCTACTTAAACTTCCTTTCTTTTGGACATTAAAAGTCGAAGTGACAAGTGAGTGTGAGAAAATGCACTAGTCGCCTCATTTGAACATAGCCATGACTTCGAATTCGGGTGGAATGGTGACTTGGGGCTATAATATAACATGTACGTTGATTATAGTTTAGAACTTCACCAAATGAGTAGTTAAATAATTATGGTAATTATAACTTGTCTCAGGAGACAGCGGTGTGCAGGAAAGCAATCTCGAGATCAAAGTGTAACTTTTGACTGGGGTGAGTGTTTCCGAATTTGTGTGTTTAACTGTTTATGTTTACTTAAGTGAAATTATGTGATAAATGTGCTTATTATGAAATATTGTAAAGTGATTCATTGTAAAGTGTATCTCAATTGTCCCTCGTCTTCTAAGTTGAGGGTGTACTTTATCGCACTCAACTTAGTTGAGGTTGAAGGTTGATAATTGACCAAATGTTACTATAAGTGTGCATGAATGTAAGCCGTATGTGTACTTTACCGCATCGGCTAAATTGGGCCCCAAAATCCTCTATTCAAGGGACTATTCGAGCCAACAAAGGGCTTGGTCGGATAGGACGGAAGCTTTGGGTAACTGTTTCGGTATACTCGAGTATTACTCTGAAGTTGGGAGATTATTGAACTGATTACTGAATGTAAGGGATTGTTTATTGTTTTGGACGACATAAGGAGGTGAATTACCGGAGTGTGCAATGATATTGCAATGAATGTACAATGACACTGAAATGAGTGTGCAATGATATTGAAATGACACTGAATTACTGAACGGAACTAAGTGAGCCATCTCTAGAGTCCGTATCAGTACCGTATCCTTTAAGGTGATTGATTGCTTTTATTAAATTTGATATCCTGTATTGTTAAGTTTGGTGAATGTTTTATATTGCTAATTGGTTGTTGTATCCTTTTGAAAGTGACTATACAGTGAAATGTGCATTACTTGCATAATTTTACTGGTTAAGTGTTTATTGAATGTTACTTGTTCGGCAAACCTCATTGAGCTTTAGCTCAACCCTTTAGTTTTGTTTTCCTTACAGGAGTTGATGGTCAGGGAATGAACGAGGGATCTTAGGGAGTTAACGTGAAGACTTTTGTGATCGTAAATCCTTTAATATCATATTATGGTCGAGGCTATTATATTGAACTTGGCATTGTAAAAGATTTGAACGTGTGGTTTTAGTATACCACAATGTTATCTCTGAAGTTAATGTAAGATTAATGAGGATTTATCAAATGTTATCTCTGAAGTTAATGTAAGTGAGTGAGTCCTGGCAAGAGTCAGGCTGGCGGTCCGCTAACTTCTAGGGTATGCCCTAGGAAGAGGTGGGGCCGTCACATATACACATTTATCCATCTCTATAGATGAAAATCCGTCTTATCAAAACTTGATTAAATTTCTCATGCCATTGTTTAAGAACTTGTTTTAGGCCATAAAGAGATCTAACTAATTTACAAACCTTATTTTCTTGTCCATACACAACATATCCCTTAGGTTGAATCAAATAAATTTATTCTTCTAAGTCACCATTTAAAAAAGTTGTTTTAACATCCATCTGATAAACAAAGAGTTCATGGATAGAAGCCAAAGTAAATTAAACACGAATGGAAGAAATTCTTTTCACTGGTGCAAAATGTGTCAAAATAGTCAATATTTCATTTTTGAGAAAATTTTTTTGCTACTAAACAAGTTTTGTATTTTTCTATAGAGCCATTGGGATTATATTTTCTTTTAAAAATTCATATACAACCAATGAGTTTTGCACTAAGCGGTAAATCTATCAATTTTTTTAAGTCCCAAGTTTTATTTTTCATAATAGAATCAGTTTTAGTTTTTATTGCTTCTTTCCAAAATTTGCCAATAGAAGAAGAAATAGCATCAAAATAAGTTAAAGGATCATTATCAATAAGAAAAGCTTGAAAATAATTTTCATAAGAAAATTCTTTTCTCAGTCTTTTACTCTTTCTCAATTCCTTATTAGAGGTTATTTCTCTATTTATTTCAATAGGTGCATAATAAATTTTATCAGACAGTGAAAAAATATGTTCAAAGAACTCAACATTCTTTGTCTCAATAATTGTGTTACAATCAAGCACATCACTTCTTAAAACAAGAAATCTATATGCAACACTATGTTTAGCATATTAATAAACATATAGTCAAAAGTTCTAGAACCTAATTGTCCTTTTTAGGATTAGGCAATAATACTTTTGCAAGGCACTCTCGCACTTATAAATATTTTAAATTTAGTTTATAATTTTTCTGTAACTCATAAGGTGTTTTGCTAGTTCTTTTTTGTGGAATCCTATTTTGTAAATGACATGCAGATAATATAGGTTCTCCTCACAAATTATCAGGTGCATGAGAACTAGCAAACATGGAGTCATCATTTCTTTTAGTGTTCCATTTTCCTTTGAACTACCCCATTAGACTCTAGTGAATAAGGAGGTGTTATGTTATGTATTGTGCCTTCATGCTCACCAAAGTTATCCAAAGTTAAATATTCACCTCCTCTATCAGATCTAATTCTTTTGATCTTCCTATTAAGTTAATTTTATACTTTAGACTTATAAGATAAAAAAGCATTATGAATATCATCTTTGTTTTTAAGTAAGTAAAGTTTGATGTATCTATAATAATCATTTATAAAAGAAACATAATATTTTTACCACCTCTAGTCATAATTTGTTTCAAATCACTTAAATTTGTGTGAATTAAACTTAATAATTTAGTTTCTCTTTGGACAGTTACCCAACTTTTCTTTGTTATTTTAGTTTCTACACACATATATCACATTTGTGCATGTTATCATTAATACAAAAAATTAAACCATATGATTGCATTTTCTTTATATAACTTATATTAACATGTCCTAATCTAGCATGCAATAATGAAATTGAATCAATGATATAAGTAGTAGAAGAAGCATTTTCATTGATCACGTAGGAAATGTTTAGTACAAAAAGTCCTTGGTTACAATAGCGTTTGGCCACAAATATGTTATTTTTTGTCATTACAATTTTGTCATATTCGAATGACACTTTTACCCCAACTTTTCCTAGAAAAGCTACAGAAACCATACTTGTCCAAATATTTGGCACATGTAGCACGTCATTAAGGGTCAAAAGTTTTCCTAAAGTGAGTTTCAAGAACACTTTGCCCTTATTCAAAACTTTAGCAGTTCGTGAGTCTCCAAGATGGACCACGTCTTCATCAACCCCTATTGGAGCATAAGAGGTAAATACTTCTTGATTTGCACATATGTGCCGAGTAACCCTAGAGTCTACCGCCCATTCTTTCACATTGGCTGCAATGCTCGTTTAAGAATTGACTACAACAATTATTTCATCTCCTTTGGCTAAATTAACCTTAGAAGGATTAGCATTTGCTTGGTCACTTTTCTTTTTGTACCTATATTGGACAGCATGGTGTCCTGGATTTCCATAAACGAAGCAATTGCCTCTCTTTTTCTTAAAGTTGGGATTATTGGCCTTGTGACTTTGGAGCTTGTTGGCATACCTCTTATTGTTGCTTTGTTCCAAGTTGGTTTTGGGTGTTATCTCCTTGGCTTTGGCAGCTCTTAACTCCTTCATGTTGGGATCTTCAATGAGGATGTGTTTCACAAGTTCCTCAATGGTGTAATTCTTTTGCTTGTGTTTTATGTTATTTTTGTAGTTAGTCCATGATTCGGACAACTTTTCAATTAGCATGCCTGCGGCAAATTTCTTGGGCAAACTGATGTCTTCACTTTTCAAATCCTTGAGTAACATTTGGTAATCTGTGATTTGAACGTTCATTTCGTTCTCGTCAGTCATCTGCAGCTGGTAGTACTTCCTACGACAAATTTTGTTTGGTTGCATTTTCGACAGTAAAGTTCATTATCAAAGCTTCCCAAATAGTTTTGGTTTCCTTGTAGCTGAAGTATACATCAAACAACTCATTAGAAAGCGCTTGTAAAATGGTATGTCAACATACCTTGCTAGCATATTGCCATAACTCTTGTGTCTTGACATCCACAGTTGCAGTGGGTTGAACATCAGTTAGAGCATAGACGACTCCATGGATGTTGAGCAGAGAGTGTACACGTTCTTGCCACCTTTTGAAGTTTTCACTAGCAAAAACTTCAATTTTGGAGATGCCTGGAAAAGGCTTGGCAAATGGCAATGTGACTACTACTGATGCATATGGTGGCTGTGATGCGTTAACATCGCCGAAAGACATAGTTTCTTAGATTGTTGTTAACAATCTGAACAATGTTAACAAAATAAAGGAGGACGAAATGGACAGAAGCTTAAATTGTAATAAATAGCACTGTTCTAAGAACTATTTTAAAGTATTGAAATGTTTCTCTAGAATTAAACAAACCTTCCTCTTGTTAATAAGAGGGAATAGGAACATCAAATGTAATAAACCGGCAGAGTAGGGGTGTAGAGAGAGTGAAGAAAAGGAGGAAGAGAGAATTTGGAGAAAAATGAAAATACTATGTGTACAACTGGTGAAACAGGAAAGTCTACTATTTATAGGCCACAGGAAAATAATTAGAAAGAAAAGATAACCGAAAAGAAGCATTGTTTCAGAAAAATCACTATTGCAATCCTGGATTTTTGCTAGTTGTTGGTCTGATTTTTTGCTAACATTCATTATTTATAACATTTTATTTGTTAGAAGAAGAATGTCTAGGAAAAAATTTTTGCAAATAAAGTTACTTTATCCTTTCTTTCCAAACTCTATCGATTCCTGCAAAAACGTTTGTGATAAATTCTTGTAAAAACAAAATGGTGATTAACCCACGTGAAAAGAAGATTTAGGAAAAATTTGTTGCAGATAAAGTTACTTTATCCTTTCTTTCCAAACTCTCTCAATTTCTACAAAAACATTTGTGATAAAATCTTGCAAAAACAAAATGGTGATTAACCCATGCATGGCTGGGGGGGGGGGGGGGTCGGGGAGGAAATCTATCAGTTTGCACTGGATTGGCCCAACTCAACTTCTCTCTTGTGTGTGAGATTCCACACTAGTTCTTAACTCACCACAAGCCCAATAAGAAGTTAAGCATTATAAAATGATTGGAAGTCTCTTTGAAATACACAACTTTTTATAACAAAAATAATAGGGAAAAAAATTTTAGTAGCCATTAAGCTATTGTCCACATCGACTTTTGACTATCAAACAATTTTTTGTTACAAATTAGTCACTAAGCTAACTAATCAAGACACTTGTGACCATTTCGTCCATTATTGCTTTTAATCAAAAAAATAATCAGAACCATATTTGACCTATGATGGACAAATATACCCTTGCATTTGGATGTGTATTCTGATTATTTTGTAAATTAAGAGTAATAATCGATGAGCGGCCACGAGTGTGCTGGTTAGTTAGTTTAGTGGTTAATTTCTGATGAAAAATTGTTTGATGATCAAAAGTCGATGCAAACAATAGTTTAATGATCGCTAAGATTTTTTGCCCTAATATTAACACTGTTCTCAATCAGAGATTGCAGCACCCAAATTATCAACTAAGGAAGATCATCTGATGTATTTTAATTACTTCTGGACATAAACATTGATATCAACATGAGGCTATCTGAGCAACATGCTTTACTTCCAAAATCATTTATAAGGGAAACAGACTCTGATATACAAGTACAGCCACAGTCCTAATTCTTGAAAGCCGAAGAAATAAAACAAGGTATTCGACGTTGACTGCCACGAAAAGTGACTTGATTTAAATCAGATTGACGGTGAAGGAAACATAAGGATGTGCACCAGCATCAGCCCCAAAACCACAACTGGTCCTTCATCTTCAGTTTTCCAGTGGGTGCTGTGGTTGCATACACAAAGCAATTGACAAAACAACATATTAATCAGTTCAAGATGAACACATTCATGAGATTTGGGGACCAGCCGAAGCTGTTCCTATATGTTTTTACACCAAAAAAAGAAAAGGCACATAAAAAACATTTACTTAGCCAGCTTAAGGGGAGAACAATGGGGTAGACTAGGACTACCCACAGAGCCTACGACACTCAACAATAAATTGACCTGAAGCAAGTTGTGAATATAATAATAATTTTGAACTAATACCAACTAACAAGCTACATATTATTTCAAGTTGCAGTTCACCAATCCACATATGAAAGGATGGACACCCATTTAAAGAAGAGTGCTTGTACATAAAATGGCCCGACAATTGCTTTGTTAAAAGAAATTAAAAAAAAAAAATCTCAATGCTCTACACAAGAATTCCGTCTGGTTTACACTAATCAAGAATTACTCCCTATAAGGCCACATAAAGGCCTTAAACCCGAATTTCTACTCAAGGATTCAGTAAATTCAAGTCTTTGCATGTTAACTGCAATGCAAACATGCCAAGATTTGAACCGAAAAAAAAAAGGGGCAGCTTGATATGTGATTAATACCTGGTTGAACTGTCACACAAACCTTCCTAGACGCCAAGACGGAAGGCACTTCCTTTTCACTTTTCACGGGTGGTGATAATACAGCAGACTGAAACATCAATTTTTAAATGATTTATAAGCCAACCATTCAAGTAACAACTCTAAATGAAAGAGCCAAAAACGTAATTGGAGAAGAACATAAGAGCAATGAGCAGTTTAATTACCAAAAAAGATGATGGCAGACCATATCTAAGAATGCTCTAAGCAAAGACACGTACAGCACAAAAAATGCATCCAAGAGATAAATACCTGTTGGAAATAGGCAACCAAAATTTTTCAAGATTCACCTAAAGCGTTGCTACCTCAAAAGGAAAAGAGAAGTTGGGGAGGAGGAGGAAGAGAGAGGGGAGGAGAGGGGGGGGGGGCTCTAAATTACTAAATATAGAACTTACAAGGCAGAAAGAAGAAAGAAAAGTAAACATCATAATCCTCATGAGTCAATGCATTTTATTTCATTTTTGTCAGCAGAATAATTATTTCTGAAAAGCTGCACGACAGCTGATACTAGGAAGCATTTCCTAAGTATTGTAAACAAATAATGATACAAGGACATACGATTCAAGCTACATGACATTTATAGATGTAAGCCAAGTACGTGGCCTGCTCTTGGACATCAATTTGGTTGATTATGCAGATTCTAGCATTTGCAGTCGCTCTGGAGTCCGGTAAAATAACAGACAGTGTCCGGCAGACTCGAGGTCTTGATGCTAGTGCAGCCTGTGGACAGCTGAGAAATCAGTCCAAAAAGAGCCCTTTGCATACTGGTGCCGAGGACCAGTGATCAAAGTCAGAGATTGCAGTTAGTTGTTGATTCAGGATCCATCCGTTGCTAAATTTTGCTAGTTAGTTGGAAAAGTTGCTTCAAGAGGACAAAGTCCTACTAGGTTAGTATCATACTCAGCTCTCGTGGCAATCAATGGATAACATCCCAGAGAGGAAGCAGAAAAGATTTTCACCTTAGCAAGATGATTATTCAAAGAAATTGAAGAAAATTACGAAAAACTGCAGCTTTTATCAAATGCGAGTGACAATACTCAAGAGTCGAGAGGAATTGTAAGTGAGGATGGAGGTCTTAAAGTACAACGTGAGGTGTATACTTTTTTCTTCAGGAAATGGTAGTCAACAAGACTCCTGTCAATATGCTGAAGTTCGTTTAAGCTACGACTGCAGTTAATATTGCTAATGAGAGATCACCTTTGAACCCTTTCTAAAATTCTCAGCCATATGTAAAAGAAAAAAGAAAAAAAATTAAGAGACATCTTACATCCTATAGAGACTATATACATGTCTTCCAATTCTTCCCTCCTGACACATTGGCCGCAATATTGAGAAATGTCAACTTCTGTGGCAAAAATTGAATACATTAGACAGTCTCTCCATCCCGCTTCAAGGTAGAAAGTAACTTCCACGGTCCGTCAAAGACCAGGCGACTCATCCACGAGCAGCTTTTGCTACCCAAGTTAAATCCCTGAGTCAAACTAACGGGACTGAAAATCTGAAACATCAGCCATATGCCTTTCCTAGCAAATAAAGTAACACTCCTACTATAGTAGTAGAATGTTTAATACAGCGGTCCTTCAAATAGGAGATTACTTAAAAAGCAGAGGCATCATCAGACTTCTACATGATGTAGAGGTCATGTTGTTTAATATAACCAATTACTTCATCAGCAGTTAAATATTTCACAGACAAGCCCCTCGAAATGCAGTCCCTGAAAGAAAGTCAACAATTTATCTCTTTTCTTTGAAAACCATTATGAACGGTGGATACCATCTTAACTGGCAAAAACACACTTAACTTTTTACCTCAATCCTGTTGAACTGATTCCATTTGGCACCACTTCGTCAACAATTTTGATGTTATTCTGTGCAAAACATGGGCAACTAATAAATTGGAAGTACATCAATAAAAAATGATCCTTTGGTTGCAGGATGGGGAGTAGGGTGAGCAACATGCACCAAATGATGTCCAAACACTTTATTAAGCTCCTTGCAATGAAGCCCAGTTGTCAAATGTCAAGTTTGGCTTATCTGAAAACCACTTGAAGTAACTGCTAAACATATAAGGTCCACATATTTGAATAAAAAAGTCCAGTTTATATATATTCTGCAACTTACAACTCCAATAAAATTATTTTCGATTCTGATTATTAGACATAAGACTATGGGCGGCCTTAAATATAGGTAAATGTAAATGCAGACAATGAACATAGCACATGCCCATCAATAAGTTGAACAACAATTGTGGGGACAAAATACAAACAAGAGTTTTATGAGCTAAAATTGTACTTTAGGTTACCTTAAAATTGTTCAGAATGTCATCATCATTGATCATCTTCTCAACATCTTGACCATCTCTGCGAATGCAAACCAACCCAAAATCTCTGCATATTGCCTCAACCTAAATATAAAGAAGTGAACTCATTACATGAATTTCTACCACTAACAATCTCGTAATTTGTACTGAGTTGCCTTCTGGAATAGTGTTTCAAGTGCATCTTACAAGTTTCAATATTCTTTTCAGCATAGCTCATAAAATGTACATATTTTATTGCCATTACAGTATTTAAACAATTTTTCCTCTATCCTATATGTGTCTCTCAATTAGAGGTAACAAAATACTCAAGAAGAACATTACTAACATCAGACTTTTATTCCCTAAGATTAAAATAAAATCTCAATTTCATGCTTCTGATGGCAAAATGATACTTAAAGGATACCACTTAATAAATGAAATTAAGGAACCCAAAAGGGTTACCATTCCTGGTTGTTGAGGAAGTTTTTAATTGCTAAACATATGAAGCCCACCTGATCACGGATCCATACTCCAGGGGTGCTGAATGATTCTACCAGGTCAGAACCACATATTAGCATGACCTTAAGGGTACCTGCAGACAATTAAGTGCTGGTAATGAAATGACCACTGATCTAGATAAAAGACCGAGAGCTGAATCATACAACTCTATCCTGATGAGCACAAATTTGAAAGGCATACAGATTTTAAGCTTTACACCTATAGCTTAGGGTAAGCTATTGACAACTTGAGTTCCTTCAAAGATAACCAAGCTTAAGCTAGTCAACGTGGGAAACATACATGAAAAGAAAATAACGAAATATTCCTGGAAAACTGAATAAAATGTCAAAACTCACCACTGAATACCCGACCACTCTCACATAATGCACTCTTGATTCTGGACAAAACTGTCAATGTCCGTTGATAAGTACTCTGATTTGCCTGTAACATCATCAAGGGACAATAAAAGACAAAAGTACAGTTTATGAAGTTTCCAATCATAATTCAATTAACAAATGGAACATGCTTGTCCAAAATAATTGTCCAAAAAGTATGTGACTGCTAATTTTAAGAGAGAGAGGGGAGACCTCCCAGGGGTCTGCCATCACAAACTCAGAACTTCTGCAGGCCAAATTGCACATTGCAAGACGATGTTCAGCAGATATGAGACCCTATCATGAAAATGAAAACAAAAACAATTCTTAGCTAAAACACTCAGATGATCATAGAAAAACAAAATATTAAGTTACAGTAAAAAAGCACTGAGGTGTATTAAGAGCATGAAAACAAAGATGTATAGAAGATTTGACTAGAACTTGTCCCCAAAAATCATTGAAAAAGAAATTATAATCAGTAGTCACTTATGTATGCTACAGGTCTTAAGAATTATATTAGTATTAGCTGGGCCATTTGTGGCTGCTCAAGGAGTTTTAATGCTAAAAAGTCCAAAAGGATTCTTCATTTACTTTCTTTCTCCTTCTAATTCCAGCAATAATTACTAAGATTGTAATCAGTTATCCTTTTGAAAGTTCAACTCATTATGTAAGGACAGAAATATTCTAATATATATATTCTTTAAAAGATCAGCATCAATTTATACAAAAATCCTGCTTCCAACATCCCAAATCAATATGATTTGATTGCTTAGTTATAGATTCTATACCTTTTTCTTATAAGCATCATTTACAGGTGACATATAACCTCCAATTACGCAAAACCCAGCTGAATTTAGTGCGTCTCTTGCCAACTCTAAGCATTAAAAGAAATTAATCAATACAGGCTATATGATGCATTCTATGAAAAAATTATAAAACATAGCCACCAAATTAATACTCTTTATGCACATATAGGTATAATTGCTGATCATCCCCAATTCTTAGATTCTAATGAATTTGAAAGAAGAACTTTAATCTGCCTGGATAAATTGCCAAAATTTTAGAATACTACCGAAACACCGCATGTGCATGTATGTAGGAGGGTTGAAGCTTCCTGTCGATACTAGAACCACATATGTTTTCCTGGAGACAAAAGAAATAATCTATATAAAGAGCACATCTATATAAGGATGAACAACAGCAGACAAGAAAATGGGCAATCTGGATAAATAACGCTGTGCATAAAAGGATAATCAAATCTTAACTATTTTTCTATAATATTTGAAATACACACATACTAACAAAAGTAAACGAAAGACAATGCTAAGCTGTTGTATTGCAAAATAAGCATGTTAATCTACAATATCCAAGCAAAGATCAGAACTCAGTTATGGGGAATAAAAGCTTTGGATGAGTATACAGTCAACCTAAAATTTCAATAATGAAGCCTAAGAACTGAGGGAATGAAGATGGTCCAACGAGCTTCTGAACTGCTACCAACTTACTAATAGGCCATCCCCTATATCCTCAAGTCATTACAAAGGTGCGCAAGTGGCCAATGGGAGAAGACTCTGAAGAATACAAATAAATAGTGCGACAAAAGGAGAACAAGATGACTAGGCCCTGCATCTGGAGTTTAACTTTGGCGCAAATTAGTGCACTGACTTGACAAAAACACTCACACCACACACATGGGATGATACATAAAATCAGAGGTGCTATTTATGAACAAACATACATACTCAACAATTCTATCAAAAAAAGCTTACTTGATTTCAGAACTTTGTGGATCATCCTGTGGATCGATCAACCCTAAACACAATTTATCCATTGGCAATGTCATCTCCACAGATACTACTGGCACCAAGATACTACCGCCAAAGAATCCGGAACGAAAAATAATGCGAATTGAACTCAACAGAATTCTGTTAATTCAATTCAACGATCATTGGGTGTTACTCCAATTGAATATTTACCCCGAATTCGGAACCCTAGTCGGATTGTCAAAATTCGATGACTAATATGAGAAGGCAGTGAAAGTGGGAAAGGAATTCGTGCATTAAACGGAAGAAAAAATGGCATAGAGGATTGAATCGAATTCAATTTGTGACTGGAGGGTTATATATAGGTTTGAAGTTGGGGATATATTTGGAACTTTAAGAAAATGATCCAGGTGGAAGAGGTGAAGAAAAAGAATATTCGAGGAGAATGAAGCAAGCCAACTGGCCAGGAGGACGATGAAGAAACGCGGGGAAAGGAAGGGCTAGTTCGTAAAAATGAAATGAGGAGGCAACGTGAAATGGCATTTCTGGGCTTTTGGAGGCTTTTTGGTAATGCCCAGTAAAATCTTTTGACTTCAATGGGTAAGGTGAATGAATACGGGAGACGTATGTGAACGGCAATACGGGCTCGTTCCCTTTCTTTTTTTTTTTTTTTGGGGTAAATTACTTATAACTAGGGATGATATCGAATCAAGTCAAACTCGAGTATCGCCAAACTTGAGTTCGACTTCATGCCTAATAGTAGTACTCAAACTTGAGCTCGAGCGAGTTGTTTGAATAAAGTTTGAACTCGACTTGATGTAATACCAGGAAGACTCAAACTTGACTCGATATAACTCGAGAAATTAGTAAGTTCGATATCGAGTTTGAACTCAACAAATGATTAGGATCGTATGTGAAAACCCGTAATTTTCATTTTTTAGGTTTCTCGTATTTTTATGGCTTGTTTTCTGCATTTTCGTGCTTAGGAAAAATTCTAGATGAATTTAAGGAGCAGATATAATTTTTAGATGCTTTTTCTAGTATCAAATGGATTTTGAGAAATTAAGAGCGTATACCGGATGTGGGACCCACTAGTACGAAAAGTTCGGAAAAATTCGGCCAACTAGATTAAGTTTTGAATACTGGAATTAATTTACCGGGTGTTAAGAGATAAGTAGAGGGTGCTAAGTGGATTGATATAAGAGAGACAAGGTTGGTGAGCATTTATTAAAAGGTGACAAGTGTCACCATTTGAGAGGTTGAACATTAAGACCACTATTCATGGTCTTACCATTTGACTTAAATAAACCAAAAATGACCCAAAAATCATCAAAAAAATCCTCAAGGTGGCCGGCCCTCTCTTGCTCTCTTTCTCTCTCTCTTACTCCAAGCACAAGGAAGAAAACACTTCAATCTTGTTCCAAATCATCAAAACCAACCATCCAACCTTGATTTTGCTCCATAAAACCACTTAAGGAAGTGTTGGTGAGTGGTTGTGTGAAGTTTTTTTGGAAAGATAAGGTGACCAATAGCTCTCTCTCTCTTGTTTTTAAGGTAAGTTGTGAAGAACCACCCTCCTCCTTTAATTGATGCTTAAATCATGCTAGTGGTAGTAAGAGATGCAATATTATGGATTATTTCTTGATTTGTGGTTGAAATGATGGAATTTTATTATTTTTGGGGATTTTTCTGTTTTAATATAAGCATGATTGTGTGGCTATCTATGATGATTAGAAATGGTATATAATGACTCTAGGAGGTGGAAAAAGTGATTAATTGCAACCAATTTCTGGTTTAGAAGAAATTTCAGAAAACTAGGGTTCTTGAGGGAGCATTCTGCCCGAATTTTTAGCTCCTAGATAGAGGCCGAATTGGCCTTGGCTTAAAACATGAAAGTTGTAGGGAATGACATTTTAGAGGTGCCTACAAAATTTCAGGTCAATCGGAGTAGTGTAGAATGAGATAAGTCGAAATTACTATTGCTGTTCTGGTTTTACCCGAATGTAAGAATTGCGCCTGTAATTGGTTGTTTTGGCTGGAATTGCTTCCGAATTGGTTGTTGAGGCCTTCTGATGAAATTTAGCCCTGTTTCTTAGCTTTCAGCTGGTTTTGGAATTTCTGGATTTGGACTTGGAGAGCCTGAGTTATGATGTTTCCGCTAGAATGCATTTTGGTGAATCTGTTTTACGTTTTTGATGTAGTATCTTGCATTTTTGACCTATTCGCACTCAAAACTGGGTTGAGTGACCTTCTGTGATGTTTTAGCCCTGTCTTTTAGCTTCGAAATGGAGGGTCTTGCACCCTCATCCGATAATCGTAGTGAAATTGGTGCCATTACCGTAAAATGAGGACAAAAACTGTTTTTTTCAGGGCCAAAGCTAGTTACATTTCCGAAATTTCTGGTTTCCTCTAATGTTTGTATATGCTTATGGAACTCTATTGGGGTCATGTTTGACCTTGGTTTATGACTCGTTATCGAGTCTCATTGTACTTGTTTGCGTGTTTTAGGGCGTGACGGTGGTGCACAACGTTCTTTTGACGGAAGTGCATGAAACCACATTTGCTAGCTTGGTGAGTGTACTACTCACTTGTGTGTTACTATATGGCTTTGAATGTAAATTGCTTGAAGTGAATTGAATGTGAATTGATTGAAGTGAGAGTGTACTTTATCACTCTCGCTTATTGTTTCGCATGTTATTGAAAAGTTATTGGAATGTTATATGAAATGTTACATGAAATGAAAGTACTTGACTTAGTGTTGATTGGACGAGTATCCAACGACTACAAATGTTATCATTGAGCTCAATCCCATTGGTAGTTGATTGAATCGAGCCAGCGAGGGCTTGGTCGTGCCAATTAATGAACCTTGGGTAAAGTTATATGGAATCTTGTACTATGCGAGACTCTCGATTCCGGTATACTCGAGTAATACCAAAGTGCAAGTGTTTGGAGTTCGGGCCCGGTAGGGGGATGTTAGGTGGAAGGAGTGGAGAGAAAGTGGAGTCTACGGTTGGTTACTTTTGAACATTGACGGAGAGTCAATGACGTCCGATCAAGAAATGCAAACGAGGAAAGGGCTCTTGAGAGCCATCTGTATCCTTTTATCACCATATTTGACGTGTGCCTTTGCTTATTTTTATTATATGGAATGAAAGCTTGATGCTTATATGCACTTGGTTGCGTAAGTGATAGTATCTCACTGGGCAATTAGCTCACACCGTTCCTTTTGTTTTCCTTACAGGAATATGGAATATGACTCTTTTTGGAAGGAATCTTGATAGATGGTTGCCGAATGAACTAGATGTATATTTCTTTTGTATTGTATATGAAGTAAAACCCTAAATGTATCTTTAGGGCCATTTTCACTTTCAATTTGGCAAACCGTGTATATATGCACTTTTGACAACTTTTGTATGTCACTTTGGATTGTATTTGCTAAAGTTCAATTGCGTTCTGACGGGTCGATTACTATTCATGGCCGACTCCGAATTTCATTTTTTTATTTTGGGTTATTTTGCCCTTTTGCCTTGTTTACGCGCGTTATAAGTTCCGGAATGCGATAGACCGCTCTAAACTGCACCGTTAGTCCTGGCGAGAGCTGGGCAGGCAGTCCGCTAACCTCTTTGGTTCGCCTTAGGGGAAGGTGGGGTTGTCACATCGTACTTATTGCAAATAATTAACCTAAAAGCAGTACTCAAACTGCAAATAATTTAATTATTTATAATATATTAATTATATATTACACCCAGCACTCGATAGAGTTCGACAAGTTCTCGAGTATATGATATACATATTCGAACTTGACTTGAAGCTCAATCAAGTAGCTCGAGATCGACTCGAACTCGGCATTAATCGAGTTCGAGTCAAGCAGTTAACCAAGCTACTCGTGAGTTCGAGTCAAGTTGTTCAATTGAATTGCAGCCCTACTTATAATTTCCTTGTAATTTTTATATAATGTTTGATGGCCTCCCTAAGGTTTCAAAATTGTCACATAACTCCCAATAGTTTTATGTGACGTGGAAAATGAATGGAATGTATAATTAATTACAGCATTTATATAAAACACGTGAGATAAAATCTTAATCATCATATGACCACTTATAGTTTGTATAAATTGTGAGGACTTGTAAAATCCCTTATATTTTTCTTAAAATCCCATTTTATTTGGAATTTATTATCTTATAATAGCCTTACTACTCATTCACTCCACAATAAGTGCAAACAAACATAGAATTAAGGGTTTTTCCTTTCGTTTTCTCGTTAGCGTAAATTAGGGTTTTTACGTCTTTTGGAAATGCAATTATTCGGTGCGGAGTGTGTATTAAATTTAGTGATTAAGAGTGAGTTTCGGATGATATTAAGAGTGTGATTAGAAGTGAGAATAATAAGTTAGTGAATCATAAGATAAAACCCTAGTACACGCGATTTAAGGAAAATCGGCTTGAACCGACGGGTACCGTTCACTACCGATTGAACACACCACTTGACCACAACTTTATTAACTTAATCTCATTGTTATTAGAGCAAAAATATCAGCCCTTAATCAGATCTTGCTGGCCGAAAATTTTGACTAATAAAACAAAGGAAAAGAAAAAAAATTGAGGAAAGATCATGGAGCGACACTTGGAGAACATCTAACCACCTTTGACCAAATTCAAGTCCTAGCTTCTTATCTTTCTTGGATTTCATTTTTTCTTCATTTTGCTTCCGTGGTGGCCGAACCTTGAAGGAAAAAAACAAGAGAAGAGAACTTCATTTCATCTTGGGGGTTTAGCTTATTTGAGTGAAAAATCAAGAATCTAAACCTATTAATCCTTTCTTTGAGCACTTGGGAAGTTTGGGGTGCTAAAAGTTTTACAAGGAGAGGTGGTGGATTTCTCTTACAAGCATCTTAGTGAGGTATTATGGCTGTCCATCTTATTTCTTCCCCTTAATCTTGCTTAAGTTGTGTAGCAACTTATATTCGTGGTTAATGATTGCTATTCAAGTAGTTTTGATGATTATGGTGGATTTGTGAGTTAGGGTTTTGAATTGTTCAGCTGTATTTCTTATTGTTTAGATAGAATATGATGTGAATAAGCTTAGATAAGGAGTTGGAGTAGTGGTTCTACACATGAATAAGAGGTTATACCTTGAAGGCAATAAATTCCAGCTTTAAATACTTGGGATGCCCTGTTCTGACCAGTTTCATTCGGCCATGATGGAGGCCGAATTGGACTTACGTTAAAACATGAAAGTTGTAGGAAATAATGTTTTATAGCAGCCTGTTAGAGTTTTACGGACAATTTTGACATTTCATCATTCTGGCTTCATTTTTTCACCTTGATCCGTATTAAATTAGCATTTGGCCAAAACACAAAAGTTGTAGTCCTATATCTTAGCTTTCCAACGCATCTGAAAACACCTCAATTGGACTTTTGTAACCTGAGTTATTGTCATTTGAACCCAGTGCTGTTAACCAGCCTGACAGTGAAATTTTGGTTCTGTAATCTGTAAATTCAACCTAGATAAACTATGAACCGGGCTGAATTGTCTTCATGAAAGTTGTAGCCCTTCATCTTAGCTTCGAAATGGTATAAAGTGTACACCAATCCGATAAGCGTAGCTTCGGTTGTGACCGATAAGCTAAGAGATGTCAAACCTATTATTTTGTTCTATGCCTTAAACATTATTTCCGGTCTTTTTCTAGCATTGTTTTGTGAGTGAATGACATTGAGCCTCTTGAACGGCTATTGTGATGAGATTATTTGTGTGTGATTTTGGGACTGAATTGAGGAAAATAATGAAGTCATAAATGGCTAGAAAATATGTAAATACAAAGGGCGTGCTGCCCAAATTTGCACCCGAGGATTAGGTAGATGTACTCGTGACTCGAGTAAGGGTTTGCGGATGAAACTAACTTGAATCATCTAAGGTATTCAAGTCTTCTTTAATAGAGGCTTATAAGTTGGAATTCGGCTGAAACTTGTACCATTGGAAAAATGAAATTTACGACTAATAGAAATATGTTTTCTTTGTTTCTTCGACTCAAATGGTATTTCAAAGTATAATGCTACAAAGTTTCATAGTTTGAATAGCGAGCAAGAGTTTTACGAATATTCTCCAAATGAATTTCAATTACTTGATTCTTGTTAAACGAAATGTTTAAGTTTCGAGCCTTAGTCAATTTTCAAAGTTCTTAAACAATGTTTTATCGCAGATTTGGACTCCAAACCAGGTGTACTACCTGGACGTGATTACTAAAAGCTCTATATTTTTTGTGAGTGCTTCCAAATACCTGATTGAACTTGACACTTATGTATAATACTTGACCAATGTGATTACATGATATATGAGTGGATTGATAGGGCAAGAGTGTACTTTATTGCACTTGCCCTAATGTGAATTATCCTTATTCATCGATTTCAATTGAATGGATATACATGCATATGAATTGTGTCTTGCCTGGAATTCCAGAAACCCTGTGGCTAGTTAGTCGAGTCGAGCCGGCAAGGGTTTGGTCGATTAGATAACAAACCCTAAGTAGTTAGTGATGTCCAGTGGAGTGTTATCTCCTAGACTAATCGATATACTCGAATATAACCACCAGTGTTTATTGTGGAGTTCGGGTCCGGTAAGGGGTTTGGTCGGTGGACGGAGATTGGAATTAAGTGGTGTTCTACTGGACTAGTTACCTTACTTGAAAGTTGACGGAGTGTCAACTACCATTTGATCAAGCTATGGTGGAGCCAATATATAGGAGCAACTGTATCCTTTTATGTGAAATATTGAATATTTATTGTTTGGCCGTATGGAGTATGATTGCTCACTTTCTTGACTTGTTATGCTCGCTATTTTATTATTATGATACATTCACTGTTCAATTTGCTATTTGGAACATCACTAAGCTTTAGCTCACTCCTTTAGTTTTGTTTTCCTTACAGGGGATACGAGTGAGGTGTGAGATGTGTACAGACTAGCGTAGTCTAGTTGTTTTGAATTTTGAACTGTACTCGCGCTAGCACCCGACGAGGGTTGGTTGTACAGACTAGCGTAGTCTAGTTGTATAGAAGCTTTGTATCTGAGTTTGTACATAAGAAGTTTGAATTGTCATAGTATTTATTTTTTTATGTATGTAAGTTAATTTCTCGAGATACGAGTGAGTGAGTCCTGACGAGAGTTGGGTAGGCGACTCGCTAAACCCTAGGGTACGCCCTAGGGGGAGGTGGGGTCGTCACATAAATATTCCCTTTACCCCATGTAATTTTTTTCATTTATCCCCGTAATCCCCCTATACAAGTTTACCAAAAAAAGTGAGAAGAGAAAGGGGAGAACATCTAGAGTGCAAAAGCATATTTTCATTCATTGGTAGAAAGTGCAAAGCCTTGTTTGGATTATCATTTTTTGAAAAAAAAATTACTTTTTCTATGAACATAATTTTCAATCATCTTTTTTACTTTAGTTACATCAAAACACTATAGTATATTTTTTTTAGAAAAACTCTAGAAAATAATAATTCAAATGAAGCAATTTGAATAGAAAAATTAATTTAAAAAGCCAGAGAAAATGGATAATGTTTTGAAACTATCAGTTATATAAATAGAAAAAAAATTGAATAGAAAACTTTTTTTTTGTCATGTATGTAAATTAATTACTTATTGTAGCCTACATGATCACATAAATGTATAAGTAATAAAGTAGTATTATCCCACATACACAAAAGAACAAATTAAGTACTTGTATGCATGGGTCAACATATCATGACCAAAGTCATGTACCTAATTAATAAATCACAAGATTCAATGACCAAATTCATGAATCTAACTTAAGTGATAAATGAACTTATCCATACATTCATGAAACCTCAAATAAATGAATGTATATACATTGATGATTGTGCATATACATCCTTGAAACAAGTGACTGATGGTAAGATTATCAGGTAGGAAGAATTAATGAGTTTTATTAATGATCATGATGGGATGAGTCACTTATGCTATAAATAGGCTCTTGGTCCTTCTCTCCACTGAAATAGGTTGTGAGAATTATCCCATCACTAGAGCAAACATAAGAGAGAGTAGGAGAGGGAAGATTAAGGATTGAAATCATATAACTCCAACTAGAGACATACTCAATAGCACAAAGTATGTCTTAATTCTTTCTATTCATGATTTACAGGTCATGGTTGAGGATCTTGATCTTAATTTTCTAGTATGTGGTTGCAGATTAAGGTTGAAATCATGACTTATAAATAATATTATGTCATCATTAGTATAGTTATGCATTTCAAGTATGAATGATATTTTTTGAGAATAATATTATGGTTCAAGTCATCATAGAAATGCATGACATGATTTAAGTATTTAAACCTTGATATATCATTATATTTTTATCTTTAATATGCATTATTGTATTTTCATACTTATTAAATATGGAACAAGTTTTAAGAAAATATTATAACACTCTCTTGGGTATCTCACATCATGCATCATGAGAAATTTTATATTTACCTCACATAATTTGTTGTGAGAAATATCCATATACATTTTTTGTACAATCAAAAGTGGCCTTATAAACTATGAACAAAATGGCCCAATTGTAATAAAGGTTATAAGGTTATTTTTATTTCATGATTATAGTATTAAAATTACCCAAAGGTATTTTACATTCTATATTCATGAAAGAGCTGTTATATAATCCAAAGGTGTATAACATCTCTTTTTTGGGACACTAAGTGAATTACTATTACTCACTGATAGAGTGAATTGCTAGCATGCCTTGAGTCTACCCAATGGTAGGACAAGATGATGCAATTGATTGCTCTTTAAAGTAAATTGCTAGCATATCTTTATTTTGTCCAAAGATAGAATAAGATGATGCAATTGACTACTTTACTAATGACATATCTCATGACATGATTTGTTTAATTTCAGCTATCACTCTAACTGCACTTTTGACAGTAACATCCAATATTCCGATATTGAATGAGTCTAACTATCCTAATTGGCATGAACAAGTGCTCATTTCTTTGGGATGTTTGGATTTAGATCTATGTCTCTGAATTGATGAACCTACACAATCTTGTGACGCCCCCACTTCTCCCTAAGGCGAACCAAAGGGTATCCGCGGGACGTCTGCCCAACTCTCACCAGGACTCGGTACAATCCACAATTCAAAACTCGAAATACTTCAAATAACTTCGATACATAATTAAAGTACTCCAAAATATTTCACACTTACAATTATTTAGCTTCCAAACTTAAATACAATCCAACAGAATATGTACTATAACCATCCGCTATAATACAACATAAAATTTTCAAAAGAAAGCTATCTAGTACTATTCACGAGCACTCTTGGTTTCGAACCCTGTTAAAGAGAACAAAAACGTGGGATAAGCTACACAGCCCAGTGAGGTTCCAAGACACTCTAGCAGTTCTAATAAATCAAGTAATTGAGCATACTACATGTACGGTTCGGGGTTGCACGTTGGCTCATGAACATGAGACAATTATCATTATACGAGTATTTTGAGCATATCACAGGTATGATACATTAACATGAAACAATTATCATGGTACGAGTAATTTGAACATGTCACAGGTGTGACACATTAACATGAGACAATTATCATGGTACGAGTAATTTGAGCATGTTACAGGTATGACACAAGATTTGCACGTTGGTACATTTGCATGAAATAGTTATCTCTATGCAAAATAAACACACATTGAAGGATACGATGTTCTAGTGAAACCATGTCGGTCATCTGCACCTTATAACTTCCGGATCCTCTCGGTTTGTCTGGCCATCACCTTATCCCTCCAGTGGTAATACTCGAATATACCGAAACAGTGGTCCAGGGTTCCAACCTACCCGACCGAGCCTAGTCCTGGCTCGAGTAGGTCAGTAATCAAGGGCAGGGCTCAAGTTCAGCTTAGAGCTTACAACATGCACAATTAATCAAGTAAATCGACGAACGGCAAAATTTTATCATTTGAGTAGGTCGAGTGAGATAAAGTACCCACTCGCCTTAAAATGGTGGACAATTTCATATGAACATATAATTTACGGTAATCAAATAGTCAAGTAATCACGTAAGCAGGTAATCAAGTAAATTGATAAACGGTAAGTAATTACGGTTAACGGTTAACAGTTCACGGTTAACGGTAAGTAGTCACGGTTAATTAATAGACATATTAAATAAATATTCTCTTCAAAGATTTCATGTCGAGTAATTCAAGTAGTCACGTAAATATACTCTTCAAGCATTTCATATCGAGTAGTTCAAGTAGTCACGTAAATATGTTCTTCAAGCATTTCATATCTAGGAATTCAAGTATACCTTACTTAGATATGCATGAGTCTGGTAAATACTTAACATGTAGCACTTAACACTTAATGACTAAGGGATAAGCATGTCATAGACTTATTCAAATTACGTACTCCTATATGGAACACTCACCTATTCAAAACAAGTGAGTAAGTACGCAAACAAGTGTTTAGGCGTCCACTTCGAGTTCCTCTTGAAGGTTTCCTTGAGCGCCTGAGCAAATAACCATTAAATATTATACACTATCACTTAGAATCCGTACTTATCAAAGAAGGTTGTACTAGTGTACAATCTAAGGAGAATTCATGAATTGAGCCTTAATTATTTATAATCGAGACTCGGAAGTGGGTTTTAAAAAACACAAGAGAAATCTAATTTTCGCCTTTGAAATCAAGTGTAAAACGGTCTAGAAATATCGGAGGAAAATGGAGAGTTCGAAACCCTCAATTTCCTTTAAGTTCGAAAATTTCAGATTCGGCAAGTAAATTTTGAAAAATCAGATCTCACTCTCTATGGGTCCAAAATTAAAAAACTTGGTACCGTTGGAAACTACTTTCAAAGTAATAAAAGTTTTCAGAAGAAACTTTTTCATGATTCAAAACAGAAGGTATTCAAAATTTGTCTCAAAGTTGCTGTTTTGGCTTGCGAGACAGTTTCAAGATTGGTTTTCGGCAAAATTTGAAAATTCGGAAAAATTCACACAATGTGAACCAGCCTCCGAAATTTGGAACTCAATTACAGTCATAAATAAAGTTTAAAACACAATGAGCAGAACAAGAATCGGAGTTTTGAGCACCAAGATATAGTAGGTTAAAGTTGCTGAAAAATCAAAACTTTTAGGCAATTTTCAGGTTCAAATCACAAACTTTGGGACTTTGGTTAAGCATTGAAACGGACTCGGAATGGCACCGAATTTGGCAGTGTTATACTAAAATATAAGTTCTATTCCTCTGTCAAATTTCATGGAAAAATACGTACGGAAAGTAGGTTAACAAAGTCACGAAAGTTTCTAAATTTTCAAGGCAAAGCTGCCTTGTGCTACCATTTCCCTTTTCTACATCATTTGGCTAATGAAATATTTTCAAACATGGTTCATTTGTGTAGACAATGTCTAAGTAACATTCAAGATACATTTTCTTAGTTGATTAACACCAATAATTTCAAAACAATAAGTCCCAACCAAGGTTTAGGCCTTTACTAGCCAAAAAGAGGGTTTTTACTCACTGCATCAGTTTCGAAATATGGCCGCAACTCACTCAATTAAACTTGGAATTAAGCATGGTTGGAGGCATTGAAAACTAGATTCATAAAGCTATAATTTCTCTGAAGAAATCATTTTCAAAATCTGTCCACAACTAGCTCATATTTGTGCATTAATTTGCTGCTCAAAACAGAGCTTCCAGTGAACTAGCGAAACAGGGCAGCCAAGTTCAAACGGTTGGTACGGTTCACTTAGGTGGAATCAAGACATAAATTTTTATACCGTTGGAAAGCTGGGAATGTCTAGTTTCCAATGCCATAAATGGCACTCGATTTTGACATCGGAGTAAAAAGTTATGGCCGAAACAAAAACACTACCTTGGTAATCCGGCAACAATTTCCAGTTTTGAAGCCTTTTCGAAAATTCAACTTTTGGCCAACCAAATCAAGTAATTTTTGGTGGAAACTTTCTAAACAACCTATACAACATATATACATCATAAACAAGTCAATTGAACCACTGAAAAGTGCTCAAAAGCACATGAAAATGATAGGGGCAGTTTCGGAATATTTTTGCTCATCACCTCCTTTGAGTTTCTTTTCACCAATACAACTTATTTCCACTAATTTAAGCACTAAACCGACGTTAATAACATCAAAACTCATGAAATCAGTCCTCAAGTCATTGTGGGAGTTCATAGAGCCCACACACCAAAATCCAACAATCTAAAGCTACCCACATGAAATTATGAACTTATAAGTGCTAGATAACTTCCATAAACAAAGGTTTAAGAGGTTGATCGTTGTTTACCTCCTTGGATGATTTGAGCAGAAAATTTTGGTCACTCTAAGCCCAAGAAAAACCGTGAAATGAAGCTCTCCTCCAAGCTCAAGTGAATCTCCAAGTTGTTTGCTAGTTGTAGTTAAATTTTGGAGTGATTTGGGTGAGAAATGAGAGAGTTGTTGAAGAAGAATTTTGGTTGTCTTCTTCCTTGGAACGATGCACCGCTGGTAGAGAAGAAAGGAAAGGTTGTTGTAGCTGCAAAAGCTTCTTGAGGACGCTTAAGATTGTGTGGCTAAGAATACTCTAAAAGTCAACCAAGACTAGTGCGCGTACGCTCGCGTTTCGCGCTCATTTCCCCTCAGGTTTGTTTCACTTGTGCACTAAATCTCTAATGCACTTCCTTAAACCTTATAATTATTCACTCTTAATAGTTTAGAAATAAAGGTCTTAAGTCCCTCAATTAAACCGGGCGTGTGAAAATGCGTATTTCCAATTTGTGCGCGATAAAGTGAAATTTTCAAGAAATTCTTATAACGATTGTACTACTAACTAATACTTGAGTACTTAAATATAAAAATATCTATTTTAAAACTAATGTATAAGTCTCCAATTTTTCAAGTTTATTTTATGTTCAAATCGATCACTGTCTCCAAACGCGCATTCACTATTCTCACTAAACGAGCTTCCAAAATTAATTTTCATAACAAGTCATTTTAAAAAAATACATGTAAGTTATAATTTCATGTAATTGGGTCTAAAAAGATTGAAATAAAATATTCGGAGAAAACATGTGAGTAAATAATTAATTAAGCTAGTAAAATAAAATAAAACAAGAAAATTTCGGGTCCTTACAACCTCCCCTCCTTAAAAGAATTTCATTCTCGAAATTCACACTTACGATAATATCGTACCCCTTATTTGCTAGGTCCACTAGATCTACCAAAATTCACCGCTTCTATAATTTGCACTAACAATTAAGCACTGATTTCTTCATAGGACTCCTACCCTCCAAACTATAGGACAGCAATCACACTTTACTTGTACCACTCACGAAGTTAGGATTTTCACAAGAATAGTCAACTCCAGGGTCAATTAAAGGTCTAGTTAAATGATTCCATCTGGTGGTTCGAAACTCGAATAGGAAGATATATTTTCAATAGAAAACTAATTTTACCAAAATCTTCGACTTAATTTGTCCAAAAATCATTTACTGGCATTCGATCTCCAAAATTAACAATTTTAGAAATAACCGGATTTCTTTGGTCCTAAATGACCACTCAAATTTTTGTTCAAATCAAGTCAATCATAATATGCGAGACAAAAACGAGGATTTTTTTTTAAATACAACAGATAAGTAATGAGTTCTAGTCACTTCACAGATAACCAACGAAATACTTCGAAAGTTCAAACATTCGTAAAAGGTTGAAACATGTCCACAGGACCAACCATAAGATACGATAGAATAATTATTAAAATTGCACAGGGGAGAACCTCTATAGGTACCCAACTAGATCAATCTTTTATATCACTGGTAGGTCTAATCTTCTCGTTTATTTTCGATTCATATCCATCACTAAGATCTCATTGGATTACATAAGACTAGCCATCATTCTTTCTCAAGAGTGCGGGTTGCCTAAACCCATACCACAACCCATTCATTGTCCTTGCCGAGCCATACTTAATATAAGTCTATAATCGTAAGAAAAGGAATAATTAGATATAGAAGAACTTAAAGCATATACAAGTTACAAATACATTTAGAATTAGAAGCATGATTCTTTATATATATCAAAAGTCATAATACGAATCAAGAGGTCACAAACAAGCCAAGTAAAGTACATACCAAGTCAAAGTCAATAAACAAAAATAAACAAGTGATTATCAAAAGTGCATCCATCTCTAAGGTACAAACTCTTAAGTTCTACTCCCATCGTCCCACTACGAAAGATCACAAGTAGTGTTTCACTAGATTAATTGGAACTAAATGATCCCCATTCCCTAACATGTTCAACTTTAACCCCAATACAAGGATCTTCTAGGCCACGATCTTCTTCACCTCTCACTCTTAATTATTGTGCCATCTTAGCCAAATGATTATCGTTTCTTGTAACTATTCACGTGAAATATTGATTCATTCTTATTCCCCGCAAATGGAGATCTCAAATCCTTAGCATTGTCCTCAACGCTTGAGTACTCGGGTACAAGAATCCGAAACAAGGTAATTCACAACTCGAGCCGACCCGTCCCAAGAGTAAATCATCACATTCGAGATTCCTACCCAACATACATACCAAATTTCCTCCAAGTATCAAGATAAAGGTTTTACAATCTATCACATTCATGATTCACAGCTTGCATTTCTAGAAGAACAGTTAAGACTTTACTCAATCACATAGCAAGTACCATAACACCACTTGGCCCAACATCACCCCACGCAGAGATCACGTGAAGTGGCTCTGATTTTCATCCCTACAAATAGTCACTTAACTTTCAAAACAGTCCCACAGTCTGGCATCCTAAACTTTTAAGCCTACGATACACTACAAAGATCTGAAACCTAAACTCTGATACCAACTGTGACGCCCCCACTTCTCCCTAAGGCGAACCAAAGGGTATCCACGGGACGCCTGCCCAACTCTTTCCAGGACTCGGTACAATCCACAATTCAAAACTCGGAATACTTCAAATAACTTCAATACATAATTAAAGTACTCCAAAATATTTCACACTTACAATTATTTAGCTTCCAAGCTTAAGTACAACCCAACGGAATATGTACTATAACCATCCGCTATAATAAAACTTAAAATTTTCAAAAGAAAGCTATCTAGTACTATTCACGAGCACTCTTGGTCTCGAACCATGTTAAAGAGAACAAAAACGTGGGATGAACTACACAGCCCAGTGAGGTTCCAAGACACTCTAGCAGCTCTAATAAATCAAGTAATTGAGCATACCACATGTATGGTTCGGGGTTACACATTGGCTCATGAAAATGAGATAATTATTATTATACGAGTACTTTGAGCATATCACAGGTATGACACATTAACATGAGACAATTATCATGGTACGAGTAATTTAAACATGTCACAAGTATGACACATTAACATGAGACAATTATCATGGTATGAGTAATTTAAGCATGTTACAAGTATGACACAAGATTTGCACGTTGGTACATTTGCATGAAATAGTTATCTCTATGCAAAATAAACACACATTGAAGGATACGGTGTTCCTGTGGAACCATGTCGGTCATCTGCACCTTATAACTTCGGATCCCCTCGGCTTGTCTGGCCATCAGCTTATCCCTCCAGTGGTAATACTCGAGTATACCGAAACGGTGGCCCAGGGTTCCAACCTACCTGACCGAACCCAGTCCTGACTCGAGTAGGTCAGTAACCAAGGGCAGGGCTCAAGTTCAGCTTAGAGCTTACAACATGCACAAGTAATCAAGTAAATCGACGGATGGTAAAATTTTATCATTTGAGCCGGTCGAGTGAGATAAAGTACACATTCGCCTTAAAATGGTGGACAATTTCATATTAACATATAATTTACGGTAATCAAGTAACCAAGTAGTCAAGTACTCACGTAAGCAGGTAATCAAGTAAATTGATAAACGGTAAGTAATTACGGTTAACAGTTAACGGTTCACAGTTAACGGTAAGTAGTCACGGTTAATTGATAGACATATTAAATAAATATGCCCTTCAAGAATTTCATTTCGAGTAATTCAAGTAGTCACGTAAATAACAAGTCCCAATTTGAAATAAGCCATTGGCTAGCCCAAAATTAGGGTTTTCTTTCTCTGGTGCAGGTCTGAAATTTGGCCATAACTCACTCAATTCAACTTGGAATTAAACATGGTTAGTGGCCTTAGAAACTACATTCATAGGGATACAATTCATAAGAAGGAATGGTTTTAAAATTCTGTTCACAACTAGCTCAAATTTAAGCAACAAGTCCCAGCACCTCATTGACTCTCTAGCAGAGTAACAAAACAGGACGGTAACTTTGAAGAGCTCGTACGGTTTATTCAAGTCGAATCAGGGGATACATTTTATACCGTTAGAAAATTGGAAGCGTCTAGTTTCTAATTCCGTAAATGGCACTTGATTTCAACGTTGGAGCAAAGAGTTATGATTGTTCAAAGTTCGCTGCCAGAGCACCTCTGTACACGTTTTCCAGTTTTGAAACCATTTCGAAAATTCAACTTTTAGCCAACCAAATCAAATGATTTTTGTTGAAAACTTTCCACACAACCCATACAACATATCTACATCAAAATCAATGCAATTTGACGGCAAAAAATCGCACCAAGGGGTACGGCAAGAACAGGGCAGAATCGGCCCTTCTAGTTTTCAACTTTCCTTTGATCTTCTTTTCACTTTTTCCACTTATTTCTACTAGATTAACACTTAATCAACACAAATAACATCCAAACTCATCAAATCAGATCATCAAGTCCATTGTGGGATTTCATAGAACCCACTCACATGATTTTCAACAATCCAAAGCTACCCACGTGAAGCTACAAGTTTCTAAGTGTAATCTAACTTACAAAAGCTAAGATTCAATGGTTGGATGATTAGCTACCTCCTTAGATAATGAACTCAGAAATTTTTGGTCCTTTGAGCTCCAAGAAAGCCATGAGAATGAAGCTTTTCTCCTAGCCCAAGATGATCTCCAAGTTATTTGCAAGGTGTGGAGGAATTTGAAGTGAAATGAGCAAGAAATGGAGCAAGATGATGAAGAAATTTGGTCTTCTTCTTCCTTGAGCTTGTTCGGCTGCTTTGAAAGAGAAAAATAGAGAGTGTAGCTGATCAAAAGCTTCTAGAGTAAGCTTGGTAGTTGGGCTCTAATGTGCACATAAGTCAACTCTCCAATAGTGCGCGTACGCGTGCGTTTCGTGCCCGATTTCTCTCGGGTTTGTTTCACTTGTGCACTAAACCTCTAATGCATTTCCATTAACATTATTATTATTCAATCTTAATAGTCTAAAAATAAATGTCCAAAGTCCCTCAATTAATCACGCGCGTGAAAACGTGTACTTCCGATTTGTGCGCGATTGAATGAAATTTTTAAGAAATGCTTACAACGATAGTATTACTAACTAATACTTGAGTATTTAAACATAAAAATAACTATTTTAGAAGTAAAAACATGAGTCCTCTCATGAGTCTAGTATTAATTCCTCAAATTTCCAATTATTTTGTATCACCGCGTCTTTCGGAAACCACCACGCGCGAGCAGTATTAGCTTAAATTTAACTTACTCACATCTAATCTCTCAATTAACTTTTCTTGGTCTACTATTGATCGTTCTTAATTCTCCAAAATCAATACACTTTCAATTCAAATATAGTCTCAAAAAACGTGTACTCGTTGTTCCTAACTAAATGAGTTTTCGAAAAGATAAATTTTTCAACAAAACGCTTTAAAAACATAAAGAGGCGTTGTTCCATATAAATGGATTTAAAATGGTCGAAATAAATAATTCGGAGAAAATGAGTGAATAAATTTTTAAATAAGCCAATAATATTCGATAAAAATAAGAAAATTTTCGGGTCCTCACATCCTCCCCTCCTTAAAAGAATTTCGTTCTCGAAATTCATATCTAGGATAATATCATCCCCTTAATAGTTATGCTCTTCAAATCAATCACTAACTTACACTCTCCGATCCATATTTCTCAATTTCTATTCATCCAATTAGCAATCGAACTTTGATTCCCCAGTAGGCGTCCTAATTCCAAATCACGAGTTGGCTACTTTCTCTCGTGATATTTTAACTTTCTAGAGGTATATAAAATCACCTCATCGTGGATTATTAATATACATTTTAAACCATCTTTTGAAGCATCTGTATAAATCACAAAACTACTTCCTCCGCTCGGTAAGGCTAACACAGGTACATCGGTTAAACACTTTTCACTTTTAAAATTCTTTCTCATATTTAGAATCCCAAATAACTTGCCAAGTCTTGCACTCTTAGAAAAATCCTTGGTAAACCAAAGGTAATATTTGGCTAACTCTAAAAACTCCAAATTTTTCCTCTTAACAGCTTCCACTTTAGCTGAATTAATAACAATTCCTTCCTTAGATATTGTATAACCTAGAAAGGCTATTTCTTTCAATCGAATTCACATTTATTGAACTTAACGAAAGTTGGTGCTCTCTCGAGGTTTGTAAAACTATCATCAG
Organism: Coffea arabica; assembly: GCF_036785885.1. Lineage (NCBI taxonomy): Eukaryota > Viridiplantae > Streptophyta > Magnoliopsida > Gentianales > Rubiaceae > Coffea > Coffea arabica. The sequence continues at coordinate 7,617,655 of NC_092318.1, read as the reverse complement.
ATATTTTTTTTTCATGATCTCCTCAAACCTTAGAGTATACTAATATATCATCAATAAATGCCACCACAGATTAATCCAAATACGATTTAAAACCCCGATGCATTAAGGTCATAAATGCTGCTAGTGCATTAGTCAATCCAAAGGGCGTAACTAAAAATTCAAAGTGTCCCCATCTTGAATTGGGAGTGGTCTTAAACACATCAGTTTCTAGGATCCTCAGCCAGTAATAGTTCTACTTTAAATTCAACTGGAATAGTACCACTACCCATTGCCATTGGTCAAAATTCCCGTTTAGGTGAGGCAACGGAATATTTGTTCTTAATGGTCACATCGTTCAAGTCTCGATAGTCTATATATATAGCCTTAAACTACCATCCCAATTATTATATCATGTCCCTTAATCGTTAGTCTTACTAAATCTATTAAATATTTCCTTTCACCTACTCAAATCTCCCAATTTTAATATCTCAAATTGGCGATCAACCATTGGATCTCAACTCCAACCTTAAGCTCTCGATTTTTTGTTCCGATCCCTGGTCACCTCTAAGATCTTGGGTTGTCCATATTCAAGTACAATCTCAACCACGTCCAATACCGTTTGTGTCTTATTATAAATCTAAAAGTATGGGGCAAAGTTTAAATATACATGTAAGTCACAAAATCAATTAGAAGCGAAGTAAATTTTCATATGTCATAAGGATCGTAATAGTTACATCCAGTTGGAAGAGGTTTATCAAATCATTTCAAAAGGAAAAGGGGAAAGAACAAGATTATAGCAAAACGTGTCAAGTTGCCAAGATACAAAATAACAAAAGACTTTCCCTTATGCAAAAGATTGAGTCTCCAGAAGTGCCAGTTTAGTCTAGGATAAAACTATAACCTCTATCCCTCGAGTGGAGTTAACTACTCCCACTCGTAAAACTTCCAGCGTTTAGACCCCCTCCTGGCACTCGATTTCTTTGTGGTAGATCTAGTTGGCCGTTGAATATTTCCTCTTGTTAGGAGCTCTAGTGCAATTCGAAAACTTATGCTCGATACTACCGCACCTGAAACACTTTCCTTGCTTTTTCCCGCACTTGGTCTCAGTGTGATTATTCTTACCACAGTATTCACAAGTTACATGAGAAGTCACAATTTGACCAGTTTGAGGATTTCCTTTGTATTTGTTCTCCAATTCTACGTTCTTGCGTAGCAACTCAGTTTTCTCTGCATATTCTTATTTTCATCGTCCTTCCTAGTAGTCAGTCAATTTCCTTTAAAATTCTACCTCATTTCGAAAAATGTCCATTTCCTTACGCATCTCTTCCGAAATTGTCATCTTACTAGTTGGTTTAAGTCAAATGCTAGCCTGCCAGGCAAATTGAAGGATCAAAATGAGTAGCTATTCATAATGGCAGCTCGAGCCATATTACTCTTTCATTTTTTTGCTTATAGGTTACCCCAAAATATAAATCTTAACTATTCTCTGCTTATTACGGGCGAACTCTTAAGTCTCCACGAGATTACTATCATTACTTACAAATACAACAAGATACGGGGACCTTACTCCTTAATATTTTGGAAGGTTCTCTGGCACCAAAGGCTGCCATAACCCCAGCCTATCCCCTATAGCAATCCATACTCCACTCATTTCATAGAAATTGTCAAAGCCAAAGGTTTCAAGTTTTGGATAGAAAACTAGAGAAATTCCCTAAGAATCACTCGAGTTAAAACGCTCCATTCTTAAAGTTCAAACTCATGGAAATCAAAGGCATAAGACTAGGGAGGGAAGTCTATTTCTCAATTATAAAAATGAGGCACAATAACCAAGAAAGTTGAACAACTAAGAAAATGCATCAAGAGAGGTTTATTCCTTCGGGAATCGAGTTTCAAAAATGAAGGTATTAAAATCACAAGAGAACTTGTATCATCCATAAAATCAAGTTTGAAATGAACCATAAATCTCAAAAGGAAGTGATAAGTTCATAAAAGTTCATTTCCTAAGAAATTAGAAATTTTCAGCTTTACGCGACAAAACTTGGAAAATCAGATCTTGAGTTTGGTAAGTCCAAAAATGGAAAATTTTATACTATTGGAAACTAGATTCAAAGTACTTTGCAGAAGACACTTTTCAAAGATTCCATCCATAAAGCATTCGAATTTCAGCTCAAAGTTACAGTTTCATGAAGACATGACAGAACCAGTCTTGTTTTTCAGCAATGTTTGGAAGTTCGGCAAAATTCACAGGAAGTGAATCAGTCTCTGAAATTTATAACACAACAAGAGTTCCAAATCAAGTTTCAAACACAACAAGTGGAACTAAATTCGGAGTTTTGAGCATCAAGATATAATAGTTTGAAGTTGGCTGATTTTCGCAACCTGCTCAGAAGTTTTCCAGTCACCAGGCCTCAACACGGTGTTGAAATCAGACCATATCTAACTCTATACAAGTCCAAATTGAAAATGGTTTATGGCGTTAGAAACTAGGTTCAAAATACTACAATTCAGGTAAGTATTTAAGAACTTTTTCATGTAATAACGTGTCTTTTATATTCGTTAGTATCGGATTCAATCCACTAACGTGTTTTTTATATCTGTTGGCATCGGGTCCAACCCACTAACATAGCTTCTATCACCATTAGCATCGAGTGCATCTCACTAACGTGTTTTTCTATCACCATTAGTATCGAGTTTATCTCACTAACGTGTATTGTATTTTTTTATCACCGTTAGCATCAAGTTTATCTCACTAACGTTTTTTTCTTTCACTGTTAGCATCAAGTATATTTCACTGACGTGCGTTGTATTTTTCTATCACTGTTAGCATCGAGTTTATCTCACTAACATGTTTTTTCAGTAAGTATTCAAGAAATTTTTCATGCAATAACGTGTCTTTTATATCCTTTAACATCGGATCCAACCCACTAACGTGTCTTTTATATCCGTTAGCATCGGGTCCAACCCACTAACATAACTTCTATCACTGTTAGTGTCTTTTATATCCGTTAGCATCGGATCAAACCCACTAACATAGCTTCTATCACTGTTAGCATCGAGTATATCTCATTAAAGTGTTTTTTCTATCACCATTAGCATCGAGTTTATCTCACTAACGTGTTTTTTCTTTCACCGTTAGCATCGAGTATATTTCACTAACGCGTGTTGTGTTTTTCTATCACCGTTAGCATCGAGTTTATCTCACTAACGTGTTTTTTTTCATTGTTAGCATCGAGTATATCTCACTAACGTGTTTTTTTTCTTTCACCGTTAGCATCAAGTTTATCTCACTAACGCGTTTTTTTAATCATCATTAGCATCGAATTTATCTCACTAATGTATTTTTTTTATCATTGTTAGCATCGGATTCATCCCACTAACGTGTCTTCCTACTTCCGTTGGATTTGAGTTTTATCCCACCAATCTCAGCAGGTTTGGGTTGTATCTTACTGACCGTTTTGTACCTCAGTTGGGCTTGATTTTTTTTCCACCAACCTCAACCCGCTTGGGTTGCATCCCACTGACCCTTTCTACCTCGGTTGGGCTTGAGTTTTATCCCACCAACCTCGGCACGCTTGGGTTGTATTCCACTGACCTTTATATGTTTGCTTATTTCAATTCACAGTAGAATAAATACAGGTAAGTATTTGGTATCTACGTCTTTGTCTCGAGTTTTTTTGAAACTCATATAAAGAGGGGTAAGGTGTAGACACCAAAATTTTATTTATTTAATTCAATTTTAGCTTTATTTTTTTATTATTCTTGTTTTATTTTTGTTTATTTATTTGATTAAATGATAGTTAGTATTTATTTTTGCTTATTTTTATAATTTAGGTTCATAATTTTAAAGATATTTTTGCATTAAAATTCTGAAAAGAAAAATTTTCACAAAAATATATTTTAATCATCTTAGATTCGATTTCTTTAAAATAAATGAAAATTTGCAATGCAATTTCAATTAGGAATTAGCTTTTTTTTGTTTACCTAAATTGATTTTTGAAAAAAATATAATAAATAAATAAAGATAAAAAAAAGGATAGGTGGAGGCTATGCACCATGGCTAGGTGGGATGCATGCAAATAGGACAAGTGTCCTCATTTTGTTGGCACCACATGCAAGGAGGGGGTAAGTGGTAAGATACTTGCAAGCCTAGGAATATTTGGAAACAAAAAGAAAAAAAAACAAGGAAAAGGGAGAAGGAGATGGGCGGCTGAGGAGGGAAGAGAGAAAAAAGAGAAAGAGCAAGAAGCCAAAAAAAAAAGAAAGAATGCCATGGGCTGAGGAAAAAGGAGAAGACCTACGGGGCTGAGGAGGGAAGAGAGAATAAAAAGAAAAAGTGTGGGAGTTGGGGAGTGACGGGCTGAGGGAACAGAAAAAACTGGTGGAAAAAGCAAGAAAAAGAACAAGGGTTTCGAGGAAGAGAAGAGAAACGGAAAAAGACAGAAGCAAAGGAAAGGAGGAAAAGGGTGGACGAAGAGAACATAGAGAGAGATAGAGAAAACAAGAGAGGAAAAATCTGTGAAAAAGAAAGAAACAAGGAACAAGAAAAGAAAACTGCAGACGGATGGAGAGTTTGAACAAGTAGCAAAAAGAACAGAGGAAGAGCTGGAGTAGTTGCCGCTTGCCGAAATCACCCACTGCCATCGCCATCAGAATTTCAAAAAAGCATTGTAAATAAGAAAATTTTCATTAGGTCACCAATTCAAGAGAGGTACATTCTACTCCTTTATTTTGATTTTACTTGATCCTATATGCTACTATGTGATTTTATGTGTGGAATTGCATGCTTGTTTGAATGTTTTTTATTTATTTGTTCAATTTATTTATTTTAATTTTGTATATTTATTTTAATTTAATTTTTTGTTATTTGAGGGGCATTTAAATGCCAAATTGTAATAGTTAGGTTATAATTTTATTTTATTTCATTCTTTACCCATTTAGATTGTACTTAGGGCCTCCTAATGTAATAGTTAGGTTTTTATTTGCTTTTTGTGTTTTGCATACCTATGTGTTATGTGTTACTCGCTTTATTAGGGTCTTACATCTAGATATCATGCTTATGTACTATATGTTTTATGTGATATTATGTGTTTGCTTGCTTTTATTATATTTATACAAATAGTTTAGTTATTGCATGACGTCACCACACTAGTCCAACGCTAGTTGTGGCCTCCTTTTCCATTTCTTACTAGTCCAACGCTAGTGAGAACTTATAGACATGGGCTAATCCAACGCTAGACCCTTAGACACCATCCAAGCGCTAGATCATGTTTGTGTGACAATCACTACATTTGCATACATATTTTCTATCTTTTAGGGTTTTTATCATATTGCATGACATTTTCCTTATATGTACATCCCCTATCCCATATTTCCCTTACTTATCCCTACGTGTGAAATATGACATTGGACTTGCATTTCATTTAAGAAAATTATCACTTTTGCAAATTTCGTGACCTCTTCAAAGAGTCACTTTTGGACATCGCAATTAATGTGATTTGCACCAATTAAGCTTTTTGAAGAGATATTTCGACCCCCCGATGTCCTTCTAAATTTAGGTTTTGCATCCATAATAGTGACATCCAAATGTGATAAATTTTTAGATTAAAATAAGAAAATCTTTGACTAAATCACGCAACTAGTCTTGGTTTGATTGAAATGGTGCCTTGGATTTTATCCTTGCCTTCCCTTTTTTCAACCGTGACTCCCGACCCCTTTTTCTCTGATTTTTGAAATCTTGGAGTCATTTAAAAAGGATTTTCTCTACTTTTCATTTAAAAAATTCATTTTAGGTGACTTGGTATACCTTAACTCAATACCAAGTGGCGACTCCTATTTTTCATTAAAAACCCTTTTTAAACTATTATTTTGGATCAAAATTGTCGCAATTTTTAAAGTCCCATTTAGGCCCATTTTCTTTCTTTATTTTCTAAAAATTAAAAACTTGTTTTCAAATCAAAAATTTATTTTTATAAACCTGTAATTATTTATTATTTATTTTTCATTCAAAAATGGGGCGCGACAGCTGGCGACTCCACTGGGGACTTAGAGAGTCCGAACAATTCGATTTAGTGAAACCTTTTCTTCTTTTAGCCTTTTTATGTATCACATTTGGAGGTTTTAGGTTGCATTTTTCTTTTTCCTTTTTCCTCTTTTTTAGGGTTTCTGCATTTTCACACGTGCAATCGTCTCTCAATATCTGTGTATGCGATCGTTTGTTTGTTTACTTGCATTTATTTGTATTTGTGTATCGCGCTTGCATCTTGTGGGGGGGGTAACTACTCTAGAACCTTCAACCGCATTTGATGGTATTATAATCCTTCCCTTCAAAAGAAAAGCACTTCATACGTGTATGCACTACTTTTGACCCTATTTTATCTTTTTCGTGGGTGTTTCCCACACTTCTTTGTAGGACTAGGATCGATTTCCTTAGGTAGGCGGATGGTGTGTTCTGCGCCCATAGCGACGCCTAAGGAATCACTCGAGCCACCAACCGAAGGCCCGATGACCCTTCGCCTTTTGGTCTGAAGGTTTGGGAGGCTGAAACTTTATCGAGTCTAGATGCATTAGCAAGCCAAACCTCATGCATCCATATTAGAAATACCCTAAGATAGAGCCAACCTTATCTAACTAGGAACACTAAGCACGAAGGGGGGATTTCACCCCTCTTTTTCCTTATTTTTCTTTTTGCTTTTTTAATTACCACAACGTGTTATGTGTTGAACTAACATTTCCTTGTTTTCTTGTCTTTTGCATTCACAAACGCTAAAAAAATAAGAGATCTGACATGATCTTCTTTTAGAATCTACCCTCTTAGATAGGCTATTGCATCTTTAAGATTCCGATGTATTGCATTTGTGCCTAATAATTGCATATCATTTTAGCCCACCCTGGCATACAAAGGGTTCCTTTAGGTCATATTTTCATTTTAAATTGCATATTTTATTGATTTAATAAACTGACATCATGCATCAACTTTAGAAAGGAATGCCGCAGATGAAATCCCGCGCTAGGAATAATGTAGACACCAAATTTTTGGTGTAATTTCATTTACTATTTATTTTTAGTTTTTTTAGTTTTTTATTTTGTCGTGTTAGTTTTATTCGATTTTTAGTTTTTAGTTTATAATTTTATTATTTTTGAGTTTTTAGCATAGAATTTCTCAAAATGAAAAGAAAAGCATTCAAAAAAAAATATATGTTTTAATTCAATGTTTTCTTGGAAAAAATGAAAAAATGATAAAAATGAAAAATGAAACAAAAAAAAAAGATGGAAAAATGGCCATTTTTGTTGTTTTTAGTTTTTAAATTATTTTCATTATTATTATTATTACCTGGTTTTTGTCAATTTGTTATTATTATTATTATTTATATTTTATCATTTCTGTATTTATTAAGGGTTAAGTTAAAAAAAAAAAAAAAAAAAAAGGGTGCTAGTCACGGCAAGCTGCAATTTTTGCAGCTTGCAAAGGAGGACTTGTGCGGCTCCTTAAGCTGCAAATATGTGGGAATGTTTAAGGGTTTAGGAGGATGTTTTCTGGTATAAAAAGAAGGAGATCAAGCAGCCGCAAGGGGAGAGGTTTTTCATCAGGCTGAACGGCAAAAGGAAAAAAACAAGAGGGGTTTTGAGGAGAGAGGGCATCGAGCAAAAGAAGAAAAAGAGAAAAAACAAAGGAGGAGTTTTTCGGTGAGCAAGGGGGAGAGAGCATCGAGAGGCAAACAAAAAAACTGAGCGAGGGAGAGGGTAGTTGACGGCCGGGGAAGAGAGAGTAAAAAACAGCTAGGGTAGCCGGAAAAAGAGTGAACCAGAAAACTAAAAGAGTGAGGGATCAGCGGGGAGGTTTAGAAGGCAACGAAAGAAAGAAAAGTAGAGAGCTTTGTCGGTTGAAGGCTTTCTAGGAGAGCATGAAACCAAAGGAGGGTTGAGGGTTGATAACACAAAGGGACGGCCGAAAAGAAAAACCAGCAGGAGAAGGCAGAGAGTGACCAAGAAAGAACAAGGGGATGAAAGATTAACGGCAAAAGAAAAGCATAAGAGCCGGGAGCGAGGGAGATTCTGGGAGAAGAAAACAGAAACCAGGGAGGATAGCAGACGGCGAGGAGACAGAGAGAGAGCTGGGGTTGGACGACTGAGGAAAAGAAAGACTGAGGGAGAGATCGGGTGAAAGGAAGGCCGAGAGCAAAAGAGAGGGTACGGGCTTTGGAGAAACTAAGCAAGAAACTGAGCTGATTCCACCACCATCACCCGTGGCTGTTCTCCGCGCGAAGGCACTGCCCGACGAGACCCGCAAGCTTACTGTAAGTTTTCTTCTAGCATTTTTCCTGTAGATAAGTTCTGTCCAATAAATCACGACGCCGTCTTGCGTTGGCTCATGGTATACTGCCCAAAGATACTACCTTTCTACATTAGATTCTCCCGGTCATGTGTTTAGGCAGAAAATGATCATTGTTTGATTGATTTGTGGTTTAGTTTGGTTGTTTGGAACAAGTCTGGTGAAGCCCTGCGTATGCGAGAGGAGCTAGGACTAGTTTTGATTGTTTGCTTGAGGCCATTTTACTTGCATTTCCATTGCCATAGCTGTGTTTTCTTAACCCTCTTGATGGAAGACCTGCCCATAAGTCATTGGTTTCCTTTCATGTGCACTTTCCGACTCACACTTGTGTCTCTTTTCTGGAATTTGGTTTGAAGCTTGGCAGATGGTCAGGTTTTTTGCTGCATTAAGATATTTGTGTGTAGATGTCGGATTGCTATAACCTTGTTGCCATGAGAATGAGTGATGTTACAGGGGTCGTCTTTCATACGAAGCTGTGGTTCTTTTCGTTTTCATGATATGCCGATTGCCATTAAGACAGAAATTCTGTTTCGCCCCTTTGCTGTTTTCGTTCCTAGTGTTTTTTTTTTTGTTTCCCACGTTCCTCTTGTTGTGGACAAATCCTCTTTCAAACAAAGCTGTGGTTCATGCACAATTTGACTATCACAAATTCAGAATTTAGTTGAGAGTTGTGGGAAAGTTTTCTGGTTTGTTGCAGCAATAAATATAGGCCGCTAATGAGCTTTAAGGTTGCCGAAAACTCTTGCTGCACTTTGTTTCATTCTTTTTGCTGTTATTTCTTTTGTTCTAGGCAGTCACCCATCCAGTTTTTCTGCCTTAATCCTGCAATAAAATGTAATATTTGGCTTGGTTGATTGTCTTATGATCATTTGATTCAAAAGTTGTTTGATTGGTAATGTTCGGGTTGGTAATGAAGCAAGCCAGGCCTGCCGAACCTTTTTGCAGAATTTTCCAGCTTTGGCATGTTGTTTTCTTCTATGTTTTGGTTCGTTTGAATGCTGCAATTATGTGTTATGATGTTTAGATTAACTTTGAATGTTTGGTTAAAAGATTTTTGATCAAAATTAGTGTTAAGGTTGATATCTGCTTGTGAGAATGCAAGTTGAGGTGTTTTCTTGGCTGCAGAAATGTTTCTTTTTGGTTGCAGAATGTTTGCCCACGTAGCTTGCATGAATTTCCATGAAATAAAATTCTGAATTGCACTTTGACCCCCCAAGTTCCCTTTAGTTTCACTATGACCCAACCAATTGAATAATTTCCTCAATTTGGTCCTCGACAATTTTAATTCTACAACTTCATTGTTTGTTTGTTTTAAGTAATTACCATGCTTCGCTTCAATTGCACTTAATTCATGACTTTAGGGGCTTTATGATCAAGTGAGCTTTGTTTTGCCCATTTCTTTTGATTTTTCTTAAATAAAGTGGTACCTTGACCTTTTTATTATTTTGAAGCCATTTTTACTTCGTTTGATTACAGTCGCGAGGGAGGTATAACTTCTTTTATCTTTTTTGTCTCTCCTATGTGGCCCAACGTGTTATGTGAATATGCATGTCTACTTCGCTTTCCTTGCCTTGACTAAATTTCTTTCATTTAGTTCATTTACTTTTCGCTTTTGTTTAAGTTATTTGTTATGGGGTATGTGTACACCTCTTGGCTTGTAATAGATAGGGCCTGGCGAGCAATTTTATTTATGTTTTATGGGGTATGTGTACACCTCTTGGCTTGTAATAGATAGGGCTCGGAGAGCATCTGGTCCATTTCCCCTTCCCCTTGGTTGCTTGCTTTTGTTGCTACATGTTTAATTGCTTTATTAGGCTCTTGCATCTAGTCGAGCATGCTAAATGTTATGTGCTATGTGTTTACGAGTATTTTGGCATGTCTACTTGCTTTCATAGCCATGAATGAATGGAATGAATGAATGTACGTTTCCGCTAGTCCAACGCTAGTCGGAATTCATAGAATGGGCTAGTCCAACGCTAGACCCTTAGGGATTTCCCCTCATTAGCATATCATTTGCTTGTTCACTACATATCATGCATTTTTCTTAGTTTTATCACTTGGCATGCTCCTCGAACCCCCTTTTCCTTCATTTTAGGATTTTTGCATATCATGATAGTTGTAGGGTCCATTTGCTTGAGGGTCCCCTTCCGATAAGGGAAACGAGCGAGTGTGGCTACTCGATAGCCTTAGCACGCTAGTTTTGCCTTCTAATCAAAGGGAAAATCAAGTCACGATTTAGGTCTCCCCGTACCCAATATGCATGAATTCCCTAGGCTCATGCATTCTCAATCCACTCTATCATTACACTTTCACTTTTGTCTCATTTGCACACATGCACCTTTTTATCACCTTCACTTGCACACGAACACTTTTTTATCTTCACTCGCACACGAGTACTTTCATCTACATTTGCACACCTTCACTCTTATCTTATTACTTTTATCATTTTTCTCACTTCACACAAACTCACACTTTCACATGGCATGCATTCCACTCATTTTTCACGTCATTTAGGTTTAGGTGTGACCTCTCCAAAGGATCATTATTGGGCTTCACAATTAATGTGATTGGCACCACTCACCCTTTGAAGAGAAATTTCCCCCATGTCCCCCTAGGTCTAGGGTTTTGCATTCATATAGACATATCCGATACGCGATACATACCTTGGGTAGAAAAATTAGGAAAAATTGGTTCAAGTCACGCAACTAGCCTTGGCTAGGTCGAAGGGGTGCCTTGGATTTTTATCCTTGCCTTCCCCTTCGTCAAATGTGACCCCCGATCCCTCTTTTGGTTACGTAGACCCAAAGTTCTCAAAAAGGGTTTATTTACTTTTTTTATTCAAAAACAAAAAATCATTTTTGGGTGACTTGGTACACCCTAACTCTATACCAAGTGGCGACTCCATTTTTGATACAAAAAACCCTTTTGAACTTCACTTGGCCAAATCGTCGCATTCTGAGTCCCATGGCCTTTATTTTCATTTTGCACACGTTCACACCACACTACACACACCACAACACATTCACCACACCATCAAAAAGTGGGGCGCGACAGTTGGCGACTCCACTGGGGACTTCCTAAGTGGGTCCGAGCATTTGATTTGGCCATTCTTTTCCCTTTTCTACCCTTTTTATGCATAGCGTTTGGATATTAGGGTTGCATTTTTCCTTTTTAGGACTTTTTGCCTCGCGCACGTACAAAACTACTCCCCACTCACGTATGTATGATTGGTTGTTTGGATGTATATTTTACTTGTTTTATCTCGCGCTTTGCATTGCATTTGGGTGGGGGGATATACCCTAGAGCCTCGCGTTGGTTCTTGATCCCTCCCCTCCAAACGAGCACTAGCATACGTGCATACGCTTTAATTATTTATCCCTCCTTTATTTTTCTTTTAGTGGCTTGTCACGCCACTCCACCCTGTTAGGACTTTAGGCGACCCACTTGGACGTGTGATCGTGACACGACGTGTGCGTAGCACGATCCGAGGGGTCACTTAATCTTCCGCTTTAAGCTTTGGGTTAATAGCCTTTAGCTTTTAGTGGAAGGTTGAGGATTTTTGATAGATTCACTCAGACATGTGGCCGTGACACGACGTGTGCGTAGCAATGTCTGGGGAATCGCTCGAGCCACCGACAAGGAACCTTGGGAGTGATGACCCTTGGTTTCCAAGTCTGAAGGCTCGGGGACCTATGACTTATCGAGTCTAGATGCATTAGTGAACCCTAACCTCATGCATCCATTTTAGCTTGCCTAGGGTAGAGTCAACCTTACCCTATTAGGGACACTATTCACGAGGGAAGGGGTCCAACCCCTTTCTTCTTTTTATTGCTTTATGTCCTTGTGTTGATTTCGTTGCTACAATGTGTTATGTGTATTTATCTGGCTGAGCTAACTTTTCTTGGTTTTGTGTCCCCATTGCATTCACAAACTCTAGCAAATAAGAGGTCTGGTACGACCTCCTTTTAGAACCTACCCTTATAGATAGGTTATTGCACGTTTAAATATTTTGGTATATTGCATTCATAGATTAGTAATTGCATATCATTCTAGGCCTACCTTGGCGTATAAAAGGTCCTTTTAGATCATGTTTTCATTCCAAATTGCATATTTACATTGCTTTAATAAACTGGCATCATGCATTAACCATAGAAAGGGAATGCCACATAGGGAATCCCGTGTTTAGGAATAAGCCACCTTGTGTCTCGGATACTTAATCCAATGAGACTTGCACGTTTATATTTCATGTACCATCCAAAGGGGTAGTGCACAAGGTAAGGTAAGATCCGATCATTTTCATAGAGTGATCTTTGGAATATGAGCATCTAATAATCACTTTTTGGCCATTGCATAAAAAATTGGTAAAATTCCCTTGCGTAAAAGGACATTAATTCGAAGAAAATTCACAAATGATTCCTTCTATTGAGACGATAAATAAATTGAGGCCAAAATTTGATTTTTAGAAGGTCATAGACTAATGCACCTCAATAATTTTGAAGTAACCAATGGCTGGACATTTCAACCAGTCCATTTGGCCAATTCATTCAATAAATCATCAATTCATTTGACCAATTTACCCTTGTTAGGGTCATTCCGTCGATTTTGAATAAATCGTCAATTCATTTGACCAATTTACCCTTTTTAGGGTCATTCGGCCGATTTTTGAATAAATCCCTAATTCAATTTCGTTCATTTGACCAATTTACCCATTTTTAGGGTAACCGAGCCGATTTCGAATAAATCAAGTTTTCATTCAATCTATTTGATCAATTTACCCTTTTTAGGGTGATCTGATTAATTTTGGATAAATTTCATTCAATTCATTTGACCCGTTTCCCTTTTTAGGGTAATGCGGTCGATTTTAAATAAATTTCATTCAACCCATTTTGTCCTATTAGGGTTTCATTGTCAAATTCCAAATTGGAAAATCTAGTCGATTTTGAAGAAAACCGTCCATTGCATCCAATCACTTGATCAATTAGGGTTTTTGACCCGTAATTCACTGAGAAATTTTATCAACGAATTCCAATCTCTTCGATAGGAGTTCGTCAAGGTCAAACCCATGCGTTTTGCAAATCAAAGGTGATCAATCTATTCGGACGTTGTCCTCATTTTGACAAATCTCTCGTCACCCCAATTGACCAAATTCTTTCAAAATTATTTTTCACTCCATGAGCTGATTGGATCCATCAGGTATTGTATAGTGCCTGCTCTGGAGGATTGCATTTTCATGCTAGGCCTACCCTTGGCATAAAAGGGTTCTCCCATAGGACATGCATACCGATTTTATATTCTTATTTACTAACTCAGGGTATTTTTTCTTTTGTTTTTCCCCCTCCCCTGCATTCATAAAAATGTTTCAATAAGGTGAAAATGTTTTTCCATATCTGATGACACTTCTGATCTAATAAAGTGTCAAACTTGCAAGTATTGTGTGATTCTTGGGCAGATCCTACAATGAAAACATAAATGATCTATCTGAAAGCTCTACGCTAAAGCCTCTGAGAGATTTTGTAATTATTTTTCAAAGGAAAATTCTGTCTATTTGATTTGTTAATACATTTTGTTCCAAAAGAAAATGAGATGAAAAGTGTATATGTGGAGCTCTGTACAAGTTTCTCTCTTCTCATTGTGTTATAATTGAACGACAAACTTTGTTTTAATCTTGTTAGTAATAAAATTTTTGGACAATTATTGTTTTGTGTAAATTTATGTACATTTCATTCTTTATTCTTATTCATTGGAGATTTCATGATGAATTTTAAGAAATAAGACTAAATTGAGATTTTTTCAACCTCCGACCTGAAAATTCACAATAAGAGTGTTCAGAATTAAAAGAGGTCATTCAGAAGGCCCAATGAGATATCTTTTTTCCTTCACTGAACCCCAAAATAAAATCAGTCACATTGATTGATAAATCGCAAATTGGGGCCATCTTTGCTTGAAAATATCCATTGTGTTTAATCGATTCAATCACATCTAAGTGAAAGCAGAAATGTGCATCATCCTTATTCGTTTGGAAAATTTGGAGTGATACTTCGAGCATTCTTTTCTCTACCTATACAGATTTTTATCACTTGCTCTCCCATTTGAGCCTATGAAAAGAATAATTTCGTTTCAGATAAGAGCCCTAATGATCACTACCCTATATTGGAAAATTTTCAAATATCAAATAGGGGAATGGATTTTCAATAATCGTTTCGTTACTTTGGTTGTCATGAGGTGTAAGAATGATGCTTTGGCCGTCGTTTCTACAACCTAAACACTGATCACCCCTTGCATCCCCATTTTGAGCTAAAATTGGTGGTTCTTTTCTAATGCACTCATGGTCGTACCCCACATTGGGGAGGGAGATTGGAGAATTTTCCAAAAAGGGGAAAAAGCAAAAATGCTAGAATAAGGAGGGAACCGCAAATTGGGGAAATTTGATTTCACTTGGGTTCCAACTTTGAAAAAAGGAAAGGAAGGGTTTTTTGTCCATGTGAATCGCCTATGTTTCACAAATATGGATGAGCAAGGGTCTTCCTCAGTCAATTAATTCAGATACACGCAAAAAAATTTCGCATTAACGAAAGTTTCCTTTCGGAGTTGTTGTAAGGAATGGAATAAAAGTCAGGCCATCTTCTTTTCCAATCAAACACTTTATCCCTAGTTATCCCTTTTGAGCCATCAGAATAAATTACTTCATTTGGCAACCCCTGAGAATCGCAAACCCCACACTGGGGCAAGTTTGAGTTGAAAAAGGAAAAGTTTCAAGAAGTGAAAAAGTGAAAAGCAACAAAATCAAAAAAAAAACAAAAGAAGAAAAGAGAACCTCAGTTCAAAAATAAACTGGGGCAAATTTCAAAGAATGGCAAAAAGCCGAAAAGTCAAAAGAAGAAAGAAAATGAAAGAGAAAAAGCCTCAATTGAGCAAAAACTGGGGCAAATTCTGATTTTACCCTAAAATAGGGTTGACGCAACAATGCGATCTCAGATTCTTCAAACCAGTGTTGAAATCCGTTTTCAAGCCTTAACTTTTCTAAGCACCCCACCTGACCCCATTACAAAAGCCGAAAGTCCTAACTTCTGTTCTTTGCAATGGCCCTGTCAAGAAAAATTTCTGATGCCGGAAAATTTTAGCTGTATTTCTAAATTGCTTGAGTATGAGGTTGACGCTACTCACCATGTGAAAACCCATCAGCTCGAGGGAAAGGGAAAAGAGGCAAAAAGCAAAGAAAGGAAAGTAAATGCAAGAAAATGCAGAAAAATCGACGCTGAAGTCTCTGGTGAGTGATGAGAAAAATGCAAACAAAGTCTGAGATCTTTTGATTTCAAAATAGGGGCAATTTTGGAAAAATGCGATCTATGGTGCAATATCCTTGAAAGTCTTAAACTATCGTTTTCAAGCCAAATTACAAGCTAATAAAGTCCATCGTTGACTTATTCCTTCATGACAATCCAAAGTGAGGATCATGCTCATAAGAAATTCATCAAATCATTCGTGATCATAAGGGCATAACCCGTTTCCACATGTTTAGCTATCACTTCTGTCCATACGTTACAAGCCTAGAAAGCTTGTATGTTGACTAAGTTTTCTTGAAAATAAGGGTAACAAACTCTTTGCTTTCACTAAGATGTGACATTGAATGGATTACATACAACTGGGGCACAAAAATGAGACAGATTCTTATCTCCCATTTCCTTAGCCAGTTCAAAAATAAAGTCATGTGATTGGTCCTGAAAAGATGAGTCAACCAGAAATGGTGACCCATTACCCTAAGCACCAATGCTAAAAGTAAGGAAGAAATCTTCTTCTTAAATTTGGTGTTATTTCGAGGAATTCATCATGAAATTTCTGCATGAGTTCAAACTTGACGATTAAAGTTTCTTCACATTGTTGTATGTGCATTCTTTTCTAAATTTTAGAAAGTGCGGTTTTCCTTTGTTCAAGTAAATGGGAAATCATCTAAACCAATTTTTGCAATCAAATGAGCCCAAACTGGGGCAAAATTTTTATTTGCAAAATTTCGCAAAATAAGCCCACACAGGGGCAAATATTTTTGTAGTCCAATTGAGGATTTCGTCCAAGAATCAAAATAATACATTTTTTCAAATCAGTCACGCTCATTTGAGTGCACGTAAGCCCTGTGCAGGTATTCACAGTTGAAGTCGACGAAAAGCATCTGGCGATGTAGAAGGCCGATGCCGAAGAAAGAGAAGAAAGAAGGGAAAAGGGCCCTACACTTGGGGCAAATTATTTTTGGAAAATTCTCTCTCAAAAAAAAAAATCAATCAAAAAGTCAATCAGAAAAATTCAAAAGTCAAACATCAAGTTCAAATTCTTGTTTCTTGAAAAATCAAAATTGATTTCTTGTGGGCGAAGCTTCAATGCCCGCCGCGCACCCTTCCATTCCCCACTCTTGACAACCACATTTGATTCTACCGCCGTTAGCATCGAGTTTATCTCACTAACGTGCGTGTTTTCATTTCTATCGCCGTTAGCATCGAGTCTATCTCACTAACGTGCGTGTTTCATTCTACCGCCGTTAGCATCGAGTCTATCTCACTAACGTGCGTGTTTTATTCTACCGCCGTTAGCATCGAGTCTATCTCACTAACGTGCGTGTTTCATTTCAACAGCCGTTAGCATCGAGTTTATCTCACTAACGTGCGTGTTTCATTTCAACCGCCGTTAGCATCGAGTTTATCTCACTAACGTGCGTGTTTTCATTTCAACCGCCGTTAGCATCGAGTTTATCTCACTAACGTGCGTGTTTTCATTTCAACCGCCGTTAGCATCGAGTTTATCTCACTAACGTGCGTGTTTCATTTCAACCGCCGTTAGCATCGAGTTTATCTCACTAACGTGCGTGTTTTCATTTCAACCGCCGTTAGCATCGAGTTTATCTCACTAACGTGCGTGTTTCATTTCAACAGCCGTTAGCATCGAGTTTATCTCACTAACGTGCGTGTTTCATTTCAACAGCCGTTAGCATCGAGTTTATCTCACTAATGTGCATGTTTCATTTCAACAGCCGTTAGCATCGAGTTTATCTCACTAACGTGCGTGTTTCATTTCAACAGCCGTTAGCATCGAGTTTATCTCACTAACGTGCGTGTTTCATTTCAACAGCCGTTAGCATCGAGTTTATCTCACTAACGTGCTTGTTTTCATTTCAACCGCCGTTAGCATCGAGTTTATCTCACTAATGTGCATGTTTCATTTCAACAGCCGTTAGCATCGAGTTTATCTCACTAATGTGCATGTTTCATTTCAACAGCCGTTAGCATCGAGTTTATCTCACTAACGTGCGTGTTTCATTTCAACAGCCGTTAGCATCGAGTTTATCTCACTAACGTGCGTGTTTCATTTCAACAGCCGTTAGCATCGAGTTTATCTCACTAACGTGCTTGTTTTCATTTCAACCGCCGTTAGCATCGAGTTTATCTCACTAACGTGCGTGTTTTCATTTCAACCGCCGTTAGCATCGAGTTTATCTCACTAACGTGCGTGTTTTCATTTCAACCGCCGTTAGCATCGAGTTTATCTCACTAACGTGCGTGTTTCATTTCAACCGCCGTTAGCATCGAGTTTATCTCACTAACGTGCGTGTTTTCATTTCAACCGCCGTTAGCATCGAGTTTATCTCACTAATGTGCATGTTTCATTTCAACAGCCGTTAGCATCGAGTTTATCTCACTAATGTGCATGTTTCATTTCAACAGCCGTTAGCATCGAGTTTATCTCACTAACGTGCGTGTTTCATTTCAACAGCCGTTAGCATCGAGTTTATCTCACTAACGTGCGTGTTTCATTTCAACAGCCGTTAGCATCGAGTTTATCTCACTAACGTGCTTGTTTTCATTTCAACCGCCGTTAGCATCGAGTTTATCTCACTAACGTGCGTGTTTCATTTCAACAGCCGTTAGCATCGAGTTTATCTCACTAACGTGCGTGTTTTCATTTCTATCGCCGTTAGCATCGAGTCTATCTCACTAATGTGCGTGTTTTCATCCCACCAACACTCCATCTCACTTCGATTCATCTAATTTTTACATTTCTGTCCGGGTCTATCCCGTGGGTCTATCCCAAATTTAAATTTCTGTTTGGGTCAATCCCATTCTTTTTTTTTTTGTCAAAGGGGTCAGTCCCCATTTTTAAAACGTCCACCGTTCGTGACGTTCGCCGCCGAATAAAACAGGTAAGTATTTGGTGTCTACTTCTTTTTCTCAAGTTTTTTCAAAACTCAGACAAAGAGGGGCAAACTGTAGACACCAAATTTTTGGTGTAATTTCATTTACTATTTATTTTTAGTTTTTTTAGTTTTTTATTTTGTCGTGTTAGTTTTATTCGATTTTTAGTTTTTAGTTTATAATTTTATTATTTTTGAGTTTTTAGCATAGAATTTCTCAAAATGAAAAGAAAAGCATTCAAAAAAAAATATATGTTTTAATTCAATGTTTTCTTGGAAAAAATGAAAAAATGATAAAAATGAAAAATGAAACAAAAAAAAAAGATGGAAAAATGGCCATTTTTGTTGTTTTTAGTTTTTAAATTATTTTCATTATTATTATTATTACCTGGTTTTTGTCAATTTGTTATTATTATTATTATTTATATTTTATCATTTCTGTATTTATTAAGGGTTAAGTTAAAAAAAAAAAAAAAAAAGGGTGCTAGTCACGGCAAGCTGCAATTTTTGCAGCTTGCAAAGGAGGACTTGTGCGGCTCCTTAAGCTGCAAATATGTGGGAATGTTTAAGGGTTTAGGAGGATGTTTTCTGGTATAAAAAGAAGGAGATCAAGCAGCTGCAAGGGGAGAGGTTTTTCATCAGGCTGAACGGCAAAAGGAAAAAAACAAGAGGGGTTTTGAGGAGAGAGTGCATCGAGCAAAAGAAGAAAAAGAGAAAAAACAAAGGAGGAGTTTTTCGGTGAGCAAGGGGGAGAGAGCATCGAGAGGCAAACAAAAAAACTGAGCGAGGGAGAGGGTAGTTGACGGCCGGGGAAGAGAGAGGAAAAAACAGCTAGGGTAGCCGGAAAAAGAGTGAACCAGAAAACTAAAAGAGTGAGGGATCAGCGGGGAGGTTTAGAAGGCAACGAAAGAAAGAAAAGTAGAGAGCTTTGTCGGTTGAAGGCTTTCTGGGAGAGCATGAAACCAAAGGAGGGTTGAGGGTTGATAACACAAAGGGACGGCCGAAAAGAAAAACCAGCAGGAGAAGGCAGAGAGTGACCAAGAAAGAACAAGGGGATGAAAGATTAACGGCAAAAGAAAAGCATAAGAGCCGGGAGCGAGGGAGATTCTGGGAGAAGAAAACAGAAACCAGGGAGGATAGCAGACGGCGAGGAGACAGAGAGAGAGCTGGGGTTGGACGACTGAGGAAAAGAAAGACTGAGGGAGAGATCGGGTGAAAGGAAGGCCGAGAGCAAAAGAGAGGGTACGGGCTTTGGAGAAACTAAGCAAGAAACTGAGCTGATTCCACCACCATCACCCGTGGCTGTTCTCCGCGCGAAGGCACTGCCCGACGAGACCCGCAAGCTTACTGTAAGTTTTCTTCTAGCATTTTTCCTGTAGATAAGTTCTGTCCAATAAATCACGACGCCGTCTTGCGTTGGCTCATGGTATACTGCCCAAAGATACTACCTTTCTACATTAGATTCTCCCGGTCATGTGTTTAGGCAGAAAATGATCATTGTTTGATTGATTTGTGGTTTAGTTTGGTTGTTTGGAACAAGTCTGGTGAAGCCCTGCGTATGCGAGAGGAGCTAGGACTAGTTTTGATTGTTTGCTTGAGGCCATTTTACTTGCATTTCCATTGCCATAGCTGTGTTTTCTTAACCCTCTTGATGGAAGACCTGCCCATAAGTCATTGGTTTCCTTTCATGTGCACTTTCCGACTCACACTTGTGTCTCTTTTCTGGAATTTGGTTTGAAGCTTGGCAGATGGTCAGGTTTTTTGCTGCATTAAGATATTTGTGTGTAGATGTCGGATTGCTATAACCTTGTTGCCATGAGAATGAGTGATGTTACAGGGGTCGTCTTTCATACGAAGCTGTGGTTCTTTTCGTTTTCATGATATGCCGATTGCCATTAAGACAGAAATTCTGTTTCGCCCCTTTGCTGTTTTCGTTCCTAGTGTTTTTTTTTTTGTTTCCCACGTTCCTCTTGTTGTGGACAAATCCTCTTTCAAACAAAGCTGTGGTTCATGCACAATTTGACTATCACAAATTCAGAATTTAGTTGAGAGTTGTGGGAAAGTTTTCTGGTTTGTTGCAGCAATAAATATAGGCCGCTAATGAGCTTTAAGGTTGCCGAAAACTCTTGCTGCACTTTGTTTCATTCTTTTTGCTGTTATTTCTTTTGTTCTAGGCAGTCACCCATCCAGTTTTTCTGCCTTAATCCTGCAATAAAATGTAATATTTGGCTTGGTTGATTGTCTTATGATCATTTGATTCAAAAGTTGTTTGATTGGTAATGTTCGGGTTGGTAATGAAGCAAGCCAGGCCTGCCGAACCTTTTTGCAGAATTTTCCAGCTTTGGCATGTTGTTTTCTTCTATGTTTTGGTTCGTTTGAATGCTGCAATTATGTGTTATGATGTTTAGATTAACTTTGAATGTTTGGTTAAAAGATTTTTGATCAAAATTAGTGTTAAGGTTGATATCTGCTTGTGAGAATGCAAGTTGAGGTGTTTTCTTGGCTGCAGAAATGTTTCTTTTTGGTTGCAGAATGTTTGCCCACGTAGCTTGCATGAATTTCCATGAAATAAAATTCTGAATTGCACTTTGACCCCCCAAGTTCCCTTTAGTTTCACTATGACCCAACCAATTGAATAATTTCCTCAATTTGGTCCTCGACAATTTTAATTCTACAACTTCATTGTTTGTTTGTTTTAAGTAATTACCATGCTTCGCTTCAATTGCACTTAATTCATGACTTTAGGGGCTTTATGATCAAGTGAGCTTTGTTTTGCCCATTTCTTTTGATTTTTCTTAAATAAAGTGGTACCTTGACCTTTTTATTATTTTGAAGCCATTTTTACTTCGTTTGATTACAGTCGCGAGGGAGGTATAACTTCTTTTATCTTTTTTGTCTCTCCTATGTGGCCCAACGTGTTATGTGAATATGCATGTCTACTTCGCTTTCCTTGCCTTGACTAAATTTCTTTCATTTAGTTCATTTACTTTTCGCTTTTGTTTAAGTTATTTGTTATGGGGTATGTGTACACCTCTTGGCTTGTAATAGATAGGGCCTGGCGAGCAATTTTATTTATGTTTTATGGGGTATGTGTACACCTCTTGGCTTGTAATAGATAGGGCTCGGAGAGCATCTGGTCCATTTCCCCTTCCCCTTGGTTGCTTGCTTTTGTTGCTACATGTTTAATTGCTTTATTAGGCTCTTGCATCTAGTCGAGCATGCTAAATGTTATGTGTTATGTGTTTACGAGTATTTTGGCATGTCTACTTGCTTTCATAGCCATGAATGAATGGAATGAATGAATGTACGTTTCCGCTAGTCCAACGCTAGTCGGAATTCATAGAATGGGCTAGTCCAACGCTAGACCCTTAGGGATTTCCCCTCATTAGCATATCATTTGCTTGTTCACTACATATCATGCATTTTTCTTAGTTTTATCACTTGGCATGCTCCTCGAACCCCCTTTCCCTTCATTTTAGGATTTTTGCATATCATGATAGTTGTAGGGTCCATTTGCTTGAGGGTCCCCTTCCGATAAGGGAAACGAGCGAGTGTGGCTACTCGATAGCCTTAGCACGCTAGTTTTGCCTTCTAATCAAAGGGAAAATCAAGTCACGATTTAGGTCTCCCCGTACCCAATATGCATGAATTCCCTAGGCTCATGCATTCTCAATCCACTCTATCATTACACTTTCACTTTTGTCTCATTTGCACACATGCACCTTTTTATCACCTTCACTTGCACACGAACACTTTTTTATCTTCACTCGCACACGAGTACTTTCATCTACATTTGCACACCTTCACTCTTATCTTATTACTTTTATCATTTTTCTCACTTCACACAAACTCACACTTTCACATGGCATGCATTCCACTCATTTTTCACGTCATTTAGGTTTAGGTGTGACCTCTCCAAAGGATCATTATTGGGCTTCACAATTAATGTGATTGGCACCACTCACCCTTTGAAGAGAAATTTCCTCCATGTCCCCCTAGGTCTAGGGTTTTGCATTCATATAGACATATCCGATACGCGATACATACCTTGGGTAGAAAAATTAGGAAAAATTGGTTCAAGTCACGCAACTAGCCTTGGCTAGGTCGAAGGGGTGCCTTGGATTTTTATCCTTGCCTTCCCCTTCGTCAAATGTGACCCCCGATCCCTCTTTTGGTTACGTAGACCCAAAGTTCTCAAAAAGGGTTTATTTACTTTTTTTATTCAAAAACAAAAAATCATTTTTGGGTGACTTGGTACACCCTAACTCTATACCAAGTGGCGACTCCATTTTTGATACAAAAAACCCTTTTGAACTTCACTTGGCCAAATCGTCGCATTCTGAGTCCCATGGCCTTTATTTTCATTTTGCACACGTTCACACCACACTACACACACCACAACACATTCACCACACCATCAAAAAGTGGGGCGCGACAAATAAGCCACCACGTGTCTCGATATGTAATTAAATGAGACTTGCACGTTTGTATTTCTTGTGCCATCCAAAGGGGTAGTGCGCGAGGTAAGGAAGAATCCAATCTTTTCCATGGTAATAGATCAACTTTTGCACATTAGAATATGCGCATCTAATAATCATCTTTTGGCCATTTTATTCAAATTGGTAAAAATCCCTTGCGTAAAGGACATTAAATTGAAGAAATTCACAAATAATTCCTCATTGTTGAGATGGTAAATATATCAAAGCCAAAATCTTGATTGTAGAAGGCTCATAGACTAATGCGTTGGCAACAAAAGTGTCAAATTAGGGTTTTGAACGATTAGGTGAGCCAGTCTATTTTTAGCAAATCATCAATTTCATCCAACCCATTTGACCAATTAGGGTTTCAATATCAAATTTCAAATTAGGAAACCTAGTCGATTTTGAGAAAACCATCCATTGCATCCAGTCATTTGATCGGTTAGGGTTGCGATCCACGCTTCACTGAGAAAATTTGTCACCAAATTTCAATGTGACAGCCCCACCTCCCTCTAAGGCGAACCAAAGGGTTTGGCGGACCGCCTGCCCAACTTTCGCTGGGACTCAGTCGTTCACTTCAGTCCTCAATTAAAATCGGAATAAAACCATAGGAATAAATATAGCAACAATCCAAAACTTAAAGCGAAACCTATATACATTTCTGTCGCAAAAAGGAGTACAAATATTGAATCTACAAAGGTTCTCAATTCGTCATACATCCAGCCCGTGCCAAGCACTAGGGCAAGAACCATTACAAAATTCAGAGATCTAGACTAAGCTAGTCAACACAAAGCTCCCGTTCTGGCTCGCCGTCCCCTGTTAAGGAAAACAACTAAAGGGATGAGCTAAAAGCTCAGTGAGGTTCCGAACACATAATCAAACAATAAAGCCAAGGCATTAACCATCGATAACCAATAATTCAAAAAAAATTTACAATGGAAAGCGATAATAACACATTTATTAAAAGGATACGTGCTCACAGGGAGCCATTCATTCATTCGTTTATTCATTCTCCTTTCATTCCCTTATTCCTCCAATCATTTGAAAATGCATTTTTGTAAGTAAAACCCCTCATTTGCATTGACATTCGTTCATTCATTTCATTCACCCCCTCTTGGACGTTGGCCAGGCTCCACCAGACTACAAGGTAACACTCGAGTATACCAAACATTCACCCAGGGTCACCAAATCGCCCGATCGAGTCCGCTTCTGGCTCGAGTTGATCAGTAACGAAGGGCAGGGCCCAGTTCAGCTAAAAGACTTACATTCATACACAAGTAACGTTTCAATCATTCAAAGCATTGAAAATTTCACATTCATTTAGGTCAAGTGCGATAACGTACACACTTGCCTAGAAAACTCGTTTTGGCAATCATTAAGAGCACGTAACACATTATCAACAATTCTAACAAGCCATGAAGTCAAGGAAAGTATAACAAACAAGGAACACTCACCTAGTTATGCAAAATAACGTTCAAAATATCCTTCCGAATATTACCCTCAGTCACCAATGAAACCTAAGATTAAACGAGAAATAATATTACAATTTATTTAGCAAAACAATTAAGTGAAATTAAAGAAACCCGACTAATTACGAGTAAAACGTATAGTCAACTGAAAAGAGGGTATTTGGATTTGTGGATGGAAATAACTAGGGTTCGATAAACCAAACGCAAAACTAAACTCAAAAGGGTTGTAAAATTTTCGACGGAAAACACTTGGACCAAAGACAATCAGCATGCAAATAGATAGGCTAAGGAAATATTCTTTTTGAATCGTTTATGTGACTCAAAATCAACTTATAATCAAGTAAACATTATATACAAATGTCGTGATGAAAATCACGTGAGAAGGAGGACAAAATACCTTAATTTCACATTTAAAATCTCACTTGAAAGTAGTTTTCTTGTAGCCTAGAAAACCCTAATTCATACCTCTTTATTTTGGGAAGGAGTAAGTAAACATTTGGAGTTTCAAATTGAAGAGGTATCATATTTTAAAATGGTAAAACGGTCATGATATTCACCAAGCGGAAATATAGGAGTTCAAATAGAAAGTAGCTTCTCGAACACCCTTCGAGAGCACCAATGTAGTTTTCCATGAAATACGCCCAACTTGACACAAAACACATTTTCAAAACCACTTTAACTCACTCACATTTCAAGAAAATAAACGGACAGCATTTCCCCTTAAATTCTACACTTTCGCCCTACAATCCAAAAACCAATTCTCACAGCAATTTAACCACAATCACACATACGGTTAACAAGCAATAAAATACATCCAATTAAGCCACAATATCCTTCAATCAAAGCTAATTAGAAGTTTAAAAGCCAACCGTATGAAAACCCCCAAATCAAAACCCTAGAACCGGAATTTATCCCCACAAGCGGAAATTTTCCGCAATTAACTCATACAAGTTCCATTTAACACCATCTCAATCCATCAATCCAAGGCCAATCCATGATTATCATATAAAATCAAAAAAATTTCCAATAAATCAGAAATTGGACTAACTCCACTTCAAGTCATGAAACCAACCACAAAATAGCATCTTTAACCTTTACAATCCACCAATATACCATTATTAAAACAAAAAAGGAACTTTCTTAGCAACTCACCTTATAACTCAAGAAAGGTAGGAACTTAAAGCTTTCCTTCCAAAAACAACTCCGCTATCACCTTTAACCCTTCTTAGCTAACCCTTGTACAGAGTAGTTTGAAAATTCAATGGTGAAATCTCAAGATTTGAGTGAAAATTGAAGTTAAAAAAATAAGAGTTTTCTCTCTTCTCTCTAAGACACACGGTTGGGCTAAGGAAGAAATGAAGATATTTTGGGCTAAAAAGTAGGATAAGAAGGAAGGAAACAGCCGGTCAAAGCTGGTGACCGACTGTGACACGTCACAATCCTGCCGGTTTCTGGCTGGATATAGGGCAGAGGCGAAACCAATTTTTTTTCAAAACCTTCAAACAATCTGGCCGGATTTGGTACCAAGCATTTTCAACAGAAATTTCTTTTCCAAACTCACACGCCGCATTCGTCCGTACTTCCAACGAATATATATATCTATAATCTTACGCAAATACATGTAATACACACAACCACATACTCACATTTATAATGAAAACCTTCCTTAGAAAACTTGGTTAGCAAATTTGCATTTTAAAAGGGAAGTGAGAATAAACAAGAAAAACGCTGAGAATATGTGAAAATCTTAGGGTTCTCACATTCAATCTCTCTGATAGAAAGTTCTCCAAGGTCAAATCGGTGTGTTTTTACAAATTTTAGTATCAATCAAAGCAATCAGTCCATTCTAAATTTACCCTTGTTCTATTAGGCTAGAAATCTCCCGTCGTTCAATTGGCCAAAATTTTCAAATTACCTTCCAATCGAATGACAATAAGTTGATCGGATCCATCAGGTATTGTATAGTGCCTACCCTGAAAGATTGTATTTTCATGCTAGGCCAACCCTTGTCGTAAAACGGATCCCCCAATAGGGCATGCATCTGAATTACCTCAATATATACTAACTCGTGTCTTTTTCTTTTTCTTTCTTTTCTTGCTTTGCCAACAACCGGCCAAGAGATGATGCTAAATAGGGTTTTCTAAAATGTCAAGTGTTTTTCAAATATAGCTACAAAAAGAAGCCCCATCGTCACACGATCTTGCAATCGAGCTTTGAGACATCATGTAAACATGAGCGCACATCCGGAATCATCTGATAGATCCACCACGGCACCTCCAACAGACGCTGCAAATTTGGGAACTCAATTAAACGAGATGTTACACAAATTCAATGAATTAAGCGTGGAGATGATGGCCCAAAGGCGCATGATTGACCAATTGGTTGTTAGTAGTGGCGGTGTCCAGCATGATCCCTTGCCTATTGGCCAACTTGAAATAGAACACCAGCCACCTCCTTTATCCCATACCCAGGTTGCTTTCGTGTCGTCTTTTGCAAATATGCCCGAAGAGACTTTCACCTACCCTGCTTCCATTTTTCCATATACTCACCCCCATAACATTCAATTAACCCAGCCAGCATTCAAATGCCTCAAAATTACCCACCAAACATGCCAACTGACTCTCAAGTACCTCATCACACCACCGCTGAGCCATTCATGCTGGATACTACTATGCAAGGGAAGGTGGAAATTGGTGAATCCTCCGTCCCAATGGACAAAAATCTGTTGAAAAGATTAGATAAATTTGATGAATTCATGAGGAAAAGCCAAGGAATGAGCAAGCCTGGAGGCTTAGACTATGATGAACTATGTCTTTTTCCACATATGCAATTGCCTTTGAGTTTTAAAACACCCAAATTTAGTAAATATGATAGAACTGGCAACCCTAAGACGCATCTTAGACTATTTGCAAACAAGTTGGGAAAGCCAGTAGGTGATGAAAATTTGCCTATACGTTTATTCCCAGAGAGTTTGGAAGGAGATGCTCTAGACTGGTATTCTAATTTGAAGCCTGAAGAAATGAGAACATGGCTGGATTTGTCAACTACCTTCGTGAGACAATACGGGTACAATTGTGAACTTACTCCCACAAGAACCACGCTTGAAGGCACTAAAAGGAAACCATCTGAAGATCATAAGACATATGCCAAGCGATGGCGAAGACTGGCAGCTAAAGTGGAACCTTCGATGATCGAAGAAGAAATTGTCTGTACTTTCATTAAAACTCACGACCCACCATATTTTAAGAAGATTTTTCGCATGACCGGGTGTTCATTTGCAGCAATTATCAATAAGTTGGAGGAGTATGACGAATATGTCAAAGCAGGGAAAATCGCCAATGTATCGGCTTTAAAATCACAGTTGGACGCCTTGTAAGGTCAGAATAATAGCAGAAGGGAACCTCAACTCAGGAATAAAGAAGAGGAAACTGCTTTGGTGTGGAACCAAGGACCGTCTTCAAGACCCAAGTTCTAATGTTACCACACATATTCATCTCGCTACCCAAACCTAGGTCCTGTTTACTATACTACTGTCAATTACCCTCGCCCTTGGCCAAACTATGCAAGCTCACCTATAATGCCCTTTCCAATATTTCAAACCAACCCTCAAATTTGACCTCGTCTACCTTATAATCCCAGACCTGCTCCACCAAACAAACAAACCTACAACCATCCTCAAACCAATGAAATACAAAACACCGGCCGATCTCGAACTTTTACCAATTAGGCAGGCCCATTGACCAACTGTACGAGCAGCTCAAGGCCACCAGTAAAATTGATGACATACCTCCTCCAAACTACCCTCATCGAGGCTTCTCTGCTAGGTACGACTCTCAAGCCGCTTGTGTCTACCATTCTGGAGCGCCCGGTTACTCGACCGGTAACTGTTGGGTACTAAAGTATAAGATCCAGGATATGATCGAAACAGGAGATAGTGTTAAGATAAAGCGAAGAACAAGGACCGAGCACAAGTACGAATCCTTTTCCTGAACACAAGGACACCATCACGGCATTTATCTCCAATGAAGAAATTTGAAAATCTTGGAAGGGGCTGAATTAGTGAGATTCCTCCCTCTTGAAGAGAAGTTTCGATAAATTTGGGAAATTATTTTGGTTAAAACCAATGAAAAATCGTTCATGCGTGTATCTTTTGTTTAACTATGTTTTTTGTAAATAGTTTTCAATCAAGTAGCTTTTGAAGACCCGTTTCGTTTAGCAAGTAACATGATATTAAGTTTGGTTTTTTTCTTGAAATGCAATAAAATGTACAGTTTTATATATATTGTAACTTACACATTCTTTTTAGATGGCCGAAAATAAAACCCCCTGACCCTTTGGATATTACCATTCCAGAATTTGATGGCTGTAATCTCGATACGCATGATGTAGGAATAGCGTGGAGGTATCTGAACATATTTCAAAGAGATTCGAAGGAGGAATTCAGACCGAATGGGAATCAAGATGAAGGAGGCTGATGGAAAGCAGTGTCAAGAATAATAATCTTTATTTGATGAGAAGCAACCAAATGCAGTAAAAAAGAACGACCTGTGCCTGCAATAAAAGGGTTAAATCGTGACTACTCGGAAAAGAGATAGCATGACTATTCGAAAAAGAGACAAAATGTTGAGACAACTGTTGTCGGTGGAAGATTGGAAAGGGTTTGTTGTCAAAAAAAGGAAGAAAAGAGGAAAATAAAAAGAAAAATGAAGAGTATTGTCCGGCCGATTGTGACAGCCCCACCTCCCTCTAAGGCGAACCAAAGGGTTCGGCGGACCGCCTGCCCAACTTTCGCCAGGACTACTAAGACGATTATACACAAATCAAAACGTTTCGGAATATAATAGCGCGCTTAAACAACTCAACCACCACGAAACGAAAAATGAAAATTGTAAGTCGAAGATGAATATTGACTGCCACGTCACAATCCGGCCGGTTTTTGGCAGGATATCCGGCCGGATTCCTGGCCGGATTGGAGGCTGGGGCTGATCGAAATTTTTTCAAGAACCTTTGTCAATCCGGCCAAGATCTGGCAGGATTTTCGGCCGGATTTTCCCGCAGGATTCCGGCCAAAATTTTTCCTTCTGCTTTCAAATTCTCAACCTGTCCGAAATCCAATCGAGAACAAATAACTTCATATAACCCTAGGGAAAACATTTTCAAGCCATAACAACACATGAACATGATTAACACTGTTATATATACACATGTTTGCAAATTTACAAATCCAAAAGGAAAATGTTCGACACAAAATACATTTAGGGTTTCCAAATTGTCGAGGAGTTATACCCAAAAGAACAAAAGAATTTCTAACTAACTCAACTCATTCTACAAACCATCGAAGTTCCAAAAGATTGTTCCCTATAAGGAAAATAAGGATAACGGAACGGGGTGAGCTAGAAACTCAATGAGGTACCAAAAGTATAACAGTAGAAATCATGAGAAAACACTTTTAGGGCACATATACACATCAAGTAGGTGAAATGAACGAACACCACAATTTAAAGGATACAGGTGGCTCTCAGGAGCCAAATCCCCGTTGCAATACTTGATCCAGCCTCGTTGACCCTCCGTCAGCATTTAATGAAACACTCATGTCCGTAGACCCCTCTTACGCCAAAATCCCGTTAACCAAACATACCCCTTACCGGGCCCGAACGCCAAACAGGAACATAAATGGTAATACTCGAGTATACCGGAATCAAAATTCTCAATACTCAAAGATTCCATAAGTACAGGCACCCATGGATTGTCAATTTCCTCGATTAAGCCTTTGCATGGCTCAATTTAATTAACTCCCCATGAGGTTGAGCTCCGATTTAACAGGAAAGTCGCTGGACTCACTTCCAAATGACATCATAACAAGCGCAAGTAACAGGTTCAAGTTCATAACAGGTACAAGTAATAGATTTCAGTCTATACAGCACATGCAAGAGAACGAGTGTGATAAAATACACCCTCGTCTCATTCAAAATAACAGAGTTCACAGTTATCCATGTCACAAATTTCAAGTATAGAGAAACCAATTAAACAACAATCCAGGGGAGTGGTACACTCACTAGTTCCAACAAGGATAATTTCAAAAGTTTCCTTCCCAAGTGTGGCTTTACTCGCCGGCACCTCGTAGAACAATCAAGGGCAAACACTTAAGACTTGACTCTAAGACCTAGTAAATGAAATTCGCAAGTAAGACTCGATTACGAGTCATATGCCTATTTAAATGAACCAGTAATGCAAAGCAAAGAGGCGACTTCGGAGTGAAAAGGTAACAATTGGTCTTAAAGGCATGAACAACCTCAAAGCCCTACCTACAATGATTGACCAACTCCAAATTTGAAGTAGAAAATGAAAGTAAGATCAATACTAGGAAAATAAGATTTTCCAGTTTTGCGCAACCCTATATGAAAAATCACATCTCAAGTTTTGTAAGTCCAAAATTGATAAAAGTTATACCGTTTGAAAATAAATTCAGAGGGCTACAACTTTCCAGAAAACACCATGGTAAGATTCAGAATGCAAGTCAGTCAAATTCAAGTCTCAATTTGCTGCTTATCCAGTGAAAGACAGAACATGTACAAATTTTCAGTCAACTTTGAAAAATCACCATAAATTGAACAGAAAGAAACAGGGTCTGAAATTTACACGGTTTATAGCCCTATGAATTTAGTTTAAAATGCAACAAACGGAACTCAATTCCGATTTTCCTACATCAAAATATAGTAGATTCCCCAAGACTGATCAAGGGTCCTGCGAAAATTTCAGCAGCACTTCCCCTAGATTTCCGTACTTTACCATGCTACCATCAACCACCAAATTTCATAACAAACAATCACCATAGCACATACCAATCATAGTCTAGGAAACACCCTTAAGATACAACCAATTGGTAGCTCCAAAATTACCCCCAATCAAGATCAAATTAAAATCCTAAAGCTGAAATTTTTCGTACAAAGCGAAAATTTTTCGTAACTAACTACAATTAACACAACAAAGTACCATTTAGACCATACCAAGCCATCATCCATGGCTAACCAATAGTAATGGGTTAATTCCACTTTGTCCCCCCAAACTTTGGACGATTATCCACTTAAGTCGCTAAACTTCAAAATGGGACACTTAAGTCCCTAAACTTATAAATACCTCCCACTTAAGTCCCTGAACTTATAAAATGGGACACTTTAATCCCTAAACCCTTATAAAATGGGACACTTCGACCACCAACGGCATTCAGGATTTGTTAATAATTTTCCTTAAGTGGGAGGTATTTATAAGTTTAGGGACTTAAGTGTCCCATTTTGAAGTTTAGGGATTTAAGTGGGTA
The DNA here is from genome assembly GCF_036785885.1 of Coffea arabica. Lineage (NCBI taxonomy): Eukaryota > Viridiplantae > Streptophyta > Magnoliopsida > Gentianales > Rubiaceae > Coffea > Coffea arabica. Next base: position 7,585,908 of record NC_092318.1, on the reverse strand, counting down.
ATCGTCCAAAGTTTGGGGGGATAAAGTGGAATTAACCCAATAGTAATCCTATAAAATCAGAAAAATCATGAAAAAAATAAAATGTCATCAATCTCTACCAAAAGTTATGAAATCTTTCACAAAATCACTTTATTAACTATCACAAGTCACTAATTTAACATCATCAAGAACAAAGAAAGAATTCTGTAGCTACTCTGTGAGAGCCCGTAATTTTTCCATTTTAGGGTTTTATTATATTCAATGGCTTGTTTTCTGCACTTTCTGTATCCGGAAAAATTTCTAGATAATTTTTATGAGTAGATATAGTTTTTAGATGATTTTTCTAGTATCGAATAGGTTTTGAGAAATTAAGAGCGTATACCGGACGTGGGATCCACTAGGACGAAAAGTTCGAAAAAATTCAGACAACTAGGTTAAGTTTTGGATACTGGGTTTAAATTATCGGGTGCTAAGAGATTATTAGAGGTTGTTATATGGATTGGTATGAGAGGGAACAAAAGGATATGTATGCATTAAATAGGGTGACAAGTGTCACCATTTGATTGGTTGTACCTTATGACCACTATTCATTTTCTTACCAATTGACCAAATAAATAAAAAAAAATACCAAAAATGCACCATATTTCTTCCTCCTCATAGCCGACCTCTTCAAGCAACAAAAGAAAGAAAACTCTTCAAGTTTTTGGCTTCAATCTTGCTCCAATCTACCAAATCAACCATTGAATCTTGGTTTTGCTCCATAGAAACCCTTAAGGGAGTGATAGTGAGGTGTTTTGTGGAGTTGTTTGGAAGGCTAAAGTGATTAGTTGCCCTCTCGCTTGTGTTGCTAAGGTAATTTGAGAAGGACCCCTCTCCTCCCTCTAATGATGTTTAATCCATGATTAGTGGTAGTATAAGATGCAATTTTATGGTTTATATCTTGATTTTTGGTTGAATTGGTGAAGTTTTGTAATTATTGGGGATTTTTCTGTTTTCATATGAATATGATTATGTGGTTATGTATAATGATTGGAAATGGTATTTAAGGAAGCTAGAAGGTGGAAAAAATGGTAAATTGCAAGCAATTTCTGTTTTGGAAGAAAAATTGGAAAGTTAGGGTTCTTGGAATTACATTCTGCCCGGTTTTGTAGCTCATAGTTAGAGGCCGAATTGGTCTTGGGTTAAAAGAATAAAGTTGTAGGGAATGATATTTTAGAGATGCTTGCAAAATTTCAGGTCAATCGGAGTAGTGTAGCTTGAGAAAAGATGGAATTACCCTTGCTGTCCTGGTTTTACCCGAATTTGGGAATTGCTTCTGTAATTGGTTATTTTGGTTGGGAATGCTTCCGAATTGGTTGTTGAGGTCTTCTGATGAATTGTATCCCTGTTTCTTAGCTTTTGGATGGCTTTGGAATTTCTGGATTTGGACTTAGGTAGCCTAATTTATGATGTTTCCACCAGAATGCGTTCTGTGAACCTGTTTTTGCGGTTCTGGTGTAGTATCTTGCATTTTTGACCTAGTTACACTCGAAAATGGGCTGAGTGACCTTCTGTAATATTGTAGCCCTATCTCTTAGCTTTGAAACGGTGGGTCTTGTACCTTCATCCGATAATCGTAGTGCCATTGGTACCAAAACCACAAAATGATGTCAAAAATTATTTTTTTCCGGGTTAACACTTACTCCATTTCCGGATTTTTCTGGTTTCCTCTAATGTTTATGTATGCTTATGGAATCTTATTTTCGTCGTATTTGGCACTAGTTTATGACTCATTATCGAGTCTCATTGTACTTGTTTGCACATTTTAGGGCGTGACGGTGGTTCACGACGTTCTTTTGACGGAAGTGCATGAAATATCACTTTCAAGCTTGGTGAGTGTACTACTCACTTATGTGTTACTATATGGCTTTGATACTTGAACTTGATGAGTTAAATGTTTATTGCACTATCGATATTGATTGAAGTGAGGGTGTACGTTATCACTCTCACTTATTTCTCATGTTATTGGAATGTTACATGGAATGTTACATGAAATGAAAGTACATGACTGGGTGTCGTTTGGACGAGTATCCAACGACCATGATTGTTACCATTGAGCTCAACCCCATTGGTAGTTGATTGAATCGAGCCAGCGAGGGCTTGGTCGTGCCAATTAATGAATCTTGGGGACTGTTATATGGAATCTTGTAGTATGAGAGACTCTCGATTCCGGTATACTCGAGTAATACCACAGTGCAAGTGTTTGGAGTTCGGGCCCGGTAGGGGTATGTTGGGTGGAAGGAATGGAAGTAAAGTGGAGTCTACGGTTGGTTACTTTTAAACATTGACGGAGAGTCAATGAGGTTCGATCAAGAATGCAAACGAGGAAAATGGCTCTTGAGAGCCACCCGTATCCTTTTTATCTCCACAATTAATGTGTGCCTTTGCTTACTTTTGATGAATTGAAATGAAAAACTTTATGCTTATGTGAACTTTGCTGATTGAGTGGTATTATCTCACTGGGCGTAAGCTCACCCTATTCCTTTTGTTTTCCTTACAGGAAAATAAATATTTTTGGACTGCAATTGATAGTTGGTTGTCGAATTGAGCTAGTTGGACATATCTTTTGTATAGCTCATTTATCGAAACCCTAAATGTACTTTTGGGACCGTTTCTCTTTTGATTTGGCAAACCAGACATGTATCCACTTTTGAATACTTTTGTATGCCACTTTGGCTTGTATCTGCTAAATTTCAACGTGTAAATATTTGCTTGATGATTGGTTGGGGTTTCAACGGGTCGGTTACTATTCATGGCCGACTACGATTTTATTTTTTTTATTTTGACATTTTGACTTGTTTACGCGCGTTTGTAAGATCCGGAACGTATTAAATCGCTCTAAACTGAACCGTTAGTCCTGGCGAGAGTTGGGCAGGCAGTCCGCTAACCCCTTTGGTTCGCCTTAGGGGAAGGTGGGGCTGTCACATACTCACCTTGCAACCTCAAGAAAAGAAACAATTTAGCACCTCCTCTTTCCAAACCACTCCACCAACTACCTTAATCCTATCTTACAAATGATTTTTATGGAGAAAGTTAGAGTTTTATCGGTTAGATTTGAAGATTGAGCAAGCTTGGGATGAAGAAAGTTGAAGGCTTCTCCTTTCTTTTCTCTCTAGGAGTTTCGGCCAAGAAGCTTGAAAAATGAAGATGATTTTGGTCAATTTTTGGTATTTAGTAAAGGTGATGAATAGTAAGTCAAATCCATCCTCCAATGGTTACATGACACTTGTCCATTCCTATGCTTGATCTCATCCTTTTGTCTCTCCTAACACCAATCCATTTAGGTAACCCCTAATTATCTCTTAATACCTAGTAAATTAATCCCTGTATACAAAACTTGCCTTAATCGGCCGAATTTTACCGCACAGACCCCACTAGCGGGTCCCACGTCCGGTATACACTCTTAATTTCTCATGAACTAACTTATACTAGAAAAATAATTTTAAAACTATATTTACGCATAAAAATTATCTAAAAATTTTTTCTAATAAAGCAAATATAGAAAAGGTGTGCAAGTAAATAAGATAAAGCCTAGAAAATAAAAAAAAATTTCGAGTTCTCATACTCTCTCCCCCTTAAAAGAATTTCGTCCTAGAAATTCCTTATCACCCTTCTCCGGGATACAAAAATTGTACTACTTCTTTCTCACAGTCAAATTGAGCACCATACTTAACAAACCAATCCGTACCCCCTTTTTCTGACCAGGCACATTGAAGTCTTTAGTATAATGTCTTCTTCCTTCCCAAATTGTAATTCTTATATACTATTCTAGTGGTCAAACAGTGGAATATTAGGATCTTACCTTCCACGCTTTCAAACGAGTCAGGGGCTTGATGTTGCTCTAGGGCATACATCCGAACCGACACCTTCGGTCCATTCTTTTGCCCTTTCAACTGATCAGGGTTGGTCGTGGTTGGATGTTGGTTCCTACTCCCTTATCGAGATCGGCCTGGACAGTTTGCGATTTGGTGATCCGCGATTCCACAACGTAGACATTTTCTTCCTTTCTTCGAGCAGACATCCTCCGTGTGATTCGACTTCCCATAGTACCCGTAGGGACCACGAAAAGCAGATACTGAGCCTCTCGATGATGCACAACTTGATATCCCCGGTAGTTGTACTCCCCCGTTTCCCCTTCCAATCTTAGGAGGCGTACCCTTATCCTCTTGCTTTGAGCTACTATTAGGCCTTTTTCTTGCCTTGAAAGTTTCTAACTTGTAACCTCGCGCTTTCAACTCGTTGAGCTTTCTCCACTGCATCACTAAAGGCGTTGAGTTGGGCTATAGCTAGGTCCTTCTAAATCTCAACGTTTAATCCTTGGACAAAATGCCGTATCCTCCTTTGCTCAGTCACGATTAGTTTAGGAGCGAATTTAGACAATCTGGTGAACTGGCTCTCATATTCGGCGACAGTTTGAGTTCCCTGCCGAAGTCTAATAAACTCATATTCTTTCTTTTCCTGGATCAGAGGTGGAAAATACTTCGTATTGAATTCTCTCATGAAATTCACCCACGTCCTTAGGGTATGTTCTCTTTCCCATTTCAGTTTTATGATATTCCACCAAGAACGGGCCGCTCCCTCCAGTTGGAAGATGGCAAATATCACCTGTCGCTCTTCGGTATAGTGTAGCGCGGCAAAATATCAATCATCTTCTCTATCTACCTCTCGGATACGTCAGGGTCTGGTCCGCCAAGAAATTTCGGTGGCGAAAACTTCTGAAATCGTTCGAGGGCTCTATCCCCACCCTCTATGTGATTACCAGGATTTTTCGGCTGATGAATAGGATTTTGGCCTTGATGTTCTACTACGTGAGCGAAAAGGTCGGTCATACGTTGGATAGCGGCAGCTACCTGAACGTTAGGGTCCACTCCAGGTTCGGGATTAGGTCCAGGCATTGGTTCCCGATTTCCTCCTTCATGAGGTTCCGCGCCCCCGGCCCCGTTCACTACGAGTACTCTCCATTTGGTTTAACCAGTCTAGGGTTGAACCGCGAATACAGTATTAAAATCAAAGTATGCAGGTACAAGTGATAAAAGTAGGCAATATACGTATAGCACATCTTTAGCAGACAAATCACACAGTAACAGTCAACCTGATACAAGCAAAAGGAAACATCCTTCGTGATACTAACTAAGCCAATGGTACAAGAGCAACCAATTAAAAGCTTTCCCCTCTCTAGGGCTCCTGCCATAATCTACGAGAATAACACAATTTATGTCATAGGCAGGGTTAATCATCCTTAACGATACCCTAACACATCACTTGACGTTCCATAGAATCAAATTTCTAGTCCGCCCAAGTCATTTCTAACCTAGGCTCTCATCTATTTAGTAGTTGGATACAAGAATCCCAAAATAAGATAATTCACAATTTGGGCTGGCCAGTCCCAAGGGTAATTCATCTACAATCGAGATTCTTACCTGACCTACAGATCTATTATCTCCAAGTACCACGATAAAGGTTTAAAACCTATAACATGTCATAATGCAATGCTTATGCTCAAAAGAGCACTTAAACATTTATACACATTCACAAAATCAGGACCATAACACCACTTGACCCCATGCTTACTCCGTGAAGAGACCACGCGAAACAGCTCTGATACCACCTGTGACAGTCCCACCTCCCCCTAAGACGAACCAAAGGGTTCGGCGGACCGTCTGCCCAACTCTCGCTAGGACTACTAAGACGATTATACATAAGTCAAAACGTTTCAGAATATAATAGCGCGCTTAAACAATTCAACCACCATGAAACGGAAAACGAAAATCGTAAGTCGAAGATGAATAGTGACTGCCACGTCACAATCAAGCCGGATTGGAGGTAGTGGCTGATCGAAATTTTTTCAAAAACCTTTATCAATCCGGCCAAGATCTGGCGAATTTTCTGCCGGATTCTCCTGCAGGATTCCCACCAAAATTTTTCCTTCTGCTTTCAAATTCCCAACCTTTCCGAAATCCAATCGAGAACAAATAACTTCATATAACCCTAGGGAAAACATTTCCAAGCCATAACAACACATGAACATGATTAACACTGTTATATATACACATGTTTGCAAATTTACAAATCCAAAATGAAAATGTTCGATCCAAAATACATTTAGGATTTTCAAATTGTCGAGGAGCTATACCCAAAAGAACAAAAGAATTTCTAATTAGCTCAACTCATTCTGCAAACCATCGAAGTTCCAAAAGATTGTTCCCTATAAGAAAAACAAGGATAACGGAACGGGGTGAGCTAGAAACTCAATGAGGTACCAAAAGTATAACAGTAGAAATCATGAGAAAACACTTTTAGGGCACATATACACATCAAGTAGGAGAAATGAACGAACACCACAATTTAAAGGATACAGGTGGCTCTCAGGAGCCAAATCCCCGTTGCAATACTTGATCCAGCCTCGTTGACCCTCCGTCAGCATTTAATGAAACACTCATGTCCGTAGACCCCTCTTACACCAAACAGGAACAGAAATGGTAATACTCGAGTATACCGGAATAAAAAATCCCCATACTCAAAGATTCCATAAGTACAGGCACCCATGGATTGTCAATTTCCTCGACTAAGCCCTTGCATGGCTCAATTTAATTATCTCCCCACGAGATTGAGCTCCGGTTTAACAGGAAAGTCGCTGGACTCACTTCCAAACGACATCATAACAAGCGCAAGTAACAGGTTCAAGTTCATAACAGGTACAAGTAATAGATTTTAATTTATACAGCACATGCAAGAGAACGAGTGTAATAAAGTACACCCTCGTCTCATTCAAAATAATAGAGTTCACAGTTATCCATGTCACAAATTTCAAGTATAGAGAAACCAATTAAACAACAATCCAGGGGAGTGGTACACTCACCAGTTCCAACAAGGATAATTTCAAAAGTTTTCTTCCCAAGTGTGGCTTTACTCGCCGGCACCTCGTAGAACAATCAAGAGCAAATACTTAAGACTTGACTCTAAGACCTAGTAAATGAAATTCTCAAGTAAAACTCGGTTACGAGTCATATGCCTATTTAAATGAACCAGTAATGCAAAGCAAAGAGGTGACTTCGGAGTGAAAAGATAACAATTGGTCTTAAAGTCATGAACAACCTCAAAACCCTACCTACAATGATTGACCAACTCTAAATTTGAAGTAGAAAATGAAAGTAAGATCAATACTAGGAAAACAAGATTTTCCAGTTTTGCGCAACCCTATATGAAAAATCACATCTCAAGTTTTGTAAGTCCAAAATTGATAAAAGTTATATCATTTGAAAATACATTCAAAGGGCTACAACTTTCCAGAAAACACCATGGTAAGATTCAGAACGCAAGTCAGTCAAATTCAAGTTTCAAGTTGCTGCTTATCCAGTGAAAGACAGAACAGGTACAAATTTTCAGTCAACTTTGAAAAATCACCATAAATTACACAGAAAGAAACAGGGTCTGAAATTTACACGGTTTATAGCCCTATGAATTTAGTTTAAAACGCAACAAACGGAACTCAATTCCGATTTTCCTACATCAAAATATAGTAGATTCCCCTAGACTGCTCAAGGGTCCTTCGAAAATTTCAGCAGCACTTCCCCTAGATTTCCGTACTTTACCATGCTACCATCAACCACCAAATTTCATAACAAACAATCACCATAGCACATACCAATCATAGTCTAGGGAACACCCTTAAGATACAACCAATTGGTAGCTCCAAAACTACCCCCAATCATGATCAAATTAAAACCCTAAAGTTGAAATTTTCCGTACAAAGCGGAAATTTTTCGCAACTAACTACAATTAACACACCAAAGTACGATTTAAACCATACCAAGCCATCATCCATGGCCAACCAACAGTAATCCTATAAAATCAGAAAAATCATGAATAAAATAAAAAGTCATCAATCTCTACCAAAAGTCATGAAATCTTTCACAAAATCACTTTATTAACTATCACAAGTCACTAATTTAACATCATCAAGAACAAAGAAAGAATTCTGTAGCTACTCACCTTGCAACCTCAAGAAAAGAAACAATTTAGCACCTCCTCTTACCAAACCACTCCACCAACTACCTTAATCCTATCTTACAAATGATTTTTATGGAGAAAGTTGGAGTTTTATCGGTTAGATTTGAAGATTGAGCAAGTTTGGGATGAAGAAAGTTGAAGGCTTCTCCTCTCTTTTCTCTCTAGGAGTTGCGGCCAAGAAGCTTGAAAAATGAAGATGATTTTGGCCAATTTTTGGTATTTAGTAAAGGTGATGAATAGTAAGTCAAATCCATCCTCCAATGGTTACATGACACTTGTCCATTCCTATGCTTGATCTCATCCTTTTGTCTCTCCTAACACCAATCCATTTAACTAACCCCTAATTATCTCTTAATACCTAGTAAATTAATCCCTGTATACAAAACTTACCTTAATCGGCCGAATTTTACCGCACTGACCCCACAAGCGGGTCCCACGTCCGGTATACACTCTTAATTTCTCATGAACTAACTTATATTAGAAAAATGATTTTAAAACTATATTTACGCATAAAAATTATCTAGAAAATTTTTCTAATAAAGCAAATATAGAAAAGGTGTGCAAGTAAATAAGATAAAACCTAGAAATTAAACAAAATTTTCGGGTTCTTACACTTTCTCCCTTTTAAAAGAATTTCGTCCTAGAAATTCCTTATCACCCTTCTCCGGGATACAAAAATTGTACTACTTCCTTCTCACAGTTAAATTGAGCACCATACTTAACTAATCAATCCGTCCCCCCTTTTTTCTGACCAGGCACATTGAAGTCTTTAGTATAATGTCTTATTCCTTCCCAAATTGTAATTCTTATATACCATTCTAGTGGTCAAACGGTGGAATATTAGGATCTTACCTTCCACGTTTTCAAACGAGTCAGGGGTTTGATGTTGCTCTAGGGCATACACCCGAGCCGACACTTTCGGTACATTCTTTTGCCCCTTCGACTGATCAGGGTTGGTCGTGGTTGGCTGTTGGTTCTTACTCCCTTATCGAGATTGGCCTGGATAGTTTGTGATTTGGTGATCTGCGCTCCCACAACGAAGACATTTTCTTCCTTTCTTCCAGCAGACATCCTCCGTGTGATTCGATTTCCCATAGTACCCGTAGGGACCACGGAAAGCAGAGACTGAGCCTCTCGATGATGCACCACTTGATATCCCCGGTAGATGTACTCCCCCGTTTTTCCTTCCAATCTTAGGAGGCGTACCCTTATCCCCTTGCTTTGAGCAACTATCAGGCCTTTTTCTTGGCTTGAAAGTTTCTAATTTGTAACCTTGCGCTTTCAACTCGTTGAACTTTCTCCACTGCATCACTAAAGGCGTTGAGTTTGGCTATAGCTAGGTCCTTCTGAATCTCAACGTTTAATTCTTGGACAAAATACCGTATCCTCCTTTGCTCAGTCACGATTAGTTCGGGAGCGAACTTAGACAATCTGGTGAACTGGCTCTCATATTCGGTGACAGTTTGAGTTCCCTGCCGAAGTCTAATAAACTCATCTTCTTTCTTTTCCTGGATCAGAGGTGAAAAATACTTCGTATTGAATTCTCTCATGAAATTCACCCACGTCCTTAGGGTTTGTTCTCTTTCCCATTTCAGTTTTATGATATTCCACCAAGAACGGGCCCCTCCCTCCAGTTGGAAGATGGCAAATGTCACCTGTCGCTCTTCGGTATAGTGTAGCGCGGCAAAATATCAATCATCTTCTCTAGCTACCTCTCGGCTATGTCAGGATCTGGTCCTCCAAGAAATTTCGGTGGCGAAAACTTCTGAAATCGTTCGAGGGCTCTATCCCCACCCTCTATATGATTACCAGGATTTTTCGGCTGATGAATAGGATTTGGCCTTGATGTTCTAATACGTGAGCGAAAAGGTCGGTCATACGTTGGCTAGCGGCAGCTACCTGAACGTTAGGGTCCACTCCAGGTTCGGGATTAGATCCAGGCATTGGTTCCCGATTTCCTCCTTCATGAGGTTCCGCGCCCCCGGTCCCGTCCACTACGAGTACTCTCCATTTGACTTAACCAATCTAGGGTTGAACCGCGAATACAGTATTAAAACCAAAGTATGCAGGTACAAGTGATAAAAGTAGGTAATATACGTATAGCACATCTTTAGCAGACAAATCACACAGTAACAGTCAATCTGATACAAGCAAAAGGAAACATCCTTCGTGTTACTAACTAAGCCAATGGTACAAGAGCAACCAATTAAAAGCTTTCCCCCCTCTAGGGCTCCTGCCATAATCTACGAGAATAACACAATTTATGTCTTAGGCAGGGTTAATCATCCTTAACGATACCCTAACACATCACATGACATTTCATAGAATCAAATTTTTAGTCCGCCCAAGTCATTTCTAACCTAGGCTCTCATCTATTTAGTAGTCGGATACAAGAATCCCAAAATAATATAATTCACAATTCGGGCTGGCTAGTCCCAAGGGTAATTCATATACAATCGAGATTCTTACTTGACATACAGATCTATTATCTCCAAGTACCACGATAAAGGTTTAAAACCTATAACATGTCATAATCCAAAGCTTATGCTCAAAAGAGCACTTAAACATTTATACACATTCACATAATCAGGACCATAACACCACTTGGCCCCATGCTCATTTCGCGAAGAGACCACGCGAAACAGCTCTGATACCACTTGTGACAGTCCCACCTCCCCCTAAGACGAACCAAAGGGTTCGGCAGACCGCCTGCCCAACTCTCGCCAGGACTACTAAGACGATTATACACAAGTCAAAACGTTTCGGAATATAATAGCGCGCTTAAACAATTCAACCACCATGAAACGGAAAACGAAAATCATAAGTCGAAGATGAATAGTGACTGCCACGTCACAATCCGGCCGGATTGGAGGCAGTGGCTGATCAAAATTTTTTCAAAAACCTTTGTCAATCCGGCCAAGATCTGGCCGGATTTTCTGCCGGATTCTCCTGCAGGATTCCCGCCAAAATTTTTCCTTCTGCTTTCAAATTCCCAACCTTTCCGAAATCCAATCGAGAACAAATAACTTCATATAACTCTAGGGAAAACATTTCCAAGCCATAACAACACATGAACATGATTAACACTGTTATATATACACATGTTTGCAAATTTACAAATCCAAAATGAAAATGTTCGATCCAAAATACATTTAGGATTTTCAAATTGTCGAGGAGCTATACCCAAAAGAACAAAAGAATTTCTAATTAGCTCAACTCATTCTGCAAACCATCGAAGTTCCAAAAGATTGTTCCCTATAAGGAAAATAAGGATAACGGAACGGGGTGAGCTAGAAACTCAATGAGGTACCAAAAGTATAACAGTAGAAATCATGAGAAAACACTTTTAGGGCACATATACACATCAAGTAGGTGAAATGAACGAACACCACAATTTAAAGGATACAGGTGGCTCTCAGGAGCCAAATCCCCGTTGCAATACTTGATCCAGCCTCGTTGACCCTCCGTCAGCATTTAATGAAACACTCATGTCCGTAGACCCCTCTTACGCCAAAATCCCGTTAACCAAACATACCCCTTACCGGGCCCGAACGCCAAACAGGAACATAAATGATAATACTCGAGTATACCGGAATCAAAATTCTCAATACTCAAAGATTCCATAAGTACAGGCACCCATGGATTGTCAATTTCCTCGATTAAGCCTTTGCATGGCTCAATTTAATTAACTCCCCATGAGGTTGAGCTCCGATTTAACAGGAAAGTCGCTGGACTCACTTCCAAATGACATCATAACAAGCGCAAGTAACAGGTTCAAGTTCATAACAGGTACAAGTAATAGATTTCAGTCTATACAGCACATGCAAGAGAACGAGTGTGATAAAGTACACCCTCGTCTCATTCAAAATAACAGAGTTCACAGTTATTCATGTCACAAATTTCAAGTATAGAGAAACCAATTAAACAACAATCCAGGGGAGTGGTACACTCACCAGTTCCAACAAGGATAATTTCAAAAGTTTCCTTCCTAATGTGGCTTTACTCGCCGGCACCTCGTAGAACAATCAAGGGCAAACACTTAAGACTTGACTCTAAGACCTAGTAAATGAAATTCGCAAGTAAAACTCGGTTACGAGTCATATGCCTATTTAAATGAACCAGTAATGCAAAGCAAAGAGGCGACTTCGGAGTGAAAAGGTAACAATTGGTCTTAAAGGCATGAACAACCTCAAAGCCCTACCTACAATGATTGACCAACTCCAAATTTGAAGTAGAAAATGAAAGTAAGATCAATACTAGGAAAACAAGATTTTTCAGTTTTGCGCAACCCTATATGAAAAATCACATCTCAAGTTTTGTAAGTCCAAAATTGATAAAAGTTATACCGTTTGAAAATACATTCAAAGGGCTACAACTTTCCAGAAAACACCATGGTAAGATTCAGAACGCAAGTCAGTCAAATTCAAGTTTCAAGTTGCTGCTTATCCAGTGAAAGACAGAACAGGTACAAATTTTCAGTCAACTTTGAAAAATCACCATAAATTACACAGAAAGAAACAGGGTCTGAAATTTACACGGTTTATAGCCCTATGAATTTAGTTTAAAACGCAACAAACGGAACTCAATTCCGATTTTCCTACATCAAAATATAGTAGATTCCCCTAGACTGCTCAAGGGTCCTTCGAAAATTTCAGCAGCACTTCCCCTAGATTTCCGTACTTTACCATGCTACCATCAACCACCAAATTTCATAACAAACAATCACCATAGCACATACCAATCATAGTCTAGGGAACACCCTTAAGATACAACCAATTGGTAGCTCCAAAACTACCCCCAATCATGATCAAATTAAAACCCTAAAGTTGAAATTTTCCGTACAAAGCGGAAATTTTTCGCAACTAACTACAATTAACACACCAAAGTACTATTTAAACCATACCAAGCCATCATCCATGGCCAACCAACAGTAATCCTATAAAATCAGAAAAATCATGAATAAAATAAAAAGTCATCAATCTCTACCAAAAGTCATGAAATCTTTCACAAAATCACTTTATTAACTATCACAAGTCACTAATTTAACATCATCAAGAACAAAGAAAGAATTCTGTAGCTACTCACCTTGCAACCTCAAGAAAAGAAACAATTTAGCATCTCCTCTTTCCAAACCACTCCACCAACTACCTTAATCCTATCTTACAAATGATTTTTATGGAGAAAGTTGGAGTTTTATCGGTTAGATTTGAAGATTGAGCAAGCTTGGGATGAAGAAAGTTGAAGGCTTCTCCTTTCTTTTCTCTCTAGGAGTTTCGGCCAAGAAGCTTGAAAAATGAAGATAATTTTGGTCAATTTTTAGTATTTAGTAAAGGTGATGAATAGTAAGTCAAATCCATCCTCCAATGGTTACATGACACTTGTCCATTCCTATGCTTGATCTCTTCCTTTTGTCTCTCCTAACACCAATCCATTTAGGTAACCCCTAATTATCTGTTAACACCTAATAAATTAATCCCTATATGCAAAACTTACCCTAATCGGCCAAATTTTACTGTACTGACTCCACTAGCGGGTCCCACGTCCGGTATACACTCTTAATTTCTCATGAACTAATTTATACTAGAAAAATGATTTTAAAACTATATTTATGCATAAAAATTATCTAAAATTTTTTTCTAATAAAGCAAATATAGAAAAGGCGTGCAAGTAAATAAGATAAAGTCTAGAAAATAAAAAAAAAATTTCGGGTTCTCACACCGATCACTTATGTTTCATAGATATAGATGAGCAGGAGTCTTTCTCAGTCAATTAATTCAGATACATGCAAGAAATTTAGCATTAATAAAAGTTTCCTTTCAGAGTTAATGTAAGGAACGGAATAAAATTCAGACGCTCTTCTTTTCCAATCAAACACTTTATCCCTAGTTACCCCTTTTGAACGTTCAGAATGATTATTTCGTTTGGCAACCCCTGAGAATCGTAAATCCCACACTAGAACAAATTTGAATTTTAACAGAAGAAAGCTGGAAAAGAAAAGAAAAACTTCAGAAGATGATGGGAAGGCAGAAGGTCGAAATAAAGGGAATGAAAGAAAAGAGAATCTCGGTTAAGCATAAATTGGGGCAAATTTTGAAAAGTTTGAAGGAATGGTAGAATGCTGAAAGAAAGGAAATGAAAGAAAAGAGAATCTCGATTAAGCATAAATTGGGGCAAATTTTGAAAATTTCAAAGAAATGGCAGAAGACTGAAAGAAAGGAAATGAAAGAAAAGAGAATCTAAGTTAAGAATAAACTAGGGCAAGTTTTGATTTAACCCTAAAATAGGGTTGATGCAACAATGCGATCTCAAATCATTTAAACTACTTTTGAAATCCGCTTTCAAGTCTTAATTTTTCTAAGCACTCCTGACTTCTATTCTTTGTAATATCTCTGTTAAGAAATTTTCTAATTAATTGGCAAATGATGTTCATATACTGATACCAAAAAATTTTTTAGATGTATTTCTGAATTGATTAGGTGTCTGGTTGACACTGCTCATCATGTGAAAACCCGCAAGGACGCCTTTAAAAGAGAAAAGGAGAAAGAAAAAAAGGAAAATAGGGGAAAAAAGAAAGAAAAAGGAAAAAACAAAAGGATGAAGGGTAATCTTGGTGAAAACCCGAAATGACGCTAAGGTAGGGTTGCACAAAGAAAGCAAAGGTGACTCAGTTCATTGGGATTCCTTTTCACATTGTGGTTTTTCTGCTGGCATGGAATTTCGAACGGATGATATCCAAAGGATCAAACGGGGCATTTTGTTAGAGGCCAAAGTATTTTGGTCATCAACATAGATTGCTGGATTTGTGATTCATTTCTTTAAAGTCATCTTTTCTTTCAATGCAAGTCGATGGTTGTGAGAACTCTCACTTTAAAATACAATTCTTCTAAACTACATACCTTGCCCTAAGATTTAAATCACTTATAACATGTCCTTGCCTTGCATTCTACATGCATTATAACATTCTCTGATATTGCACTTTATTACTTTTATTTGAATTGTAACATTTTCTTGAGTTGGTTTTATTTTATTTTACCACACACACTTCGATCAAATATTATTTAATTTGTGGTTGGGACTTTATATGATAGTTTAGAGGTGTTAAATAGATATTGGAACATTTGGAGGGTAGAAACATCATTAGTCAAAGATTAAGGGAAGAAAGGGCCAAGATTGGGTCAAGTGGCAAAACCCTAACCGCACATCTTGTTTGACCTAAGGATTAGAGTAATTTTAAACCAACTTTGCTTCATTTCTTTCCATTAATTTCGTCCACCATTAGAGCTTCCAAAGGAAGGAAGAAAACTCCATCTTCTTGCTTTTAAACTCTAGCTTGATCTTGAGCAAAAATCAAAAGTGAAGGACTTGAGTTAGTTGAGTAAACAACCTCCAACCCTAGTGTGTGTTTCAAGCAAGGAGCTTTGGTTTTGATGGTTTGTTTTGGTGGTTCAAGCTTCATATAAGAGAGGTACCTGAACCTTAAATCCTAGATTTCTTGTGATATATGATGTGTTTTAAGTTTTGATGACAAGCTAATAGTTGTTTGGATAGTATTTGTGGTGAATCTTCTTGAACTAAACAAGGGGTAGTAGGCTTGGTTGGTTTGCCTACCATGTGTTTGATGAAATATTTGAGCTTTGTTCATGGTTTTTCTTAAAGTAATAACATGTTTTAGACCCTTTTTGAGTTAAAGATAACACTTGACATGTTGTTTAAGTGAAAAACAATGATAGGATGAAGGTTGGTGTTGTATGAAGAACTAGTGGACTGTTTTGCTTCTCATGGCTGACCGGTTTTGAAGTGGGAGGTTTCTCCTTGATTTTATGGTCCATTTGCAATTTATTTAAGCCTAAGAAGCTTGGCTACACATTGGTTCATGGTTTGGTGTGAGTTGAATGAAAAATAAGCAAGAAAAGTGGTTGTTTTGAGCAAGTAGTGGGCTGTTTTGATTCCTTTGGTTGACTAGACTGTTTTGGCTCTTTAAATCAATTATTTGTGTTGCATTTTGAGCTCCCATGATACTAGTTAACTTGCTCCCCTGTTTATGAACGCTAGAAGATTGAATTGGGTGAGTTTGAACCAAAACAATGAAGTTAGCAACAAGAATTAGTGTAATTTTGTTAAGGCATTGAAGCTGATCAGAACTGAAAAATAAGCCATCTTTTCCGAGATACTGGTACTGATAGGAAATGAACTAGAGTGTGGATTTGGTACCGTTGGAAAGAACTTTGAGTCTAGTTTCCAACGCCGCTGACAACACCTGATTCCGACCTTCCTACAGTGAGATATAGCCATTTTTCCAAAACTGCACAGGCGCGACTGTTTTATCCGCGAAGAACACTTAGAGCTTGAATGAAACTTTTCTTTTGCCCAACTTTCTTGCACTTGTCAAACTTGTTTTCTTATGACTTTTACTGTATTTTGGGCCTAACTTACATGGTGAATTGAGTAGATTTAACCACTCACTTGGTCATCTAATGAGCTCACATTTGGATTGGAATTGAACCTAGATCATTAACAACTTTTACTCGTTACCCTAGGATTGGGAAACGGAGGTGAGGTTTACCGCGGAACTTGACGATTAAGCTCTGTATTTCTTAACAGGCGAGTATTCCAAGTACATGAAAATATTTACGTGGAATGTCTTCTTGCTTGAATAGCATGCTTATTTAGTTAAAGTAATTGCTTTTGAATTTATAATCCTTGGGATGAGGATATACTTTATCATATTCGATCCTTTGTAGTTCACTTCGTGACATTCATATGAAATGAAATGCTTTGTTTGCACTTGACATGTTGGTCACTCGGATGGTTATCCCACCGACTTACGTGTTAGATGCTCATTATTGTTAGACAATGCTAGGTACTTGATTTCTTGTCTCATAGACAAGTGTGTACTTTATTGCACTTAACCTCGCTTGACTAAACTTTTGATATTTTGTTAAAATATGTACTGGTTGTTTTGTTATAACTGATATGTGACCGAATTTGCTAAAGAGATTTCTAATTCTCTCCAGTTTTTCTTATTTGATCAAGTTTTCGTAACCATCCGATTTTCAACTGTTTGGACTTGAAATACTTGAAATGCTTGGAACATGATATGCTGAACTTAATTGTGACTTGAACCTGTTTAGGCGAGTGTGCTCTTATGTACCCTCAATTGACCCGACTTGACTAAGTACTTGCTATCTCCCTCACGCATGAACAAGTAACCTAATATGTATATGACCTGTATATATTTACTTGAAATACTTGGAATACTTGAGAATGTGAATTGCTGGACATTTCTTGTGACTTGATTCTGACTAGGCAAGTTGTCCTTATAGTGCTCGACCTCTCCTGTAAGGATCGAAGACAACCAAGTGGAAGAAATAAATAATGTAAAGATCACAAACGTAATAATAAGTAAATAAAAAGGAAAGAATAGCAAACCAATTAACTACCGAACTCCTCTTGAGCTTGTAGATTAATTCAAACAAGTTTCTTCAAGTTGATGAATTACAATCACTCTTGTGTACAAAGGAAGGTTCACCTCCTTCTTGTCCCGAACTCCACTCGATCAAATTAGAAAGTTTTACTATCCCTCAGGACAACCCTCACAGAACTACACTCATGAAGTATTCACGCACAAATGAAAAGTTTACTATGAACCTCACACCACTAAGATTACAAATCTTTCTTGAAGAGTGTTTTCTTACTAAAATTACTCTAGATCTTTTGTATCTTTAGTGTGCAAAAATTATTTGAAAATTCTGACCATACTCTATTTATAGGAGACCAATAAAGTGTTTCATTAATGCTTCCAACGGATAGAAAGTAGCTGAACAGTCAACTAGCCATTGGAGTATCGGACGTCCGGTACTCCTGTTTTTTACGTCCGACAGCAGGCAGTGAGTTTGAGAAATTTTTTTCAATTCTATTGGACGTCCGGTGCAAGCTCTTTGTGCGTCCAACAGCAAACAAAGAGATTCGAAAAGTCATCTTGTTTCTATCGGACGTTTGGTGGAGACATATTCAGCGTCCGATGGTTTCGTCGACTTTGAAGGATCCTATCGGACGTCTGATGCTTGCGTCCGATCGAGGTCAGTGAGCCAGGGAAAATGTCTTATTTCCTTCGGACGTCCGGTGATGGAGTTCTTCATGCGTCCGAAGTTGTGCAATGATTATCGGACTTCCGATCCAAGCGTCCGACAGCTTTCAGTAACCTTTGTCCTTTTCAATGCACTTGAACTTTGAATCTGATTTGTTTCATAGTTGAAAGTATTTCTTGAAGAGATATTAATATTATCCATTGTTTTGTAAACATCAAAAGTTAAGGACCAAGGTTAACATCCCCTTCTTGAATGATCTTGTACTCGCTTGTGCTTGCACTTGAATGATCTGTACTTGTGTTTGTGCTTGTGTTTGACTTGTAAGTGTTGAGCGCTAGTATGTACCATACTCAATCCGAGTGGGAGGTACCTCTCATCCCGTTTCAGTACTTTTATCCTGATTAAGTCAATTGGAGAGTTATCTTGTCGACACTAGTGCTGAGTGGTAGCATGTATCACACTCTATCCAAGTGGGAGGTGCATCTCATCCCATCTCAGTACCTCTATCCTGTTTTGTCGAGTGAAGTATTATGTTCTCGACTAATTGGTATGCTCGAATATTACCATCACTGTTTATTTCTGAATGCGGAGCGTTAAGTGATAACTAACGTCTCCAAACTTTATTGTGTGAGCATTGGACAACGGCCAACGACTCCAATCTTGATTACTGAATATTTGGGGGCTATAAGTCATATCTTGAATTACTATATATCTGGGACTATAAGTCCAACCTAGGGTTAGTTGGTTGAATCGAGCCGGCAAGGGCTTGGTCGAGGAGATCGACGAATCTTGAATACTTCTTGGACGTTCGAGCCCGGTAGGGGGTGATCGGTGGATGAAAACTGGTGTAAAATAGGGATCTATGAACGTTATACTTTCGTGGTTGACAGAGAATCAACGGATCTTGATCAAGCTACTGTGGAACTTGCTCCTGAGAGCAACCTATATCCTTTGACATGAATGTGTTCCTTACTGTACCCTTTTGCATGTTTTATCTGGCTACTTGCTTAATTATATACTGGATTATGATCTCATTGAAGTTGACTTGTTTCTCGATGTCTGAATATACTATCTTGTCTCGTATTTTATCTACTTAATTATTTGGAATCTCACTGGGCTTTTAGCTCATTCCACGCCATTTGTTTTCCTTACAGGAATGAGAACATGAGAGGTTGAATTGAGGAAAGCGTCGATCTTTCTAAGATTGTTAGTTGCTCGAGCGTGCACGTTATAGATATCTAGCCAGTTTGTTTGGTTCGATTTTTTGTAAGTTTGATTCTTTGATTGTATTTATAGGTCATGTGGATGTTAGGGGACCATGAGCGTATATGTTAAGGTTGTAATAACTATTATTTTTTTGAGGGTTTTATTTGTAAATTTTCATGATTTGTGACTGAGTACTAGCGAGAAATGGGCACGCCCTAGGGAGAGGTGGGGCTGTCACAATGGTTATTTTTTGCAATACTTTGGTTTTTGACATTTTTGTATAAAAATTCTTTGGGTGTTGCATAGTTTCATTTGTCTCATTGAATTTTATCAAATGACAATTTCCTCAATTTATCGAAAGGTGCATATGTATAAGTTTTCATGTTAAGTTAGCATTGGAAGTTAAGGCAACCGAGATGCAATTTGAGGTGCAAGGTCGGGTTTTGTAACATCGAGGAAAAAATGTCAAAATACTCATGTTTACACGTTTCTTGAAAGTCGGACCGATCGAATGGTTGTGGTATTATTTTGATTGTTTAACACAGCAAAACTGGAAAAAATTATTTTTGTAGTAAAGTCATGGAATGTCACCCAACAATTAAACATTCAGGGTTCAAATAGAAGAGGAAGTGCGAATCAAGGCCTTAAGGAGGAGTAACAATGCCACAATGCAAAGCAAATGATTGGTTGTATAAAAATTGATTCAAACTGGAGCAATTTTTGAAAAGATTCTTCAGGTAAGTATTCAAGAACTTTTTCATGCAATAACGTGTCTTTTATATCCGTTAGCATCGGGTCCAACCCACTAACGTGTCTTTTATATCTGTTAGCATCGGATCCAACCCACTAACATAGCTTCTATTACCGTTAGTATCGAATATATCACACTAACATGTTTTCTCTATCACCGTTAGTATCAAGTTTATCTCACTAACATATTTTTTCTTTCACCGTTAGCATCGAATATATCTCACTAACGTGTGTTGTGTTTTTCTATCACTGTTAGCATCGAATTTATCTCACTAACGCATTTTTCTTTCACCGTTAGTATCGAGTATATCTCACTAACGTGTGTTGTGTTTTTCTATCACCATTAGTATCGACTTTATTTCACTAACGTGTTTTTTCTTTCACCGTTAGTATCGAGTATATCTCACTAACATATTTTTTTGTCACCGTTAGCATCGAGTTTAGTGAGACTTTCACCGTTAGCATCGAGTTTATCTCACTAACGTGTTTTTTCTATCATCGTTAGCATCGAGTTTATCTCACTAACGTATTTTTTTATCACTGTTAGCATCGGGTTCATCCCACTAACGTGTCTTCCTACTTCCGTTGGGATTGAGTTTTATTCCACCAACCTCGGCAGGTTTGGGTTGTATCCCACTAACCGTTTTCATCTCGGTTGGACTTGAGTTTTATCCTACCAACCTCGGCAGGTTTGGGTTGTATCCTACTGACCTTTATATGTTTGCTTATTTCAGTTCCAGCAGAATAAATATAGATAAGTATTTGGTGTCTACATCTTTGTCTCGAATTTCTTCGAAACTCAGACAAATTTGAGACAAAGAGGGGTAAGCTGTAGACACCAAAATTTTATTTATTTAATTCAATTTTAGCTTTATTCTTTTTTATTATTCTTGTTTTATTTTATTTTATTAAATGATAGTTAGTATTTATTTTTTCTTATTTTTATAAATTAGATTCATAATTTTTAAGATATTTTTGCATTAAAATTCTGAAAAGGAAAATTTTCACAAAAATATGTTTTAATCATCTTAGATTCGATTTCTTTAAAATAAATGAAAATTTTGTAATGCAAATTTCAATTAGGAATTAGCTTTTTCTTTGTTTACCTAAATTGATTTTTGAAAAATAAAAATATAATAAATAATTAAAGATAAAAAAAGGATAGGTGGAGGCCATGCACCATGGCTAGGTGGGGTGAATGAAAATAGGACAAATGTCCTCATTTTGTTGACACCACATTTAGGGAGGGGGGTAGGTGGCAAGACACTTGAAACCATAGAAACATTTGGAAACAAAAAGAAAAAAATAACAGGGAAAAGGGAGAAGGAGATGGGTAGCTGAGGAGGGAAGAGAGAAAAAAGAGAAAGAGCAAGAAGCCAAAAAAAAAAAAGAAAGCCACGGGCTGAGGAGGGAAGAGAGAAAAAAGAGAAAAAGCGAGAGAGCTGGGGAGTGACGGGCTAAGGGAAAAGAAAAAACTGGGGGAAAAAGCAAGAAAAAGAACAAGGGTTTCGGGGAAGAGAGGAGAAACGGAAAAAGACAGAAGCAAAGGAAAGGAGGGAAAGGGCGGACGAAGAGAAAAACAGAGGGGCTGATTGAGGAAGAAACGAAGCAAGGAAAAGCAAGAAAGGGGGAACCTGGAAAATTGGGGGAGAGAGCTTCGTGGCAAACAAAAGAGAGAGAGCAAGAGAGATAGAAAGAGAACACAGAGGGAGATAGAGAAAACGAGAGAGGAAAAATATGTGAAAAAAAAAAGAAACAAGGAACAAGAAAAGAAAGCTGCAGACGGATGGAGAGTTTGAACCAGTAGCAAAAAGAACAGAGGAAGAGCTGGGGTAGCTGCCGCTTGCCGAAATCACCCACTGCCATCGCCATCAGAATTTCGAAAAAGCATTGTAAATAAGAAAAATTTCATTAGATCACCAATTCAAGGGAGGTACATTCTACTCCTTTATTTTGATTTTACTTGATCCTATGTGTTACTATGTGATTTTATGTGTGAAATTGCATGCTTGTTTGAATGTTTTTTATTTATTTATTCACTTTATTTAT
Organism: Coffea arabica; assembly: GCF_036785885.1. Classification (NCBI taxonomy): domain Eukaryota; kingdom Viridiplantae; phylum Streptophyta; class Magnoliopsida; order Gentianales; family Rubiaceae; genus Coffea; species Coffea arabica. Next base: position 7,563,787 of record NC_092318.1, on the reverse strand, counting down.
TTTAATTTTGTATATTTATTTTAATTTAATTTTTGATTATTTGAGAGGCATTTAAATGCCAAATTGTAATAGTTAGGTTATCATTTTATTTTATTTCATTCTTTACCCCTTTAGATTGTAGTTAGGGCCTGCTAATGTAATAGTTAAGTTTTTATTTGCTTTATTTGCTTTTTGTATTTTGTATGCCTATGTGTTACGTGTTACTCACTTTTTTAGGGTCTTGCATCTAGATATCATGCTTATGTGCTATGTGTTTTATGTGATATTATGTGTTTACTTGCTTTTATTATATTTATATGAATAGTTTAGTTATAATTAATGCATGACATCACCACACTAGTTCAACGCTAGTTGTGGCATTTTTTTTGGATTCAACATTAGTCCAACGCTAATTGTGGAGAAACAAGATAGAAAACCTCTAACTCCAACCTTGAATCTTGCTTTGTTTGAGTTGAAACCACAAAACTAAACCGATTAAACTAACACCAAAGAGCTAAGGAAGCTTGTTGTGGAGTTGTTTGAAGAAAAATAGCTTGGTTCTTCACTTTCTTCAAGTGTTTTGGAACATATAAATCTAAAACTTCCTTTTCCTTTCTTGTTTTAGCAAAATATGGGATAGATGTCTTGAATCTTGAATTATGTTGGATGATACTCTAGTTTTGGTAAAGAATAGCGAATTTCAGCTAGGGTTTGTGATTTTTCAACTTTGATTTATGATGGTTATCTCTAATATGTTGGTATTGAGCTTGGAAATGGAATTTGTGAGATGATTAGTGGCTTGATTGTGATGTTTAGCCTTAAAAGATGAACTCTTAGCTTTGTCAAGCAATTTCCGGCTTTGATGAGTAGTTTTAGGGTTGATATGCAAAATTCCAGCATTTGGTGGTGAATTTCAGTTCTGCACTGTTTCTGGACTCAACTTGGGCTGCGAATTTCTCTATGTTTTAGATTGAATCTGTGACGGTCCCACCTTCCCCTAAAGCGAACCAAAAGGATTCGGCGGATCGCTTACCCAACTCTTGTCAGGACTCGCTACAGTTCTCAAATAAATTACAATGTAAATCTCAAATATTATATCAAATACTCCACGAATTTACATACTACAAGTGAATCAAAATTCAAAATATACATGAGATATTCTATCCGGTCACACTAATAAGTTAATACAAGTGTTTCCTTTGCCTCGAGCCCTGTGGAGAGGAAATAAATATTTTGGGGTGAGTTAGAAACTCAGTGAGTGTCCAGTAAAAATCAATAATCAAATAAGTTACATAATAGTGCATTTAGATGATGTCATGAATCAGTGATCAAATGTAGGTCTATGTCTTAACTTCGAAACGCCATAAGATTCATCTCAATCCGATAAGTGTAGATTCAGTTGTGATTAAAATGCCAAAAGGTGAGAGTAACTTGATGATTTTAGAATTTCCTTTGCTTGACATGATATTTGTGATCTAGGATTTGGACTTGAGTAAGGAAACTATCTATGATGGATGAGGATCATGAGCTGTGATTGGTAAGTGATTCCAAAACTGTTTCCAAAGTTACTTTTCAAACTATTTCTTGCACTGTTTACTCGATTGTATATCATGTGTGCTTGCATGTGTGCCATGCAATAATTTAGCTCAAATGAGTGCTTGGAAGTCTTGTGCTTAACACCAATGTCTCCACCTTAATGACACTTGACTTGCCTTGAATGTTGGAGCACCGATGGCTCTCTTGTATTGCTTGATTATTACTTGATTTATTTGAGTGTTGGATGTTTAAGTACAATGATTTCACCAAAAGCATGAAAGTTATAAGGAATTGAGTTAGCTTTCGACCTGCAAAATTTCAGATCAATTGGATCATTTTAGCTCATGATTTGGCCAGAGTACTCCTGACTGGACAAAACCTCTAATTTTCCTAACCTATTTTTAATGAGCTTCTGACTATCCATTTTTTACCCTAAAAATGCGAAAACTGGGTGTCGATGTCTCATAGGAAATGTAGGTCCATGTCTTATCTTCGAAACGCCATAAAATATACCTCGATCCGATCTACCTAGCTACAGTTATGACCAAAACCCTGAAGGATGACAAATCCGCCATTTATAAGTTCTTCTTTAAACTGGTTTTCAGCTTTAGTTCATGGCGATAAGTTATTATTTGGTTTGTTTGGTTAGTTTTGAGGCCTTGAATAGGTGTATATGGTTGGTTATCACTTGTGGTTGGATTGGAGGTTTGTTGGCTTGTGAATCCAAGTTGTACTTGGATGGAAAAATGGATAAATACAAAGGGCATGCTACCCAAATTTTCGCTCGAAGGTTCAGTGAGTGAACTCGAGACTTGAGCAACGACTCGAGGTTGAAGCGAACTTCGATTGTTTATGGTATTCGAGTTTTCTTTAGTAAAAGGTACATAAGTTGAAATTTTTGCCGAAACTCGTACCCTTTAAAAAGTAAAAGTAGCAACCCTTAAAAATACAATTTTCTCGATTTTCCATACCAAGTGCGACTTCCAAAGTATAAATCACTTCTTTATCGAAACTAAAAGAGCGAGTATGAATTTTCTAGAGTTTGATAAGCCATATGACTACTACTTAAACAAGTTTCATTTACTTGATTTTCTTAAAGCGAAACTCCTATGTTTTGAACCCTAGTGGATTTTAAACTCTTAAATGATATTTTATCGCAGATTTAGACTCCAACCAAGGAGTTGTACCTAAGCATGATTTTAACAAGCACTAAGTCTTTGGTGAGTGCTTCCAAGTACATGATTGAACATGATACTTGATTTAAATACTTGATATTTGATTAGTTTGGTTAGGCGAGTGTGTACTTTATTACACTTGACCTAACTCAACTAAACACTTGATATCTCATTCATGCATGTACAAGTAACTTGATTTGCATGTTACCTGTATATTGACTTCAAATACTTGAAATGTGTAGAAATGTGACATGCTTGGCATTATTTGTGACTTGGTCAGGGCTAGGTGAGTGTGCCCTTATTCGCACTTGACCTCCCCTTCTTGAATCATCGTGTAATTGTTTGAACTTAATTAACCTGTACTTGAGTTTGTACTTGTGTTTGACTTTTAAGTGTTGAGCGGCAGCATGTACCACACACAATTTGAGTGAGAGGTGCCTCTCATTCGCTCTCCGTACTTTTATCTTGATTAAGTCGATTCGAGATGTTATCTCATAGACTATACTCACTTCTTGGGGACCTAAACCCCACTGGCTAGTTAATCGAGTCGAGCCGGCAAGGGCTTGGTCGATTAGATAACGAATCATGGGTATCTAGTTTTGTCGAGTAGAGTGTTATCTCCTCGACTAATCGGTATGCCCGAGTATTACTACACATGTTTATCTTGTTGTTCGGGCCCGATAAGGGGGTTTGATTGGTGGACGGAGATTGAAGTTAAAGTGGTGTACTATTGGACTGGTTACTTTACTTGAAAGTTGACGGAGTGTCAACTACTACTTGATCAAGCTATAGTGAAGCAACGGGAATTTGGCTCTTGAGAGCCATCTTTATTCTTATACTTTGAAATGATTATTACTTGTCGTGTTATTGTTTCTTTTATAAACTTTTACACTCGCTCATTTTAAGAGTTCAAGTTTTATATATGGCCAACTTGCTACTTGGGTCTGCATGAAATTTTGGAACCTTACTGAGCTTTAACTCACTCTATTCCGTTAAATTTGTTTTCCTTACAGGGGGTACGAGCGAGGACGTGAAACTGGTACAAACTAGCATAGTGAAGTTTTTGAATTTTTGCGATTGCACTCGTGCTAATGCTCGGTTAGGGTTGAATGTTTGTGAAATTCATATCGTTTGTTATATTTGGGATTATATGAATGTTTGGAATAGAGATGAATGTATATGTACGTTCCAAACTTGGGAACCGTTATTCCATTTACTCTTGAGGTTGTGAACTATTTTATTTGAAATAAGTGAGTGAGTCCTGGCGAGAGTTGGGCAGTCGGTTTGCTAAACCCTAGGGCACGCCCTAGGAGAAGATAGGGTCGTCACAGATACAACTTACTACATAAAGGAGTCACTACACATTTTTCAAAGATACAACTATTCTAGATAACACATCACTCATTTTCTAACGTCGAATATGATAGCAGATTCACCACAGCTTTGTCCATTGTTTTGGGTAATTCCTCAATTGATGTCTAAGTTTGTCGTATCCACAACAAGCACCCGTTTCAAATAACACATTCCAGTATGAGTTTTCTTACAAACTTCACACTTAGTAACTACAACTCTCTTCTTGAAGTATCTATTCTTTCTTTCTATCATAACATGTTTATTTTCATTAAACTCTTTGCGTTTCCCTTTGGTTTCATGGAAGCTTCTTTCACTACTTTTAACTTGGTTGCTAGTAATGTCTCAAAATGCAACTTGAGTAGTTGAATGCACCAATTCAAAATCATTTCACATCTTCTCTAGTTTCCCTTCATATTTTCTGTTTAGTTCCATATTCTTGGTCAATAGCTCAGTTTTCTCCACATACTCTTGTTTTCATCGTCCTTCCCAGTATTTAATCAATTTCGTTTAAAACTCTACCTCTTTTCGAAGAATCTCTATTTCCTCATGTATAGCTTTCGAATTCCTCCTATCGCCAAGTTATTTAATCTCAAATGATAGCCCCATAAACAAATCAAAGTATCCAAAGAAGTAACTAGTCACAACTTGAAACTCTAACCATATAACTATTATGTTCGTTTGCTTCTAATCTAGTCATGAAACTTGATCTAAACACAAGTAGAGTAATACCTCATGATACTACGATACTTACTTTTATTCTTAGGTCTTAGTAAGAAGGGTTACCATTATCGCTTATGCACATAATATAACACTAAATCATACTCCTTAAAAATCATTCTTCTATGTTTAAATTTCCAAAGTTCCACGCTCTAATTCACTTTTCACTATGCACTTATTTTCAAATGGCATGTTCAAGAAGAAACTATGACTTCTTACCCTAATAGTGCTTTTTAATATTCAATCAAAATGATCATCTTACTTTCACCGAAGGTTACATACAAGATTAGAACCCAAATCTTTTTTTTCCTCAGAATCTCCATACATAATCCAAAACTCTCAATCTCAAATAATGTACAATTTTACAATTCTATCAAAGTACTAATCACTAACACAAAAGTGTCATTCATATTTCACCATGAATAGGCCACTCCTTGAAACTGGAATAATCTTTCTCTTGGGTTCCTTAAGACATCAAAGATAAGGATCATATTCACTAACCAATGTTCAACTACTTTGGGGTCAGGTCTTTTAGAGAACTTAGGTAGAGAACATCTCTTTCTCTTTTCTTTTTTAAAGTCCTTCTAGAGTTCTAACATTTCCCATATCTTGGTCTCTAAATTGGTTTGCAAGCCCAACTCCTTGATCATGTTGGGATGCTAAACATTCTAAAAGATTTGTCATCCAATTTATGGTCATTGCTACTTGGTTCCCTATCTCGGTCCTGGGTTACTGATTTGGTCGGCCATAATTTCCAGTCACCCCTCCTTAATCTTGGGGTTGTCTAGGCCTACGTGGATATTCTCCAATATCATTTCCCTAACTCTCTTTCCTACACAAGTCCACATATATATATACACATAGAAGGATAGGAATCAGTTAGGTATGTAAGCAAGGGTAATCAATCAAGAGTCCAAAATACCAAAATACATTTATTTGAAATCACAAGACAAAGACATACTTAGTTTAAATCAGTCTATATCAAAATCAAGTAAACACATAACAAATCTGCACACTCATAGGAGAATTGAAATAGGTGTGCAATACTAACACTTTAAACATTCACAACAACGAATAAAGTTCAAATCTAACTACCATCTATCGAAACCCTAACCAAACATTTACTGGATTAGTCCAAGATAACATTCATCACTCCAATCTCCTCGATCGGCTCAATTTCAAGTTCAATACTAGAATCCTCCGTGCCTTGACCTTTGCCATTATAACTTATCTCAAATTCACGTCTGATTTCTATTCGCATCATAATGCGATATATGATACCCTTCCCAATTCACAAGTATTCCATCAGGAGAAGTATTCAATACTCAAGTACAAAAATCAGAAACTAGGAGAATTCATGACTCAGGCCGTACGTTCCCAAGTGCAAATCAACCAAGTTTAAGATTTCGACTCAACATACATATCTATCATCTCCAAGTACCGTGATAAAGGTTTTACATCTATAACATTCATGATTCACAACTTACGCTCAAGAAAAGCACCTAGTCCTTTATACTTATTCATATAATCGGGACCATAACACCACTTGCCCCAAACTCACCCCGCGCAGAAACTACCCGAGGTGGCTATGATACCACCTGTGACAGTGCCACCTCCCCCTAGGGCATACCCTAGAGGTTAGCGGATTGCCTGCCCAACTCTCGCCAGGACTACTAAACCAAAGTTCACATAAAGTACTAAAACGCGCAATTTAACTTCCATTCATCAACCCAAAACTATATACAATGGAGTCGCTAAAAATTCAACTTAAAATACAAGCTAGAGTATCCAAATTTATACAAATACATGTAAAGTTTACTAATACAAAGGAGTTTAAACAAAATAAAACTAAAACTAACTCAACTTTTTCCCCAAAATCACGCTCTCAAAACTTTGCCCCTGTAAGGAAAACAAAGGGGTAACAGGGTGAGCTTTCGCCCAATGATGTGCCAAAGGCCACGCAGTCACAAACCACATAGCTAAACATTTAATCGATCAAATATAAGCATCAAATGATGGAATAAGTACCGCAACTCATACAGAGCAGTTCAAGTAAAAGGATACAGGTGGCTCTCAAGAGCCAATTTCCCATTGCGTTAATTTAATCCAAACCCGTTGATACTCTGTCAACGTTTAAAGAAGCAAAAATAATGACTGTAGATCTCTACTTTACACCAGTTTTCGTCCACCAAACATACCTCTTGCCAAGCCCAAACACCAAAGAGAAACAGTGATGGTAATACTCGAGTATACCTAAGCAAGAACAAGTATGGTCGATGAGATAATTCTCCAATCGACTTAATCAAGACAAAGATACTGAGATGGAAATGAGAGGCACCTCCCACTTGAATTAATTGTAGTACATACTGTCGCTCAGCACTTACAAGTCAAGCACAAGTACAAACACAAGTACAGGTCAATCGAGTTCAAGCAAGTACAAGATCATTCAAGAAGGGGAGGATGAGTGTGATGAAGTACACCCTCGCTTCATCAAGTCCAATATTCAACACATAACATGTGGTATCATCCAAATCAAGATATGAAGAAACATGCACTTGACACTCACTAATTTAAACAAAATAATGTCAAAAGTTCCCCTCCGGGTTATGTCCTTGATCACCAACAAACCTTAAGAATAACCAAGATAAATTATTATGGTTCAACCATTCAAAACTTAGGTGAACCAAAGAAAATCCAAGTAACTACTAGTGCAAAGATGTAAATATGGTTTTGGAGTGAAAAGAGAACATTTGCACCCAAGGGACATGACTAACCAAGGAGTTCCTCATTCGAATTCGTAGCTGGAATTTCCCGCAATAAATAGCTAAAAAACAACCAACCTCGAGGTTAAAGTGAAACAAATGCAACTAGAAAGCATGCTAGAAGAAACCATCACTTTTCCTCTTATTTTACACATGATTTTGTCAAATTTTCAACTTATACACTACCATCAAAGTGCACTCAAAAAATCACATATAACCTAAGTCCAAACCAACCCAAAATCATCCCTCTTATATCACTTATTTCACAAGAAAGAAGGAAATAAAAATTTCAGCAGCACTTCCCCTATTTTCTTTACTTTTCCATCCAAACTCAACACCTATATTCATCTCAATCCAACCTCAATCACAACCACAAGTTATAGACTATAAGTACATTTGTTTAAAGCCACAAAACCACCCAAAAAATAACCAATTTCTACCTCAAAAATCAACCACAACAAAGCTGAAATTTGTAACCCTAAGCTGAAAGTTTCATCTACAAGCTGAAATTTTCCATAAGCAAGCCAAAATAACTTATAAAAGCTAGCAAATTCACATGGAAAAACTATCAAATCATGGCCAAGCTCAAACATCATATAAAAGCTAAAATTTCACCATCAAAGCTGAAATTTTTGAATCACCACTCAAACCATGAAATTTCTCATGAAAACTACCAAAATCAAGCCCGAAATCCTCTCATAGGCAAGTAATAAAAGAAAAGAGAGTTTCTTGATATAGTTACCTTAATACCCTAAGAAGAAATGCAAACCAATTGCTTCTTTCTCCCAAATCAGTTCACTAAAGCCCTTAATCCACCTTAGATGTCACCTTTTATGGAGTAGTTTGCAAGATTAAAGGTTAAAACTCAAGATTCAGGCAAGATTGGAAGTTGGAAGTTGAAGTTTTTCTCTCTTTTCTTCACTCAAAATTTCGGCCTAAGGAAGGGGAAAGGTGATAGGATTTTGGCCAATTTTTTTTGTTAATTAAAGAGTTAAGAAAGGTCTTAGTCAAAGTCAAAATCCAAGGCTTTTGTGACAAGTGGCTTGCTATGGTTAATACTCATCCTATTGTCTCCCAAATGCTAAAATATCTTGCCAATCTCTAACTATCCCTTAACACCTTATAAAATAATATTCTTTTGTACAAAACTCCTTCTATTCTTCAAAAATTTATCGCACTTACCGCATTAGCGGGTCCTACTTCCATAATGCACTACGAACTTAACATGCACTAACTTATACAAGAAAAATGATTTAAAACTTGACTCACTTATAAAAATATTTAGGAAATTTAAGGCAATAAAGTAAAGTAAAGAAAATGTATTCGAAGAAATAAAATAAAATAAAGAAATTGTTTCAGGTCCTCACATATCATATAACTTAGCATGTAGTAAATTACCCCAAACTGGAAATCACCCATAGTTGCTTTCTCCAGTGGATAAATGCTTGACTAGTTTTTATTTACTATGTATTAAACTTCTCCAAATTGGAAATTCCAAGTTCATGTTCTTGGAATTCACAGTTGTTCTATTAGAACAAAAACTATAGACATTAAATAGAAAAAATTAGCAATATTTATAACAATTATAAAATCAACTCTAACAAAATTATAAACAATAATAATATATTAATAAACAAATACAGCGGGGTCAGGCACGAGTATTTTGCTTTCTCTACAAATCATTAGTAAGTGTATTCCTTTGCCAATGTGGGAAAACAAAGTATTCTTTTGCCAACAATTGAGACTGACTTTTGTATTAGATTAAAGTAAATTATACTCTTTTGTCAACCAAAAAGATTTAGTTATTTAGCACTATTTAAGAAATAGGGAGAGGACAGCGGGGGTTAGAATCTAGGATCTCTCATTTTCAAAATCTCAACCTTAACCAGTAGACCACCAAAAAAAAAAAAAGAATTGAACCTTTTGGAAGGAAAAAATTTTCCAAAAGGTTCTTTTAACATGTTTCCCAATTATCTTTCAATCTCATATGCACTATTTCATATAAAAGTAGTGCAATAATATTCTTCCAAAATTTTTCCAAATACAGTCCAGGTGGAACTCTAACCTTGTGCTCACTTATGATTCATTCTATACTTATCCTCTCCTTTACATCCTAATGAGAAAGTTTTTTATTTGGCCATTAGGGATTAAAAAATTCCACTAAATCGCAATCACATATATCCGTTTTATTCCTTAACAATTAAGACATAATTTAATGAAACTGAAATATAAAGATAATTGGTGTTTAGGTAGAAGTCCCCAAGAGCTGATTTGGTGTGCGGAAAACACCCACCATGTATACTTTTGCTTGTTTTTTCTATTAAATTAATTGGAGAGGCCTAGGTTAATATTGGAATCAAACCATCTAGGATTTTAATATCTAATACATTATGATTTCCTTCCATGTTTCTTCTGTAAATGTTCATCTTAGAAATTCGAGTTTAACATTGTATTCATATCTCTATTCTATTAGTGGATGGACAACAAAGTTGATCATAGGAATCACATCAATCAAGTTCCATGATTTTCACAACTCTGATGATAAGATTTTTTGAGAATCTACCATTTAAAGAAAACAAATATGTTAAGACACCTCTTGCCGAAGTAGTTTGTGTAGTATTACACATGCTAAAAAAATTAGATTAATCAAGTACTAGTCTTACCTATCTCAACAAATTTTAAAATGGTTGTAGCTCATATATATATATATATATATATATCTTTGCAATTTGGAATGATTGTACTAGATGAATCATTTTCTAATATTTTGGAAACCATGATTTAAAAGTTGAACATCAAATTCATATTCAAATTGTTCCCAAGTATGAATGACTAATTTAGAATATATTGCACATTTTGTTTAATAATCTAACGCAGTTTTCATTGTTTGTAATAAGATTCTTGTGAGCCTTAAACACTTTCTATTGTACCGAAACTTAGGAATTCTAATATATCTATTTATTATCTATTATCTACTTTTGTAAGTCTTGATGCATGGTATTTTAAGTTTTACTATATTGTGATCATTTTTGCCCCTTGTTGCACAAAGCAAAAGTTCAACTAGTTTTTGTGCCTGTCAGGCTTTTTATGGACACCAAATAAAATTATGATAAATGATCCAGGTGCTCATCTTACTCTTTTTGGCATCTGAAAAAAGTAATTAAATTCAAGCAAAATTTTAGGATTGTGTAACTTTTTATCTTTTAAAGGCATAAAAAAGCAACCTTGTGAATTGGAATTGGAAAATAGGATAATGAACGTAAGATATTTACTAGTCACATAGATGAAATTTGCGATCTACTCATTTCTCATGAAAGAAAACATCTTTCTTTTCGCCCTCATAGTATGAACCAGAAAGAATACTCTACTCAATCTAATGCTCTATTTTCTCATGCTTAGGTTCTTCAAACGATTATCAGATACAAAACTGGAGAAAATGTTCAATGAAGTTATTCTTACTGCAAGGGTTCTCACATTTTTTCATTTATAATTTACCTTTTGTACATCATTTCTTGAATTTGATTGCGATGGTTCGTTTTATATTGACTTTTATTATAGCTTTAGCTAATTATCACTTAAATGTGAAAGTGAAACTTTTAGTCAATTAACAAAACAAACGAATGAAAGGAAAACCAAAATATTACTTGTACATAAACTTTATAAGTAACATCATATATTGCTTTTGTAACATAAATAGTAACATGTGTCCATATATGCCTATGCATTGCATGTTAATGGGCAAGAAATACTTCCAACTTTATTACA